>NC_086446.1:87270706-87944872 GCF_028390025.1 Pseudophryne corroboree
TCTGAGTGTGGGAAATGTTTTGCACAGAAATCTGTTCTTGTTAGGCATGAGAGCAGTCACACAGGTGAGAAACCATTTCCATGCTCTGAGTGTGGGAAATGTTTTAGATTGAAATCAAGTCTTGTTATACATGAGAGAAGTCACACAGGTGAGAAACAATTTACGTGTTCTGAGTGTGGGAAATGTTTTACACAGAAATCGGCTATTAATAAACACCACAAAACTCACATAGGAGGAAAGCAATTTCAATGAGCAGATAGGAGGCATTTATACTTTAAATATTGTGGATGAAAGTTATATTAATATAAATGATTAAAAAAAAGGCAAATACTTTGGTATTTGGACATCACCGTTTTATAGACAACACATTGTAAATAACCATCTGCATGCATTGGTGGAAGGTATATCCTCAACATAAGATTAGAGGATATCTCTTGTGTGGATCTTATTGCGGTTTTCTTATTCTGTTGCACTGATCAATACTCATTTTCTTGACAATTATATTAGTGATTTTAGGGTAACTGTGGTGCTGATCTGAGTAGGACATATTTTTTTTCTACATTGTCTCTAATTTCTTAGATACGTGGATGAGAAACAATAAAAACAGAATAGACAGCCTGAACCACGCAAATACCGGGTTGGGTATGGCTTACTGACGCCGGGATCCCGGTTGCAGAATGCCGGTGGGGGAAGGGGAGTGCAGCAACGGCCCTTGCGGGCTCTGTGGCTAGCTGCGCTGGCCACAGGTTCTATTCCCACTCTGTGGGTGTCGTGGACACTCACAAGTGGGGATAGTCCCTGTTAGTCGGCATTCGAATCGGGTGGGATGTGGGGGTTGGTAATCCTGACCGCTGGTCACATAACTACGTCCCCAAATGCCAACTGACTATAATATTCTCATGTCTCACCTAGAATGTCCTGGTAGATTCCCATATGCATGGCCGGACTATAGCAAGGGTAACAGGGGTGGTTGTCCAGGGCCCCCCACACCCATGGAGCCCCCATACAGTCAGCAGAACTAAATGAGAGCAGAGCAGCAGCCGCCGCCACGGAGTTCACTGACCTGTCTAGTATACAGAGCAGCAGCAGCACACACTCGCTGCTGCTGCTATGGTGATGATGAGTCTGTGGGGGTTAGAGGACCATGTTCTGAGCCCGGATTGGTGAAGCTCACCACATACTCGTCTGACTCGAGCAGTGGGTGGGGCTACAACAGGCTGAAGATAAGGGAGCTGCTCCAATGAAAATAGACACAACCATGACTGAGAGGTACAGCATCCCAGTCTGTCTTATACAAGTGTGTGCGTGTGTTTGTGAGACCCTGACTATATTTATGTAGGAGAGGTGACAGATTAGGAGATTCCATAGAGACAGGTGGCAGTTTAGGTTTTTGGTCCTTATTACTTACGTGTGTGTGTGTGTGTGTATTTATATACACACATATATATTATAGTATAAAAAGCGCTTCTACCTACAAGACAACAGATTTGTACATAATCCTTATATCAAAGCAGTTTACATAAACATACAGCACTCCCGTTTAACACAAGGGGGGGCTGCTAGAAAGTCCTCAGGTATGACTCTATTTTCAAGAAGCCAAAAAGTTCAATATATAAAGATGGTAGGACCCAGCGCGTTTCGTGCAGACGATATTAATCAATCAATAAAACATTTGTATGCGTACCAAATAGATGATCTATTCAAACGTATAGCATGGTCTTTGATTCCTGTCGTTCCTTTCTCCGCACCTCAGATTCATCCAATATGTGGAGTAAAAGGAAAACAGGGATCCAATATTGCAAGGGCGTACTTCACCACGTGCTCCAAATGAATACTGATTTCTCTTAAAAACAGTGATTCCTCATACACTCATGAGATCAAACCTCACCGACGGTGAATATTAATAAAACAGGTGTACCCACATCCTTGTGAGAAATAAATAAATATATATAGATATAATACCCTCTGAACATCAGTTCTTCTCATGTAGCGGGATCTTTAAAACTGCATCTCAGGTGAAAACTGTATATAACACATAACAGTGACAGGGAAGGTGGCCCCTTTCAGATCTGGGCCCCAAAGCAGCTGCACTCCCTGCACCTATGGTAGCTATGCCCTTGATCCTAACAATATCACACTAGATAATAAATGTATATTTTGTTAGAACCCCATTGAGGGTAAAGGATTTTCAAGCCTCTATATGCTAGAGCGCCATTAATAACACATCTTACAAAAGAAAATCCATTATTGGTTTGCTAATGTATAAACATGGTAATGGAGGAATAGCTTAAAAGGGGGTTTTTGTTCATTAATTGAGACTCTGCATTATACACGGGGAAAGTCACAATACACTATTACCCCTTTCACATCGCACAAATAACCCGGTATTGACCCGGCATGTTGCCGGGTCGACACGGGTCAGTGTGCGGTGGGAAAGGGCCATGTCCGAATTCCCGGGTCGCCTGACCCGGTAATTCAACCCGGGTTATTCCCGGGTTGAATACTGGGTCAGGCGCAGTGTGGATGGGTTGCCAGGTCAATGTGACCTGGTACCCATTCACAGCATAGGGATAGGGTGGCGCGGAGATGAGCTCATCTCCCAGCGCTGCCTCCACCCCCTCTGCCGGCTACGCCCCCAGCCGCTTGGTAACTGACTCGGCAAATTGCCGTCTCGGGAAGCCAGCAAGCAGCTTTCAATGCCGGATCCCACCCGGGAAGGACCCGTTTCCAATTCCCGGGTGGGATCTGGCATTGGAGATGTGAAAGCGGTATATGTTGTTCTGGAGCTACAATAACCTAACCTCTTTCAACATAAAGACAGCCAATATTTCTAGTGGGTAATTGTAACAAAACGGGTGGTCTTCAGTTTGCCGGCTGTTGGGATCCCGGCGCACAGTATACCGGCGCCGGAATCCCGACAGCCGGCATACCGACACTTTTTTTCCCTCTTGGGGATCTACAACCCCCCTGGAGGGAGAATAAATAGCGTGGCGCGCATATGGCGCCACCGCGCCCGCAAGGGGCTCATTTACGCTTGCCACGCTGTCTGTATACCGGCGGTCGGGTTCCCGGCGCCGGTATGCTGGTTGCCGGGAGCCCGGCCGCCGGCATACCATACTACACCCTAACAAAACAGGCCAAGAGACTGCTGCCGGGGGGTTCCTGTCTCCTGGCCTCTGGAGCGCATATTCAGCTAGAGAAGGTCCTGCAGCAGAATCCTGGAAGTAAAGTCTTTGATAGAAGCATCCCAACCTGCAGCACACCCCTGGTGATCCAGGACTCCTCATAAAGAAGACTACAAAGAAGACAAGATAACCCTGGTAGGGAGCACTCTTATCTGAGGTAACAAAATTAATTACTGTGTATTAATTAAATAATCTTAAAATTACAAATTTTATTAGATATGCCTTAAAAATTTAGGTCTACACAGTCCATGTGAATTCACTAATAAGTATGTGATCATTTGCGACAATATGTTGAGAGATATGGTCTTATTTCCCCTTTTTTTGTAACGATCCAGGACTCCTGTCAGTGACCTTGCCTATTTTATATACAGTACTACTGTGTGCAAAAGTTTCAGGCAGGTGTGGAAAAAATGCTGCAAACTAAGAATGCTTTCAAAAATGTAAATGTTAATATTCTATTTTTATCAATTAACAAAATGCAAAGTGAATGAACGGAAGAGAAATCTAAATTAAATCAATATTTGGTGTGACCACCCTTTGCCTTCAAAACAGCATCAATTCTCCTAGGTACACTTGCCCACAGGTTTTGAAGGAACTCAGCAGGGAGGTTGTTCCAAACATCTTGGAGAACTAACCAACAGGTTTGCTCATATCCTTCTGTCTCTTCATGTAATCCTGGACAGACTCGATGTTGCGATCAGGGCTCTGTGGGGTTTTTCTTTATGTTTACGATACAGTAGTTCTTAATGACATTGGCTGTATGTTTGGGATTGTTGCCCTGCTGCAGAATAAATTAAGAGCCAATCAGATGCCTTCCTGATGGTATTGCATCATGGATACTGTCAAAGTCGAAAAATATCGTAATGCATATGCCTTGTACTAACCCCATGCACATGCCCGCTGCTCGTGCACTCAGTCCGCCATGCGTGCACATATCCGCAATTTGCGTAGGATCGCTCCGACGATCATGCACGTGATATGGGTATTTACGGCGGAGTTTGTGAGCGCGTAGCGGGTTATTAGAACATTACATATTTAACCCAAACAGTGTACATTTTAGATATAGTTCCCCTAGACCATGTCAGCGAGTATTAATAGTTTAAACAGTTCCTTAGACTAAGAGATTCGCCTTTGCATGATAGGAAGGGTCAGATAAAGGTTGGAAGGTGATGTCTAGTATCCAGCTGTAGGATATTTTGAGGGTAACATTCCGGTGTTGGTTAGAGAAAGATCGCTTATTCCTGCGTATAGTTATGTACAAAAGTAGAATATGAACTTTAACTGTATTTACTGTATTTTATGTATGCGGCGGGAATCCAGAGGATACCACCCACAAGAGCAGTTGGGGAAAGGCATCGCCCACCTATTCAAATCCACCTATGACCTCTTCTGTAATGTAAAGACACATCCCTGTGTCCAATGGACAATGAGATTACAGTGACCATTGTATTGTGTATGCATGTTGTGTATAAAAAGACCATTGTTGCCTAGCCGGTCAGAAGACTCTGAACGCTATCTGTATGACCAGCGGAGGACCGAGCCGGGTTGCGCTTGCGAACATTCTCACGTATGTACATTCTCTGTAGCCATTATTCTGTTTAGATTTACTTGTTAGCCTGTAGTGTATAAATTGTATTGTTTTACCTTTTGGAATCAATCCACTGTGGCCTTAGAACCCGGTGGTTTCAACTACAAATCGGTGTGGTGTCTTCACTTTCCTGCAAGGGGGTTTAAAGTGTATTTATCTGTATAAGGTGTATAGGTATTGATAAGGTGTACGCACTGCGGGTACTTTATACCGTCAGCGCTACTTAAGGTTTAAGATATAACATTGTTGCAGTACTTTGCTGCGAAGGGTTTAAAGTATGATCATATCATTACATTGTATCATTAACAAGGTTTAAAGGTTATCAATTGTGTGTGCACCTGCTGTGTGTTCTCTGTGCACTCAGTGCGGCGTGTGTACGCCAAGTGCGTACCACGTGCAGGACTCTGTACGCAAATAGCGTACAAAGTTCGTAGCACGTGCATTCAGTCTAGCGGCCCCACTGTAAAAGTGTATTTAGAGGTATAGCTTTGCGGTCTAAGATAATATCAGCATTATCAATAAGTACCTGTTTGACCAGGTGATCAAGACAACTTTTTTTTTTTTTTTTTACTTTTATTGAAGTTTTTGAGTATTGCACAACAACACAAAATTTTCATCACATATTGGTTTACGCTGATCACTAACAATAATCTCTAGATTACAATGAGCAATAAATCATTCAATAGGATATTGGAGGAACTTGCAAGAGCATACAGGTTTCGTACCACAATGTTTTATTAAAACATTTAGCTATTGAGTCCTTAGTGGGAGTAGGCAATGTTTCAATATAACTCTCCCAAGTTGAAAAAAAAAACGTTTCCGTTCATCCTCTTTCTGTAGAGAGGTTTCCAACTAGTCCATATGGAAAATAAAGAACAGTTTATCCTGAAAAATTAGAAGGTTAGGTGCTGTGTTTTGGGTCCATAATTGTAGAATCGTATTGCGGGCTGCCGAAGATACTGCTAGAAGCAATTTCCTGACCCCTCTGGAAACTGTAGATTCAGTAGGTGATATGCCAAATAATGCCCATTCTGGCGTAAGAGGTGCATAATTGACCAAGTTATCTATCGTGAAACGCCAAACCAATTGCCAGAATCTTTGAATGAAAGGGCAAGCCCCAGACAATGAAACAAAAAAGCCTGAGTCTGATTACATTTAAGACAGGCATGATTTCTCTAACGTCCACGAGGATGCTGGGATCCATATTAGTACCATGGGGTATAGACGGGTCCACGAGGAGCCATTTGCACTTTAAGAGTTTAATAGTGTGGGCTGGCTCCTCCCTCTATGCCCCTCCTACCAGACTCAGTTTAGAAAATGTGCCCGGAGGAGCCGGTCACAGCTAGGGGAGCTCTTACAGAGCTTTCTTAATAAAAGTTTTCTTAGAGTTTTTTATTTTACAGGGAGGCTGCTGGCAACAGCCTCCCTGCATCGAGGGACTGAGGGGGTAGCAGTGTCCGCCCTGCGGGGTCTGAGCCATTGTCTCTGCTGACTGGACATTGAGCTCCAGAGGGGATAGATCGCTCCCTGCCACAGGGGAACGCTCACCCCAGCAGCATGCCGCCACCCCCTTGCAGAGCTGAAGTGTGGCGAGTGAGTCACCGTCTCCCCTAACAAGCGGGGGGTCGTTGTGAAGATGACGGCTACGGGTAAGGCGCTCCCAGACGGCTCAGCGGTACATAGGTGGGGCGCCTTGAGCCAGCACCTGACCCTACACTGACCATTTCAGCCTGTCGGGGTCTGCGGATCTCAGCCAGCACACAAAAACCTCAGGCCAGTATAATCTTGAAGAGGGGAAAGACAGCGCCATTAAGGGGGCGGAGCTTCTCAGAGCGGACCCAGCAGCGTTCAGCGCCATTTTCCTGCCTGCAGTCGGATGCAAGTGGAAGATCAGTCCCTCCAGTGCAACTCCAGCTATCTGTACGGTACCAGGGGGTTGTAGAAGTGGGGGGGGGCTGTGTAAAGGCTGTGTCACCTATTAAAGGACACAGTCAGCGCTGGTTCAGGGTCTCCCTATACATGTAATAGCGCTGTGTGTGGGTTGGCTCCAATCTCTGTGTCTCTGCCATTCTTGGGGGGGGGGGGGGAAACTCTGTCTGCCCAGTACCCTGTGTATATGTGGGGTGAGTGATGTGTATTAGCAAACATGTCTAGAGACTCTGTTTCATATGCTGCAGAGGATTTATCTTCTCAGGAAGATCCCATCCCATGTAATCAGGATTGCACTGTTGTAGCGCAGATCCCAGCTAGAGAACCGGAGTGGTTAGCCTCTCTTAGGGGGACTATTTCTCAGTTTTCTGAAAGGGTTGCAAGAACTGAGCATGCAACACAGGTATTGCAATCCTCTATGGTTGTATAGTCTGATACTGCTCCCTCGGGGTCTCCTGCGCTACATTCTCACAAACGTGCACTTGCCAAGATTATGCAGGATGACGCAGACACTGATTCTGAGACTGCAGACAGTGACGGGGATGTGTCGAGTGGGACGGCATCACTTGCAGAGGGGGTGCAGTTGATGATTGAGGCCGTATGGGATGTGTTGCACATTTCTGACACAACTCCTGAGCAGGTTAAGGAGGCCTTTTTCACAGACAGTAAAAAGGCCCCTCTCAACTTCCCAGCATCTAAGGAATTAAATGCTATCTTTGAAAAAGCCTGGGAAAATCCGGAGAAAAAAATCGAGATCCCTAAGAGGGTCTTGGTTGCTTTTCATTTCCCAGATGAAGATAGAAAAAAGTCTCCGCCGATAGTTGACGCCTCTGTCTCCAGGCTGTCAAAACAGGTGGTTTTACCAGTCCTGGGATCTATCGCGTTGAAGTGACTCAGCAGATTGCAAGGTAGATGCTACGCTCAAATCCATTTACATGGCCTCAGGGGCTATACTGCAGCCTAATATTGCCTGTGCATGGATTTCTAAAGCTATAGCCAGGTGGTCAATCACTCTGCAGGAGGACTTGACTACGATGGATGAAGGTGACGTTGATTTATTTTTACGTAATATTCTGGATTCTGCAGGGTTCCTGGTAGATTCCATGAAGGACCTGGGTTCCATGGCTGCGGGGATCTCCTCCATGTCTGTCTCGGCTCGCAGCAGTCTCTGGCTGCGCCAATGGTCTGCGGACGTGGAATCCAGGAAAAGTGTGGAGGGCCTACCCTATACAGGTCAGGCTCTCTTTGGGGATGCGCTGGATGCGTGGATTGCCAAGGCTACTGCGGGTACGTCTCCTTTTCTCCCCTCAGCTGCACCGGCTACGAAGAAGCCTTTTACACCAGCCACGTCACAGTCCTTTCGGCCCGCGAGGCCTAGAAAGAACAAGCCTTCTCGCACCTTCTTCAGAGGTGGTCGTGCTAAAGGAAAAAAGCCTGCTCCCACAGGTTCCCAAGACCAGAAGCCTACTTCTGGTACCTCAAAGTCCTCCGCATGACGGTGGACAGCACAGCCTGGAGGAAGGTCAGGTGGGAGCAAGACGCCGGCATTTCAGCCACATCTGGATATCGTCTGGCCTGGACCCTTGGGTACTTGATATAGTGTCCAGGGGGTACAGGCTGGAGTTTCAAACTCTCCCACCTCACCGTTTCTTCAAATCAGGCTTGCCAGCTCTGCCGGCAGACAGAACAATTCTTCTGGAAGCTATCCGAAAATTGGTAGTGTCCGGGGTCATTGTTCCAGTTCCGCCTCATCAGTGGAACAAGGGTTACTATTCAAACCTTTTCGTGGTACCAAAGCCGGATGGTTCGGTACGGCCAATTCTGAACTTTAAAATCTTTGAACCCTTATCTCAGGGAGTGCAAATTCAAGATGAAGTCCCTGAGAGCTGTCATCTCAGGACTGACGATGGGGGAGTTCCTGGTGTCCCTGGACATCAAGGATGTGTACCTCCACATTCCCATTTGGTCACCGCATCAGGCATATCTCAAGTTTGCACTGTTAGATGATCACTATCAGTTTCAGGCGCTACCGTTCGGTCTCTCCACGGCACGAGGGTCTTCCCCAAGGTGATGGCAGAGATGATGGTTCTCCGCAAGCAAGGGGTGAACATGATTCCGTATCTGGACAATCTCCCGATCAAGGCGTCGTCCAGGGAGAAGTTGCTAAGATCCATTGCTCTCACGACACAACTGCTCAAGGAGCACGGTTGGATACTGAACCTTCCAAAGTCTCATCTGGAGCCGACAAGGAGGCTGGGGATGATCCTAGACACGGAAGTGCAGAGGGTGTTTCTACCGTTGGTACAATGGTCCAGGATGTCTTGAAGCCTACTCGGGTATCGGTTCATCAGTGCATCCGCCTTCTGGGGAAGATGGTTGCCTCCTACGAGGCTCTGCAGTACGGAAGGTTTCATGCTCAATCCTCACCTACATATGCACCAGAAGATACGTCTGTCACCAAAAGCCAGGATTTCGCTCCTCTGGTGGCTACAACTACCACACCTTCTGGAAGGCCGAAGGTACGGAGTTCAGGAATGGATCCTTCTCACCACAGATGCAAGTCTAAGAGGTTGGGGAGCAGTCGCTCAGGGGGAAACCTTCCAAGGAAGGTGGTCGAATCAAGAATCCCTTCTCCCAATAAACATCCTGGAGCTAAGGGCCGTATACAACGGCCTTCTGCAAGCAGCACACCTTTTACAGGATTGGGCTGTTCAGGTGCAGTCTGACAACATGACCACAGTGGCCTACATAAACCGACAAGGCAGAACGAAGAGCAGGGTGTCACAACTGAGGGCCTGAGCTGACGGGAGGCAGCCTCAGTTGTAGGGGCTGAGATGTACCGGAACCTGGGAGGTTGTATCAGACCCCTGGACATGTAAGTAACATGAATAATAACTGCCCGAAGGCGTGACCACGACAACTTAGATAAAAGTCAATGATGTTTATTATGACAACTCCGCAACACAGCAGCAGTAAAAGAAAACGTAAAAGTCAGCAAATAATAAATACAGTTCCTGGGTACTACAGGATGGCAGGAGCCACAGGGCACTGGTAGTGTGAGATAGTTCTTATGATCTTCTAGATGGAAAGTCCTTACCAGGCCCGACTGTAGCAATGGAGATAACCCAGGATTGTGCCAGCTGGTGTTCCAGGAAAAGCTGGGTTGCTGAAGGTAAAACAGCTGCTGTGGATACTGGCTGGAACCAGACTGTTGTTAGCACGGAGTGGATACTGGCTGGAACCAGTTAAATAATAAATGAACTTGGGAGCGATGAAATATGAACTGAAATGTAGAACTTGAGAGCGGAGAAATAATAATACCGGTGGAGAGTGGTAAAGTGTAGAAAGGACACCGGCCCTTTAAGGGAAGCTGTACTCTGCTGGAAGCTGAGCTGGAAGCAGGTAATGTTGTAGCTGGAAACAGATGAATCCACAATGGATTGGAGAGTCAGGCTACACCGCAGGTGGAATGCTGGTGCGGGTCTCTATGGTGGAAGTCTTGAGACAGGAGCTGGAACCTGGAAGACAATCACAGGAGAGAGACAAACAGGAACTAGGTTTGACAACCAAAGCACTGACGCCTTCCTTGCTCAGGCACAGTGTATTTATACCTGCAGCAAGGAAGGGATTGGCTAGGCAATTATGCAGATTAACAATACTGACAACAGATTGGAGGAAATGATCAGCTGACAGAATCCAAGATGGCTGCGCCCATGCAGACACTTGGAGGGAAGTTTGGTTTGTAATCCATGTGGTAATGAAAACAGTAATGGCGGCGCCGGCCACTGGAGACAGGAGACGCCAGGCTGACAAGTGCACATCCAACCACGCGGACACAGCGGAGGCCGCGGCTGACGTAATCGCCACTCTGACACTCTGCATGCAGAAGCTCAGGGACTGCGGCGGAGGCCGCGGGAGACGCCATGCCAGATGTAATAAGGCGTTACTGTGACAGCGTCTCAGAGAGACAGGAGAGGATGCAGGAATGTGAACATTAGGATAACAGATGGGATCCGGTCCTGGAGCGCTGAGCCAGCCTTAGGAGGCATCTGATGGGTAAGAAATGGCGTCCAGATACCCGGATCGTGACAGCACCCCCTGTCCTTTAGGAGTGGCCCCAGGACACTTCTTTGGCTTTTGAGGAAACTTGGAATGGAATCTCCGGACCAAGGCAGGAGCATGGACATCAGAAGCATTGGTCCATGAACGTTCCTCAGGACCATAACCCTTCCAGTCAATAAGATATTGTAGTTGACCGTAACGGTGACGTGAGTCCAGGATCTTGGCCACTTCATACTCAACGCCTCGTTGAGTTTGGACTTTCGGAGTTGGAGGAAGTGAGGAATGAAACCGATTCAAGATCAGCGGTTTCAACAGGGAAACATGGAATGTCCTGGGTATTTTTAAGAAGGGAGGCAACTGGAGTCTGTAAGCAACAGGATTGATGACTTGTTCAATCTTGAAAGGACCGATATAGCGAGGTGCAAACTTCATACTGGGAACTCTTAACCTCAAATTCTTCGTGGATAACCATACCCGATCACCCACCTTGAGAGCAGGAACTGCTCGACGCTTCTTATCCGCAAACTTCTTGTACCTGAACGATGCCTTGAGCAGAGCTGATCGTACGCTCTTCCAGATATTGGCAAACTGATGCAAGGTGATATCCACTGCGGGAACAGAAGTTGCTGGAAGCGGTTGGAACTCAGGAACTTTAGGGTGGAATCCAAAGTTAGTGAAGAATGGTGTTGAAGCAGATGAAGAATGATACTGGTTGTTATGACAGAACTCGGCCCAGGGAAGTAATTGAACCCAGTCATCTTGAGAGGAGGACACATAGATGCGGAGGAAGGCCTCCAAGTCCTGATTCACCCTCTCGGTTTGACCATTGGTCTGAGGATGGTAAGCCGTGGAAAACTTTAGCTTGACTTGGAGGACTTGACATAAACTTCGCCAGAATTTGGCTGTGAATTGAACTCCTCGATCTGAGATAATTTCTTCAGGAAGACCGTGGAGTCGGAAGATCTCTTGTATGAATACTTGAGCCAACTTGGAAGCTGACGGAAGACCGGTGAGAGGAATGAAGTGTGCCATCTTGGTGAACCGGTCAACTACCACCCAGATGGTATTGAACTTGTTGCACATGGGTAAGTCTGTAATGAAATCCATCGACAAGTGGGTCCATGGTCGACGGGGAACGGATAGTGGAACCAGTTGCCCCGCAGGCGACTGGCGGGATACTTTATGTTGGGCACACTTTGGGCAAGATGCAATAAACTCCAAGACATCCTTTTTCAGAGTTGGCCACCAATAGGACCTAGAGATAAACTCCAGGGTTTTTTGGATACCTGTATGTCCGGCAAAACGGGAAGCATGGGCCCAATGCATGAGCTTCTTCCTTAGCATCGGCTTCACAAAACTTTTCCCTGATGGGGGCGTAGAGTCCATCCCTACCGTGGAGAATGCCAACGGATTTATAATAGGATGCTTGTCTGAAGACTCTGACTCATTTTCTTGCTCCCATGAGCGGGAAAGGGCATCGGCCTTGCGATTCTGAGAGCCCGGACAGAACTGGAGTTTAAAGTCGAACCTGGAAAAGAAAAGTGCCCATCTGGCCTGACGAGGGTTGAGACATTGTGCGCCCTTCAGGTATAAAAGGTTCTTGTGGTCTGTAAGTATGGTGATTAAATGAGAAGCTCCCTCCAACAGATACCTCCACTCTTCTAGAGCGAGCTTGATGGCTAGCAACTCCTGGTCGCCAATGGCATAGTTGCGCTCAGCTGGGGAGAACTTCCGGGAGAAGAAACTGCAAGGATGTAAATGGCCATCTTTAGCCCTCTGAGATAACACCGCTCCTACTCCAACGGAGGAGGCATCCACCTCTAGGATGAAAGGAGAGTCGATGTCAGGCTGTTTCAGGACAGGCGCAGAGATGAACCTCTGTTTTAAAAGATGAAAAGCTTGCATGGCTTCTTCAGACCACTTGGACGGGTTAGCACCCTTCTTGGTGAAAGCAGTAATAGGCGCCACAATGGTGGAAAAGTCTCGTATAAACTTTCGGTAATAATTGGCGAACCCTAAGAACCTCTGGACCCCTTTGAGGGTTAAGGGTACCGGCCAATTCTGAATTGCTTGTAGTTTCTCAGGATCCATCTCTAGTCCGGAACCGGACACAATGTACCCTAGAAACGGAATGGACTTGACTTCAAAGACGCATTTTTCTAATTTGCAATAGAGATGATTGACACGGAGACGGGACAGAACCTCTTTAACCCAAAAACGATGTTCCTCTAAATCGTTGGCAAAAATGAGGATATCGTCTAGATAGACCACGACATGACGGTATAGAATGTCTCTGAAAATCTCATTGACAAAATGCTGGAAGACAGCTGGAGCATTGCTCAATCCGAAAGGCATGACGAGGTACTCATAATGTCCGTCACGGGTGTTAAAGGCGGTCTTCCACTCGTCACCCTCACGGATCCGGATGAGATTGTATGCACCTCGCAAGTCCAGCTTTGTAAAGATGGTAGCTCCGCTAACTCTGTCAAAGAGCTCAGTAATCAGGGGTAAAGGATAACGGTTCTTGATGGTAATGTCGTTCAAACCTCTGTAGTCGATGCACGGCCGCAGACCACCATCTTTCTTTTTTACAAAAAAGAAGCCTGCGCCGGCTGGGGAAGAAGAAGGTCGAATGAACCCCTTTGCTAGGTTCTCTTTAATGTATTCCTCCATAGAATGCGTCTCAGGCAGAGACAACGGATAAGTTCGGCCTCGAGGTGGAACCTTCCCTGGAACGAGATCAATCGGGCAGTCCCATTCTCTATGAGGAGGAAGGATATCAGCAGAAGCTTTACTGAACACATCCGTGAAATCTTGATATGGAGGAGGTGGAACATCAGACGACCTGGGGGAGGAAGAACAGACAGGCAATACTTTAAACAAACATGTCTCTGCACAGGAGGAACCCCATGCCAGGATTTGCGTAGTCGTCCAATCAATTGTAGGATTGTGAAGACGGAGCCATGGAAGGCCCAGGACCACAGGATGTGTGGCTCTTGGAATCACTAAAAGTGAAATAAGTTCGGAATGAAGAACTCCCACTCTCAGACGAACTGGTAGAGTCCTTAGAGCAATAACAGTATCAAAAATTTTACTGCCATCCACGGCAGTTAAGGAAAAGGAGGAAGGAAGTCTCTCGGTGGGTAGGGACCACCGTTTAACATAGGCTTCAGTAATAAAGTTCCCAGCTGCTCCGGAATCAAGGAGAGCAATGACGTTCCGATAACGTTGAGCAACTTGAAGCGAGACTGGGAGATTACAATCATGAGGAGATGGAGAGGAGATCATTACTCCTAGCCGGCCCTCTCCTGGGCGAGCTAGGGTTTGGAGTTTTCCCGGACGTTCGGGACAGGCATTGATGGTGTGAGACGGAGCTGCACAGTAAAGACAAAGAGACTCAGAGAGACGTCTTCGGCGCTCAGCAGGAGTTAAACGGGAACGGCCAATTTGCATGGGCTCATCTTTAGATGGTGACAGTTGACGAGGAGGAGGAGCAGAAGATTTTGGAGCAGATGATCTTCCACGCTCAGTTGCTCTCTCTCTGAAACGTAAATCAACTTTCGTGCAGAGTGAGATTAGCTCATCTAACTTAGAAGGTAAGTCTCTGGTAGCTAACTCATCTTTAATAAGCTCAGATAAGCCATGCCAGAATGCAGCATACAGGGCCTCGTCGTTCCATGCCAGTTCGGATGCCAGGATCTGGAACTGTATCAGATATTGTCCTACAGTAGGTGACCCCTGGCGTAAACGGAGAATCTCGGATGAAGCTGAGGTTACCCGGCCTGGCTCGTCGAAGATGCGCCTGAATGTTGACACGAATGCAGTGTAAGAAGATAGCAGGGTGTCGGACCTCTCCCATAACGGTGATGCCCAGTCAAGGGCGGAGCCACTGAGAAGAGAGATGATGTAGGCAATTTTTGTACGGTCACTGGGAAAATTGCCAGGTTGTAGCTCAAACTGAATCTCACACTGGTTGAGAAATCCCCTGCAGAATCTTGGAGATCCGTCAAATTTTGCTGGCGTTGGAAGATGAAGACGTGGAGCAGAAATGGGTAAGGTGGGTGGGGTTATAGCTGGAGTCACTGTGGTTGACGCACCAGATGCGCCTGATCCACGGAGAGTTGTCTGAATCCCATCCAGCCGAGTAGAGAGATCCTGTAGACAGCGGATGATGTGGCCCTGTGCAGCCTCCTGATGTTCTAGTCGGGCTGCCAGTTCTTGCATCGGCCTGGCCGCTTGATCCTGGTCTCCGGCTGGATTCATTAGGTCAGTGCTTACTGTCACAACTGAGGGCCTGAGCTGACGGGAGGCAGCCTCAGTTGTAGGGGCTGAGATGTACCGGAACCTGGGAGGTTGTATCAGACCCCTGGACATGTAAGTAACATGAATAATAACTGCCCGAAGGCGTGACCACGACAACTTAGATAAAAGTCAATGATGTTTATTATGACAACTCCGCAACACAGCAGCAGTAAAAGAAAACGTAAAAGTCAGCAAATAATAAATACAGTTCCTGGGTACTACAGGATGGCAGGAGCCACAGGGCACTGGTAGTGTGAGATAGTTCTTATGATCTTCTAGATGGAAAGTCCTTACCAGGCCCGACTGTAGCAATGGAGATAACCCAGGATTGTGCCAGCTGGTGTTCCAGGAAAAGCTGGGTTGCTGAAGGTAAAACAGCTGCTGTGGATACTGGCTGGAACCAGACTGTTGTTAGCACGGAGTGGATACTGGCTGGAACCAGTTAAATAATAAATGAACTTGGGAGCGATGAAATATGAACTGAAATGTAGAACTTGAGAGCGGAGAAATAATAATACCGGTGGAGAGTGGTAAAGTGTAGAAAGGACACCGGCCCTTTAAGGGAAGCTGTACTCTGCTGGAAGCTGAGCTGGAAGCAGGTAATGTTGTAGCTGGAAACAGATGAATCCACAATGGATTGGAGAGTCAGGCTACACCGCAGGTGGAATGCTGGTGCGGGTCTCTATGGTGGAAGTCTTGAGACAGGAGCTGGAACCTGGAAGACAATCACAGGAGAGAGACAAACAGGAACTAGGTTTGACAACCAAAGCACTGACGCCTTCCTTGCTCAGGCACAGTGTATTTATACCTGCAGCAAGGAAGGGATTGGCTAGGCAATTATGCAGATTAACAATACTGACAACAGATTGGAGGAAATGATCAGCTGACAGAATCCAAGATGGCTGCGCCCATGCAGACACTTGGAGGGAAGTTTGGTTTGTAATCCATGTGGTAATGAAAACAGTAATGGCGGCGCCGGCCACTGGAGACAGGAGACGCCAGGCTGACAAGTGCACATCCAACCACGCGGACACAGCGGAGGCCGCGGCTGACGTAATCGCCACTCTGACACTCTGCATGCAGAAGCTCAGGGACGGCGGCGGAGGCCGCGGGAGACGCCATGCCAGATGTAATAAGGCGTTACTGTGACAGCGTCTCAGAGAGACAGGAGAGGATGCAGGAAAGTGAACATTAGGATAACAGATGGGATCCGGTCCTGGAGCGCTGAGCCAGCCTTAGGAGGCATCTGATGGGTAAGAAATGGCGTCCAGATACCCGGATCGTGACACAGGGCTGCAATGTCAGAGTCATCCTTTGGGCAGAAAGACACGCGGTGGCGATGTCAGCAATCTTCATTCCGGGAGTAGACAACTGGGAAGCAGACTTCCTCAGCAGACACGATCTCTATCCAGGAGAGTGGGGCCTCCATCCGGAGGTGTTCGAGGAGGTAACCGATTGGTGGGGGGTTCCTCACATAGACATGATGGCCTCCCGTCTCAACAAGAAGCTGCAGAGGTACTGTTCCATGTCGAGAGACCCGCAGGCAGTGGCGGTGGACGCACTGGTAACACCGTGGGTGTTCACGTCAGTGTATGTGTTCCCTCCACTTCCTCTGATACCAAGAGTTCTTCAACTTGTAAAAATAACAAAGGTTCTGGCAATCCTCACTGCTCCGGACTGGCCAAGGAGGGTTTGGTACGTGGATCTGCTGGATCTTCTGTTGGAAGATCCAAGGCCCTTACCTCTTCGGGAGGATCTGCTACTGCAGGGGCAATTCGCTTATCAAGACTTACCACGGCTACGTTTGACGGCATGGCGGTTGAGCGCCAGATCTTAGCTCGGAAGGGTATCCCAAGTGCGGTTATTCCTACCCTGATACAGGCTAGGAAGGGGGTAACGTCAAAACATTACCATCGAATTTGGAAAAAATATGTTTCTTGGAGCGAATCCAAGAAATTTCCTGTGGTGGAGTTTCAACTTGGACGTTTTCTCCTTTTTCCTGCAAGCAGGTGTGGATATGGGCCTGAGATTGGGCTCCATCAAGGTCTCAGCTTTGTCCATTTTCTTCGAAAAACAATTGGCTGTCCTCCCTGAGGTTCAGACCTTTTTGAAAGGGGTTCTGCACATCCAGCCTCCCTTTGTGGCGCCAACGGCACCCTGGGATCTTGATGTGGTGTTGCAGTTCCTGCAATCGGATTGGTTTGAGCCTCTACAGGAGGCTGAAATCAAGTTTCTCATGTGGAAGGCAGTCACTTTGTTGGCCTTAGCTTCTGCTCGACGGGTGTCGGAATTGGGGGCTTTGTCTTGTAAAAGTCCCTATCTGATCTTCCATGAAGATAGGGCGGAACACATGACTCGTCCGCAGTTCCTGCCTAAGGTTGTATTAGCTTTTTATATCAACCAACCTATTGTGGTGCCAGTGGCTACTGACTCCTCAATTGCTTCAAAGGCCTAGGATGTTTTGAGGGCTTTGAAAATGTATGTGAAGAGGACGGCTCAACATAGAAAATCTGACTCTCTGTTTGTCCTCTATGATCCCAAGAAAATTGGGTGTCCTGCTTCTAAGCAGTCGATTTCACGCTGGATCAGGTTCACCATCCAGCATGCATATTCTATGGCAGGATTGCCGTGTCCAAAATCTGTAAAGGCCCACTCTACATGTAAGGTGGGCTCTTCCTGGGCGGGCTGCCCGGGGTGTCTCAGCTGTACAGCTTTGCCGAGCAGCTACTTGGTCTGGTTCAAACACGTTTGGTAAGTTTTACAAGTTCGATACTTTGGCCTCTGATGACCTCAAGTTTGGTCAAGCAGGAGCCTCCGCGCTCTCCCTCCCGTTCTGGGAGCTTTGGTACATCCCCATGGTACTAATATAGACCCCAGCATCCTCTAGGACAGGGCTGGCCAAACCAGTCCTCGAGATCTACCAACAGTTCACATTTTCCAGACCACCTAGCTGGTGCACAGGTGTAGTCCTTACTAATTAAGATGTGATGCAGTCATTCCTAACTGACAATTCTACAGATCTCCAGGAGGCCTGGAAAACATGAACTGTTGGTAGATCTCGAGGACCGGTTTGGCCAGTTCTGCTCTAGGACGTAAGAGAAAATAGGATTTTAATTACCTACTGGTAAATCCTTTTCTCGTAGTCGGTAGAGGATGCTGGGCGCCCACCCAGCACTTTGTTTTCCTGCATTGGTTTTGTAGTTCAGTACTGCCTGGTTCCTAGGTAAGTTCTGCATTATTTACTTTCAGTACTGCTTCAGCTGTTGTTTTCCGGCATGTTAGCCCGATTTGCCTGTTGTGTGAATCTCGCCACTATCTGTGTATTTCCTTCTCTCGAAGTATGTCGTCTCCTTGGGCACAGTTTCTAGACTGAGTCTGGTAGGAGGGGCATAGAGGGAGGAGCCAGCCCACACTATTAAACACTTAAAGTGCCAATGGCTCCTGGTGGACCCGTCTATACCCCATGGTACTAATATGGACCCCAGCATCCTCTACGGACTACGAGAAAAGGATTTACCGGTAGGTAGTTAAAATCCTATTTTTCCATAATCCCCATTTTATGCCCCCTAGCGGGAGAGATGTAGGAGCAATGAGATACATTTCAGTGAATTTAGCAATTGGAAATGTAGAAGTCGAATAATTTAGTGCTTTCAATAGTAGTCAGGGAGGGGAAATGGGTTAACCACTGTGCAATTCCAGTTTTTAGAGAAGAGTGTTCCATAGGAGTTTTAATGAATCTATCATATATGGATATCGCCCTCCAGGTTGGGGGTGGCCCCAGCAGTGAACTGTCCAAGGGGGTATCCCAGTCACCCGCCGGGATGAGGATAGAGACTCTACTTACATAGTATTGGGCCTGGAGGAAGGAAAATTTAGAGCGATCAATCACTGGAAACTTTTCGAGGGCCTCAGAGTATGATAAAGGTCTAGGCGTGTTTGGATTCATTAATTGTCCTATCGTTCAAAGTCCCTCCATCTCCCAAACCAAGAATATACGTGAGGCATCCCAATTCTGAAAACCAGGATTCTGTACAAAGGGTAAGTGTATCGTATGGTACGGGTTAAGTTTCTGATTATGCCTCAAAAGCAGCCTCAGTTTTGTGGTAGTCATGATAAGAGGATTATCCAGGACCTCCTGAGGAACCTCAGTATAGAAAGGACACCAAAGAGATCTCAGGTAAAAAGTTCTGTTCTAACAGGGTGTTAGCATAGGTATGGTGTGCCGTCAGCCAATCTTTCAAGTATCGTAATACAGCAGCATAATGATACATCAGTATATCCGGGAAACTAATTCCCCCATTCCATTTGGGTTGGCTTAATTTAAGCATGCTAATTCTTGCCCGCTTGTTATTCCAAATGAAATTTCAGAATAACTCAGTTATTACAGACACATCCCGTCGAGATAAAAGTATCAGGAGAACCTGGAGTGGGTATAGAATTTCAGGAAAATATACCATACACAACAGGTTTGCCCTACCAAGGTAAGACAGCGGGAGATGACTCCCTAGATCAGTCTTTAATTTGGTCACAATATGGGTGATATTATACTTATATAAATTATCGATCTTTTTGGGGAGAGTAATTCCCAAATATGTAATGTGTCCTCTTGCCCAACTAAGGGGTAAATGAGATGCTCATTTCAGTCTAATAAAACCTTGTTACAGATAAAAAGCTCGAGATTTATTGGAGTTTATGAGAAATCCAGAAACTG
The DNA here is from genome assembly GCF_028390025.1 of Pseudophryne corroboree. Taxonomy (NCBI): domain Eukaryota; kingdom Metazoa; phylum Chordata; class Amphibia; order Anura; family Myobatrachidae; genus Pseudophryne; species Pseudophryne corroboree. The sequence continues at coordinate 87,290,484 of NC_086446.1, forward strand.
ATCCTCAGGTGTTCAACAGGGTCAAAAGGGGTTCCAGAGAAGTCTTGGGGTTGGACAAATATATGAGAACGTCGTCCGCAAAAACTGTAATCTTTATTTCAAGGTTGACAATTTTGATTCCCTGTAAGATGGTCCATGTGTCTATGGCACAAAGTACTGGATCAAGAGAAAGATTGAATAATAAGGGTAAAAGGGGACACCCCTGATGAGTTCCTCGGGACATTAGTATAGGGTCACTCCTAGTACCATTTATTAAGAGAGAAGTAGTCAGGGAGGTATAAAAATATCATTAATTCAATAAAATCTGGACCAAATGCACGGGAGGATAAAGTTCGAAACAAAAATGACCAGGAAACTGTGTCAAAAGCTTTATGAGCATTTAAGCTTAAAAGCATATAAGGGGATGTCGGCTTTTGATTAACAGCAACTACAGATGCAATTGCCGTGCGAATACCCTTAACAGAGTGGCGCTCACTAACAAAGCCAAATTGATGCTCCGACACAATAGAGGGGAAAAAAAAGTCTGCAATCCGGTAACCATAATTTTAGACAAAATTTTAAAGTCTGCATTCAGAAGGGTAACAGGTCGATAAGAGTCTAAACTAGTATGGTCACGCCCTGGTTTAGGGATAAGTGTAGTAAATGGCAGAGCTAAACGTGGGATATATCAACCGTTTTTTATGTGTAGTGCGGTATAATTCCACGAATGTAGGATTAATATCTATTTGTAAGCTCTTAACATATTCACCTGCAAACCCATCCGGGCCCGGAGATTTACAAGCATGTAAAGATGAGATTCACAAAAAAATAAAAATTACAGCGCTTATACAACTGATGCTAATAATGTATAAATTTAATAATTCAACATACTGATTTACAAACATATAAATAAAATTGATGATAAAATGTGAAATTGCTCATAGACCAATTCGTGGACATACACTAAGCCCCTCAAAAATAACCTTAATAAGGCAAAGGTCCATATGTAAGTATGGAATCGGGATCCTGGTTCACTTATAGCATGGGTGACCCTTTGACAAAGCTGCCTGGAGCGGCGAAACGCGTAAGGAAACATTGCTCCAGACCATTGGACGTCACTTAAGACAACCCCCACTGGCTCCAAATCCAGGACGACCCATCTTTATGCTATAAGTGAACCAGGATCCCGATTCCATTTGGTCCAACAAGGAATGAACTTCCCAGGATTCATTTAAAGTGGAACACAGTGTGCAGGACAATACAGCGTCCTCATAACAGACTGTGAACCAGAATCCATTCCATAACGAAGGACCTGAATCCGGATCCCTGCATTGGAACACATGTTGGGTAACAAACTACATTAGTCTTGGTCTAAATTAGACTTTGTGTCCGAATACTAACATATGGACCTTTGCCTTATTAAGGTTATTTTTGAGGGGCTTAGTGTATGTCCACGAATTGGTCTATGAGCAATTTCACATTTTATCATCAATTTTATTTATATGTTTGTAAATCAGTATGTTGAATTATTAAATTTATACATTATTAGCATCAGTTGTATAAGCGCTGTAATTTTTATTTTTTTGTGACTTTCATTAAGGAGATTTACTACCTCCTACTTACAGCAGCTTGGAGGAACTACTCATTTCAGCGCCTGTTCATTATATACTTGATATATAATTTTTTTGCATGTAAAGATGAGATGGCTACATTAATTTCTTGTTCCGTTATATCAAAATCCAAGAATTTGCTCTGTTCTCGAGATAAACAAGGCAAATTCACATCATTAAGTAAAGTATCCATCAAACCCGTGTCTAAAGGAGGGGCCGAATATAAATCAGAATAATATCTATGAAAGGCTTCGGATATGTCATTAGTTTTTGTAAGGGGAGAACGTCCCTCACTTGTCTTCACTGACACTATATTATGTCTGCGATGATATGTCTTTGCTAGTAATCGGCCCATCCTACTGCCACACCTATAGTAACAATTTTTGGTGTAGTCAAGTCAAGTCGCAGCTGGGCCTGGGACAGGAGAAAGTCTTCTAACAATTGTTTGGCTCTAGTGTGATTCGTGAAATTCTCAGTAGAGTTGGTCACAAATTCTGAGAAACAATGCTTTGCATCGTTGTGAAGGGAGTTATATTGGTCTTTCTTTAATTTATTGCGTTTAGCCACGTAAGAGATACTATGACCACGCATCACAGTCTTTGAGGCTTCCCAAAATAGTATTGGGTCGTCCCAATGTTCAATATTGTTGTCAACATAATCAATCCAATTCCTTTTAAGGTATTGCTTAAAGTCATCAGATTTAAACAAATAAGACGGGAACTTCCAGGCGCAATGTAAGGGCCCCACAAATGATGGTCTAAGAGAGATTTCGATAGGTAAGTGATGTGAGATCACGATGTCTCTTTATATTGGCTGAAGACAGTACATGAACCAAGCTATAGTCTACCAGAAAGTAGTGTATCCGAGAAAACGTGGACCCCGGAATGAAAAGTGAATGACTTGTCAGAGGGGTGAAATAATCTCCATACATCTGTCAGCAGGTTGTGCACCTTAAAATTGTTTAGGGTGGACCATGGTCGAGAAGACAAACTTGTGGGGGTAGAGGGTGTGTCTAAGATGGAGTCTTTAACAGTGTTAAAATCTCCCCTTAGGATGAGGTGGTAAGTGTCATGTTGGGGCAACAGTTGGGTCAAACCAATGAAAAATACAGACAAGTTAGTATTGGAGGCATAAATATTAAGGATGGTAGCTCTCCCTGGACTCTATGATTTGACCCTGACCGACCCTTCTCCGGGGACTTAAAATTGTCTCCAATGCTCCCTGAGGGTTCCCGCTGCTGTCTGCTACCTCTCGAGGATATGGGGGGTGACCTGTTCCCTCCCGCGATTTGCGGCCTGTGACGCTGCCAGAAATTGGGCACTGGAGTTTGCAGGCCTGGGCTGCTGCAGGACTACACAGGATCACGGGGGTCCCAGGCGCCGGACTCCCCTTAACAGAGTGCTGATCGCGGGAGGCCGTAGATTCCCTAACAGCCAGAGGAGTGTGGCCGGGACCAGCGCTACTGCCAGAGCTCTAATAAGGAGAGGAGTCGCACCCACCGCCACCATTATTACTGAAGGGGGAGCCAGCTCCCTGGCGCACAAACTTTATCCCTTAAGAATGTGAGGAGGGGGTGCAGCTGTCTATTAAGGGGTAAACCAAGGATACACCTTACTATGCCTCCCAAGTGCTGTATAGTGCGTCAATGGCATAGTCTGCTTCACCCACTTTTGCTGGCTGAGTGGTTTCACTGATTGAACTAACTTTACTGACATTTCCCTCTCTTCAACACATGGACTTATATACAGTTTTTGCCTAACTTTCATTGAAAAGGTTCTCACAGCTTTTTACTATAATATTACTGTATCTATGAGAGCTCCATCTTGTGATCATTCGGAGGTAATACACCAGCAATACAGCTTATTTGATCTATTGTACTCTCAGCACTACTGTTTCCACCCGCATCCATCATTTATGTGGTTCTTTAATTCCAAGTGTGTAAATGACTTACAATTGCATCACGAATGTGACGCAACACAAGATGCCTGCTAGATCATGAATATGTGCACGTAATGGGGGGAAAGTGATGTGTGACACCTCTCTCTTCACATGTCAATTTTGATTTTTTTTCTTGAACATATGTGAAGTATTTTCCTTTGGTGGCCTTATGACGAAGAGACACGGAAATAAAACACCTGCGGCTACCCAAGTCAAGTCCAAATCATCTGCTGCCTTTCATAATCTCTTCGGAGCTCTGTCCTCCGCTGACAACGCCCACACGGCCCTAACACCTCCGGCCATGGCTTCTGAAGGCTCAGAGGGTTCTTGTACTCTGGAGACCCACTCTCCTTCCTCACAAAAGCATGCTCAAGTCGGACACAGAGACTACTGATATCTTAAATCACCTCCGCTCCCTTCCTACCAGCCCTGCAATCCCTGGACCTGAGAATACAGGAGGTGGTCAAGATCCACCTGGACTCTATTCAGTCAGATCTAACTCATGTAGGTAACCGGGTGGCTGTGATTGAAAATCATAATGAGCAGTTAGACTCCAAACTAAATGACGTTGATGCAGTGATCAACCGTCAATCTCGTCTACTACTTGATATGCAGATGCGACTAGATGAAGTGGACAACAGGGGGCTTCGTAATAATCTGAGAATACGAGGAGTCCCAGAGGATGTCCCACAAGAGGGTATAGTAAACATCCTTACGAAAATCTTTAATGAGCTGTTAGAGTCGGACCTTAATGAGGAGATTCTGTTTGACTGGAGTTTGAAAGGACTCCCTACGGATTGAAAGGTTTGAAAGGACTCCCTACGGATCGACCCAGGGACATTATTTGCCGTCTCCATTATTTTACAGTTAAGGAGAAAATTATCCAATGAGCACACGGAGCCAAAGAAATCGACTTTAATGGCAACTCCATCCTGATATTTCAAGATTTTTCCTGTCACACATTGCAACAGAGGCTTTCACTTTGTCCGCTTACTGAGAAAATCCGTAAGAAGAACTTAAAATTTCATTGGGGTATCCTCTCAGTATTCAAGTCATGCATGACGGGTATATGGCAATCCTCCCGTACCTCCAGAAGAAGACGTAGCTCCCAGGCTGCAGAGGATACTGCCGTTCCTTGAAGTGTACCTGCCACAGTCTGTATCCTTACATTATATATTGTTTAGCCTTTTTAAGTGATCAGTGACTCCTTCTTTCCAGTCGACTTAGTCGAAGGTGTTATCTTTGCACTTACTGAAAGGTCTTGGACTATGTGAGTTGGGAGGCTAGCTGTCCCTTTATTATTGTATATGTTTCATTAGCATGTATATATACATGTTGGACAGCATGTATACATTCATTAGCATGTATACATACATGTTGGACAGGATGATTTTTAACCCTCCTCCTCTCCCATCCTTCTCTGTTTCTAATTATAATTATTTCACATGTTTTCTTGATTGACGTTCGTTCTGTTATGTCCATTATAAGGTCATTTACCTCACTCACAATATATTTCAATGTTGATTACAGATGTGTTTGTTATTATACTGCTTCTTCCTTTTCCTATATGGTCCCTAGAAATTATAGGGAACATAGTGAACAAAGGTGATATGTGAACAGTCACATATCACCGTTACCCCCAACAAACCCCCCTTTCTCTGTTATGTATAGGTTGACTATGGGTCCAAGTGAGACCTTCATAGCATCTCTAACAGAGGATACTTGGTCTTAGAGCCCCCACTACCTGACTCTGAGACCACTTTCAGATGTTTCACTGTTATTATTTTTGAAGCAATATTTTTACGGTAGACGTATCTCTGTCTCCTCTCTATCTTCTCCACCTATTCCTTCTTGCTCTTCTTCATCTCTTTTAGTCTTCTTGCCCTCCCCTCTTTCATCCTGGCGGATGAATGCGGTATCTTCTGCATGTCTCACGCAAGTCGATCATTTTTCCTATGGTTAAGTTAAGGTTAATGTTTAACAATGTTAAGGGCCCTAACATCCCTGAAAAACGTTCACGTTTGCTACATACGTTACATATGCAGGGCCGGTTCTAGACCTTGTGGCGCCCAGGGCGAAAGTTCATTTTGGCGGCCCTCCCAGGTCAAACATAGTGCGCGCCTAAGGCGCATGTCCAAAAATAGGGGCGTGGCTTCATAGGGAAGGGGCCACAGTTATGACCCCTGTGGTTATGCCCCCTGTAGCTGTGCACCATTGTAGCTGTGCCCCTTGTAGATTTGCCCCCAGCAGTTGTGCCCCCTGTAGCGGTTCCCCCAGTAGTTGTGCACCCTGTAGCTGTGCCCCCTGTAGTTATGCCCGGAGTAGTTGTGCCCGGAGTAGCTGTGCCCCCTGTAGATTTGCCCCCAGTAGTTGTGTCCCCTGTAGCTGTGCCCAGGCCCGGCGCTACCCACTCAGCGAAGGGATGCAGTGCAGGGAGGCGCTGGGACGGAGAGGCGCTCCCACTGCTCTGCATCTCTTCCCTGCTGCGCTGTCCTGTCCCCTCTGCTGCTGCTGCCAGCTGCTGTGCCTGTCACGGTATGACAGGTAGCAGCGTTGGCAGCATGAAAAGCCCCCCCCCCCCCAATCCCCTGTGACAGCGGCTGTGTAGGATCAGAAGAGGGGGCGGAGCTATGTGGGACAGAAGAGGCGGAACTAAATGGGATGGAAGGGGCGGAGCAAAACGGCCAGGCTGCTGTAGAGAGAGGTACAGCCAGACTTAGGTAAGTGGAGGGTGAGAGAGAAATGTGTGTGTGTGTGTGTGTGTGTGTGTGTGTGTGTGTGTATATGTATATATGGTGTGTGTGTGTGTGAGGTATGTCTGTGTGTGCACGCATTATGGACGCTACTACAGGGGGGCCATTACATTTAAGGACGCTACTACTACTGGGGGGCCATTACATGTAAGGACGCTACTACTACTGGGGGGGGCCATTACATGTAAGGGCGCTACTACTACTGGGGGGGGCATTACATGTAAGGACGCTACTACTACAGGGGGGGGCATTACGTATAATGACGCTACTACTGGGGGGGCATTACATGTAAGTACGCTACTACTACTGGGGGGCATTACATGTAAGTACACTACTACTACTGGGGGGGCATTACGTATAAGGACGCTACTACTGGGGAGGGGGCATTACATATAAGGGCGCTACTACTACTGGGGGGCCATTACACGTAAGGACGCTGCTACTACTGGAGGGCCATTACATGTAAGGACGCTGCTACTACTGGAGGGCCATTACATGTAAGTACGCTACTACTGCTGGGGGGCATTACGTATAAAGAAGCTACTAATACTGGTGGGCATTACGTATAAGGACGCTACTACTACTGGGGGGGCATTACGTATAAGGACGCTACTACTACTGGGGGGGCATTACGTATAAGGACGCTACTACTACTTGGGGGGCATTACGTATAAGGACGCTACTACTACTTGGGGGCATAACGTATAAGGACGCTACTACTACGGGGGGGCATTACGTATAAGGACGCTACTACTACTAGGGGGGCATTACGTATAAGGACACTACTACTTCTGGGGGGGCATTACGTATAAGGACGCTATTACTACTAGGGGGGCATTACGTATAAGGACACTACTACTACTGGGGGGGCATTACGTATAAGGACACTACTACTACTGGGGGGGCATTATGTATAAGGACGCTACTGGGGGTGCACTATATATAAGGACGCTACTACTGGGGGGATTACATATAAGGATGCTACTATTACTGGGGGACATTACGTATAAGGACGCTACTACTACTGGGAGGCATTACGTATAAGGACGCTACTACTACTACTAGGGGGGAATTACTTATAAGGGTGCTTCGGCCTCTGGGGGTGCACTACGTATTAGGACGCTGCTACTACTACTGGGGGGGGCATTACGTGTAAGGACGCTTCTACTACTGGGGGTGCACTACGTATAAAGACGCTACTACTGTGGGTGCATTATGTAAAAGGATGCTACTACTACTGGGGTGCATTACATATAAGGACGCTACTACTACGGGTGGGACATTACGTACAGTATAAGATGAATACGATTGTGCTACTGTGTGGCGTAATTTTAAATGGGGGTACTATTGTGTGGCCATGACCCTTACTTGTGAGACCACATCCCTTTTCCCGGTGCGCACCATAGGTGCGCGCTGACCCTTTGTTGAATATGGGAGGGCGCAAATTTATAGTTTGCAGGGGGGCGCCGAACACCCTAGCACCGGCCCTGGCTGTGCCCCCTGTAATTGTGCCTGGAGTAGCTGTGCCCCCTGGTAGCGCCGCTGACAAACTCTCCAGCCCTCCTGCTGCTTCTCGACCGCTGCTGCTCCATCTCTGCTGCTGCTCCGCCCGCTCCTCTCTATTTGAGAGATGTCATGATGTCTCTCCCATAGCAGCACCGCACAGACACTAGAGGTCAATGATGACATCTAGTGTCTGACGATGGAGGCGGTTGCAGCGGGCGTCCACACAGCCCACGCCGCCTGCTGCAGCTGGGGAACGGGGTTCAGGATGTGTGGTGTGGGTGGGTGGCAGGCGCCTGCTTGCCCGTGCCTAGAACCGCTCTTGTACATATGGATAACATAGACATAGCGTTTCTACAAGAGACATACTTCAAAAAGGGTTCTGCCACACGTCTGATTTCCTGGTATTATACAAAAGTTGTTGTTTTTATAATTTCACTGGTGCCAAGGCCAGGGGGGTCGCTATCTTGTTTTCCAAACATCTGCAACTGTCTGACATACAAGAGGTCCCAATTGGTGATGGCAGAGGCCTGCTGGTAAAGGCAACTATTGCTTCGCAGCGGTATATCTTTGTCAACTTGTATGTGCCCAACCAAGGTCAGACCCGATTTTTACGCATGGCCTTAGAATCCATAGAATCTCACATTGAAGGGAAGTTGGTAGATAGGGGTGATTTTAATTGGACCTTGGAACCACTCCTGGATACTTCCATGTGATCCTCATTTAAGGAGGCAAGCCGATTTAGGAAAATCTTAGACGAATTCCAACTAGTGGACTCTTGGATGTTATTGCATCCCGCAGAGAGGGATTACACATTTTACTTCCCCCTCCACACAATATGTACTCGCGTATAAATTATTTTTGTGTGGGTCATTCTTGCTTGAATGCAGTGCTAGAAGCATACGATTGGTCAGATCACAGGATCAGACCATACTCCCATTACCCTGATTCTACGAGTTGATTTGGTGGAGCCTCGGCAGTGTCATTGGAGGCTAAACGAACAACTTCTTATGGATCCTCACTGTATAGCCCAACTTCTGGGATTTATAGATAATTATGTTGCCTGCAATGTGACTGATGATGTTTCCCCGATGTCAATTTGGGAAGCTCACAAGTGTGTTATTAGGGGGCATTGCATCCAGTTGGGAACCTATCTCAAGAAACAGAAAATGGCGTGCAGGGAGGCCCTTTTGTCTAAAATGAAAGCATTGGAGCTAGTACACAAAAGCGCTGGGGACTCAGATGTCTTTGTACCAGGGCTTCCAGGGCTTCTTTGAATTCTCTGCTTAATGAGGGAGCTAAGAGGGCATTTAGGCGATGTAGACATACTTATTTCTGATGGGCCAATAAACCTGGGAAGATGCTGGCAAGGGCCCTCCGTGCACAGAGGTCTCTGACGTATATTCAGAAAATGAAAGATGCTTCGGGTCTTGTCCGTGCAATGGATGAGAAGATTGCCACCATTTTCCATGACTACTATTCAAAGTTGTATAATCTCATCCAGTCCCACTCAGACTCGATTAGATTGACATGCGTGAAATTTTTAGAAACCATGAAGTTTCCATCTCTTCCTGAGGCGGTGACACAGGCCTTAGATTCCCCATTTACGGAAGAGGAACTAAAAGATGTCATAAAGTCATCCCCTAACGGGAAAAGACCAGGACCTGATGGCTTCCTGATAACCTACTATAAATCCTTTAAGGACAAGCTACACCCTTTGTTACTACGAGCCTGTAACATGGTGTCACCCCAGACTCAGTTTTTGACCCAATCCCTCGCTGCACACATTGTCGTAATCCCCAAAGAGGGGAAAGACTCATGTTTGGCGACTAGTTACAGGCCTATATCCTTGCTCAACGTGGACATTAAGCTATATGCCAAATTAGTGGCTAGTCATCTAAAACAACTACTCCCTTCCATCATCCATTCTGATCAGGTGGGTTTTGTCCCAGGACGTAAGGCTAGAGACAACACAGTTAAAGTAATAGATCTGATCTCCCATGTGACCACCAATAATATTCCTATGATTCTTCTGTCAACCGATGCAGAAAAAGTGTTTGACAGGATTGACTGGGACTTTATGGAGGGGGTTCTGTAGAGACTGGGTCTGGGGGACACCTACTTCCATAGAATACTTGCTCTATATAGAGCTCCGTCTGCACAGGTGAAAATCAATGGCATCTTATCTAAAATTATACTTATTTCCAATGGCACCAGACAGGGTTGCCCTCTCTCGCCACTGATTTTCGTGCTTTGTATGGAGACTTTGGTGAGAGCAATTAGGGCCAACCCAGATATTTCCGGCGGGGGGGGGGGGGGGGGGAAATGGGGACGCAGGAATATAAACCGAATCTCTTTGCAGATGACCTTCTCACAGCCATCACTAACCCGCTTGATGGGGGAATTAACCTGATTTAATACCTTTTCTAATTTTAAAATTAATTATGCTAAGTCTGTGGCCTTAAATGTCACCGCCTCGGATGAGACAGTTGAATCTCTTGCCACTTCGTTTCCTTTTAAATATAGCTCAACACACTTACAATATCCAGGGGTCCAAATCCCAAACAAACTGGATACATTATTTGCTTTAAACTTTGTCCCTATGATTCAGAAGATAAAGAAGGACCTCTCTCACTGGCTCCCACAGAAAATTTCATGGCTGGGGCATATTAATGTTATTAAATTGAATATACTTCCTAGAGTTCTCTATTTGTTTCAAACAGTTCCATTCTCTCTCCTGCCGTGTTTCTTTCTATGTTACATCATATGTTACATGATTTTGTGTGTGGGGGGGGGGGGGGGGGGGAAGTGGGACACCCAGGTTCAAACACCAAACTCACTTTAGACGTAAGTCTCAGGGTGGTAGGGTGGTAGACAGCTGCTGACGGTGGGTCCTGCTTTATTGATGTGGAGGTTACAGAATAAATTGAACATTTCCATACCAGTGTCTCTGTTGACCCCCATTGTGCATAACCCCGCTTTCACCCCAGGCACCTCAGACAGGGCCTCTGCACCCTGGAAATTAGCAGGTATTACCAGGATAGGTAACTTTTTCTCAGGGGGCTCCCTCAAATCATTTGAGTGTTTATTAAATGAAACAGATCTTACTAAGTCGGACTACTGGATTTATATTCAGGCACGTCACTTTATTTCTTCGCTGATGAAATTTAAAGGTTGGAACACAACACCAACTATGTTCGAAAAACTTTGTATGCAATTGCACCCTCCCACCCACACTATCTATCTTATTTATCAAATTCTCTTGCCAGCAATGTTAACCTCTAGTCTGACTTATCAAGATAAATGGGATAGAGACTTTTCACTTAAAGGAATTGAGATAAATTGGAATAAAACTTACCAAGCAATAAGTGCGTGCGCATCTAGTATGGATGTAGTGGAGACCCAATATAAACTTCTCTCTAGATTGTACCGATGCCCAACTATTGTTCATAAGTTCTGCCCTGGTGTGTCTCCTCGATGTAATGAGAAGCAGGGGTCTTTGATCCATATCTGGTGGGACTGCCCCAGGATCCTTCCCTTTTGGGATGGTATAAAAAGGTTGGTTGCGGAGATCATGGGCATTCCTGTTCCTTCAGGCTTCTGGTTGCTATCCCACTCAGACATACCTATTTCAAACTATAAAAGTTCTTTACTGAGACATATCAATAATGTAGCCAGAGCTGTGGTACCAGTTCGCTGGTGCTCCCCCTCTCTGCCTACCTTATGGGATTGGTGCCAATGTATGAACTTCTATATGGCTATGGACGATATATACTATTCTACTCCAGAGAAGCATGGAACATACATAGCTATTTGGCTTTGCTGGATGGAGTTCAAGCTATCTCCCTCCTATAAGGCCTTGGTACCTGTGTCCTCTCCCCAACTCGGTTAGTCGTAGCGAGACATAGTTTTGGAAATGAACACTGTTGAAACAACTAGCCCCTTAATATTAACCTTTCTTAGTCGGTTAGACGTTTTGAAAAATTCTAGAATGTTTGTTCTGCCGGATGAATACCCTTCTTTCTTTTACTCTACCCTTTTTTTCCTTTTTCCCTATCCTTTCTCATTCTGTTGTCTTCTACTACTCTCTTTTTTCTTTTGGAACAATAAATCATTTGATGCCTTTCACCGTATGAGTCTACTGCTCTTTATTGTTGAGGCTTAAGTTTTTACTGTTCACAGAAATATGTATGTTAATGTCTGTGTTGCTTTCAGGTACTCTCTAAAGATATTTTTGTATCAACATACTGTATGTGTTTTACCATGATTCTTTTTGTTCTGTGACAAATACTGAAAATAAAGAATTTATAAAGAATAAATAAATATTAGGGATGGTGTATGGGGTATCTCTAATTGTAATATCTAGCAAGATATATTTTCCTTCAGGGTCTGTGACAGTATTGAGAATAGTGTAATAGAGACATTTCGTGAAAAGAATAGCTACTCCTCTGGACTTAGTTATATACGAAGCTGAGATGCAGTCTCCAAGCCAGGATGCCCTAATGGTTGAGCCATCTCCATTTTTCCAATGTGTCTCTTGTACAAACATAATGTCAGATTTCAGCCGATTTAAATAAGTAAGAAGTTTCTGACGTTTTATAGGAGAGTTAAGACCTCCTGTATTCCATGACACGAACTTAACAGATTCTGCATGCGAAAAGAAAGGTAAATTGACATGACAGCTCACCATTAACCTATACCAGTCCTGAGATCAAAAATTTGAAGAAGTTTATGCCTAGAAGAGCAGAAGCATTCCCTATCCCAGTGAGTGAGGAACCGCCACCTGGACAGAACATCAGCTCCAATTGTACATGTAATCAAAGCAATATAGATAAGACATTAATAGAAAAAAGGCAGTAAAGCTTTAATCTCTTTTATTAAACATTTTTCAACCAAATAATTATAGCTGATCCTGAGTGGGAGATCATGATCGGCTAGGCACTTCTTAAACATGTTACAAATGTCAAAGTATCACTAAAGTTATAAGTAAAACCTTTACTTATTTCTGGGGAAGTCTCTCCCTTCTCATTCTTCACCACAATACAGTTACTTTCATAGAAGGGGTGGACAATCTAGTATCGAGAGAAAAAGGTAAAATAAAAAATAAAAGTACTAAAAACCTCAATGATTAGGGGAATGAGGTGTAGGCATTGTTGGTGTCCCTGGTGATATGGGAGACAGTGTTTCTGCGCTGCCACAGGACCTTCAAAAATGAGTGTTCGACCATTATCCGTAACTCATAATTTGGCAGGGTACAGGAGCGCAAATCTCTTATGAGTGTCAACAAGGAATTTGCAGGCTGTAGAAAAAGATCTGTGTTTCTGTGTTACTGCTGCCAAAAAGTCCTGAAAGATTAGAATTCTTGTACCATCAATAGTGAAGTAATCCAGTTTTTTGTATGCTCTCAGAATCAATTCTTTGGGGGATATTCAATTGTTTGAAAAGTCAGTTGGGTTTCTGTTTTTTTCTTATCTAATAGACAGGAAAAAACAGACACCCAACCGACTTTACAAACATTTGAATCCCCCCCATTGGTTCTAAAATACAAATATTGTGCAATTACAGGTCTAGGACGGGATTTTATGTCCTCCCTTTCCGCCCCAACTCTGTGAGTCCTCTCAATTTGAGGGAACTCCACATTATCAGATATGTTCAAGGCTGGCATTAGTTTAGATGTAAAAGTAATCACTCAGCTGGTTTAATTTGTTCTGGTATCCCGATAAAACGTAAATTATTTCTACGACTCTGGTTCTCCAACTCATCAAGTTTATCTTGGAGTTCCTGGATCGTAGCTACTGAGGAATCTGAAGAAGACTGGATGGTTTGGACAGTGTCTTCAACGTCACTCACTCGCTGTTTCAGGTCAGCAATTCTAGAGGTATTAGAGGCCACTTCCCTAATCGTAGGTTGAATTGAGGCCTGGAATTCATCTAATTTTTTTGTCCATAGGCAGCATCAAGACCGACAAAATCTCTTTTTTGCTGTTTGGGACAAGTGTATTGAGGAATCATCTTGATTTATTGGGGTTCAACAGTATTGACAATAGTCATTTGAGTCACTGGAGGAGAAACATTCCCCTGTTTATTGTGTTTGTTTCGTACCTTTTATAAATAGTGGATAGCGTAGAAGGGTGAGTATTTGTAGATGGGGTTAGAAACTTGTCCATCTACTAGTATTGTGGTAGAGAAAACGAGTGGAAAAAAAAAAAGACTTGCAGAAGAAATGGACAACCACTATAAGTTAGCTAGCCTGATAAGAGGTGGGAAAGATTCACCAGTGAACTTAAGAAAATGTAAGTTACATTTGCAAAAAAGTTCCCATCCGTTCTTAGAGAGGAGTATACAAATCACATGGTTTCAAAAAGTAAAAGGACAAAACAAAAATTGAGTGTGGGGTGTAACAGCTCACTCTGTGAGTGACACCCCGTCACATACTGTGAATGAGGGGGGAGACATGTATTCTTATATTTACATCTCTAATCGGTTTGAGTTTCCCACAGCAACATATAGCAAACACAATATGTTTTAAGGGAACAGAGTTATGACTATATCACAACATATGATAAGTTCAGTAAATATTCACATCAAAAAAAGGGCACTGAAAATAATCAGACTGCAAATTTATAATGTATCTGAATGTGTGATAAACTGGTGTAGGTTTACATACAATATGCAGTTAAATATAAATAAGCTCAGGTAGGTGATGAGTAAAAGTATATTAGAGCCACTGTCAAAATGAAATCCAGTATTCAGAAGAAAAAATGAGGCTAAGCCATAACTTTGAAAATCAAACAATTAAGGAAGGGGGGGGAAAAAAGAAAGGAAAAAAAAATATTACATTGTTGGCTTGAATAACAACACCACTAGATGGCAGTGTTAAATCACATTTGAAGACAGCAAATGTTAGAGCTTGTAAAATAACTCTACCCTAGCGTGTTTATTACTAATAGTAGTGAAAGGTTTACATTACTATGGGATAAGAATCCTCAAGCCCATCCCTAGAGGCACCACAAAGCCAGAGTTTATTATGATGGGACTATGGGGGTCATTCTGACCCGTTCGCTCGCTGCATTTTAACGCAGCAGAGCGAACGGGTCCCTGCTGCGAATACACTACGGCGCCTGCGGGACGGCCGAATGCCGTAGCAGGAGAGCGATCGCCTCTGCCTGATTGACAGGCAGAGGCAATCGATGGGCGGGGGGGGGGGGGGGGGGGGCGATACAGCGGCGTTTAGCCGTCATTTCGTAGGCGCAGTCCGGCCAATGCAGGCGTGGCTGGACCGAATGGGGGGCGTGTCGCAGTGGCTGCGTGACATCATACGCAGCCGCTGCAGGCCGGGAAGCGAGGAGTAGCTCCCGGCCAGCTCCCTAAAGCTGCGCTGGCCGGGAGCTGCTCCTGAAGTGCAAAGGCATCGCCGCTGTGCGATACCTTTGCACTTCTGCGAGGGGGGGCAGGACTGACATGCGGGGCGGACTAGCCCTGTGCTGGGCGTCCCCCCGCATGTCAGGAAAGATGATAGTAGCTGTGCTAAGTTTTGCACAGCTGCGATCAACTCAGAATGACCCCCTATGTGTACTAGCCAGACCAGTGAATGCTGAAGTTCCCACAGCATAAAATATCCAGCAAATCTGGGGTAGCGTAAATGGGGGGGTGACAACCCTATAGGTATAAAGATTTTCCGCCCCGATCCCAAGCTAAAGCGCAGGCATCATCTAAAATAGCTTTATGACAATAGTGAGAGGCTAATATCAATGTGGGACGAGGGTCTTCCAACTGATCTCTGCATACACAACAAATCCATAGTCTTTTATAATGTAACAGTGAGTATTAGCCAGGAGAATAAGTACAGAAGTTCTTGCAGCATAACCTGGCTAGCCAGTTGGGGGACATCTAGATAAGAGGGAGGTGATCCACTATGTGTATGGACCTTCAGTCCTAGTCCCAGGCCAAATTACTGAAGTAAAAAGAGGAAAGAGCAAGTAAGATGGGGAAGGAGGGGAGATGGACCAAGAAGGGGACAAAAAGTGATTAAAGCTGAGGGTTAGCAAAGATGAGACACACAATAGGAGGGGTGGGATCAAGTTAGGTACAAGTGAGAGTGTATGAGTAAGGGAAGATTAGTGTGAAAGGAACAAACAAAATTAGTAATGAAGAGGATCAATGGTCCGCCCAACCACTCGCAGCCACCAGGATCCGCCTCGACCACCTTTTGGGGAGAACCTCATCCAGGAGCCAGGATGCAGGCAAAACACTATAAGGAGGTATCTTCGCCCGGACGATCCTCAGGGTGAAGCGATGTGCTGTGTATCCGGGCTGTTAACAAGGGACTAGGCACCAAACAGAGCACCAACGCTTGCCGCTGTGCAGAGCAGTAACAGCAGGAATCTCCAGAGATCCACTGAGTGGTGGTCATCGCTGATGATCTGCAGGAGGCACAGGATCTCAGTCCAGTATCCCCAAACAAGAAGGGGCAGAAGTGGAGCATCTCTCCTCAGGCAGCGTTTCCCCTAAGCAATCTCCAGTCTACCCGTTGCGGTAATTGAGGAGAGTAAGAGGGCCAGCCACCGCCGCTCCCACTAACCTGCGTCACTCTGATATCTTCGTCCCTGCTCACCTGGAATGGAGGGGAGTCGCAGTGGGGTCATCCCGGGCCACAGGTAGCGTTTCTCCTACAGCGATCACCAGTCTGCCTGTCCCGGTATCTGAGGAGGGTAAGAGGGCCAGCCACTGCCGCTCCCACTGACCAGCATCACTCCAAAATCTCCGTCCCCGTGTACTTGGAGTGGAAGAGAGCCACAGTGGGGTCAGCCCGGTCCGCAGGGGAAGGCACTGCACCACGTAGGCAACCACTTCAGGCAGGTCACTCCGACCGGGCGATTCTCTGCATGGCAGCCGGGACACCACTTAAGTTGGAGGCCAGATAGACAAGGCAGCCAGCGGGGTTGAGGTGAAGCAGCCATACGCTGAGTAGGCAAACCTCCACGTGGTGGCTCGATCATGAGCCAGACTCCGGGGAACGGGGCTTGCAACCTATCCACCTGGCTGAAAGTGATATCAATATGATCCTTCCAATATTAGGAGGTGAATTCTGCAGGTTTCATGTACCAGCAATAGTCAGAAACAGGTGGATGGCCGTGGATGGAGCCTAGTTGAGCGGATCTCAATTAAAACATGGCTATCTTAGATGAGCCACCCACTGGAAGTCGATCAAGCCAACTTTGAACGCAACGCGCGTCTAGTCAGCGCCTGGTCTGTGCACGGACCGGTCCACAGCATAACTCTTAGTAAATTGTATTTATCAAATTCTTATGATATGTGTTTTACTATTGCCTAAATCCCTATTTGTGGTTATAATATATATTAGTATTTTACCTTAATTTGCAAGCACACCTATTTAATATATATGATATATCTTTGTGAGCACAATTCCTTCTTTTACATGTTTTGGATATATATCTTGGATATTGCCTGCATCTCAGTTGGAGATTATATACTTATAATCTAACTTCAACATTGAGCAGTTCAGGAGAGTGTGGTGCATGGACGCAATCCTTCAGCACCACACATTACCATATACTCGTACTATACCACTGAACACAGTGGAACCACCCACCTACAGTTATTCCTCATAAAATATGCACAATCTTGTCTGATCTTGGGAGCTTTGCAATGTTGGGCTTGGCCAGTACTTGGATGGGAGACCACCTGGGAAAATAGGTACTGTCGGTTAAGGATTCCATCTGTCAGCGGAACTAGTGTACTGACATTACTATAATTAGGTGGTAATGTGTGTTTTTATTTACTGCATTCTTTCCTGACAGCATAAATATTGAACCCAGGATAATCTGGCTCATAAAATAAATGTCGTCAGCAGCCGATATGCTTGCCTAAATGGAGCAACAATTGACTGGCTTGGTCAGACGCCAACTAGCAGCTGCCGGCTCGCATAACACTTGAATTACCCCATAGAGGTGAGGAGCAGCATTAGTCTTTTATTACAGTGCATCCGGAAAGTATTCATAGCACTTCACTTTTCCACATCTTATGTTACAGCCTTATTCCAAAATGGAATAAATTATTTTTTTTTAGATTTTTGCGAATTTATTAAAGCAAAAAAAAACTAAGAAATCACATGTACATGTACATTTCTTTTTCCGGTTTGCCCACACTGCCAAAAGTACCAAAAACTGGTTCAATGACCATGGGATTACTGTGCTGGATTGGCCAGCAAACTCGTCTGACCTGAACCCCATAGAGAATCTATGGGGCATTGCCAAGAGAAACAGGAGAAACATGAGACCGAACAATGCAGAAGCTGAAGGCCGCTATTGAAGCATCCTGGTCTTCCATAACACTTCAGCAGTGCCACAGGCTGATAGAATCCATGCCACACCGCATTGAGGCAGTAATTCATGCAAAAGGGTCCCAAACCAAGTACTGAGTACATATGCATGATTATACTATTCAGAGGGCTGACATTTTTTGCATTGAAAATCCTTTTTTATTGATTTTATGTAATATTCTAATCTTCTGAGATTTTGGTATGGGGGTTTCTTAAGCTGTAAACCACAATCATCAAAATTATAACAAATGAAGGCTTGAAAAATCTCACTTTGCATGTAATGAGTCTATATAATATATTAGTTTCACCTATTAAAGTTGAATTACTGAAATAAATGAACTTTTGCACGATATTCTAAATTGCCATGGAGAAATACAAAATAACCCGTCTAACAGTGTTGGACCAAAAGAAGTGCCACGGAATATGCAGTTAATACGGGGAATTTCTCAGTTGTCTTGTGGAATGTGAAAGGCCATTTATTCAATGCACTGACCAAAGCATCAATATTGCTCACCCATCCTATTCTCCACAAGTTATAAGGGTAATCTGTCCATCCTACTTGGAAGTCCAGGTTTTACATAAAAGGAAGATACAAAGATTTATATGCATTTAGACCATGTTTGTGGCATATTGTGTGCCATCATTTTCTGGGAGGACAATGCAATGAATCCTAATATAGTTCAGGACTTCCTGATCATGGAGGTGCAGAAAGGAAATAAGATTCCCTTCCTCCCGAAAACCCCCTCTCCAAGGACATTTAGACTTGGCCAAGCAACCCCTTGGAGGTACCTTCTGATACTGTATCTACTTCCATCCTCTAATATCTGGCCCTAGATAAACCACTCACAGCAGGCCACACACTTCCAGTCACACTCACAGCATGTGCTCACACATAGGGTCAGATACAGATCTGCATACATACACACACACACACACACACACACACACACACACACACACACACACACACGACAATTACTGTGTCACACAGACAATGTAGTGACTCCCCCCCCCCCCCCCTTTCCCATATTTTACAGGCTAGGCAGGGATTACCCCACAGCTACTCTTCCCCCTTCTATCTACCATGGTACATAGTCAGAAATGTACCCCATGGTGTGTAGCCCCTCCTCTGGCTCAGATTGCCTCCTCCCTCTCTCCTGCCTGCATGGTAGCTCAGGGCAACTTTTGCAGTTGCTCGTGATGAACAAGGGAGGAGATGGTTAAGTTCCTGTCCTCCCAAAAGCGCCACTGGGGACACGTTTTATGTTAGGGGAGCCTTCACTCCGGCTATGCCACTGCTTTGAGTACACTCTGTATATTTGTGTTTTCATCATTTACAATAACAACTTTTACTATGCAAGGTGACACAGTGGTTAAGAATGGTCGCTTTACTACACTGGTGTTGCTGGCACAATTCCCACCAAGGCCCTATTTCAGAGTTAGTATGTTCTCTAGAAAGATGAATTTACCAAGAGATGGATGATCGGGCGCTGTTAGGTGCTGTGTCTCTAATGCTGCTGCTATGCCGTTAGGGGTAATCAAACCCAAACCATAATTACAGAAAAAACACAACAGAAAGATAGCAGCGCTAGTGTGTTAATGAGTAAATGTATAATGAGAAGGACTGAGTGATAAATAATTCACATTTAAGATATAAAATTAGGCCTCATTAAAACTGTAAGCACAATTTCAATAATTCATAACAATAAAAACAACAAAAAAAATGGGTAAATTGCTGTGACTGCTTGTAACTGAGCGTTCCGTTCCTATTTAATATACTGGACTGCAGAGCAGACTGACGGCACAGTCTCACCAAATAACCTCACCCAGAACCGCTAGAGGTGTAGTCCCTTAAGAGTCTTTGATGTTGTTACTCCAAACCAGCTAGGTTTGGGATCCTGATGCTGTTGCGGTGTCCTCTTTATGGTTGAAGGATTGGTGGTGCTCCAGAAGTGAATAGTCACTTAACTTCTTCTGCAGTTGACAAAGTCCTGTAAATTGGTCCGGATGAAATATGGCAGTAAAACCAGCATAGATAAAGACCCGGATAGCATCCTGACGCGTTTCGCTGCAGGCACTGCAGCTTTATCAAAGGTTGATAAAGCTGCAGTGCCTGCAGCGAAACGCGTATTTCATCCGGACCAATTTACTGGACTTTGTCAACTGCAGAAGAAGTTAGGCGACTATTCACTTCTGGAGCACCACCAATCCTTCAACCATAAAGAGGACACCGCGACAGCATGGTCTACTTCGAATACTCAAGTGCCCATTGGAGGCACTTAGGTGGTGTACAGGGGTCAGCATGGGCTCTTTGACCGGTCTGCAGCTACACAAGCACATACGCAACAAGTTGTGTGTTGTATATCATAACCAGAATTCTTTTTCAGGAATGTGTGCTACATTACTCTTCTGTGGGATTGGACCAGAAGAGTTAGCCTTTGCTACCCATGCACATAAATGAGCCTTGGGTGGCAATGACTCTGTTACCGGTTGTCCTTCCTTGGACCAATTATGGTAGATAACCACTGCATACCAGAAACAGCATTGAAGCATGGCAGTTTTGGAGATGCTCTGACCCAGTCATCTAGCCACGACAATATTGCCCTTTAAAGTCACTCAGACCATTATGCATAGTGTTATGTGGACTACTCAGTTAAGAGGGTTACCAGGTGGTACTTGGTGATGCTCAGGCAATTACCCTTGCCCAGCAGTCTTTTAGCCTCCTGCGATGCTAGGCTTCACCTTTAGCATCCGCCTTTCCAGGGTGAATTAGGTCCTCCCCGTACTCAGATGCCCCTAGGTCTTATGTAAGGACAAGGTGACTATTGGAGGCTGGGCAAGAGTAAATGCAGTACAGTGAGATGTTCTCTGGACACAACCTTAGTAACGCTGCTAAATGCACAGACGGAGATAATACCAGATTGCACGTGAGTGCAACAATGCAAAGGGTAAAATAATAATAAACACTAAATGTATATAAAATGCAACAATGCATAGGGTGGTATAATAATCAAACAGACGGTATGTAAATGCAACAATGCACAGGATGATATAAGCAACTAAATATCAATGGATAATAAATGCAACAATGCACAGGATGATATAAATAATCAAATACAAGAGGTAACTCAAACTCTGAAAATAACCAATGCAAATCCCAGGACTTAGCTTAAACTGTCTGATGTAGATTCTGAAGAAGCCCGGAATTTGGAACTGGAACAGAACCCCTGAAGGCAGGCAGAGATCCAGAGACACAGACTGGTTTCAGAGCAGGATTACACTGGGTGCAGTGATAGCAGGCTTGGCAACTGGAACAGACAGCACTAACTGCACAGATTCTAGATTCCACCAAGGAACAGGGACCAGGTACAAACGGGAACTTGAAGCTATAACCGGCCTCAGGTGAAGGGCAAGCTGGGTAATAGGGAGCAAACACCAATCAGGATGGCTGGAAAACCAGACACAAGGTAATGGCCTAATTATCTGACAGGTGAGACTGCACAGGCCATACATACAGGAAACAGGATGTCATTACACAAACTCATCAAAGGCGGCCCGCAACAGTACCCCAAACAAGTACATAAGAAAACCTGGAATGCTAACAGAAATACAACAGACTCACAACATAAAAACATAAACAGAATGCAAGCTGCATTCGCAGCTTGTAACACCTGCCCAATTTTCCTTCTTCCAACACAACATCAAGAAAGGAGTGTTCACTTGATGCCTAATAGATTCCACCCCTTCACAGTGGCCACAGTAACCAAATGGAACTGAATATTTAATTGATGACTAACCACATAAAAAGGAGTAAAATGTTGATAAACTTCATTTAAAAGCAAAATCGGTCAGATTGGGGTTCACCTGCATCTCCATGTGGGTGTGCTGGCAGCATATTATACAGTTCAGTCAACAGCAATATGGGACTGGGCAATTGGCATTTTCCTGTTACAGCAACTGCATAAGCACTGGATCTTCTGTCTACTCTCTGGTCAGTGAACTGCACAATAAACTGGATTCCAGTGGAGCGCAGAAAACAGGACTGCACATCTAAGGAATATAACATCTTCAGAATATGAAAACCTGACTAATACCAGAATTGACTGGTAATTAGTCTCCTCATATTAATGCATCACTGCTATTGACATTTTACCTACCTGCCACTTTAATACACCTTTACAGCTAGCAAACCGGATCGGTCAGTGGAGAGATATATATTTGGCATTAGCCAGGAATCTACTATGCTCAATAATGTTGAAATATTACTGTTTTAAATTATCATTGATTTGTATATTTTATTCCTTCAATGTTAGTGCTCAACCAAACACTCACTCATTTTATCTTGTTTAATTCTGCCATGTCAAATTCATTTTAAAGAGCAGCAATAGCATCATGTTTTTTTGGTTTTGCAAACATTTCCCACACTCAGGACATGGAAATGGTCTCTCACCTGTGTGACGCCTCTGATGTATAAGAAGAGCGGATATCTGTTTAAAACATTTCCCACACTCAGAACATGGAAATGGTTTCTCACCTGTATGAACTATTTGATGTCTAAGAAGATATGATTTATGTTGTGTAACATTTTTCACATTCAGAACATGGAAATGGTTTCTCACCTCTGTGACTTCTCTGATGCACAACAAGAGTTGAATGACGTGTAAAACATTTCCCACACTCACAGCATGGAAATGGTTTTTCACCTGTGTGACTTCTATGATGTGTAACGAGATCTATTTTCTGTGTAAAACATTTCCCACACTCAGAACATGGAAATGGTCTCTCACCTGTGTGACTTCTTTGATGTCTAATAAAAGCTGAAATCTGTTTAAAACATTTCCCACACTCAGAACATGGAAATGGTTTCTCACCTGTATGAACTCTTTGATGTGTAACAAGATATGATTTACGTGTATAAAATTTTTAACATTCAGAACATGTAAATGATTTTTCACCTGTGTGTGTTTTATGTCCAACAAGAGATATTTTATGTGTAAAACATTTCCGACATTCAGAAGAGGAAATTATTGTATCACCACAATGATTTCTACTATGTGCAGCAATATGTGAGTTACCAGAACATTCCTCGAGAATAGAGGGATCAGATAATATATCTGCACTGTGAAGTGCTGGATGTATATTAAGGGTAATACAGTTTTCTTCTGGAGACCCTTGTGTAATGTTCTTATCTTCTAATTTACAATCTAGGGACCAAACGAGATGTCCCTTTGAGGTATTCCTTGCATGGTGTCCATCTGGTAGAAATTAAAATGGAATAGTTAGCCAAGTATCTTCTATTTCCATATGTTTGTGCTTATTACTATCTCAAGCGGAATACTTTAAGCTGCTACTTTTCACTCATAAACATAATACTGCTGAAGAAAGGAAACAAAGGGAGTTTTTGAGTGTGTGTGTGGCTGAGTCACCATAGAGTGCCAGGGAAGCCCAGCAGATGGACGTGTTCGTCTCCTAGTCAACCCTCCTGTTGATGTTAAAGTGAGAGAATATCATCATAGGCACACAAGTTGTGTCTTTCCCAGTGCAATGGCAAGATTGAATCCAAAAGGGATTCAAGCTCAGACAATCAGCACCTATTTAAAATATGGCATACCCAGTTTGAAATAGGAGGCACAGCCAGTAGACAGCTACTTCGGGCCAGCCATGGTGAGCTATGATTGTGTAGGGGTTAGTCAAGCCCAACGCTTCAATAAACAGCTGCTATTAGGAAGAGATCTGACAGATACATAATAAGCCAGAAAAGGACGAGATCAAGAATATTACGCGAACTGGAGAATACTATGTGGTGGCAGCTAGGCATTGAGGACAGCTGCTGGTGGTGCAAGTCGAGATACAAGCTGAGGACCAGAGAGGCCAGCAGCAGACGGAGGCAAGAGTTATATAATGCTCCCCACTGCAGCCTCTCTCTCTAGACCAGGTAGGCACCCTTGGGACCTCTCTAACTGCCTATAACCCCCTAGACCAGTGGTTCCCAACCTCGGTCCTCAAGTACCCCCAACAGTACATGTTTTCCAGGTCAGCTAGCAGTTGAACAGGTGTATTCATTACTCACTGACGCATTATAAAAGGCCCACACGTGGAGCAAATTATTTCACTTGCAATCCTGTGGAGACCTGGAAAACATGAACTGTTTGAGGTACTTGAGGGCAGAGGTTGGGAACCACTGCCCTAGACCACAAGGCAGTACAGTCCCATGGCGCACACTAAATTTGGAGCTAGGGCTGTGGTGCACACTTGCCTCATGTGCTAGGACCTTGACACTGTAGGCGTGGGTGCTGGGCGCAAGGCGCAGAATAATTTTAGGTGCTAGGCCCATGTCCGTGAAATCTCTTGATAGGCATGAGACATTATCCAGCTTCCACATATTTTTACAGCTGAAATAAAGTCCTTCGTTCCTGTCAAATTAGGCCAATAGGCTCTCCTAAATAGAGCAGACTCCTGGTGCTCCAGGCTCTTTTCACTATCCTAGGTGCCATCCAGCCTTAGATAAACTCAATGGGGAACTTTTACCCAGTTTCCAAGAATAGGCAAAGGGTGATAGACATTCAACTGTACTTTAGAGGAGGCTGTGATTTATTTCACCATCTCGCCTAAAGACAGAGGTTGTGCTGGCTTCTACTATCCTTGTCCTTTGATGTGTTGCTGTTTGTCCTCAACTGGGTAGCATCATTAATATTAAGTAATCTCATTTATTAGAAGGCTGTGTTAGTGCAGTACACCCAGAGTTAGGTCAAGTAATTGTCTACACACTAGGACTACTGTGAGTTAGCATTCAGTGTTTTTAGTTAGACACCTTGTTGGGTGGCAGACTAATTAGTTCAGTGTTAGAGAGCTATGTGAGTGGGTGTTTTCTATATCTCCTTCACAGGGCTCTATGGCAGACCACAAAGTAGTTTAGCTGTAATAGCCTTGATTAGCTGTGATGAGTATCCATCTGTTTATGTGCTTTCCTCTCCCCCTTTCTTCCACTGGGCCTTGCACTTCCCAGTATAAGGTGTGTTTTCCACCTGGTGCATAAACAGCTATAGGTGAAAACTGCGGTCTGAGGCCAGAAGTGACTGATGACCATCCAACTCCAATTGGTGACGGACACTGAGTGTTGTGGTCACTGAACTCTATTATACGGTGGTCACTAATGCTCTTTGTATTACATGGTGGTCACTATGATCTCTGTATTATATGTTGGTCACAATGATGCTCTCTGTATTATAAGTTGGTCACAATGATGCTCTCTGTATTATATGTTGGTCACAATGATGCTCTCTGTATTATATGTTGGTCACAATGATGCTCTCTGTATTATATGTTGGTCACTATGATGCTCTCTGTATTATATGTTGGTCACTATGATGCTCTCTGTATTATATGTTGGTCACTATGATGCTCTCTGTATTCTATGTTGGTCACTATGATGCTCTCTGTATTACATGGTGGTAACGTACTTTGTATTATATGGTGGTCACTGCAACGTTCTCTGTATAGTACAGCAGTCACTGCGATGCACTGTGGTGAAGGGAGGTACTGTAGTAAAGGCAGAAATACTTCCCTCAGACTCATAAGACATTGCAGCATACATGCTTCATTTAAAATGAGAAAACACCCCAGAATCACAAAATGAATACAGTAATGGGACTAAACATGGCTTTGCCTCTCACCCCACAAACATTTTAGTTCTTACAATGTGGACATCTGTATTCAAGCAACCCAAGTGTGACTATCTATTCTGATGGTGAGCTGTGTATTTGCCCCATTTGACAGAAAGCCTAGCTTCTCTTGGAGGACTGGGGACAGCCCCAGGGGAACCAGGGTCAGTGACTAACCTGGGTCAAATGTCATGTCCCACCCCCACCCGACGGTCTGGTGATGGAGCACCCGCTGGAACTGGCTACAGTAGATCACTTTTAGCACCCCATAGGCAGCCTACAGACTTGGGGCAGGGGTCTTTGGAAAGAGCAAGCTCTTAGCTTCCAGATGGTACCACCAGCTCTCGGCAGTAACTCTGGGTCAAATTTTCTATAATGTAGGGAACCCCCATCATTCTGGTGCCACCCTAGATTTGAACCCAGCTAGGAGGCCTTGCTTCCAGAGGCCTATCCTGTATGTGCAAGGAATCAAAGATCATGGACTTTGTATTCATTTTTTGGGGGAGCTCAGTGAGACTCAAAGTTTCTGCTGGAAGGTGGGCTATCAAACCCCAAATATCTTGAAATTAGCGGTCCACCATCATTAGCGGGCCACTCTGGATTTGAATCTGGGTAGGGGTGAAGTGGAGCCAGAGGCCTCTCTAGCATTAAGTAGGTCATTGGTCAAATCTTCCGCTTACATCTGTTCTGCAGCATGGTCAATGAAGGAGACACAGAAATGTGGTTACATTTTTTCAGGGCTCATTGAGTCTAGAAGCTCAGAAACAATTTATCTTGCATAGTAAGTGTACCCAGTGGCCTGGAGATTTGTACTGACATACCATGGTTGAGGAGTTTTAATTTCTCCTGGTGGTGATCTAGAGACTTGACAGAGGCGATACATAAATACCAGGGAGTAAGTACATCTATCCTATAGAGTTCAAGGAACTGGAAAAATCAAGAGTCAGTTTCAAAACTTTGAACTCATGTATACTGGGATGGTTCAGGCCTACAACCTAATGGGGTCTTATAGGGAACGACCAGCTTCAGTGGTCCAAGAAGTGGACCTGTTTTTACGGTAAATAGCACTACTTTCAGCATGAGTCTATTAGCGATTGATGGCTCTGGATTCCCCCACTGTGCAGATACATATTTTCTCAATTAGTCTATACTGACAAAGGCGGGTGTAGGATAAAATATTGTTTTAGTGACTGAGCAAGGAGAATGTGTTACTCTTGTATGTAATAAGTGATTACTCACCTGTGCTGATATCTGTAGGGATTTCCTCCTCCTTACACTGCTGATCACCTCTCACATATATCTCTTCTTCTACCTGTATTACTTCTGCCTTGATATCAGTCACAAACATCTCTTCTTCTCCCTCTATATATTATGCCTTGATATCAGTGACATACTTCTCTTCTTTTCCCTCAATAACAGTGACATACATCTCTTCTTCTCCCTCTATACCTTCAGCCTTATAATCAGGCACATACTTTTCTTCTCCCTCCATATCTTCTGTCTTGATAACATTGACATAAGTCTCATCTTCTTCCTCTATATCTTCTGCCGTATTAACAGTCACAAACGTCTCTTCTCCATCTATATCTTCAACCTTAATATTACTGAAGTGGCCTTCACCCTATATAAACCAGCAATAGAAGAATATAATAATCATTTCTGATTTCAATAAGAAATGAAACAATACAAATAGTTGGACACAGCTTTTTTTTTTTTTACAAATCATACAGTGAAAGGCCCTAAATGCCTTCTACCTGGTACTGCTTTGGAGTCCTGTGATTCTCCTCTGTACAATTCTGTGAATAAATATCATAGGGACATCTCCCTGTGGTACCGCTGTTACTGGGTCCATCTGAAGGAGACACACATATATATGTGATTATCAGATGAGTTGTGTATGTAGGTGGCCCCCATACCTGGTCTCCCATGCACAATAAATACAAAACCACTTACCTAGTGATGTGAGGGGCCAGTTATTCTCCATCATCACATCCTTGTATAGACCCTGTGTTCCTTTATTTACTCCCCTTCCTGCATGGAGAGATTAGACAGTGACATCCTGACACCTTGTAGGAACCTGACACACACAATGACACAGTCATCACCCAGACACCTCCCCTGGTGTTACTGTATAATGCCCCATCCCCAGCAGTCACTTCTCCAGTCATTACCCAGACACCTCCCCTGGTGTTACTGTATAATGTCCCATTCCCAGCAGTCACCTCTCCAGTCATCACCCAGACACCTCCCCTGGTGTTACTGTATAATGCCCCATTCCCAGCAGTCACTTCTCCAGTCATTACCCAGACACCTCCCCTGGTGTTACTGTATAATGTCCCATTCCCAGCAGTCACCTCTCCAGTCATCACCCAGACACCTCCCCTGGTGTTACTGTATAATGTCTCATTCCCAGCAGTCACCTCTCCAGTCATCACCCAGACACATCCCCTGGTGTTACTGTATAATGTCCCATTCCCAGCAGTCACCTCTCCAGCATCACCCAGACACCTCCCCTGGTGTTACTGTATAATGACCCATTCCCAGCAGTCACCTCTCCAGTCATCACCCAGACACCTCCCCTGGTGTTACTGTATAATGTCCCATTCCCAGCAGTCACCTCTCCAGTCATCACCCAGACACCTCCCCTGGTGTTACTGTATAATGACCCATTCCCAGCAGTCACCTCTCCAGTCATCACCCAGACACCTCCCCTGGTGTTACTGTATAATGTCCCATTCCCAGCAGTCACCTCTCCAGTCATCACCCAGACACCTCCCCTGGTGTTACTGTATAATGTCCCATTCCCAGCAGTCACCTCTCCAGTCATCACCCAGACACCTCCCCTGGTGTTACTGTATAATGTCCCATTCCCAGCAGTCACCTCTCCTGTCATCACCCAGACACCTCCCCTGGTGTTACTGTATAATGCCCCATTCCCAGCAGTCACCTCTCCAGTCATCACCCAGACACCTCCCCTGGTGTTACTGTATAATGTCCCATTCCCAGCAGTCACCTCTCCAGTCATCACCCAGACACCTCCCCTGGTGTTACTGTATAATGCCCCATTCCCAGCAGTCACCTCTCCAGTCATCACCCAGACACCTCCCCTGGTGTTACTGTATAATGTCCCATTCCCAGCAGTCACCTCTCCAGTCATCACCCAGACACCTCCCCTGGTGTTACTGTATAATGCCCCATTCCCAGCAGTCACCTCTCCAGTCAGCAGATGAATGATCTTGTTGGCGAGCTCCAGCATCCTCCGCTCATTGTCTCTCTCATGTATTGGCTAATGAGGTGGAGGAACCGTGATGGGGCTCTGGGTCTGTCACACAAGAACACCTGCTAGGTGTCTCACACTCAACAGATGTCTTCTTCACTACTGTGCAATAATGTGTGATGAAAGAAACATGAAAAAAAAAAAGAAAAATGGAATGCCTCACATTTGGAAATGTTGCTTAAAGTTTAATTGTAAAACATATAAAACAGGGCTCTATCTTACAATAACAAACCTTACCCTATCTGTAACCATAAATATATATACAGGAAAGTTCCTGCCATCTTCACTTTTAGTATAGAGAAAAATAGGATTTGTGTATTTACATTATTTAGTTTTTCTATATTCTACTAGGGGAGGAATAACCATGGGGTACAGAGAGTGGAGCAGGGAGCCCAGAAAAATAACCATGGGGTACAGAGCGTGGAGCATGTGAAGCAGGGAGCTTGGAGGAATACAGCATCATGTTCAGCACATGTACCCACATACCCAGTGAAGGGGGAGGGGGGGGTAGAGAGAGACAGAATGTAGTGGAGAAGTCTGTTTGACACAGAGTGAAGGAGATGGCGAGAGAAACAGGCAGAACATGAGAAGACACAGGGGGAGGTAATGGTGCGCGTAACCAGGTGAACGCAAAGAGGACTAGTAAAGCTCGACCTCTTCATTTTACAACCAGTTTCAATCACTCAACTGATTGGCTGCAGTGGAGTACGTCTCCCAAGGACCCACCCATTTTAGAAAAGTGAGTCCCCTGCCCTGAAAACTGGGTAAAATACGTTTGTAATCACTTGCTGGGGGAGGTGATGGTGTGCTGAGAAAAGATTTAGGGGGGTGATAATGGTGTGCTGACAGAAGACACAGGGGGAAGTGATGTGTGCTAAGAGACAACACAGGGGGAGATGCTCTGCTTAAATAAGACGCAGGGGGAGATGATGGTGTGCTGGGAGAAGACGCAGGGGGAAATGATGGTGTGCTGGGAGAAAACGCAGGGGGAGATGATGGTGTGCTGGGAGAAGACGCAGGGGGAGATGATGGTGTGCTGGGAGAAGACACAGGGGGAGATGATGGTGTGCTGGGAGAAGACGCAGGGGGAGATGATGGTGTGCTGGGAGAAGACGCAGAGGGAGATGATGGTGTGCTGGGAGAAGATGTAGGGGGAGGTGATGGTGTGCTGGGAGAAGACGCAGGGGGAGGTGATGGTGTGCTGGGAGAAGACGCAGGGGGAGATGATGGTGTGCTGGGAGAAGACGCAGGGGGAAATGATGGTGTGCTGGGAGAAGACGCAGGGGGAGGTGATGGTGTGCTGGGAGAAGACGCAGAGGGAGATGATGGTGTGCTGGGAGAAGATGTAGGGGGAGGTGATGGTGTGCTGGGAGAAGACGCAGGGGGAGGTGATGGTGTGCTGGGAGAAGACGCAGGGGGAGATGATGGTGTGCTGGGAGAAGACGCAGGGGGAAATGATGGTGTGCTGGGAGAAGACGCAGGGGGAGGTGATGGTGTGCTGGGAGAAGACGCAGGGGGAGATGATGGTGTGCTGGGAGAAGACGCAGGGGGAGATGATGGTGTGCTGGGAGAAGACGCAGGGGGAGGTGATGGTGTGCTGGGAGAAGACGCAGGGGGAAATGATGGTGTGCTGGGAGAAAACGCAGGGGGAGATGATGGTGTGCTGGGAGAAGACGCAGGGGGAGATGATGGTGTGCTGGGAGAAGACACAGGGGGAGATGATGGTGTGCTGGGAGAAGACGCAGGGGGAGATGATGGTGTGCTGGGAGAAGACGCAGAGGGAGATGATGGTGTGCTGGGAGAAGATGTAGGGGGAGGTGATGGTGTGCTGGGAGAAGACGCAGGGGGAGGTGATGGTGTGCTGGGAGAAGACGCAGGGGGAGATGATGGTGTGCTGGGAGAAGACGCAGGGGGAAATGATGGTGTGCTGGGAGAAGACGCAGGGGGAGGTGATGGTGTGCTGGGAGAAGACGCAGAGGGAGATGATGGTGTGCTGGGAGAAGACGCAGAGGGAGATGATGGTGTGCTGGGAGAAGATGTAGGGGGAGGTGATGGTGTGCTGGGAGAAGACGCAGGGGGAGGTGATGGTGTGCTGGGAGAAGACGCAGGGGGAGATGATGGTGTGCTGGGAGAAGACGCAGGGGGAAATGATGGTGTGCTGGGAGAAGACGCAGGGGGAGGTGATGGTGTGCTGGGAGAAGACGCAGGGGGAGATGATGGTGTGCTGGGAGAAGACGCAGGGGGAGATGATGGTGTGCTGGGAGAAGACGCAGGGGGAGGTGATGGTGTGCTGGGAGAAGACGCAGGGGGAAATGATGGTGTGCTGGGAGAAAACGCAGAGGGAGATGATGGTGTGCTGGGAGAAGACGCAGGGGGAGATGATGGTGTGCTGGGAGAAGACACAGGGGGAGATGATGGTGTGCTGGGAGAAGACGCAGGGGGAGGTGATGGTGTGCTGGGAGAAAATGCACGGGGAGGTGATGGTGTGCTGGGAGAAAATGCAGTGAGGAGATGATGGTGTGCTGGGAGAAGATGCAGGAGGAGAAGATGGTGTGCTGGGAGAAAATGCAGTGAGGAGATGATGGTGTGCTGGGAGAAGATGCAGGGGGAAATGATGTGTGCTTATGAAGACGCAGGGTGAGATGATGGTGTAATGGGAGAAGATGCAAGGGGAGGTGATGGTGTGCTGGGAGAAGACGCAGGGGGAGATGATGGTGTGCTGGGAGAAGACGCAGAGGGAGATGATGGTGTGCTGACAGAAGACACAGGGGGAAGTGATGTGTGCTTAAAGAAGAAGCAGGGGGAGATGATGGTGTGCTGGTAGAAGACACAGGGGAGATGATGGTGTGCTGGGAGAAGATGCAGTGCAGAGATGATGGTGTGCTGGGAGAAGATGCAGTGGGGAGATGATGGTGAGCTGGGAGAAGATGCAGTGGGGAGATGATGGTGAGCTGGGAGAAGATGCAGTGGGGAGATGATGGTGTGCTGGGAGAAGATGCAGTGGGGAAATGATGGTGTGCTGGGAAAAGATGCAGTGGGGAGATGGTGGTGAGCTGGGAGAAGATGCAGTGGGGAGATGGTGGTGTGCTGGGAGAAGATGCAGTGGGGAGATGATGGTGTGCTTAGAGAAGACGCAGCGGGAGATGATGGTGTGTTGGGAGAAGATGGTGTGCTGGGAGAAGACGCAGGGGGAGATGATGGTTTGCTGGGAAAAGAGACAGGGGGATATGGTGTGCTGGGAAAAGACGGAGAGGGATATGATGGTGTGCTGAGTGAAGCAGGGAGGATATGATGGTGTGGCTGAGAGATGCAGGGAGATGATGGAGTGGTTGAAAGACGCAGGGGAGAGATGATGGTGTGGCTGAGAGACGCAGGGGTGAGTTGATGGTGTGCTGGGAGAAGATGCAGGGGGAGATGATGGTGTGCTCATAGAAGACGCAGGGGGAGATGATGGTGTGCCTGAGAGACGCAGGGGAGAGATGATTGTGTGGTTGAAAGATGCAAGGTGGAGATGATGGTGTGGCTGAGATGCAGGGGGCAGGAAGTGACACAGGGGGCATAAGTCTGGCTGAACCGCTGTTGTATGATGCCCTTGTTAATATTCCTACACAAACAAGCATCTTCTGGACAATGTGATATCCTCCATCAATAGAGAATACCGACTAAAAACACTGTCTTTCCAGGGAGAATACATTTCTCCAGATGTTCCACAATGTGAGAAACCATCATAGAGGTAAAGTGCATATGGAATGGAAAGTAATGTGTCCAGAGCAACGAGAAACGGGTAGTGTGTCATATCGACACACTCAATTTTGAGTGGCCATGCACCTTCAAGCATGTGGCCACGCCCATTTTGTGAAGCGCTAATACTTTATTGCGCATGTGTTGTGTCTTTGAGGGGGGGTCTTAATCTTGCCCTGCGCGCTGAGCACCCTAGTTACGCCTCTGGTGGGGGGAGAGTTACAGTGAGTAGGGGGTGAGACATGCTCCCAGCATTCAGACCCATCCCCAATGTGTGCATCCCCAGCCATTCACCTCACATTACTGACACACAGTCCTTGGCATACATACACACCCATACCCACAGCACTCTACATACACCCCCCTCCCATACCCACACAGTGTCCATTATAACCGTCCCAAACCCATGGGGACCAGCATACACACACCTATACCCACACACACAGTGCCTGGAATATGTATATCCCCTCAAAAACACAAAGTGCCCAGCATACACCCCCCATACCCACACAGTGTCCATTATACACACCCCTATACTCGGAGTGCCCATCACACACACATACCCGCACAGTAACTGGCATATGTGCACCCCCCCATATACACACAGAGCCCAGCATCTTGCTTCACCCACATAGCCCAGCATACACACACCACATACCAACACAGTCACCCATACACATACAATGGCCAGCATATGTACACCCCCCACATACCCATAGTACCCAGCACACACACACACACACACACACACACACACACACACACACACACACCATACCAACACAGTCCCCCATACATACACCCAGTGCCTGGCATATGTACACCACCCCATACCCATAGTACCCAGCACACACACACACACACACACACACACACACACACACACACACACACACACACACACCATACCAACACAGTCCCCCATACATACACCCAGTGCTTGGCATATGTACACCACCCCATACCCATGGTACCCAGCACACACACACACACACACACACCATACCAACACAGTCCCCCATACATACACACAGTGCCTGGCATATGTACACCACCCCATACCCATAGTACCCAGCACACACACACACACACACACCCCCACCAACACAGTCCCCCATACATACACGCAGTGCCTGGCATATGTGCACCACCCCATACCCATAGTACCCAACACACACACACACACACACACACACACCATACCAACACAGTCCCCCATACATACACACAGTGCCTGGCATATGTACACCACCCCATACCCATAGTACCCAGCACACATATACACACACACACACACCATACCAACACAGTCCCCCATACATACACGCAGTGCCTGGCATATGTGCACCACCCCATACCCATAGTACCCAGCACACATATATACACACCATACCAACACAGTCCCCCATCACACACACAGTGCCTGGCACATGTACACCACCCCATACTCATAGTACCCAGCACACATACACCATACCAACACAGACAGACACACACACACACACACACACACACACACACACACACACACACACACACACACAGTACCTGGTATATGTAAACTGCACCATACCCACACAGTGTCCATTATACACACTCCCCATATCCATAGTGCCCGGCATACACACACACACACACACACACACACACACACACACACACACACACACACACACACACAGTGCCCGGCATACGTACACCCCTATACCCAAATTGGCCAGCATACAACCCCTCATACCCACAGTGTCCATTAAACACCCCCCATACCCATTAATGCCCAGCATACACACACAGTGCCTGCCATATGTACACTTCCTCATACACACAGTGTCCAGCATACATCTTGCTGTACTCACAATGATCAGCATACACACACCCAAAATCAACACAGTACTGGCATATGTATGCTCCCCAACACCCACACAGTGTCCATTATATACCCCAAATACCCATTAGTGCCCACCAAACACACACAATGCCTGGCCTATGTTTACCTCCTCGCATTCACATTGTGCCCAGCATACAACCCCAGTGATCGCGCTGAGCAGAAAAAATTGTGGGTCCCAGGGACCCCTCACTTTAAAAAATTGGGGTCCTACTTCACAGTTTCTGGGTCCCATAGCAATGTATGCTTTTGAGCTCCCCTTATGCCTCCCCACATAGCATTAGACCACCCCACATGGTAGACAGCAGTTATGGCAGTATTGCGGGGCAAATGGGGGGTTAGGTGCAGGAAGTGCTGTAGGCAGTGTTAGGGGTAGGGAGGCATCAGTACCCAGGATTCGGTGAGTCCTGCTCCCCGTCAACTTTTAAGATCAGCTTCTCTGTGTCCTTGTTGAAGCCCTACCACTATAACACGAGGTGTGTGCGTATGCTGGGCACTGCTTTGGTTTGGGGATTGTTTGTGTCTATGCTGAGCACTGTGTGTGGATATGGGAGTTTGTTTGCTGGTCACTGTGTATGGGGGGATGTATCATAGGCACTGTGGGTATGGAGTACCCATATGCTAGGCGCTGGGGGGGGGGTGTATAATGAGCACTGTGTGGGTATGGGTGGTGCGTATGATGGCCAGTGTGTGGGTATAGAGGGTGCTATGAGCATTGTAAGTGTGTATAATGGGCGCTGTGTGGTATGGGTGTGCGTATGATGGGCGCTGTGTGGTATGGGTGTGCGTATGATGGGCGCTGTGTGGTATGGGTGTGCGTATGATGGGCGCTGTGTGGTATGGGTGTGCGTATGATGGGCGCTGTGTGGTATGGGTGTGCGTATGATGGGGTGTGTATACTGGGCATTGTGAATAATGAGCACTGTGTGGGTATGGGGGTGTTTATAATGGGCACTGTGTGGGTATGTGGGACAGAATGGGTGCAGTAGAGGTGGAAGGGGGTAGGATAGGTGCAGTACTGGTAGCAGGATTTGAGCAGTAGTGGTAGCAGGGGGCAGGATGGGTGCAGTAGTAGTAGGGGGTAGGATAGGTGCAGTAGTGGTAGCAGGGGGCAGGATGGGTGCAGTAGTGGTAGCAGGGGGTAAGATAGGTGCAGCAGTGGTAGGGGGCAGGATCGGTGCAGTAGTGGTAGGGGGTATGATAGGTGCAGTAGTGGTAGCAAGGGGTAAGATAGGTGCAGCAGTGGTAGGGGGCAGGATGAGTGCAGTAGTCGTAGGGGGTATGATAGGTGCAGTAGTGGTAGCAGGGGGTAAGATAGGTGCAGCAGTGGTAGGGGGTAGGATAGGTGCAGTACTGGTAGCAGGATGGGAGCAATAATGGTGGTAGCAGGGGCAGGATGGGTGCAGTAGTAGTAGGGGGTAGGATAAGTGCAGTAGTGGTAGCAGGGGGCAGGATGGGTGCAGTAGTGGTAGCAGTGGGTAAGATAGGTGCAGTAGTGGTAGGGGGCAGGATGGGTGCAGTAGTGGTGGTAGCAGGGGGCAGGATGGGTGCAGTAGGGGGTAGGATAGGTGCAGTAGTGGTAGCAGGGGGTAAGATAGGTGCAGTAGTGGTGGTAGCAGGGAGCAGGATGGGTGCAGTAGTGGTGGTAGCAGGGGGCAGGATGGGTGCAGTAGTGGTGGTAGCAGGGGGCAGGATGGGTGCAGTAGTGGTGGTAGCAGGGGGCAGGATGGGTGCAGTAGGGGGTAGGATAGGTGCAGTAGTGGTAGCAGGGGGTAAGATAGGTGCAGTAGTGGTGGTAGCAGGGGGCAGGATGGGTGCAGTAGTGGTGGTAGCAGGGGGCAGGATGGGTGCAGTAGTGGTGGTAGCAGGGGGCAGGATGGGTGCAGTAGTGGTGGTAGCAGGGGGCAGGATGGGTGCAGTAGTGGTGGTAGCAGGGGGCAGGATGGGTGCAGTAGGGGGTAGGATAGGTGCAGTAGTGGTAGCAGGGGGTAAGATAGGTGCAGTAGTGGTGGTAGCAGGGGGCAGGATGGGTGCAGTAGTGGTGGTAGCAGGGGGCAGGATGGGTGCAGTAGTGGTGGTAGCAGGGGGCAGGATGGGTGCAGTAGTGGTGGTAGCAGGGGGCAGGATGGGTGCAGTAGGGGGTAGGATAGGTGCAGTAGTGGTAGCAGGGGGTAAGATAGGTGCAGTAGTGGTGGTAGCAGGGGGCAGGATGGGTGCAGTAGTGGTGGTAGCAGGGGGCAGGATGGGTGCAGTAGTGGTGGTAGCAGGGGGCAGGATGGGTGCAGTAGTGGTGGTAGCAGGGGGCAGGATGGGTGCAGTAGGGGGTAGGATAGGTGCAGTAGTGGTAGCAGGGGGTAAGATAGGTGCAGTAGTGGTGGTAGCAGGGGTCAGGATGGGTGCAGTAGTGGTGGTAGCAGGGGGCAGGATGGGTGCAGTAGTGGTAGCAGTGGGTAAGATAGGTGCAGTAGTGGTAGGGGGGCAGGATGGGTGCAGTAGTGGTGGTAGCAGGGGGCAGGATGGGTGTAGTAGGGGGTAGGATAGGTGCAGTAGTGGTAGCAGGGGGTAAGATAGGTGCAGTAGTGGTAGGGGGCAGGATGGGTGCAGTAGTGGTGGTAGCAGGGGGCAGGATGGGTGCAGTAGGGGGTAGGATAGGTGCAGTAGTGGTAGCAGGGGGTAGGATAGGTGCAGTAGTGGTAGCAGGGGGTAAGATAGGTGCAGTAGTGGTAGGGGGCAGGATTGGTGAAGTAGTGGTGGTAGCAGGGGGCAGGATGGGTGCAGTAGGGGGTAGGATAGGTGCAGTAGTGGTAGCAGGGGGTAAGATAGGTGCAGTAGTGGTGGTAGCAGGGGGCAGGATGGGTGCAGTAGTGGTGGTAGCAGGGGGCAGGATGGGTGCAGTAGTGGTGGTAGCAGGGGGCAGGATGGGTGCAGTAGTGGTGGTAGCAGGGGGCAGGATGGGTTCAGTAGTGGTGGTAGCAGGGGGCAGGATGGGTGCAGTAGTGGTGGTAGCAGGATGGGTGCAGTAGTAGTAGGGGGTAGGTGGTGATTCACCACATAACCTGTGGTGATGGGGAAAAACACAGCCGACCACAGCTCCAGCCCCCCTCCCTCCCTCCGAAGACGCCAGCCAGCCAAGGAACCTTTACAGCGCCTGCAATTACTGACCACTTAGTCTCCCTGCGGGAACCCCGGACACCAGTCAGCAAACCCAGGCATAGTGACTGACACGGCCGTGACTAACACGCGTCACGGCCGCAGCTATACATTACCGCCACCAAGTTCACCGGGTCTCCATAGCGGACAGACTCACGGGATTCGAGCGCACCACGTCAGCAGGGATCGGCATCCGTGATCTAGTGGCTAAAGCTGGGCAAAGTGACTGGGGCTTCCCGCGGTGCCGTCTGAGGCAGTGTCCGCGCTGCCGCTCTTGCTTTGAGAGAACACATCAAAGGCAAGAGCGGCAGCGCGGCCACTGCCTCAGACGGCACCGCAGGAAGCCCCAGTCACTTTGCCCAGCTTTAGCCACT
Source organism: Pseudophryne corroboree (assembly GCF_028390025.1). Taxonomy (NCBI): domain Eukaryota; kingdom Metazoa; phylum Chordata; class Amphibia; order Anura; family Myobatrachidae; genus Pseudophryne; species Pseudophryne corroboree. Next base: position 87,328,696 of record NC_086446.1, read on the forward strand.
AGATCACGGACGCCGATTCCTGCACATTGCCAGCACCTCTCATCCCTGTGACAACCCCCCCCCCCCCCCCCCGGATACACTTACAGACACCGCGAGTCAGCCGGCCTCCGCAATCAGCCAGGCGCCAATGAGGAGGGGGAACTGGCTCCTCCTCCTCTTTCTAGCATTCACCACGAGGCCAGCATGTCAATCAAACAAAACCCCCTTACGGATTCGCGGAATGAGGAGCGCGTCCCCGGGGACCCTCCCACTTTGTATACTGGAGTCCCGTGTCTTCAAAAACGGGTAAAAAATGCGCCATAGCGCGTTTTTGCGATCACTGAACCCCCATACCCACACAGTGTCCATTATACACACCCCCATAGCCATAATGCTCAGCATACACCCCCCAATACTCACACAGTGTCCATTGTACCCTTCCCTATAAACTCACACATACCCACAGTGCCTGGCATACGTACACCCTTTCATACACACAGAGTCCATCCAGAATACACACACACAGACAGTGCCTGGCATATGAGCATACCTATACCCAGGGTACAGCATACACGCACCCTAAACCAACACAGTGACAATCATACATACCTACACACACAGTGCCCAGCAGTGGTGCAACTAGACATTTTGCCCCCTCATGCTCGTTGCCAGGGCTTTCATGCTCTGGGTTCCATGCTCGTTACTAGGGCCTTCATGCTCTGGGTTCCATGCTCGTTGCTAGGGCTTTCATGCTCTGCGTTTCATGCTCGTTACTAGGGCCTTCATGCTCTGCGTTTCATGCTCTGGGTTCCATGCTCGTTGCTAGGGCTTTCATGCTCTGGGTTCCATGCTCGTTGCTAGGGCTTTCATGCTCTGAGTTCCATGCTCGTTACTAGGGCCTTCATGCTCTGCGTTTCATGTTCGTTGCCAGGGCTTTCATGCTCTGCGTTCCATTCTCGTTGCCAGGGCTTTCATGCTCTGGGTTCCATGCTCGTTGCCAGGGTTTTCATGCTCAGGGTTCCATGCTCGTTACTAGGGCCTTCATGCTCTGGGTTTCATGCTCGTTGCCAGGGCTTTCATGCTCTGCGTTCCATGCTCGTTGCCAGGGCTTTCATGCTCTGGGTTCCATGCTCGTTGCCAGGGCTTTCATGCTCTGGGTTCCATGCTCGTTGCCAGGGCTCTTCATGCTCTGCGTTCCATGCTCGTTGCCAGGGCTTTCATGCTCTGCGTTCCATGCTCGTTTCCAGGGCTTTCATGTTCTGCGTTCCATGCTCGTTGCCAGGGCTTTCATGCTCTGGGTTCCATGCTCGTTGCCAGGGCTTTCATGCTCTGGGTTCCATGCTCGTTGCCAGGGCTTTCATGCTCTGGGTTCCATGCTCGTTGCCAGGGCTTTCATGCTCTGGGTTCCATGCTCGTTGCCAGGGCTCTTCATGCTCTGCGTTCCATGCTCGTTGCCAGGGCTCTTCATGCTCTGCGTTCCATGTTCGTTGCCAGGGGTTTCACAGCAGAAGATGCAGCCTTCTGCATCTTTTGCAGGTGGCACCAGCGTTCCCGGCACTCCCGGTTAAGACTATACCGCTGTGCTTCCCTGACAGACACTAAAGGTCAAGCAGAACCTCTAGATTCTGTTTCCTCCATTTCTGGAGGAACACTTTCAGCAGATTCCATGCGGACATGGAATCTGCATAAACACTGGCGGGAGCATCAGCGCCGACGTCTCCCCACACCACCGCGGGGTATGCGGGGGCTGATGCTACGCCACTGGTGCCCAGCATACATACACAACCCTATGCTCATAGTGCCCTGCATTAACACCCACAGCACCCCATACCCAAAGTGACCAGTACCCAGTATACAGACACACCCTATACTTGAAGTACCCAACACTCGCACACCCTATAACCATAGTGCCCAGAAACCCCCCCATACCCATAGTGCCCAGAAACCCCCCCATACCCATAGTGCCCAGCATACACTCCCATACCCAAAGTGCCCAGAATATGTACATACCCATACCCATACCCATAGGGTTATGGTGATCAACCATACCCATAGTGCCCAGCATACATACACTCCCTACAGCTACACCAATTATGTACAGCATACACCCACATGCCTACAGTGCCGGCGCACACACACACAACAGTAAAGATATACCGTTACACAGCACCGCTTGAGGCCACTTGGGTCCAGCATCTACAGCGCAGCTTCACACACAACTCAGCACGCACCCGGAAGATGTCAACGAAGAGTGTGAAAGCCGGGTGGACCGCACAGACCGGAAGTATGGTGGAACGCACAGACCGGATGCCAGGTGGAACGCACAGACAGGAAGCCGAGTGTGTAACATACAAGGAGGGAGGAGGCGGCAGTGAGCGGGAGCGGGTGAGTCAGCAGCAGCTGGAGAAGTAAAGAGGCACAATGAAGCGCTTACAGCTTAGGTAGATACATGTGTGATGCGCTGTAGTGTCACCATTATCCGGCTGTGCAGTAGGGATTACTAGGCTGTGCCAATCATGGTAGAGGCTAGATCCAAGTGGCCTAAGGGACCTTTTCCGTCAGGGGGAGGGGCTACGACACAAGGGGGAGGAGCTACGCCAGCGGTACAGTTGGTCTAGTATTCACACCACCAACTATTACCTTTAGTAACTAGGTGGCGAGCGAAGCGGAGCGAGCCACCGTGCCCGAAGCGTGGCGAGCGTACTTTTCGGGTACCTTGTTCGTCCGTAGCTCCTCCCCCTGGTGACGGGTCTCCTCCCCTAGATACGTCAGAAGGTCCCTTCTCCCACTCCAATATAGAACCAACCGTGCCATCATGTCCGGTGGCTTGTCCCCTCCTTGCCTCGGGCCTCATACCTCCCACCTCATGGCTGTCACCTAAGCCTCAATGATACTCTCCTCACCACCCCACCCCCTTCAATCAGGGCCGGTGCAAGATCTCTCTGCACCCTAGGCAAAACTTCAGCCCAGCGCCCCCTAACGTACAAACACCCTCAACCTCCCACAGGTGGCCACTAGGGTGGGCAGGGGTGAATTGCATCATTATATATATAAAGTATATTGTAACAAAGTCACCAAATTTTGCTTTCACTTTGAAAGTCCTTGAGTGCCATCTATTTATGTATACACTCTAGCCAGCATGTTAGGGATCATATAGAACAATGAGGCCAATTTCACATTTTTTAATATGTATATTCTATATATGTATATATACTGTGTGTATGTATATATACATATATATATATACATACTGTATATGGGGTCTGGGGATATTTAATTGGGGTTGGGTTTGGAATGCCGACCAACTTATGCGAGCGCCAGGTCTCCCGTCCCCAACCTTTGTTTGCAAATGCAAACCACCCATTGGGCTGTAAGATCTGTACTGTCTGCGGACCCCCAAAACCCCCATGGCTTACTTACCTTAAGTTGTTTTCTTGATTACCTTCAGCATTGGCAGTATTCCCCTTTGAGGATGACAGCAGCATTACAGCGACGCCTCTGGTTCCAGACATGTAGTCAGGTGCTGCTTGCTGCTGGAGATCCAGAGGTCTAGAGGAGGTGCATCAGGGCCATGAGAAGCGGCTGTGTGGGCGCCCCTCGGGAGTCATAGATACATCCGCCTTCACATGACTTGATGTTACATGTGTAGGCATGAAGGATGCGCTGAGGCACTATGTGGTACAGCCTGATAGTGGCGGCTGCACCTGATTAGACCGGCAGCAGCATGCCAGCGCAGTGTAAAAGGAGGAGGCCGCATACAGTTTCAGTTTTCTGCTAGATGAAGTCAGTGGCGCCCTCCAGGGCCCGGCGCCCCTAGGCAGCCGCCTAAAGCTGCCTAGTGGTAGAGCCGGCCCTGCCTTCAATATGCCCAACACAGTATATCCCTTAATTTCTGTATCAGCACAGCCACATTACAGCATCTCAGTGCCCAGCTCATAGTGCCCCCCTTATAGTATCCACATAAAGCTCCCCGAAGACCCTCTGCCCCCTGTACAGCTTATTCCTGCCCCATGCTGCTGCCTTACTCTCACAGGCTCATTGTCCCCATCTCACACCCTCAGTCTCTGCACCTAAGATCACTGGCTCCCAAGCGTTCTCGCCTCATGGCGCTCTTAGGCCCTCAGCCTTTATTAAGTGGCACCCCCGGGCCCATGGTTAACGGTGACGTTGGGTATCTGGCATGGGAACGTTTTCATGCCATATTACTCTGCTGTGTGCGTAGGGGAAACATTGCACTAAGGGGAATATGTACTAAGCAGTGATACAAGTGGAGAAGTGAGCCAGTGGAGAAGTTGCCCACGGCAACTAGTCAGCATTGACGTAACATTTATAATTTGCATGCTATAGAAGTATACAGAGCAGCTGATTGGTTGCCATGGGCAGTTTCTCCACTAGCTCACTTCTCCACTTTTATCACTGCTGTCCCCCTTAATTCAGTCTCCACAAAAAATGTCCTATTCGTATAATGAGAAAATTGCTCGTATGTGCCAGGCAGGCTTAGTTATGTGGTGCTGGGCACAGTTGCGCTTTTTGTTGTCAACGTCGCTTGCAGTCGGCAGCCACCAGCACTGGTTTTGCCATCAGAGGAGAAAAGAAATGTGTGAAGAGGAGAGAGGTGGGAACCTGGGGGGAGGTGTGGTGCACAGTGGGCAGTATGAGCAGGGGGTGGAGGAGGAAGCAAATGAGGTGAGGGTAGATGCTAGATCCAGTTGGGCTAAAGGACCTCTGATGTCAGGGGGAGGAGCAAGGCCAGCGGGATAATACTTTCACTATCCACGCCAGCAACTACTTCCTTTAGTAGCCCGGTGGTGAGTGAAGTGAAGACACCTCGATGATTGGAGTGGAGTTTGTATATCCTCCCCATACTTGCATGGGTTTCCTCCGGGTACTCCGGTTTTCTCACACACTCCAAAAATTTGGTGGTAGGTTAACTGGCCTCCAACAAAAATTAACCCTAGTGTGTATGTGTACATGGGCAGACTAGATGGTGCAAGTGGTTCTCATCTGCCGTCAAATTCTATGGGGCCGATTCCTTCGTTATCTGCGCCCCCCTGCAGATGGGCGTTTAGCGGAGCTATTCAATTGTTGCTCTGATCAGACAACCAATACCAGTTAAGGCGCCTGTCAGATCTGAGTGGCTAAACTCGTCTAAAGCACTTGAATGGGTGTCCAAAGTCCGGGTTTGGGTATCCAAACTACTGATATTTTAACACATTTTTTTCTTGCACCTCCGGAGGATGCAAGAAAAAATGTGACTGCTCGGGCTAATAGTCGTCTTATCAGAGCAACAATTGAATAGCTCCAGTAGACGCCCATTCAGATGGTCCCTACGTTTTTGTATAGTATGTATGTAATATCTTTCCTGTTTCTAAATCTGCACCATGCTTGTTATCTTATATTGTTGCTTTTTTCTTTTTGAGTTATTTCTACTTCTCTTTCTGGATTCCACCCCTTTTTTCGCTATTTCTTTTTTCAGCAGTCCCTGGACCAGATTCTCCCTCTCTCTAATCTTGGGTAGGTCCAATTGTCTTTCTTACTATCATGTTGGTTTCTTCTCCAGTTGTAATGCTGTTGTGATACTGATTCCTGTAGTATGGATAATTATTTCTCTGACGTCCTAGTGGATGCTGGGAACTCCGTAAGGACCATGGGGAATAGACGGGCTCCGCAGGAGACTGGGCACTCTAAAAGAAAGATTAGGTACTATCTGGTGTGCACTGGCTCCTCCCTCTATGCCCCTCCTCCAGACCCCAGTTAGAATCTGTGCCCGGCTCGAGCTGGTTGCACACTAGGGGCTCTCCTGAGCTCCTAGTAAAGAAAGTATTTATTAGGTTTTTTATTTTCAGTGAGATCTGCTGGCAACAGACTCACTGCTACGAGGGACTTAGGGGAGAGAAGCGAACCTACCTGCTTGCAGCTAGCTTGCGCTTCTAGGCTACTGGACACCATTAGCTCCAGAGGGATCGAACTCAGGCCCAGCCTTGGTCGTCCGGTCCCGGAGCCGCGCCGCCGCCCCCCTTGCAGAGCCAGAAGACGGAAGATTCCGAGGAGAAAATCGGCGGCTGAAGACTCCGGTCTTCATTAAGGTAGCGCACAGCACTGCAGCTGTGCGCCATTGCTCCCCATGCACACCACATACTCCGGTCACTGATGGGTGCAGGGCGCTGGGGGGGGGGCGCCCTGGGCTGCAATTAGAGTACCTTAACATGGCAACAAAAACACATGATATAGTCTAATAAACTATATATGTGTAAAAATCCCCTGCCATAATATTAATAAAAGAGCGGGATAAGCCCGCCGAGAAGGGGGCGGGGCTATCTCCCTCAGCACACTGGCGCTATTTTCTCTTCACAGTTCCGCTGGAAGACAGCTCCCCAGGCTCTCCCCTGCAGTTTCCAGGCTCAAAGGGTTAAAAAGAGAGGGGGGGCACTAAATTTAGGCGCAAACTATACATGTTAAGCAGCTATAGGGAAAAATCACTTTCTGTAATAGTGTAAATCCCTAATTATATAGCGCTGTTATGTGTGCTGGCATACTCTCTCTCTGTCTCCCCAAAGGACTTTGTGGGGTCCTGTCCTCAGTCAGAGCATTCCCTGTGTGTGTGCGGTGTGTCGGTACGGCTGTGTCGACATGTTTGATGAGGCTTATGTGGAGGCGGAGCAGGTGCCGAAAAAAAGTGATGTCACCCCCTGCGGGGTCGACACCAGTGTGGATGGATATGTGGAAGGTATTAACCGACAGTGTCAACTCCTTACATAAAAGGTTTGATGACATAACAGCTGTGGGACAGCCGGCTTCTCAGCCTGTGCCTGCCCAGGCGTCTCAAAGGCCATCAGGGGCTCAAAAACGCCCGCTACCTCAGATGGCAGACACAGATGTCGACGCGGAGTCTGACTCCAGTGTCGACGACGACGAGACAAATGTACATTCCACTAAGGCTATCCGTTGCATGATTACGGCAATGAAAAATGTGTTGCACATTTCTGACATTAACCCAGGTACCACTAAAAAGGGTATTATGTTTGGGGAGAAAAAGCAACCAGTGGTTTTTCCCCCTTCAGATGAGTTAAATGAAGTGTGTGAAGAAGCGTGGGCATCCCCTGATAAAAAAATTAGTGATTACTAAAAAGTCACTAATGGCGTACCCTTTCCCGCCAGAGGACAGGGTACGTTGGGAGACATCCCCGAGGGTGGATAAAGCGCTCACACGCTTGTCAAAAAAGGTGGCACTACCGTCTCAGGATACGGCCGCCTTAAAGGAGCCTGCGGATAGAAAGCAGGAGGCTATCCTGAAGTCTGTATATACACACTCAGGTACTATACTGAGACCTGCTATTGCTTCAGCATGGATGTGCAGTGCTGCAGCAGCGTGGTCTGATTCCCTGTCTGATAATATTGATTCCCTTGACAGGGACACTATATTGCTAACCATAGAGCATATTAAAGACGTAGTCTTATACATGAGAGATGCACAGAGGGATATTTGCCGGCAGGCATCTAGAATAAATGCAATGTCCATTTCTGCCAGGAGAGTATTATGGACTCGGCAGTGGACAGGTGATGCGGATTCTAAAAGGCACATGGAGGTTTTGCCTTACAAGGGTGAGGAATTGTTTGGAGATGGTCTCTCGGACCTCGTTTCCACAGCGACAGCTGGGAAGTCGACATTTTTACCCCAGGTTCCCTCACAGCCAAAGAAAGCACCGTATTATCATGTACAGTCCTTTCGGCCCCAGAAAGGCAAGCGGGTAAAGGCGCGTCCTTTCTGCCAAGAGGCAGGGGTAGAGGGAAAAAGCTGCACCATACAGCCAGTTCCCAAGAACAGAAATCCTCCCCTGCTTCCACTAAATCCACCGCATGACGCTGGGGATCCACTGGTGGAGCCAGGTGCGGTGGGGGCCCGTCTCCGGAACTTCAGCGACCGGTGGGTTCGCTCACAGGTGGATCCCTGGGTTCTACAAGTGGTATCTCAGGGATACAAGCTGGAATTCGAGACGTCTCCCCCTCGCCGTTACCTCAAATTAGCCTTGCCAGCTACTCCCCCGGACAGGGAGGTAGTGCTGGCGGCAATTCACAAGCTGTTCCTCCAGCAGGTGATAATAAAAGTTCCCCTCCTTCAACAGGGACGGGGTTACTATTCCACAATGTTTGTGGTACCGAAACCAGACGGTTCGGTGAGACCCATTCTAAATTTAAAATCCTTGAACACTTATATAAGAAGGTTCAAGTTCAAAATGGAATCACTCAGGGCGGTTATTGCAAGCCTGGAAGAAGGGGATTACATGGTATCACTGGACATCAAGGATGCGTACCTGCATGTCCCTATTTACCCTCCTCACCAGGTGTACCTCCGTTTTGTGGTACAAGATTGCCATTACCAATTCCAGACGTTGCCGTTTGGTCTGTCCACGGCACCGAGGGTATTTACCAAGGTAATGGCCAAAATTATGATACTCCTTCGAAAGAAGGGAGTTGTAATTATCCCATACTTGGACGATCTCCTTATAAAGGCGAGGTCCAGGGAGCAGTTGTTGGTCGGAGTAGCACTATCTCAGGAAGTGCTTCAACAGCACGGCTGGATTCTGAATATTCCAAAGTCGCAGCTAGTTCCTACGACGCGTCTGCTGTTCCTGGGTATGGTTCTGGACACAGAACAGAAGAAGGTGTTTCTCCCGGAGGAGAAGGCCAAGGAGTTGTCATCTCTGGTCAGAGACCTCTTGAAACCAAAACAGGTGTCGGTGCATCACTGCACGCGAGTCCTGGGAAAGATGGTAGCTTCTTACGAGGCAATTCCATTCGGCAGGTTCCATGCAAGGATCTTTCAGTGGGATCTGTTAGACAAATGGTCCGGATCGCATCTTCAGATGCATCGGCTGATCACCCTGTTCCCGAGGGCCAGGGTGTCTCTGCTGTGGTGGCTGCAGAGTGCTCATCTTCTCGAGGGCCGCAGATTCGGCATACAGGACTGGGTCCTGGTGACCACGGATGCAAGCCACCGAGGTTGGGGGGCAGTCACTCAGTGAAGAAACTTCCAAAGACAATGGTAGAGTCAGGAGGCTTCCCTACACTTAAATATTCTGGAACTAAGGGCCATTTACAATGCCCTAAGTCAGGCAAGACCCCTGCTTCAAAACCAGCCGGTGCTGATTCAGTCAGACAACATCACGGCGGTCGCCCATGTAAACCGACAGGGCGGCACAAGAAGCAGGATGGCGATGGCAGAAGCCACAAGGATTCTCCGATGGGCAGAAAATCACGTGATAGCACTGTCAGCAGTGTTCATTCCGGGAGTGGACAACTGGGAAGCAGACTTCCTCAGCAGGCACGACCTCCACCCGGGAGAGTGGGGACTTCATCCAGAAGTCTTCCAACTGATTGTAAAACGTTGGGAAAGGCCACAGGTGGACATGATGGCGTCCCGCCTAAACAAAAAGCTAAAAAGATATTGCGCCAGGTCAAGGGACCCTCAGGCGATAGCTGTGGACGCTCTAGTGACACCGTGGGTGTACCAGTCGGTTTATGTGTTCCCTCCTCTTCCTCTCATACCAAAGGTGCTGAGGATAATAAGAAAGAGAGGAGTAAGAACTATACTCATCGTTCCGGTTTGGCCAAGAAGGACTTGGTACCCGGAACTGCAAGAAATGATCTCAGAGGACCCTTGGCCTCTGCCTCTCAGACAGGACCTGCTACAGCAGGGGCCCTGTCTGTTCCAAGACTTACCGCGGCTGCGTTTGACGGCATGGCGGTTAAACGCCGGATCCTGATGGAAAAGGGCATTCCGGTTGAAGTCATTCCTACGCTGATAAAAGCTAGGAAAGATGTGACAGCAAAGCATTGTCACCGCATATGGCGAAAATATGTTGCTTGGTGTGAGGCTATGAAGGCCCCCACAGAAGAATTTCAGCTGGGTCGTTTTCTGCACTTCCTACAGTCAGGAGTGACTATGGGCCTGGCTTCACTGCCTGAAGTTCAGACGTTTGTTAAGGGAGTGCTGCATATTCAGCCCCCTTTTGTGCCCCCAGTGGCACCTTGGGATCTCAACGTTGTGTTGGATTTCCTAAAATCACATTGGTTTGAGCCACTTTAGACCGTGGAGTTAAAATATCTCACATGGAAAGTGGTCATGCTTTTGGCCTTGGCTTCAGCTAGGCGGGTGTCAGAATTGGCGGCTTTGTCCTGTAAAAGCCCCTATCTGATCTTCCATATGGACAGAGCAGAATTGAGGACGCGTCCCCAATTCCTCCCTAAGGTGGTATCAGCGTTTCATTTGAACCAACCTATTGTAGTGCCTGCGGCTACTCGGGACTTGGAGGCCTCCAAGTTGCTGGACGTAGTCTGGGCCCTGAAAATCTATGTTTCCAGGACGGCTAGAGTCAGAAAAACTTACTCGCTGTTTATCCTGCATGCACCCAACAAGCTGGGTGCTCCTGCTTCTAAGCAGACTATTGCTCGCTGGATCTGCTCCACGATTCAACTTGCACATTCTGCGGCTGGACTGCCGCATCCTAAATCAGTGAAGGCCCATTCCACGAGGAAGGTGGGCTCTTCTTGGGCGGCTGCCCGAGGGGTCTCGGCTCTACGACTTTGCCGAGCTGCTACCTGGTCGGGATCAAACACGTTTGCAAAATTCTACAAGTTTGATACCCTGGCTGAGGAGGACCTTGAGTTTGCTCATTCGGTGCTGCAGAGTCATCCGCACTCTCCCGCCCGTTTGGGAGCTTTGGTATAATCCCCATGGTCCTTACAGAGTTCCCAGCATCCACTAGGACGTCAGAGAAAATAAGAATTTACTCACCGGTAATTCTATTTCTCGTAGTCCGTAGTGGATGCTGGGCGCCCATCCCAAGTGCGGATTGTCTGCAATACTTGTATATAGTTATTGCCTAACTAAAGGGTTATTGTTATGAGCCATCTGTTCGTGAGGCTCAGTTGTTATTCATACTGTTAACTGGGTATCGTATCACGAGTTGTACGGTGTGATTGGTGTGGCTGGTATGAGTCTTACCCGGGATTCCAAATCCTTTCCTTATTGTGTCAGCTCTTCCGGGCACAGTTTCCCTAACTGAGGTCTGGAGGAGGGGCATAGAGGGAGGAGCCAGTGCACACCAGATAGTACCTAATCTTTCTTTTAGAGTGCCCAGTCTCCTGCGGAGCCCGTCTATTCACCATGGTCCTTACGGAGTTCCCAGCATCCACTACGGACTACGAGAAATAGAATTACCGGTGAGTAAATTCTTATTTTTCCCATCGGACGTAATTTTGTCGTCTCCTCCCCATATTCAGCCTGAATCAGTAATAACTTTGGTATTAATTTCTGGGGTATTCGAGGGAACCTTGGTCAAATATAACCTTTTATTAAAATAATTGTACTACAGTATATAGAGGAGTCACAATGGACACCTTCAGGTCAATCTCTGGGAGACTACCCTTCTGTATACTCTCCAGGGTGGTATACTCCCGCTGTAATTGGTGGACCCCACTCAGGGTGGGGCTCTAGGTTATTCTTTAGAAACACTTTGTCCATAAGGTGCCTAATCCTAGAGTTTATGCTCCCCCTTGCTAGAATAAGAGTCTTTGCTATATACAGGAGTGATCACAATCTTCCTGAAAATATGAGTATCCTTATACTGTCAGAATAATGAACAAAATGTCCCAAATGGTTATCATGAACAGAGTGCTGGTGTGAAATGTGGTCAGTGTCACACTTTGGCGGAGTCCTGCCGGTGTTGGTCACTTACCAGTCTTCTGAAGTGCATCTGTCCTCTTATCTCAAAGGTAGTACTCGAGTGTGGGTGCCACTTTGTGGCTGATGGTGTTGACTGGCCTTGCGGGGTTGCAGTCACGCTACCTCTTACTGTGTCCCTTCCTCCTCCTTAGTACCTCCGTTGCTGTTTCATGCTGTGTATCTTTGTCTCTAACCAAGAGCCCCTTGCTCTTGGTTAGACACAGTAGCGTGTATCACTTGCGTCCGGGACTTCCTGGATTGTGGTCACATGATTGGTCGTGATCTCCTGAGAATCAGGATTTTCTTTCCTCTCCCTCCGGTCGGTGGGAGTAGGAGGTCTACAGACTGGCAAAGTAGATAACAACGCACGACAGGCAGCTTCTGTTCTGTAGTCTGTGCTTCCAACGCGTTTCGGCTATAGTGCGTTTATCAAGGATGATAGATAGTGGTGTTATCGAAATATACACTATGTAGACAAAAGTGATTGGACACTGACAGCAAATAGATAAGCAAGATTTTATTGACATCAGTACTTTGTAGGTCCACCACATGCAGTGATTAGTGCAGACGTCCTTCTTGGCAAACTGTCCACAAGTTCCTGGACAGCAGCAGGCGGTATGTTTTGCCATTCCTCCTTAAGTACAGTGACCACCTGTGACACTGAAGAAGGTAGAGTCAGTCTAGAACTCACCTGTTGCTCCAATTTGTTCCAGAGGTTCTCAGTGGGGTTACGATCTGGACTCTGAGCTGGTCAGTACATCTGGGTTACCGAATTTTCTGTATACCAGACAGTTTATTCCTATTGAATATAGTTAGAAATGGAAGAAGTGGGTTTTCTTACATATTATCTGGGTAGAAACAAAGTAATATAGAAACAAAGTATTGTGTGAAATGATGTAACCTAAAATGACATTAGAGTAGGAGTGGAGGTATGGTATACTGCTGCACATGGTAATATATATCTATTTAATGTATCATGAATAAGTAATACATCTACTGTTGGATTGGCAAATGTCATTAGATAAAATAGTCTGCATATTGGGAGGACCAAATTTCTTTTAAATAAAGTATTTGGCAAACTTCTTTGTGATAGAATAGGCATATGTTTGCAGTAATAATTAATAAAGCAGAGTAAATGTGTTAATGAAGTAGTGTATGTATGCAAAGTTAAATTTGTCTTACAATACTGAGCTTATGTTGAAGTATATATTTAACCCTTTGAATGCAAGTGTTTTAAGGTATATATCCATTTGAGTTCTTCTTTGTTTTTTAATGTAATCTCCTCACAATTCCGTGGCACTTGTTTTATTGCAGTAAAGATCATGGTGGATGGGTCCTGTTGCTGAACCTCTTTGAGTGTTGCGAGAGACTGTGGTCTAAACATGTTTCCGTCTCTCTCTCTCTCTTCTCTGTATCTTACAGGTGTATACTGTATTCATGCTAAATTCTCTCTCTCACAATCTTCTGCATTCTTCTTATTCTTATGTCTTGGGTTCCCCTTATGATGTTCTCTTTTCCAATTGTCCATCTTCTTCTACTTTTTTCATGGATTTTCAGGTGTTTCCTGTTCAGTGTCTCTTTGATATGGTTGACATTGATTCCTTTCTTATTTTCTTTTTTAAAGTACCTGATGATTCTTTATTTATTTTTTTACCACGTCTGTAGTCTCTGAAATTTCTGTTTCTTTGATATCAGTTAATTTTTTGTTTGGTGTCTTTCTCCATAAGCACAAATTCTGTTAGGTCCTGGAAGGGTCCCACCAGTGTCTGAAGAATATCAATATTTTGTTATATTCCTTTTATTTTGTCCCTTCTTTCTTTTAATATGAGTACATAAGAGAGAAGAAACAGGCATCCAAGATGTAATTCCATGCAACATTAAGGGGTATATTCAATAAGAGTCGGGTACATTCCGACATGCAGTTGTCTGAATGGACCCGACAACCCCTATTCAAAAGAGCGGCTAAATCCAACTGTTGGATTTGGCCGTTCCCTGTTTCCTGACCAGCTGTCAGCGCTGCCGGGGGCAGAGGGAGCTGTCGGCGGCGCCGGGGGCGAGGGGAGAGCCATCAGCGGTGCGGGGGGAGCTGACAGCGGCGCCGGGGGTGAGGAGATGTCTGCGGCGGTGGGGGGAGCAGTGTTGGAGATGGAGCGGATGGGGGAGCAGTGGCTGCAGCAGCGGAGGCTCACGGCAGCTGCCGATGGGTTCTTGCTCTCCCCGCTGCAGCGCTGCTCCCCCCCCCCCCCCATCCCGTCTCCTGGTCTCAGCTACCTCATCTCAATCCGTCGGATTGAGATTGTCAGAAACGGGGCTAAAACCTGTCGGGTTTGGCCCAGTTTCTGACAATGCACGCTGAACGGTGGCTGAAGCCGCCGATCAGCATGCATTCCGACAAGTCGGGTTTCCCGACTTGTTGGAAAAAATGGGGCCGTAATGAATAGGTTGGAACCCCTTCCAACCTAAAACTGTCGGAAGCTGCCGTCTTCCCGACAAGACGACAGCTTCCGACAGTTATTGAATATACCCCTAAATCTTTCACTTTTATCGGTGAAAGATGAATGACCTCTTAATTCTTAGCCCTTTTGGAATAATTTGGTTGAGACTTCCTACCACAACCTATTTTCCTTCAGCAACCAATTTTCCAGTCTCTCCATACCTGAGTCTACACTGTCAATTGAATGGCAGTTGAAGTTTTCTTTAATCTGTTCGTCACTTTGATTCAGGGGATTGAACATAGTGCTGTCTTATAGGCCCTACACACTGTGCGATATTAATGAACGCGATACCTTTCATATCTTTCAGTGTGGAGGCACCAGCGATGTATAATGCGCGGCCCGCGCTCGTTCATCGCTGGTGCCCCGTCGCTTGTGCATGCAGGCCAATATGGACGATCTCGTCCATATTTGCATGCACTGCTATGTAGCCGGGTGAAGAAACGTCACTGCCTCCCCGCTGCTGGGTCGCCCGTCGGCCGTATCCGCCGTTGGGCAGCTTGGCGGCGGATCGCATAGTGTGTATGGCCCTTTAATGTTGCCAAGATTAGGTGAAGATACAAACACAAATTGAGGTATATGGTAACACTGTACAGGCGTGAGCTGCCATTGTCCTATATCTATGTTTAACCCAAGAACTAATAAGAAATGCAATGGAATAATACTTTCCTTACTTGTTGGATGTTCACTTGATGTTCCTTAGTAGGAAGTGAGATCTGGAACGCGTATGGGACACATTTACAATATTTTTTCCTGTAAAAAAAAAAAAGGAACCTTGGCCAATATGACATCACTTCCTGTTTCTGAACGGGCTATGCGTTCCACAGATTGGAAGTGCCAGAATTTACAACCTTTTTGCAGTTATTATGTTAGATTATGACCTTAAAGCCCTGCAGGACTAGATGGGACCATGTTCTAAGGAGGAAACTTAAGACCACTTCTGTTTTAAGGATTAATTAATGGACTTAAAAAGACTGCATGACTCTAAGAGGAGAACTTCCGCGCAATAGCATCCCCATCTCTGTATGTCTACATCATGTTAAAGATTGTTCACATTGGTAGGAGGATGTATTAATAGTTTTTACTAGACATATGTATTTTGAATTATTTTATGTATTATTAGGATTATAAAGAATGTAACCCATAAATTATTGACCTCCATGCTATATAAAGACACTTCTGAGCATGACTTCAATACACATTGCCTAGACGAAGAGCAAGTGGCTCGAAACGCGTTGACTGTGGGGCGGAGTCACCCCTGGTAGAAAGAAGCCTGATCCAGAAGTCTGCTACTGCTGATGCCGGGTCTGTTGCGTTCCAGAAGCCCTGATCCACTTTACAGCTGTACATACTGATTTCTGCTAAATCTCCAATCTACACTATCTGAGTGTTTCTTATGAAATCGTGCGTCTCTATACTGTGAGTAATACATTTGTGAATGATCCTGTGCAATTTGTGGGGACATTCTCTCCTTTATATCTTTCCTATATATTAAAAAGTTTTCGTCCTGTGATACGCCTGCAACATCAAGTGACCATCCTACAGGACAGTCAAATATTATTCT
Organism: Pseudophryne corroboree; assembly: GCF_028390025.1. Lineage (NCBI taxonomy): Eukaryota > Metazoa > Chordata > Amphibia > Anura > Myobatrachidae > Pseudophryne > Pseudophryne corroboree. The sequence goes on from NC_086446.1 coordinate 87,344,456, forward strand.
TTTTTTTTTCTTACTTTCTCTGACGTCCTAGTGGATGCTGGGAACTCCGTAAGGACCATGGGGAATAGCGGCTCCGCAGGAGACTGGGCACAAAAAGAAAAGCTTTAGGACTACCTGGTGTGCACTGGCTCCTCCCCCTATGACCCTCCTCCAAGCCTCAGTTAGATTTTTGTGCCCGACCGAGCTGGGTGCAATCTAGGAGGCTCTCCTGAGCTTCTTAGGAAAAGTTAGTTTTAGGTTTTTTATTTTCAGTGAGACCTGCTGGCAACAGGCTCACTGCATCGAGGGACTAAGGGGAGAAGAAGCGAACCTGCCTGCTTGCAGCCAGCTTGGGCTTCTTAGGCTACTGGACACCATTAGCTCCAGAGGGACCGAACCGAACACAGGCCCAGCCTCGGAGTCCGGTCCCAGAGCCGCGCCGCCGGCCCCCTTACAGAGCCAGAAGCAAGAAGAGGTCCGGAAAATCGGCGGCAGAAGACATCAGTCTTCACCAAGGTAGCGCACAGCACTGCAGCTGTGCGCCATTGCTCCTCATGCACCACACGCATCGGTCACTGATGGGTGCAGGGCGCTGGGGGGGGTGCCCTGAGCAGCAATATAAACACCTTGGCTGGCTAAATTACATCACATATAACCCCCAGGGCTATATGGATGTATATTAACCCCTGCCAGATTCCTGAAAAAAGCGGGAGAAAAGTCCGCCGAGAAGGGGGCGGAGCCTATCTCCTCAGCACACTGGCGCCATTTTCCCTCACAGCTCCGCTGGAAGGACGTCTCCCTGACTCTCCCCTGCAGTCCTGCACTACAGAAAAGGGTAAAACAAGAGGGGGGGGGGGGCACTAATTAGGCGCAGTATAATATACACAGCAGCTATAAAGGGAAAAACACTCTGTTTGGTGTTATCCCAACATATATATAGCGCTCTGGTGTGTGCTGGCATACTCTCCCTCTGTCTCCCCAAAGGGCTAGTGGGGTCCTGTCCTCTATCAGAGCATTCCCTGTGTGTGTGCTGTGTGTCGGTACGACTGTGTCGACATGTATGAAGAGGAAAATGATGTGGAGGCGGAGCAATTGCCTGTAATGGTGATGTCACCCCCTAGGGAGTCGACACCTGAGTGGATGAGCTTATGGAAGGATTTACGTGAAAGTGTCAGCTCTTTACAAAAGACGGTTGATGATATGAGACAGCCGGCTACTCAGCTGGTGCCTGTCCAGGCGTCTCAAAGACCATCAGGGGCTCTAAAACGCCCGCTACCTCAGATGGCAGATACAGACGCCGACACGGATACTGACTCCAGTGTCGACGATGAAGAGACGAATGTGACTTCCAGTAGGGCCACACGTTACATGATTGAGGCAATGAAAAATGTTTTACACATTTCTGATAGTTCAAGTACCACTAAAAAGGGTATTATGTTTGGTGAGAAAAAACTACCTGTAGTTTTTCCTGCATCTGAGGAATTAAATGAAGTGTGTGATGAAGCGTGGGTTTCTCCCGATAAAAAAACTGATAATTCCTAAAAAGTTATTGGCATCATACCCCTTCCCGCCAGAGGATAGGGCACGTTGGGAAACACCTCCTAGGGTGGATAAAGCGCTCACACGCTTGTCAAAACAGGTGGCACTACCGTCTCCGGATACGGCCGCCCTTAAGGAACCTGCTGACAGAAAGCAGGAGAATATCCTAAAATGTATATACACTCACACGGGTGTTATACTGCGACCAGCAATCGCCTCAGCCTGGATGTGCAGTGCTGGGGTGGCTTGGTCGGATTCCCTGACTGAAAATATTGATACCCTGGATAGGGACAGTATATTACTGACTATAGAGCATTTAAAAGATGCATTTTTATATATGCGTGATGCACAGAGGGATATTTGCCGACTGGCATCAAGAGTAAGTGCGCTGTCCATATCTGCCAGAAGAGGGTTATGGACGCGGCAGTGGTCAGGTGATGCTGATTCCAAAAGGCATATGGAAGTATTGCCTTATAAAGGGGAGGAGTTATTTGGGGTAGGTCTATCGGACCTGGTATCCACGGCAACTGCTGGGAAATCCACATTTTTACCCCAGGTAGCCTCTCAACATAAAAAGACGCCGTATTATCAGGCGCAGTCCTTTCGGCCCCATAAGGGCAAGCGGGCGAAAGGCTCCTCATTTCTGCCCCGTGGCAGAGGGAGAGGAAAAAGGCTGCAGCAAACAGCCAGTTCCCAGGAACAGAAGCCCTCTCCCGCTTCTGCCAAGTCCTCAGCATGACGCTGGGGCTCTACAAGCGGACTCAGGCACGGTGGGGGCCCGTCTCAAGAATTTCAGCGCGCAGTGGGCTCACTCACAAGTGGACCCCTGGATCCTTCAGGTGGTATCTCAGGGGTACAAATTGGAATTCGAGACGTCTCCCCCTCGCCGTTTCCTAAAGTCTGCCTTACCGACGTCTCCCTCCGGCAGGGAGGCGGTATTGGAAGCCATTCACAAGCTGTATTCACAGCAGGTGATAATCAAGGTACCCCTCCTGCAACAGGGAAAGGGGTATTATTCCACGCTGTTTGTGGTACCGAAGCCGGATGGCTCGGTCAGACCTATTTTAAATCTAAAATCTTTGAACACTTACATACAGAGGTTCAAATTCAAGATGGAGTCACTCAGAGCGGTGATCGCGTACCTGGAAGAAGGGGATTATATGGTGTCTCTGGACATCAAGGATGCTTACCTCCATGTCCCAATTTACCCTTCTCACCAAGGGTACCTCAGGTTTGTGGTACAGAACTGCCACTATCAGTTTCAGACGCTGCCGTTTGGATTGTCCACGGCGCCCCGGGTCTTTACCAAAGTAATGGCCGAAATGATGATACTCCTTCGAAGGAAGGGAGTTTTAATTATCCCTTACTTGGACGATCTCCTGATAAGGGCAAGATCCAAGGAACAGTTGGTAGTCGGAGTAGCACTATCTCAAGTAGTGCTGCTGCAGCACGGTTGGATTCTCAATATCCCAAAATCGCAGCTGATCCCGACGACACGTCTTCTGTTCCTAGGGATGATCCTGGACACAGTCCAGAAAAAGGTGTTTCTCCCGGAAGAGAAAGCCAGAGAGTTATCCGAGCTAGTCAGAAACCTCCTAAAACCAGGCCAAGTATCAGTGCTCCAATGCACAAGGGTCCTGGGAAAAATAGTAGCTTCCTACGAAGTAATCCCATTCGGCAGATTCCACGCAAGAACATTCCAGTGGGACCTGCTGGACAAATGGTCCGGATCGCATCTTCAGATGCATCAGCGGATAACCCTGTCCCCAAGGACAAGGGTGTCTCTCCTGTGGTGGTTGCAGAGTGCTCATCTTCTAGAGGGCCGCAGATTCGGCATTCAGGACTGGGTCCTGGTGACCACGGATGCCAGCCTGCGAGGCTGGGGAGCAGTCACACAGGGAAGAAACTTCCAGGGCTTGTGATCAAGCCTGGAGACATCACTTCACATAAATATCCTGGAGTTAAGAGCCATTTACAATGCTCTAAGCCAAGCAAGACCTCTGCTTCAAGGTCAGCCGGTGCTGATCCAGTCGGACAACATCACGGCAGTCGCCCACGTAAACAGACAGGGCGGCACAAGAAGCAGGAGGGCAATGGCAGAAGCTGCAAGGATTCTTCGCTGGGCGGAAAATCATGTGATAGCACTGTCGGCAGTGTTCATTCCGGGAGTGGACAACTTGGAAGCAGACTTCCTCAGCAAGCACGACCTCCACCCGGGAGAGTGGGGACTTCACCCAGAAGTCTTCCACATGATGATAAACCGTTGGGAAAAACCAAAGGTGGACATGATGGCGTCCCGCCTCAACAAAAAACTGGACAGGTATTGCGCCAGGTCAAGGGACCCTCAAGCAATAGCTGTGGACGCTCTGGTAACACCGTGGGTGTACCAGTCAGTGTATGTGTTCCCTCCTCTGCCTCTCATACCCAAGGTGCTGAGAATTATACGGCGGGGAGGAGTAAGATCTATTCTCGTGGCTCCGGATTGGCCAAGAAGGACTTGGTACCCGGAACTTCAAGAGATGCTCACAGAGGACCCGTGGCCTCTACCTCTGAGAAGGGACCTGCTCCAGCAGGGACCCTGTCTGTTCCAAGACTTACCGCGGCTGCGTTTGACGGCATGGCGGTTGAACGCCGGATCCTAAAGGAAAAAGGCATTCCAGACGAAGTCATCCCTACTTTGATAAAAGCCAGAAAGGATGTAACCGCAAAGCATTATCACCGCATCTGGCGAAAATATGTTGCGTGGTGCGAGGCCAAAAAGGCCCCGACGGAGGAATTTCAATTGGGTCGATTCCTGCATTTCCTGCAAGCAGGAGTGTCTATGGGCCTAAAATTAGGATCCATTAAGGTCCAGATTTCGGCCCTGTCGATTTTCTTTCAGAGAGAACTGGCTTCAGTGCCTGAAGTCCAGACGTTTGTTAAGGGAGTGCTACATATACAGCCTCCTTTTGTGCCTCCAGTGGCACCCTGGGATCTGAATGTTGTTTTGGATTTCCTAAAATCACATTGGTTTGAACCACTCAACACTGTGGACTTAAAATATCTCACATGGAAAGTGGTCATGTTGTTGGCCCTGGCTTCAGCCAGGCGTGTGTCCGAATTGGCGGCTTTATCCTGTAAAAGCCCTTATTTGATTTTTCATACGGACAGGGCAGAATTGAGGACTCGTCCTCAATTTCTCCCAAAGGTGGTTTCAGCGTTTCATCTGAACCAGCCTATTGTGGTACCTGCGGCTACTAAGGACTTGGAGGACTCCAAGTTGCTGGACGTTGTCAGGGCCCTGAATATATATGTTTCCAGGACGGCTGGAGTCAGAAAATCTGACTCGCTATTTATCCTATACGCACCCAACAAGCTGGGTGCTCCTGCTTCTAAGCAGACTATTGCTCGCTGGATTTGTAGTACAATTCAGCTTGCGCATTCTGTGGCAGGCCTGCCACAGCCAAAATCTGTAAAAGCCCACTCCACAAGGAAGGTGGGCTCATCTTGGGTGGCTGCCCGAGGGGTCTCGGCTTTACAACTCTGCCGAGCTGCTACTTGGTCAGGGTCAAATACTTTTGTAAAATTTTACAAATTTGACACTCTGGCTGAGGAGGACCTGGAGTTTTCTCACTCTGTGCTGCAGAGTCATCCGCACTCTCCCGCCCGTTTGGGAGCTTTGGTATAATCCCCATGGTCCTTATGGAGTTCCCAGCATCCACTAGGACGTCAGAGAAAATAAGAATTTACTTACCGATAATTTGATTTCTCGTAGTCCGTAGTGGATGCTGGGCGCCCATCCCAAGTGCGGATTATCTGCAATACTTGTACATAGTTATTGTTAACAAATCGGGTTATTGTTGTTGTGAGCCATCTATCCAGAGGCTCCTCTGTTATCATGCTGTTAACTGGGTTCATATCACAAGTTGTACGGTGTGATTGGTGTGGCTGGTATGAGTCTTACCCGGGATTCAAAATCCTTCCTTATTGTGTACGCTCGTCCGGGCACAGTATCCTAACTGAGGCTTGGAGGAGGGTCATAGGGGGAGGAGCCAGTGCACACCAGGTAGTCCTAAAGCTTTTCTTTTTGTGCCCAGTCTCCTGCGGAGCCGCTATTCCCATGGTCCTTACGGAGTTCCCAGCATCCACTACGGACTACGAGAAATAGAATTATCGGTAAGTAAATTCTTATTTTTTTCTCTTTTTGGTTTTCCACATACTGACCTATGCACAAGCCGTACGTGTGATCATATTGGTGTATGTGCCAGTCTTGATTTTTCTTTTGGATCGGACGTTGTAATGGTTAGCATTACTCCCTCACAGCACTGAGGTCATGGGTTCGATTCCCACTATGGCCCTAACTGTGTGGAGTTTGTATATTCTCCTCGTGCTTGGGTGGGTTTCCTCTGGGCACTCCAGTTTTCTCCCACAATCCAAAAATATACTGGTAGGTTAACTGGCTCTTAACAAAATTGACCCTAGCGTGAATGTGTGTGCATGTGGTTGGGAATATAGATTGTAAGCTCCACTGGGGCAGGGACTGATGTGAATGGCCAAATATTCTCTGTAATAATTATTATTATTATTATGATACAGGGGGAGCAGCCTGTGGTATCCTGTTGTTGCAGCCTGTGGTGCCCTGTTGTTATTATTTTACAGGGTGAGCCGCCTATGGTGTCCTGTTATTATTGTACGGGGGAAGCTGTCTCTGGTAACCAATATATCTCCAAAATTCCCCAGTTCAGTCATTTATAACAGATCTTTGTTGGAGCAGATGAAGTGAAAGTGTCAGAGGACCTAGACTCCGGCCATGTCTTGTGTAACCTGTTAGCAATACAGCATTGTGTGACAATTACTGAGGAGTCCTATGATCCTGGGCCGCTCCTGTGACGAGGGCTGTATGGATTTGGAAATAGAGTAGACTTACTGGTCACTCAGTGCTTCATCTCAGACTATGTTACATGTGTACTCTGCGGTGCTTATTGTAATTATTATATTTATTCCTAGATAACTGAGCTGTGAGGAAATAGACATCACGTGAGGATGAGACTTCACTGATTCCCTGAGGATGGACAAGTACAGGAGTCACATGACTGAGAGAATACTAAATCTCACCCTGGAGATTATCTACCTGCTGACTGGGGAGGTGAGGGGATCTAGGAGTGCCACTATGACGTCACTTATATCTATACTAATGATACAGGGACATGACTGAGGAGGTGAGGGGATCTGTGAGTTTATGCAGTGATGATTAATATCTCTTATTACACAGGATTACACAGTAGTGAAGAAGACATCTGATGAGTTTTTGACACCAAGTAGCCGTCCCTGTGTGACTGTGTCAGGAGGATTGGGCAGGACCCAGAGCCCCATTACGGAGCCTCCACCTCGTTCGCTGATACATGAGAGAGACAATGAGCAGAAGATCCTGGAACTCACCAACAAGATCATTCAGCTGTTGACTGACGAGGTGACTGCTGGGAATGGGACATTATACAGTAACACCAGGGGAGGTGTCTGGGTGATGACTGGAGAGGTGACTGCTGGGAATGGGGCATTATACAGTAACACCAGGGGAGGTGTCTGGGTGATGACTGGAGAGGTGACTGCTGGGAATGGGGCATTATACAGTAACACCAGGGGAGGTGTCTGGGTGATGACTGGAGAGGTGACTGCTGGGAATGGGGCATTATACAGTAACACCAGGGGAGGTGTCTGGGTGATGACTGGAGAGGTGACTGCTGGGAATGGGGCATTATACAGTAACACCAGGGGAGGTGTCTGGGTGATGACTGGAGAGGTGACTGCTGGGAATGGGACATTATACAGTATCACCAGGGGAGGTGTCTGGGTGATGACTGGAGAGGTGACTGCTGGGAATGGGGCATTATACAGTAACACCAGGGGAGGTGTCTGGGTGATGACTGGAGAGGTGACTGCTGGGAATGGGACATTATACAGTAACACCAGGGGAGGTGTCTGGGTGATGACTGGAGAGGTGACTGCTGGGAATGGGGCATTATACAGTAACACCAGGGGAGGTGTCTGGGTGATGACTGGAGAGGTGACTGCTGGGAATGGGACATTATACAGTAACACCAGGGGAGGTGTCTGGGTGATGACTGTGTCATTGTGTGTGTGTCAGGTTCCTATAAGGTGTCAGGATGTCACTGTCCATTTCTCCATGGAGGAGTGGGAGTATATAGATGGACACAAGGGTCTGTACAAGGACATGATGATGAAGAATCACCAACCACTGGCATCACTAGGTAAGAGGAAATTTAATTGTACAGGAGTCAGCTGGTATGGGGTCAACCATTGGCACACATCATCTGATAATCACATATATACACAAACTCAGTCACTGTGTGTCTCCTACAGATGGACCCAGTAACAGAGATACCTCAGAGAGAAGTCCCCGTCCTCTTTATTCCCAGGACTGTACAGAGGAGAATCACAGGACCCCACAGGAGGATCAGGTAGGTGGGATTTAGGGTATCTCCAAATCCCATAGTGACTTATTAGTATATGATCTGTAGAGCAGCTGTGTCTTATATACTGATATTATATTGTTTTAATGTATAATAAATAAATCAGACACTATTAACGTGTTACTGTTCTGTGGGTTATTTAGGGTGATGACCTAACTAATTATAAGGTAGAAAATACAGAAGGAGAAGAAGAGATGTTTGTTATTGATATTAAGAAAGAAGAAGAGACGTATGTGAGGGGTGATCAGCAGTGTAAGGAGGAGGAAATCCCTACAGATATCAGCACAGGTGAGTAATAATCACTTATTACAGAATAGAGGGGGAGATGTATGTATGGTTGTTATGGAGGCGTAGTGGTATCAGCGCATATTAGGTGCAGTGATACCTCTTCTCTACTATGTATGAGTCTGGCGGTGCGGGCTACATGACAGGGTCGCTAACAAGTAGCACGCCGATGTGTGGGGGCAATGTATGAATGGTCAGTAGCGCTGACCTTTCGACATATGCAACTATCAATTTTGACAGCTGCAGGTGTTTTTGACCATACACCACAGCAGGGACAGTGCTGTCCCTGGCTGTGGAGGCATCCGGGCTACACAGAAGATTTTGGGGTATATGCAATTGCGGTCGAATTCCCGAAATTGTCGAAAAACTGGACTTTTTTGCAAAAAAAAAATTATACAATGCAATTCAGTACTTTCCGTCAAAAAAACGGACTTTCAAAATTCGACTTTTTGAAATTCGACATTTGTCAAATTCGACTTTTCTGCAATGGTACAAATGCGGCAATTCGACAAAAGTATATTCAATTGAAGTTTTGAAATTCGACAACAGTGCTTTTAGACAGTAAATTCGTCATTTTCAATCCGCCACACTTTGGTGGGTGAATCTAATAAAAAAAAATTAAAACATGTTTTTTTTTGGTGTTTTTTTTTATTGGTAATAGCATATCTATTTATATTAGAAGGGATTAGGTACTTGGTTTGTCTTTTTGGGAGGCACAAGTATTATTTATATATTTTTAAAAATATTATTATTTTTTATTTTATTTTTTTATAAATGGAATGGTAAAATCCCGAAAAAAAATGGCGTGGGGTCCCCCCTCCAAAGAATAACCAGCCTCGGGCTCTTGGAGCCGGTCCTGGTTCTAAAAATCCGGGGGGAAAATGGACAGGGGATCCCCCGTATTTTTAAAACCAGCACCGGCCTCTGCGCCTGGTGCTGGTGCAAAAAATACGGGGGACAAAAAGAGTAGGGGTCCCCCGTATTTTTTACACCAGCATCGGGCTCCACTAGCTGGACAGATAATGCCACAGCTGGGGGTCACTTTTATACAGCGCCCTGCGGCCGTGGCATTAAATATCCAACTAGTCACCCCTGGCCGGGGTACCCTGGGGGAGTGGGGACCCCTTCAATCAAAGGGTCCCCCCCAGCCACCCAAGGGCCAGGGGTGAAGCCCGAGGCTGTCCCCCCCCATCCAAGGGCTGCGGATGGGGGGCTGATAGCCTTGAGAAAATGACTAGAATATTGTTTTTTCCTGTAGTACTACAAGTCCCAGCAAGCCTCCCCCGCAAGCTGGTACTTGGAGAACCACAAGTACCAGCATGCGGGAGAAAAACGGGCCCGCTGGTACCTGTAGTACTACTGGGGAAAAAATACCCAAATAAAAACAGGAGACACACACCTTGAGAGTAAAACTTTATTGCACACCTGCCGACACACACATACTTACCTATGTTGACCCGCCGACTGCCACGTCTCCTGATCCGACGATCCGGGGTACCTGTGAATAAAATTATACTCACCTCAATCCAGTGTCCAGATATAAATCCTCGTACTTGGCAAAACAAATAAACGAACACCCGTACCAGCAGACTGAAAGGGGTCCCATGTTTACACATGGAACCCCTTTCTTCGAATGCAGAGAACCCCCCGTGACTGCTGTCACAGAAAGGTCTCTTAAGCCAATCAGCGAGCGCAACGTCCTGGCACTCTGCTGATTGGCTGCACGTCTGAGCTGTCAGTCAGCGCGTCGCAAAGCCTCTCTATTATACTCAATGGTGGGAACTTTGCGTCAGCGGTGAGGTCAGCGGCTGACCGCGGGTAACCCCACCGCTGACGGCAAAGTTCCCACCATTGAAAGTAATGGAGAGGCTTTGCGATGCGCTCTCTGAGGTCACACGCGCATACAGCCAATCAGGTGAGTGCAACGAAGTAGCGCTTCCTGATTGGCTGAAGGGACCTGTGTGACAGGAGTCACGTGGGGTCCCGGCATTCGGGGAAAGGGGTCCCATGTGAAAACATGGGACCCCTTTCAGTCCGCTGGTACGGGTGTTCGTTTATTTGTTTTGCCAAGTACGAGGATTTATATCTGGACACTGGATTGAGGTGAGTATAATTTTATTCACAGGTACCCCGGATCGTCGGATCAGGAGACGTGGCAGTCGGCGGGTCAACATAGGTAAGTATGTGTGTGTCGGCAGGTGTGCAATAAAGTTTTACTCTCAAGGTGTGTGTCTCCTGTTTTTATTTGGGTATTTTTTTTCCAGTAGTACTACAGGTACCAGCGGGCCCGTTTTTCTCCCGCATGCTGGTACTTGTGGTTCTCCAAGTACCAGCTTGCGGGGGAGGCTTGCTGGGACTTGTAGTACTACAGGAAAAAACAATATTCTAGTCATTTTCTCAAGGCTATCAGGCCCCCATCTGCAGCCCTTGGATGGGTGGGACAGCCTCGGGCTTCACCCCTGGCCCTTGGGTGGCTGGGGGGGGGGGACCCCTTGATTGAAGGGGTCCCCACTCCCCCAGGGTACCCCAGCCAGGGGTGACTAGTTGGATATTTAATGCCACGGCCGCAGGGCGCTGTATAAAAGTGACCCCCGGCTGTGGCATTATCTGTCCAGCTAGTGGAGCCCGATGCTGGTGTAAAAAATACGGGGGACCCCTACTCTTTTTGTCCCCCGTATTTTTTGCACCAGCACCAGGCGCAGAGCCCGGTGCTGGTTTTAAAAATACGGGGGAACCCCTGTCCATTTTCCCCCCGGATTTTTAGAACCAGGACCAGCTCGAAGAGCTTGAGGCTGGTTATGCTTTGGAGGGGGGACCCCACGCCATTTTTTCCGTGTTTTTACCCGTTTTTAAAAAATCGGAACAAAATCCGTCAAATCGGCCGTTTTTCGTCAGCGGGACTGTCGAATCCGTTTTTTATTGCATATGGTCAATTTCGGCACCCACTTGCCGAAATTAGACTGTCGAATTGTGTCGAATTGAAAAACGGCCGAAAAATTGCCGCAATTCGCCGCTAATTGCATATACCCCTTTGCGTGAGTAGTGAGAACTTGCTGATGCCCAATGAGCCAGCTGGGCAGTGAGAGACAGCGCATCAGCACTAAGCTAAAGCGCTGTGTGCTCAGACGGGGATCGCTGGATGGTGGAGTTTTCACTCCCCCGCTGCAGCGGACAAGATGTTAATACATCCTGTCATTGTGGCTTCCAGCTTTGCCTCGGTAATGAGGCGAAGCATGAAGTGCTATAGCAGCACGATATGTGCCGCTATAATACATCTTCCCCAGAGTCCCCGATTTTCCCTGTTCAGTTTCTATAACACCCTCTTATGCTACACCACACTGAGGGAAATGTATCTGTCCAATGGGGGCCGTCAACCCCTGTTAGACTCCTGTTGTACTCACATCATGTCACTGTGTGTACCAGCCCAGAGATCTGACCAGTCTCCTCCCCACACTCTCTGGTGTATCTCATACATCAGAGGCCATCAGCCCCTATTATACTCCTGCTCTTTCCCTCACATCATGTTACTGTGTGTTACCAGCCCAGAGACCTGACCAGTCTCCTCCCCACACTCTCTGGTGTATCTCATACATCAGGAGTCATCAGCTCCTATTATACTCCTGCTCTCCCCCTCACATCATGTCACTGTGTTACCAGCCTAGAGATCTGACCAGTCTCCTCTCCACACTCTCTGGTGTATCTCATACATCAGGAGTCATCAGCTCCTATTATACTCCTGCTCTCCCCCTCACATCATGTCACTGTGTGTTACCAGCCCAGATATCTGACCAGTCTCCTCCTCACACTCTGGTGTATCTCATACACCCGGAGCCATCAGCCCCTATTATACTCCTGATCTCCCCCTCACATCATGTCACTGTGTGTTACCAGCCCAGAGACATGACCAGTCTCCTCCCCACACTCTCTGGTGTATCTCGTACATAAGGAGCCATCAGCCCCTATTATACTCCTGCTCTCCCCCTCACATCATGTCACTGTGTGTTACCAGCACAGATATCTGACCAGTCTCCTCCTCACACTCTGGTGTATCTCATACACCCGGAGCCATCAGCCCCTATTATACTCCTGATCTCCCCCTCACATCATGTCACTGTGTGTTACCAGCCCAGAGACATGACCAGTCTCCTCCCCACACTCTCTGGTGTATCTCGTACATAAGGAGCCATCAGCCCCTATTATACTCCTGCTCTCCCCCTCACATCATGTCACTGTGTGTTACCAGCCCAGAGATCTGACCAGTCTCCTCCCCACACTCTCTGGTGTATCTCATACATCAGGAGCCATCAGCCCCTATTATACTCCTGCTCTCCCCCTCACATCATGTCACTGTGTGTTACCAGCCCAGAGATCTGACCAGTCTCCTCCCCGCACTCTCTGGTGTATCTCATACATCAGGAGCCATCAGCCCCTATTTCTCTGACGTCCTAAGCGGATGCTGGGACTCCGTAAGGACCATGGGGAATAGCGGCTCCGCAGGAGACTGGGCACAACTAAAAGAAAGCTTTTGGTCTACCTGGTGTGCACTGGCTCCTCCCTCTATGACCCTCCTCCAGACCTCAGTTAGAATCTTGTGCCCGGCTGAGCTGGATGCACACTAGGGGCTCTCCTGAGCTCCTAGAAAAGAAAGTATATTTTAGGTTTTTTTATTTTCAGTGAGATCTGCTGGCAACAGACTCACTGCTACGAGGGACTAAGGGGAGAAGAAGTGAACCTACCTGCTTGCAGCTAGCTTGGGCTTCTTAGGCTACTGGACACCATTAGGTCCAGAGGGATCGAACACAGGGCCCGACCTCGATCGTCCGGTCCCGGAGCCGCGCCGCCGTCCCCCTTACAGAGCCAGAAGCAAGAAGATGGTCCTGAAAATCGGCGGCAGAAGACTTTGGTCTTCAACAAGGTAGCGCACAGCACTGCAGCTGTGCGCCATTGCTCCTCATGCACACCTCACACTCCGGTCACTGATGGGTGCAGGGCGCTGGGGGGGGGGGCGCCCTGAGCAGCAATATTAACACCTTGGCTGGCAAAATAATCACAATATATAGTCCTAGAGGCTATATATGTGAAAAATACCCCTGTCAGGATCCATAAAAAAGCGGGAGAAGCCAGCCGAAAAAGGGGCGGGGCTATCTCCCTCAGCACGCTGGCGCCATTTTTCCCTCACAGCTCCGCTGGAAGGATCGCTCCCAGGCTCTCCCCTGCAGTATCAAGACTACAAAGGGTAAAAAAGAGAGGGGGGGCACTAAATTTAGGCGCAGCAGTATATATATAAGCAGCTATAAGGGAAAATCACTCAGTTATAGTGTTCATCCCTGTGTTATATAGCGCTCTGGTGTGTGCTGGCATACTCTCTCTCTGTCTCCCCAAAGGGCTTTGTGGGGTCCTGTCCTCTGTCAGAGCATTCCCTGTGTGTGTGCGGTGTGTCGGTACGGCTGTGTCGACATGTTTGATGAGGAGGCTTATGTGGAGGCGGAGCAGATGCCGATAAATGTGATGTCACCCCCTGCGGGGTCGACACCTGAGTGGATGGTTATGTGGAAGGAATTACGCGACAGTGTCGACTCCTTACATAAAAAGTTTGACGACATACCAAATATGGGACAGCCGGCTTCTCAGCCTGTGCCTGCCCAGGCGTCTCAAAAGCCATCAGGGGCTCTAAAACGCCCGCTACCTCAGATGGCAGACACAGATGTCGACACGGATACTGACTCCAGTGTCGACGACGATGAGACTAATGTAACTTCCAATAGGGCCACACGTTACATGATTGAGGCAATGAAAAATGTGTTGCACATTTCTGATGTTACCCCAGGAACCACAAAAAAGGGTATTATGTTTGGAGAGAAAAAACTACCAGTAGTTTTTCCTCCATCTGAGGAATTAAATGAAGTGTGTGAAGAAGCGTGGGCTTCCCCCGATAAGAAACTGGTAATTTCTAAAAGGTTACTAATGACGTACCCTTTCCCGCCAGAGGATAGGTCACGTTGGGAAACATCCCCTAGGGTGGATAAATCGCTCACACGCTTGTCAAAGAAGGTGGCACTACCGTCTCCGGATACGGCCGCCCTAAAGGAGCCTGCTGATAGGAAGCAGGAGGCTATCCTGAAGTCTGTATATACACACACAGGTATTATACTGAGACCAGCTATTGCTTCAGCATGGATGTGCAGTGCTGCAGCTGCGTGGTCAGATTCCCTGTCGGAAAATATTGATACCCTAGACAGGGACACTATATTGCTAACCGTAGAGCATATTAAAGACGCAGTCTTATACATGAGAGATGCACAGAGGGATATTTGCCGGCTGGCATCTAAAATAAGTGCAATGTCCATTTCTGCCAGGAGAGGGTTATGGACTCGGCAGTGGACAGGTGATGCAGATTCTAAAAGGCACATGGAAGTTTTGCCTTATAAGGGTGAGGAGTTGTTCGGGGATGGTCTCTCGGACCTCGTTTCCACAGCAACAGCTGGGAAGTCAGCATTTTTACCCCATGTTCCCTCACAGCCAAAGAAAGCACCGTATTATCAGGTACAGTCCTTTCGGCCCCATAAGGGCAAGCGGGTTAAAGGCGCATCCTTTCTGCCCAGAGGCAGAGGTAGAGGGAAAAAGCTGCAGCATACAGCCAGTTCCCAGGAGCAAAAGTCCTCCCCCGCTTCCTCCAAGTCCACCGCATGACGCTGGGGCTCCACAGGCGGAGCCAGGTACGGTGGGGGCCCGTCTCAAAAACTTCAGCAATCAGTGGGCTCGCTCACGGGTGGATCCCTGGATCCTTCAAATAGTATCGCAGGGGTACAAGCTGGAATTCGAGACGTCTCCCCCCCGCCGTTTCCTCAAATCTGCCTTGCCAACAACTCCCTAAGGCAGGGAGGCAGTGCTAGAGGAAATTCACAAGCTGTATTCCCAGCAGGTGATAGTCAAGGTGCCCCTCCTTCAACAAGGACGGGGTTACTATTCCAAAATGTTTGTGGTACCGAAACCGGACGGTTCGGTGAGACCCATTTTAAATTTGAAATCCTTGAACACATATATAAAAAAATTCAAGTTCAAGATGGAATCGCTCAGGGCGGTTATTGCAAGCCTGGACGAGGGGGATTACATGGTATCACTGGACATCAAGGATGCTTACCTGCATGTCCCCATTTACCATCCTCACCAGGAGTACCTCAGATTTGTGGTACAGGATTGTCATTACCAATTCCAGACGTTGCCGTTTGGTCTATCCACGGCACCGAGGGTATTTACCAAGGTAATGGCCGAAATGATGATACTCCTTCGAAAAAAGGGAGTTTTAATTATCCCGTACTTGGACGATCTCCTGATAAAGGCGAGGTCCAGGGAGCAGTTGTTGGTCGGGGTAGCATTATCTCGGGAGGTGCTACAACAGCACGGTTGGATTCTAAATATTCCAAAGTCACAGCTGGTCCCTACGACACGTCTACTGTTCCTGGGGATGGTTCTGGACACAGAACAGAAAAAAGTGTTTCTCCCGGAGGAGAAGGCCAAGGAGCTGTCATCTCTAGTCAGAGGCCTCCTAAAACTAAAACAGGTGTCGGTGCATCACTGCACGCGAGTCCTGGGAAAAATGGTAGCTTCCTACGAAGCAATTCCATTCGGCAGGTTCCATGCAAGAACTTTTCAGTGGGACCTGTTGGACAAGTGGTCCGGATCGCATCTTCAGATGCATCGGCTGATAACCCTGTCTCCAAGGACCAGGGTGTCTCTGCTGTGGTGGCTGCAAAGTGCTTATCTTCAAGAGGGCCGCAGATTCGGCATACAGGACTGGGTCCTGGTGACCACGGATGCCAGCCTTCGAGGCTGGGGGGCAGTCACACAGGGAAGAAACTTCCAAGGACTATGGTCAAGTCAGGAGACTTCCCTACACATAAATATTCTGGAACTGAGGGCCATTTTCAATGCCCTAAGTCAGGCAAAACCCCTGCATCAAAACCAGCCGGTACTGATCCAGTCAGACAACATCACGGCAGTCGCCCATGTGAACCGACAGGGCGGCACAAGAAGCAGGACGGCGATGGCAGAAGCCACAAGGATTCTCCGATGGGCGGAAAATCACGTGTTAGCAGTGTTCATTCCGGGAGTGGACAACTGGGTAGCAGACTTCCTCAGCAGGCACGACCTCCACCCGGGAGAGTGGGGACTTCATCCAGAAGTCTTCCAACTGATTGTAAACCGTTGGGAAAGGCCACAGGTGGATATGATGGCGTCCCGCCTAAACAAAAAGCTAGAAAGGTATTGCGCCAGGTCAAGAGACCCTCAGGCGATAGCTGTGGACGCTCTAGTGACACCGTGGGTGTACCGGTCGGTTTATGTGTTCCCTCCTCTTCCTCTCATACCCAAGGTACTGAGGATAATAAGGCGAAGAGGAGTAAGAACTATACTCATTGTTTCGGATTGGCCAAGAAGAGCTTGGTACCCGGAACTTCAAGAAATGATCTCAGAGGACCCATGGCCTCTGCCGCTTAGACAGGACCTGCTGCAGCAGGGGCCCTGTCTGTTCCAAGACTTACCGCGGCTGCGTTTGACGGCATGGCGGTTGAACACCGGATCCTGAAGGAAAAGGGCATTCCGGAGGAAGTCATTCCTACACTGTTTAAAGCTAGGAAAGAAGTGACCGCAAACCATTATCACCGCATTTGGCGAAAATATGTTGCGTGGTGTGAGGCCAGGAAGTCCCCAACGGAGGAATTTCAGCTGGGCCGTTTTCTGCACTTCCTACAGTCAGGGGTGACTATGGGCCTAAAATTGGGTTCCATTAAGGTCCAGATTTCGGCTCTATCGATTTTCTTCCAGAGAGAACTGGCTTCCCTACCTAAAGTTCAGACCTTTGTTAAGGGAGTGCTGCATATTCAGCCCCCTTTTGTGCCTCCAGTGGCACCTTGGGATCTCAACGTGGTGTTGGATTTCCTAAAGTCACATTGGTTTGAGCCACTTAAAACCGTGGAATTAAAATATCTCACGTGGAAAGTGGTCATGCTGCTGGCCTTGGCTTCGGCCAGGCGTGTGTCAGAATTGGCGGCTTTGTCATGTAAAAGCCCTTATCTGATTTTCCATATGGATAGGGCAGAATTGAGGACTCGTCCCCAATTTCTCCCTAAGGTGGTATCAGCCTTTCATTTGAACCAACCTATCGTGGTGCCTGCGGCTACTAAAGACTTGGAGGCTTCCAAGTTGTTGGACGTAGTCAGGGCCCTGAAAATTTATGTTTCCAGGACAGCTAGTGTCAGGAAAACTGACTCGTTGTTTATCCTGTATGCACCCAACAAGCTGGGTGCTCCTGCTTCTAAGCAGACTACTGCTCGCTGGATCTGTAGTACGATTCAGCTTGCACATTCTGCGGCTGGACTACCGCATCCTAAATCAGTCAAAGCCCATTCCACGAGGAAGGTGGGCTCTTCTTGGGCGGCTGCCCGAGGGGTCTCGGCTCTACAACTTTGCCGAGCAGCTACTTGGTCGGGGTCAAACACATTTGCTAAATTCTACAAGTTTGACACCCTGGCTGAGGAGGACTTAGAGTTTGCCCATTCGGTGCTGCAGAGTGATCCGCACTCTCCCGCCCGTTTGGGAGCTTTGGTATAATCCCCATGGTCCTTACGGAGTCCCAGCATCCACTTAGGACGTCAGAGAAAATAAGATTTTACTCACCGGTAAATCTATTTTTCGTAGTCCGTAGTGGATGCTGGGCGCCCATCCCAAGTGCGGATTGTCTGCAATACTTGTATATACTTATTGTTTAACTAAAGGGTTATTGTTGAGCCATCTGTTGAGAGGCTCAGTTATTGTTCATACTGTTAACTGGGTATAGTATCACGAGTTATACGGTGTGATTGGTGTGGCTGGTATGAGTCTTACCCGGGATTCAAAATCCTTCCTTATTATGTCAGCTCGTCCGGGCACAGTGTCCTAACTGAGGCTTGTAGGAGGGTCATAGTGGGAGGAGCCAGTGCACACCAGGTAGTCATAAATCTTTCTAGAGTGCCCAGCCTCCTTCGGAGCCCGCTATTCCCCATGGTCCTTACGGAGTTCCCAGCATCCACTACGGACTACGAGAAATAGATTTACCGGTGAGTAAAATCTTATTTATACTCCTGCTCTCCCCCTCACATCATGTCACTGTGTGTTACCAGCCCAGAGATCTGACCAGTCTCCTCCCCACACTCTGGTGTATCTCATACATCAGGAGCCATCAGCCCATATCCTATTTTACTCCTGCTTTACCCCTCACATCATGTCACCGTGTGTTACCAGCCCAGAGAGCTGACCAGACTTGTGTGTCTCCTACAGATGGATCCAGTACCAGAGATTCCCCAGACAGATGTCCTCGTTCTCTTTATTTACAGGAGTGTGCAGAGGGGAATAACTTGACCCCACAGGAGGATCAGGTAGGTGGGATTTAGGGTATCGCCAAATAGCAGTGATTTATTATATGATCTGTGTAGCAGCTCTGTGTGTTTATCAGAATACAATCAAACATAATGAATGTGTGTGTTTATTGTTTGTGGGTTATTTAGGGTGAAAGATAAAAAGAATGAGAGATTCATATAGTGATTACATACCTTATCAGTAAGCAGATGAATCCTCAATGTGGAACCTTAGTCCTCTGAAGATATTCTCCCACAGATCTGTATAATCCTGCTGATATGTAATCCAATCCTTATGAACACGTTTCCAATGTTTCTTCTTACACCTCCGACTCCTCCAGGTGTGAGAGAGGGGCAGAGATTCTGACGCTTGGTTTTCCCGGGCTGAATATTTGCAACACCCCACATTCTGCCGCTCTGGTCTCACGTCCATTTTAATCGGTCTTTACCAATGTGTGTAATGTTTTCCTTTTGAATGTTTTCTCTATAGTAAAATGATTTATACCATATACCACTCTTCTATTTTTGGTCATTGTTGGTTAATGAGGGACACCCTCTAGGAATGAGAGTAGGAGGTGTTAAGAGAATCATTGGAAACATGTTCTAAGGATTGGTTTACACATCAGCAGGATTGTATAGACCTGTGGGAGATGGAGATGTACAGAGCGACGAGGCACTACATGCCTCAGTGGTATCTACGCACGTTATGTGCCACAGGTACCGTTTCCCTGTATGTATGATGGCCGCGGTGTGTGGCACTATGCATCCCGTCATTATCAGCTCTGTTATCTACAAAATAGCGTGCCGATGTGCTGGCAAATGAACGGTCAGTGGCACTGAACATTGCGACAACTGCAGCTGTTGTTGCCCCACTACAGCACTATCCCTGGCTTTTCTTTTTCTCCTATATAGTTATGAGTCTTAGGTGATATTTGTGTTGGCGGCTATTAGGCCCAATTTGAGACATCATATTCCATTTTTATATTTAGGGTGAAGGTCTGGCTGATAGTAAGGTAGTAGATATAGAGGAAGAAGAAGAGACGTATGTGAGGGGTGATCAGCAGTGTAAGGAGGAGGAAATCCCTACAGATATCAGCACAGGTGAGTAATAATCACTTATTACAGAGAAGAGTCACATACTCTCATTGTTCTGTCACTACAGAAGTGTCTTATTCTGTCCACTGTCAGTACAGACTAGGGAAATTAATCTGCCCAGTGAGTGAGTATGGAGCCATCATCCCCTATTAGACTGCTGTTGTCATCACATGTCAATGTGTGTTACCAGCCCAGAGATCTGACCAGTCTCACCTCACTCTCTGGTGTATCTCATACATCGCCATCAGCCCCTATTAGGAGTGACTGGACACACACTAGGGGAGCTCTACAGAGTTTCTCTAAAGACTTTATTGTTAGGTTTTTTATTTTCAGGCAGACCTGCTGGCTACAGGCTCCCTGCAGCGTGGGAGTGAGGGGAGAGAAGTCAGACCTACTTCTTCTTAGTTCTAGGGCTCTGTTTCTTAGGCTACTGGACACCATTAGCTCCAGAGGGTTCGATCACTTGGTTCGCCTAGCTGCTTGTTCCCGGAGCCGCGCCATCACCCCCCTCACAGAAGCCAGAAGAAAGAAGCCGGGTGAGTATGAGAAGAACAGAAGACTTCAGTAACGGAGGTAAGCGCAGCGGTAGCGCTGCGCTCCATGCTCCCACACACCAACGGCACTCACAGGGTGCAGGGCGCTGAGGGGGAGCGCCCTGGGCAGCAGTTACTGAGTCTCTCATTTTTCGGGCCCCGGCATCGGCTACATTACCCCCACCAGTATACAGCAGCGATCACGCTGCGCGCCAATGCTCCCACTCACACCAACGGTTACATGGGTGCAGGGCACGCGGGGGGGGGCTCCCTGGACTGCATTATTTATGTTATTTGAGGAGGTATATAGTGTATAGACACTATATACGGTCCCCTGTCCTGCATATAAAACTATATTATACCGGGGCTGAAGCGCGCCGGAGAGGGGGCGGGGCTTAGCCCTCACAGCAGTGTTCAGCGCCATTTTTCCTCTGTCCCCGACAAAAAGGTGTACAGACAAAGGGGGGACACAAATTTTTAGTGTTATAATGAATTTAGCACTATTTTTTAGAAAGAGGCATATAATCATTGCTGTGCATGTTTCTCTGCGTGTTCCCTGTCAGAATACCCCCTATAGTCCACATGTGTCTACACAATCAGCTATGGGAATCATCGGCATCGCCAACGCCTGTTGGTACTTGATGCTGTAGATGCAGAGTCAACAGGTCGGTAGTTGCATGCTTATTATAAGTAAACACTGTATGGGAAACACAGTAGTGTGTGGGTGACCCTGTCGGCACCAACTGCTATTACTGGGTGTAAATTAACATGCTGTAACTGCCTTATGGCCGTATATATGTTTATTTGTATATGTATGGTACGGTTCCATGGGCCTGTAGCTCGTGCACGGGCTCGGTAGTATATGAGGGGGAGTGTTATTAAAATTATTTACGTATACTCCCCTCGGACCCCTCAGGGTCGCAAGAATGTTATTTTGCCTGGTTATTACTCCCTGCTGTCGACGACTACTGGGTTTCCTGTTGACCTTAAGGTTTCCTCTTAGATCCACAACTGGGGCATTCATTACATGGTCATACACATTCCAAACACATTAATGTCACTAGGGACCCGAGGGTTCCGGACAATCCGCTTATATGTATGATATATATATATATATATATATATATATATATATACATATATATATATTTAGGATATGTGTGTAATTGTGTATTACATTATGTATATTCATATTGTGATTTATAATGAATGCTGAAGTAATAGTATTACTTCTCATGTGCTGGCCGCTCTGTTGATGAAGCTCTAGGTCGGCCATGACGAGTTGGTCTCAAATCCTATCGAGGAGTCCGAATGTTTATTCTTTTCTCGACAAGTTTAGAATACTGCGAAAGTCAACTCCTGGTCGACACGGGGCCCGGTCACAAAGGATCGTATACAGGAAGCTAAGTGATATTTTATTTCTATGCTTTGAGCTTATTTGCATTACATGCACATGAGGGAGTGTTTGTATACGGAAAGACATCCGATAGATTTACCCTAAAGAGAGAGGGGATGTTCCTTATGTTGGTTCTTCTCTATAACATTGCGACAGGCTGTCGTGCGACTACAGGAGGTATGGCCAAGGGAATACTGAGGTTGACTCCGAGAGATGTTGGAGTATTTTCCCTGTGTAGGTGTAACCACTGTTTGGGGATGCCTTAGTGAAGTTGCTCTCGGCTGATACCACTGGTAAGTCTACCTTCGTGAGATAGGTTCCCTCACAACAGTTGATGACACATTCTTTTGTGGGATGCAGTCGTTTAAACCGGTTCGATTCCGTTCTTTTTTCCTTTTCTGTGCAGGAAGGTGAAAAGGTAAGAGTTCTGCAGCCTTGTTAGGTTCGCAGAAGCGGATGTCATTTTCTGTTCCTACCACATCCACTACATGTCGCTGAGTCTATCTGGCTGGAGCCCACTCCGGTGGAAACTTGTCTACTACTTTCCGTTGGTCCAGGAATAGACTAGGACCTGTCAGTAAATTATAGAATCCTAAGGGGGACATTCTGGCGTTACAGATGTTTCCCCTCACTGATTTTTCTAATAGATCTTGCCGTTTCCCCTCTGGAAGGGGAGGTAGTACGCGACGCCATACCAGAGGTGGGTCAGGCTCAGGGCATTGTCCTGCTGTCCCTGTTTTACAAAAAAAAAAAAAAGGACTAGAGGTTTAAATGCGTTGTTCTTCGCATTCAGATTACCTGGGTGGATATCCAGGATTGTCTTTGCTATTTCACCAGAGTGATGGCAGTGGGATGGTATTCTTTCAATAGTAAGAGCCATTGTTGTTCTATACTAGGACACTCTCCTGTTTAAAGGCGAGATCAAGACACAAGTGGTGAAAATCGTTGTTTTCTCTCTGACTGTTCTTCAACACGGGAAGGCTGTTATTCCCAACGACTCAGGCGTCGGAGGTGGGTATCAGAGTAGATACGAAACGGTTGAAGTTCTGTGTGTTCCTGTGGAAAGAGGTCTGAGGATCCGGAGTCGGATCAGATTTGCAGTGACAATCTATCAATATGTTCCGTTGATGAAGATGATCAATGCGGCCTAAGAGGCCTTTTCGGTGAGCAGGTCAAATGCCAGAGTGATTTTCACGGGGCCAGTTGGAAATGTGGTCCGGGTCTCACCTGCGCAAGCGCCGGAATATAATCCTAATGACCAGGTTTTCGCTCCTGTGGTGTCGGCTCAGTTCTCACCTCCTAGAGGGACGAAGGTTCGGAATCCAGGATGAGATCCTGGGGTCTATGCATGCAGATCTCCGAGACTGGGGAGCAGTCCGTCCAAGGGAAGTTTTTCCAGAGGAAAAGGTCGAGCTGGGAAGCTTGTCTAAAATAAGCTTTCTTGAATTAAGAGCTATTTTCAATGAACATATGCTTCGTGATCTGCCCGTGTTAATTCTGTCAGACGACTTGACAGCAGTGGTGTAAGTAAGCCGCTAGGGCAGAACATGGAGAAAAGCGGCAATGGCAGATGCCGAAAAGGTTTCCGCTGGGTGGAATGACTGGTAAACGCTATTGGCGGCCTTCGTTCCGGATGTGAGCGTCAGAGAAATAGATTCCTCTGCAGGCGCGATCTCCATCCGGGAGAAATACGATCGTCATCGAGAAGTTTTCGCTGAAGCGACAAGTCATTGAGGAGTGCCTCCATGGGACATGTTGGCGTCTTGCCTCAACGAGAGATCTCAGAGATATTGTTCCTGGTCAGAGGACACCTTGGGTGTTTTCAATTGGTATATGTGTCCCCTCCGTTTTCGCTCTTATGAAGGTGATAAACGTAAGAAGAACAAAGGTTCAGGTGATCCTCATTGTTCCGGTCTAAATGAGGAGGGCTTATTATCCAGTGCTTCAGGATTTACTCATAGAAGATCCCTGACCTCTCCCTCTATGTGGGGAACTGTTACAACAGGGTCCGGGCATGTATCAAAACTTACCGCGGCTGCGTTTGGCGGCGTGGCGGTTGAACGACATATCCTCACCAGAAATTATATTCTCAGTGAAGTCATTTCCACACCACTTTGGGCTAGAAAAGAAGTAACGGCAGAGCCTTACCACCGTGTTTGCGGAAAATGTGTGTCTTGGTGTGAAGAAGGCTATTATGGAAATTTTCAGCTGGGTCGTTCTTCTCCATTCTTTGCAGACAGGTGTGGGTGCAGGCCTAAAGTTAGGCTCCATTTCAGTACGGTTTTGGCCTTGTGAAATTTCTTTCGAGAAAGAAGTGGCAACCTTTCCGGAAGTTCGGACCTTCGTGGAAGGAGTACTGCACATCCAACCTCCATTTGTGCCCCATTGGCACCGTGGGACCTTCACGTGGTGTTGCGTTTTCTTGTATCAAGATGTTGGAACCTTTATGAAAGGTTGTGTTAAAGTTTCTCTCTTGGAGAGTGGTCATAATTTTGGCTTTGGCGCCCGCAGGGCGGAGGTCGGAAGTATCAGCTGGGTATCACAAGAGCCCCTGTTTGATTTTCCAGGTGGATAGAGCGGAATTAAGAACTCGGATAATAGTTCTGAAATAAGTGGTTTCGGTGAAACCTGCCTATTGATGCCTGGGGTTGCTTAAGCATTGGCTGATTCAAGGTCTCTCGATGTAGTCAGGGCTTTGAATATTTAGGTCGCTAATTTGGCTTAGTTTGGGAAAACAGAGGCTGTGTTTGTCCGGTATGCCCCAGCATGGTTGGGGCGCCTGCGTATTTGCAGTCTGTTACACGCTAGATCTGTGATACGATTCGGCGTGCTCGTTCTACGGCTAGATTGCCGTTACCGAAGTCGGTGGTGACCCATTCTACTAGGTAGATGGGCTCTTCTTGGGCAGATGCCGAGGAGTCTCGCCGGTTCAACTTTGCCGAGCGGATACTTGGTCGGGTACAAACACTTTGGCTAAGCTATACAAGTTTGATACCCTGGTTGATGGGGACCTCATGTTTGCTCAATCGGTGCTGCAGAGTTGTCCGCACTCTCCCGTCCGGTCTGGAGCTTTGGTATAAACCCCATGGTCCTTACGGAGTCTCCAGCATCCTCTAGGACGTCTGAGAAAATAGGATTTTAATACCTACCGGTAAATCCTTTTCTCTTAGTCCGTAGAGGATGTTGGGCGCCCGTCCCAGTGTGTACTGTATCTGCAGTTATTGGTTATGATTACACTCTTGTGGTGTTTCTTTTCGGTCAGGCTGTTGCTGACTTTGTGCATGCCATGGCTTGTGGTGTCTTATTATTGGTTGTGTTGACACACTGGTTGTGTTACATATTTTCTCAGCATGTGGCTGTGTATTGTTCATTGCGTTGGCTGGTATTCTATTGAATGCCACGTTCTGCGGTATGTTCGTGGTGTGAGCTGGTATGACACTCACCGCGTTTAAACAATAATTTCTTTCCTCAAAATGTCCGTCTCCCTGGGCACAGTTTTCTAACTGAGGTCTGGAGGAGGGGCATAGAGGAAGGAGCCAGTTCACACCCATTCAAAGTCTTATAGTGTGCCATTGACTCCTGCGGATCCTGTCTATACCCCATGGTCCTTTTGGAGTCCCCAGCATCCTCTACGGACTAAGAAAAAAGGATTTACCGGTAGGTATTAAAATCCTATTATAACTGGCCAACAGTGAGAAGCCATTGAGAGTTGATTTTCTCTAGATGGGTCCAACCCATCCCAAGTTCTTGACAGTCAGATTCAAGGTTTTACTCAGAAACTGAATGAACTCTCAATCCGAGTGGTCTATCAGAGATCAAGTTAAAGAACCCAAATTAAACCTTTCAGATCGGTTTTTCGGAGATTGGAGGAAATTCTTTAATTTTCGTGAAGCCTGTAAATTATACTTTAAACTCAGACCACAATCCTCTGGTTCTGAATCTAAGTGTGTTGGAATAATTATTTCTCTGCTACAGGGAGATCTGCAGACCTTGTCTTTCACTTTACAGCCAGATTCCAAGCACTCCAGTCAGTAAATGCCGCCTTCTCAGCAATGGGACTCCTGTGTGATGACCCTGATAGGGAAGCATCCGTTGAAGCACATCTTCGGACACTCAGGCAAGGGCTGAACCCAGCTGAGACTTATTTTACTGAGTTCAGAAGATGGACAATGGATTTACGGTGGAACGATCTGGTTCTTAAGAGCCAGTTCAGATTAGGCCTCTCAGAACAGATCAAGGATTGCCTTGTCCAGTATCCTGTTCCTGAAACTCTGGACAGTCTTATGCAATTGGCCATCCGGATGGATAGACATTTCCAGGAACAGAAAAGGGAGAAAGAGGGCAGTCTTCCTCCTCCCCCGTTTTTCCGAAGATTTTGGTAAACCCATGCCAATGTGGGCCTTCCAGTTATACACTCAGGAGGGGTGTAGAACGGTATGCCGGCGCTCGGACTCCCGGCGACCAGCATACCGGCGCCGGGAGCCCGACCGCCGGCATACCGACAGCGGGGCGAGCGCAAAGGAGCCCCTTGCGGGCTCGCTGCGCTCACCATGCTGCGGGCACGGTGGCGTGCTACGTGCGCCACACTATTTTATTCTCCCTCCAGTGGGGTCGTGGACCCCCACGAGGGAGAATAGCTGTCGGTATGCCGGGTGTCGGGATTCCGCCGCCGGGATCCCGACATTCGGCATACTGAAGACCACCCCTCAGGAGAGAAATAGAATTCATACCCAGGGCCTTTGTCTAAGTGAAGTCAGAGGGATTCACTTAGGTTTATCTGCTAGCTCACCGTCTAATTCCATCTTTATTCTGTCTGAAGTTTTCTCTGGCAGAAGAGTTAAAATGTTGGCCTTCTTGGATAGTGGAGCTGCCGGGATCTTCATGGACTTTAATTTTGCCTCTTCTCATAATGTTCCCATTGAACCGTTGGAATTGGCTATTTCCATCTGTGGGCTTAGATGGTAGTTCCTTGACTAATGGGCAAGTCACGTCTCAGACTACTCCACTCCAATTATCTGTGGGGGCTCTTCATTCAGAAATTTACGCTTCTTCTTAATTCAGTGTCGTTTAGCTCCATTTGTTCTTGGGCTACCGTGGTTTAGAAGACACAATCCTGTGGTGGACTGGAAGACGGGAGATGATTCGCTGCGGGCCATAATGTAGTGCCAGTTGTCTCTCACTGCCTGTTACTGAATCTTTACCAGTACCGTACCGGGCCTTTCAAGATGTCTTCTCCAAGAAAGAAACTGATATCCTACCTCCACATCGGCCATAAGACTGTCCATTTGATCTTATTCCTGGTGCTAAACTTCCTAAAGGAAGACTATCTACTCTCCCCATTCCAGAAACACAAGCCATGGATCAGTACATCCAACAGATCCTTGCCAAAAAGGTTTTATACATCCCTCAAGGTCACTAGTAGGAGCTGGATTCTTTTTTGTGGCCAGAAAGGACTGTTCATTAGACCCTGTATTAACTACAGAGCCCTGAACAAAGTCACCATAAAAAATTCCTACCCTTTTCCTCTAATTTCTGTACTCTTTGATCAACTCCGCAAAGCAGTTATCTTTTCTAAAATCAACATATGTGGAGCATACAATCTTGTCCTAATCAGAAAATAGGATGAATGGGAAACTGCTTTTAATACTCAGGGCACTACGAGTATTTTGTTATGCCATTGTGTCTGTCCATGCCCCAGCAGAGCTTGTTAACAAGGTTCTTTGAGAGTTCGTGGACACATTGTTGTGGTGTGCTTAGATGGCATCTTAATCAATACTCTGTACTTGTCGGAACATCAATGTCATGTGAAGATGGTCCTGAAGACATTACATCAGCATGGTCTTTTTGCCAAATTGGAAAAAAGGGAGTTTGAACTTGAATGGTGTCTTTTTTAGTTTATATTCTTTCCCTTAGAGGCTTCCCGTGGATCCAGAAAAACTCCAGGCTGTACTGAAGTAGGCATGTCCGTCCAGCCTTAAAGCAATCCAGTGCTTTCTAGGTTTTGCTAATTATTACCAAAGATTAATTTGCTCATTCTCCAACATAGTAGCTTCAGTGGTTGAATTAACTAAGAAGGGAGCAGATACTCTATACTGGTCACCTCAGGCTCTCCAGGCTTTTGAGAATCTTAAGAAAGCGTTCATGTCTGCACCAGTCTTACGGCATCCTAACTCCGATGTTCCTTTTCTGGTGGAAGTAGATGCCTCTGATGTAGGAGCTGGATCAGTCCTCTCACAAAAGGATCCTAAGGAACTAAAATTTCATCCATGTGCTTTCGTCTCCCAAGAAATGTAATTCTGCTGAAAGAAATTATGACATAGGGAACCAAGAACGCTAGCTATAAAATAGCCGTTTGAAAATTGTCATAATTGGTTAGAAGGGGCAAAGCGTGGTCACCGTCTGTACTGATCACAAAAATATGTCTTCTGTTGAAGCTGCCAAAAGATTGAACCCCAGACAAGCCCAATGGGCATTATTTTTTTACTCAATTTAACGTCATTATTACATTCAGGCCTGGGCCAAGAAATGTCAAAGCAGATGCATTATCCCGCAGTTTTTAGCCTGTATTTATTGTCACATGCAGTCAGGTGGCCAACAATGACGCAGGACACCCGATAATTTGTTTTAGCCTGTGTAATTTGTGCCCAGAACAAGACACCCTGGAGATCTCCTGTGGGGCAGCGTCTTCCACTCTTAATTCCCATGAGGCCATGGTCCCATATTTCCATGGATTTCAGAGTTGATCTTCTGCTCAGCTCTCAATTCAATACCATCTTGGTACCGGTTGATAAATTCAGTAAGATGGCTCATTTCGTCCCTTTGTATAAACTTCCAAGTGCTAAGGAGTTGTCGTTTTTTTTTCCGTTCGGCATAATTTTAAATTACATTGGTTGCCTCTTAATATTGTTTCAATCAAATAAACTCAGTTCATCGCAAGATTCTGGAGGACATTTTGTTCCAGCTTGCAGATTCATATTAGTCTTTCCTCTGGTTGTCACCCTCAATCCAATGGGCAGATGGAACGGGTGAATCAAGCCCTGGAACAGTATATTCTTTGTTTCATTTCTAAATATTATAATAACTGGTCTAAGTGTCTATAGGCTGAATTTTCTTACAATAATTCCTGTCATTCAGCAGCCAAGATTTCACAGTTTTCTTCAATTATGGATATCACCCTAAAGCCAATGCCTTTGACCCTGTACAGAGACAAGGGGTGAATTCCAGTTTAGTTGGCCGCTTTAGAAGTGTCTGAAAAAAGGTGCATCTGGAGACCTTGTACATTTAAAGTTGGAGACAGTTTGGCTGTCGACTCAAAACATCAGGCTTCATCAACCTTCTCAGAAGTTGGATCCTATGTTCATTGGACATTTTCAAATTATTGAACGGATTAATCTTGTGGCTTTTCGTCTTCAGATACCTGGAGCCCTTAAACTCAATAACATATTTGATTGTTTCTCTAACGTCCTAGAGGATGCTGGGGACTCCGTAAGGACCATGGGGATAGACGGGCTCCGAAGGAGACATGGGCACTTTAAGAAAGAATTTAGTTCCTGGTGTGCACTGGCTCCTCCCTCTATGCCCCTCCTCCAGACCTCAGTTTGATACTGTGCCCAGAGGAGCTGGGTGCTTTTCAGTGAGCTCTCCTGAGTTTACTGATAGGAAGTATTTTGTTAGGTTTTTTATTTTCAGGGAGCTCTGCTGGCAACAGACTCCCTGCATCGAGGGACTGAGGGGAGAGAAGCAGCCCTACTCTCTGAAGCTAGGTCCTGCTTCTTAGGCTACTGGACACCATTAGCTCCAGAGGGATTGGTACGCAGGATCTCACCCTCGCCGTCCGTCCCAGAGCCGCGCCGCCGTCCCCCTCGCAGAGCCGGAAGATAGAAGCCGGGTGAGTATGAGAAGAAAAGAAGACATCACAGGCGGCAGAAGACTTCATGATCTTCACTAGAGGTAACGCACAGCAATGCAGCTGTGCGCCATTGCTCCACACACCTCACATACTCCGGTCACTGTAAGGGTGCAGGGCGCAGGGGGGGGGCGCCTTGGGCAGCATTTGGGACCTCATGTTGGCAAAAGTACACATATATACAGCTGGGCACTGTATATATGTATGAGCCCCCGCCAAAATTACTGTATAAGCGGGACAGAAGCCCGCCGTCGAGGGGGCGGGGCTTCTCCCTCAGCACTCACCAGCGCCATTTTTTCTCCACAGCACCGCTGAGAGGAAGCTCCCCGGACTCTCCCCTGCTGATACACGGTAGAAGAGGGTTGAAAAGAGAGGGGGGGCACATAATTAGGCGCAAAAGCTATACATACAACAGCTACTGGGTTAACATTAAGTTACTGTGTTATTCCTGGGATATTATAGCGCTGGGGTGTGTGCTGGCATACTCTCTCTCTGTCTCTCCAAAGGGCCTTGTGGGGGAACTGTCTTCAGAAAGGACATTCCCTGTGTGTGTGTGTGTGTGTGTGTGTGTGTGTGTGTGTGTGTGTGTGTCGGTACGCTTGTGTCGACATGTCTAATGAGGAAGGCTATGTGGGAGAGGAGCGGGAGCAAATGAATGTGGTGTCGGCGCCGACACCTGATTGGATGGATATGTGGAAGGTTTTAAATGATAATGTTAATTCCTTGCATAGAAGATTTGACAAGGCTGATGCATTGGGACAGTCCGGGTCTCAACCCGTGCCTGACCCTCTGTCGCAGGGACCGTCAGGGTCTCATAAGCGCCCACTATCCCAAAATTGTTGACACAGATACCGACATGGATTCTGACTCCAGTGTCGATCACGATGATGCAAAGTTACAGCCAAAATTGGCTAAATCCCTTCGATATATGATTATAGCAATAAAGGATGTTTTGCACATCACAGAGGAAACCCCTGTCCCTGACAGGAGGGTGTATATGTATAAGGGAAAGAAGCCTGAGGTAACTTTTCCCCCTCACACGAACTGAATGAGTTATGTTAAAAAGCTTGGGAATCTCCAGATAAGAAAATGCAGATTTCCAAACGGATTCTTATGGCGTATCCTTTCCCGCCAACGGATAGGCTACGATGGGAATCCTCCCCTAGGGTGGACAAAGCTTTGACACGCTTATCCAAAAAGGTAGCCCTGCCGTCCCAGGATACGGCTACCCTCAAAGATGCTGCTGACCGCAAACAGGAGGTTACCCTGAAGTCCATTTATACACATTCAGGTACCTTACTAAGACCGGCATTTGCGTCGGCCTGGGTGTGTAGTGCTGTAGCGGCATGGACGGATACCTTATCTGAGGAATTGGATACCCTAGATAAGGATACTGTATTATTGACCCTGGGGCATATAAAAGACGCTGTCCTATATATGAGAGATGCTCAAAGAGACATTAGTCTACTGGGTTCTAGAGTCAACGCTATGTCGATTTCTGCCAGAAGAGTCCTGTGGACTCGGCAATGGACAGGTGATGCCGACTCAAAAAGGCATATGGAGGTTTTACCTTACAGGGGTGAGGAATTGTTCGGTGAAGGTCTTTCGAACCTGGTCTCCACAGCTGCTGCTGGAAAGTTACATTTTTTGCCTTATGTTCCCTCACAGCCTAAGAGAGCACCGCATTATCAAATGCAGTCCTTTCGTTCACAAAGAAACAAGAAAGTCCGAGGTGCGTCCTTTCTTGCCAGAGGTAGGGGCAGAGGAAAGAAGCTGCACAACACAGCTAGTTCCCAGGAACAGAAGTCCTCACCGGCCTCTGCAAAATCCACTGCATGACGCTGGGGCTCCACTGGTGGAGTCGGGCCCGGTGGGGGCATGTCTTCGGAATTTCAGCCACATGTGGGTTCACTCCCAGGTGGATCCTTGGGCAATAGAAATTGTGTCTCAGGGTTTCAAGCTGGAATTCGAAGAGGTGCCTCCTCGCCGGTATTTCAAATCGGCCCTACCATCTTCCCCCCAAGAGAGGGAAATAGTGTTATACGCAATACAAAAATTGTATCTTCAGCAGGTGGTGGTCAAGGTTCCCCTCCTTCAACAGGGAAGGGGTTATTATTCGACCATGTTTGTAGTCCCGAAACCGGACGGTTCGGTCAGACCCATATTGAATTTAAAATCTCTGAACCTATACTTGAAAAGGTTCAAGTTCAAGATGGAATCGCTAAGAGCGGTCATCGCAAGCCTGGAAGGGGGGGATTTTATGGTGTCATTGGACATAAAGGATGCGTACCTTCATGTCCCCATTTATCCACCTCATCAGGCGTACCTAAGATTTGCGGTACAGGATTGTCATTACCAATTTCAGACGTTGCCGTTTGGTCTCTCAACGGCCCCGAGGATTTTCACCAAGGTAATGGCGGAAATGATGGTGCTCCTGCGGAAGCAAGGTGTCACAATTATCCCGTACTTGGACGATCTCCTCATAAAAGCGAGATCAAGAGAGCAGTTGCTGAACAGCGTATCTTTCACTGAAAGTGTTACAGCAACACGGCTGGATTCTCAATATTCCAAAGTCGCAGTTGGTTCCTACGACTCGTCTACCCTTCTTGGGCATGATTCTGGACACGGACCAGAAGAGGGTTTGTCTCCCGATAGAGAAGGCCCAGGAACTCATGACTCTGGTCAAGAACCTATTGAAACCAAAACAGGTGTCAGTGCATCATTGCACTCGAGTCCTTGGAAAGATGGTGGCGTCATACGAGGCCATTCCCTTCGGCAGGTTCCATGCAAGGACTTTCCAATGGGACCTACTGGACAAGTGGTCCGGGTCACATCTTCAGATGCATCGGTTGATCACCCTGTCCCCCAGGGCCAGGGTGTCACTACTGTGGTGGCTGCAGAGTGCTCACCTTCTCGAGGGCAGCAGATTCGGCATTCAGGACTGGATCCTGGTGACCACGGACGCAAGCCTCCGAGGTTGGGGAGCAGTCACACAGGGAAGAAATTTCCAGGGTCTTTGGTCAAGTCAAGAGACTTGTCTTCACATCAACATCCTGGAGCTAAGGGCCTTATACAACGCCCTACGTCAAGCGGAGACCTTACTTCGCGACTGACCAGTTCTGATCCAGTCAGACAACATCACCACAGTGGCTCATGTAAACCGCCAAGGCGGCACAAGGAGCAGAGTGGCAAAGGCGGAAGCCACCAGAATTCTTCGCTGGGCGGAGAATCATGTAAGCACACTGTCAGCAGTGTTCATTCCGGGAGTGGACAACTGGGAAGCAGACTTCCTCAGCAGACACGACCCACACCCGGGAGAGTGGGGACTTCATCCAGAAGTCTTCGCACAGATCGTGAGTCGGTGGGAACTGCCACAGATAGACATGATGGCGTCCCGCCTCAACAAAAAGCTACAGAGGTATTGCGCCAGGTCAAGAGACCCTCAGGCAGTAGCGGTAGACGCCCTAGTGACACCGTGGGTGTTCCGGTCAGTCTATGTATTTCCTCCTCTTCCTCTCATACCAAAGGTGTTGAGGATAATAAGAAGAAAAGGAGTGAGAACAATCCTCATTGTTCCAGATTGGCCAAGACGGACCTGGTATCCAGATCTGCAGGAACTGCTCACAGAAGATCCGTGGTCTCTTCCTCTAAGACAGGACCTGTTGCAACAGGGACCCTGTCTGTTCCAAGACTTACCGCGGCTGCGTTTGACGGCATGGCGGTTGAACGCCGGATCCTAGCAGAAAAATCATTCTGGTTGAGGTTATCCCTACGCTGATAAAGGCTAGGAAGGAAGTAACAGCAAAACATTATCACCGTATATGGCGAAAATATGTTTCTTGGTGTGAGACCAAGAATGCTCCTACGGAAGAATTCCATCTGGGCCGTTTCCTTCACTTCCTACAAACTGGAGTGAATTTGGGTCTTAAATTAGGTTCCATTAAGGTCCAGATTTCGGCCCTATCCATCTTCTTTCAAAAAGAATTGGCTTCTCTCCCAGAAGTTCAGACTTTTGTAAAGGGAGTGCTGCATATTCATCCTCCTTTTGTGCCTCCGGTGGCACCTTGGGATCTTAACGTGGTGTTAAGTTTCCTAAAGTCACACTGGTGTGAACCACTTAAAACGGTGGAGTTGAAATATCTCACGTGGAAGGTGGTCATGTTATTAGCCTTGGCTTCGGCTAGGCGAGTGTCTGAATTAGCGTCTTTGTCACATAAAAGCCCCTATTTGGTTTTCCATTTGGATAGAGCAGAATTGCGGACCCGTTCGCAATTTCTGCCAAAAGTGCTTTCATCTTTTCATATGAACCCACCTATTGTGGTGCCTGTGGCTACACGTGACTTGGAGGATTCCGAGTTACTTGATGTGGTCAGGGCTTTGAAAATTTACGTAGCCAGAACGGCTAGAGTCAGGAAAACTGAAGCGCTGTTTGTCCTGTATGCATCCAACAAGATTGGCGCTCCTGCTTCAAAGCAAACTATTGCTCGCTGGATTTGTAACACGATTCAGCAAGCGCATTCTATGGCTGGTTTGCCGTTACCAAAATCGGTCAAGGCCCATTCCACTAGGAAGGTGGGCTCTTCTTGAGCGGCTGCCCGGGGGGTCTCGGCACTACAGCTGTGTCGAGCCGCTACTTGGTCGGGTTCAAACACTTTTGCAAAATTCTACAAGTTTGATACTCTGGCTGAGGAGGACCTCATGTTTGCTCAATCGGTGCTGCAGAGTCATCCGCACTCTCCCCCCCGTTTGGGAGCTTTGGTATAATCCCCTTGGTCCTTACGGAGTCCCCAGCATCCTCTAGGACGTTAGAGAAAATAAGATTTTACTTCCCGGTAAATCTATTTCTCGTAGTCCGTAGAGGATGCTGGGCGCCCGTCCCAAGTGCGGACTTCTTCTGCAATACTTGTATATAGTTACTGCTTACATAAGGGCTATGTTATAGTTGCATCGGTCTTGAACTGATGATATGTTGTTTTCATACTGTTAACTGGGTAGTTATCACAAGTTATACGGTGTGATTGGTGTGGCTGGTATGAATCTTGCCCTTGGATTAACAAAATCCTTTCCTCGTACTGTCCATCTCTTCTGGGCACAGTTTCTCTAACTGAGGTCTGGAGGAGGGGCATAGAGGGAGGAGCCAGTGCACACCAGGAACTAAATTCTTTCTTAAAGTGCCCATGTCTCCTGCGGAGCCCATCTATCCCCATGGTCCTTACGGAGTCCCCAGCATCCTCTACGGACTACGAGAAACAGATTTACCGGTAAGTAAGATCTTATTTTCTTCCTCAATCTAGCCTTTGGTGGGGGTGGGGTGGGGTTGGGGGGGGGGGGGGGGGGAGAGGAAGGAAGGAAGGGGCAGGTTGTGAAAGCTGCTTGGGTGAATGTGCAGTGCTTTTGCCTGCAGCGAAAGAATCTGTTCCATTTTTCCTGGTCCATGTGTTCCCCTGCTAGTCGGTGGTCTTGTCTGTTCTAGTGAAGCATATCCTGCAAGCTGATCCTGCTCCAACTCCAACATTTCCTGCAAATGGGTCCTGTTGCAACTCCAGCACATCCTGCAAGCTGGTTCTGCTATTACTCCAGTCTTTCGGTACAGCTACAAGTTGTATCCTGTACCTCGTGATTACTTCATGATTTACATAAGCCCTTACTGTTCCGAGCATAGGACCAGGCGGTCACCTAAGTACCGGTAAGCGCACTTGCTTTATGGAACAACGGGTGACTGTTAGCTGCTTAAAGGACTCGCTAGAATAAAGCTGGGTACACATTCGACAACTATGGGCCTTATTCAGCATGGTTCGCTAAATGGCAAAATTACAAGTCGGACAGTTATTGTCAGACTGCACATGCATTGCAAACACATTGTGCTTGCACGAAGATTGAAATACGATCGCAGCTATAGTGAAATATGATCGCAATTTGATTGACAGCTAGTAACCATTTGTAGGTGGCGTTTGTGGACAGTGATTGGAAAAACGCAGGCGGATCATGCCCATTTCCTGGGCATGTTTCTGACGTCCGTTGAAAAAACATGGCACTGGTGTGATTGCATTCTCATTATTCTGAGTAGCCCTAGGTCAGCCACAACTGTCGCTGGTACTCGGTTTCTGCGACTCGATTGCAATTCTGCAAATGCATATGCAGATTTGCTGTCACATTGGTGGACGTCTTTTACCATTCAGGGCGGCTCTTTACATGCAGTTTTCAGTAGTAGCAGTTTTGAGAAGATTGCTATTTCAGTCTCAATAGCGATCCAACTTGAATAAGGCCCTATATCGGGGGATGTTTGTCAGTCCCGCATTGACTTTCACCTAACTCTTGAACTAGGTAAATGCTCTGGACTTCTGTGCAGACTATGATACATATCATTATACTACTATAATCTGTGTTTATGAGCATTCTTCAGCAACACTTGTATATAGTTTTTAAGTATTCTCAAAATAACATATATTAAACATGGTTCTACTCTTATCCAATTGTACCTTCATTATCTCTAGAGCAGTTTTCTCCTCCCTACATTTCTTTTCTTAAATCCACACACGCTCCCTCTTGCCCTCTTTGCTCTTCCAGTGACTGTTGCCTCTTTTCCTTGATCACCACTTCGGCCTTCAGGATTTCAGCGGTGTTGTTACCAAATTCTGTAATCTCCCCACATCTAATAAGACTCAAATTTGATTTCCCAGCCTTTAAACCTCTCTTCATTGAAGATGACTACCCTCCTCATTCAACTCTGCTACGCTTTACCTAATATGTCTACCTATGTCTCCGTCTAGAATGTAAGCTCTCAAGAGCAGTGCCCTCCTTTGTGCATCTATATGGTTTTATCATCAGCTATTCCAAGATAATCCAATCATCATGGTCCATAGCTTTTTCAAGATCAGCACTCAATGAAGCCTGCGTGATGTGGGTTTGGCAGAGTTAACAAAACAACCACCTTATCTGTATACGGAAATGATTAAACTTTCCGCTATCACTCATACTCACTATTAATTTGCCATCAATAATTGCCACCACAGAAGTTTGTTCAGGAGCGGCACACTCCACGTATGAAATTTCTGATCTCTCTACACAATTACAATTATATCCCAGATATCATTACTCACATAACTCATAGTACAGATATGTAGCATGTATTAGTTGACTCCACAAGCAAAATGGTTCCAATAAGAATCACAGAGGCTAATCTTATTAAAGTAAGTTTAATATGAGAGAGATACAATGCTTAAAGCATATACAAAAACAATAAGAATGACATACAAAGACAGTCTTAAGCAAATAAATGTAACAGAAGTCGCACTTACATGAATCTGTAGGGAGACGCAAGAAGATGGAGTAAATCCCAACATCAAATTGGGTACCAAGAATTGTACAAAGTTTCAGAGTTCTACATGATCGTTTATGCCTGCCTTGGATGTCACACAAACCCCTTCTGCTGTCTGATGGGCGTGTGTAGAAGCTAATTAGGTTTTATGACCCTCGGTCCAGAGCATGCTTATATCTCCGCATGGGTACAACAGAATAGAATATGGGGTTCAAATAATACAGCATCTTATTACCAACAAATAGCACATGTGAATACATTATATAAGGGATCTTTACAAGTTATAGTATTGTCTCATGTGTTCAGTATTCCTAAATGGAATTTTGTCTTGGCTGGAGGGGTCTTTGGTACAGGATAAGGGTCTGTGACATTTAACCGATCTTGAAGGAATTTGGGAGAATTAAAATGTTATGTGAACATCAACATATTATTAACAAGAGTCACCATACAAACCTGACCTTCCCATAAACTTATCTGCTCCCTGATCTGAGCATCTCTCTACATCTGCTTAACCCCCTGTCTCCAAGCAGGTCATGGGGAACAATCAATAAACTTGAAGAATGATCATGTTAAATACCCATATTAACTTATGGAATTCACATGTGATATGATATGATTTTCTATCCCCTACACTAACCGTGTGTAATCATAGAATTATAATAATCGGGTATAATTTCGGGATGCTGTCAATATACCAGCAGTCGGGATCCTGGCATTCAGTAGACCGATAGAGGAATTCCGACAGCCAGTAAAACATCCCACCCGGATCGTGGCACCACGTCACTAACCGAGTGGGAATAGAACCTGTGGCAAGTGAAGCGAGCCACCGGGCCTGATGCGTGGCGTGCCCGCGAGGGGGATTCCGGCAGAAGGGAAGCCGCTGTGGTTACAGTGACAGCCAGCATCCCGTCTGCCGGAATATCATAATGTGTTCTACTATTTCTAGGGTTCCCTGGTACGTATATGATTGTTTCATGGACTACCACTTGTTCTTCTGGGGTGGTCTTCAGTTTGCCGACTGTCGGGATCCCGGCGCACAGTATACCGATGCCGGAATCCCGACAGCCGGCATACCGACACTTTTTCTCCCTCTTGGGGGTCCACTACCCCCTGGAGGGAAAATAGATAGCGCCACCGTGCCCGCAGCGTGGCGAGCGCAGTGAGCCCGCAAGGGGCTCATTTGCGCTTGCCCAGCTGTCGGTATGCCGGTGGTCGGGATTCCGGCGCCGGTATGCTGGCCGCCGGCATACCCTACTACACCCGTTCTTCTGGCCAGAGGAATTGTTTGCTTAATTAAACCTCTCTGTAGCACACGATTCTTATCTGATAATAGGTATTCTTGTTGTGTCCTTGTCTGATTATCTGGGATGTGTATGACTACAGATGTTCCCCACGTATCTGATCCTGTTTCAAACAGTCCCAGAAATTACACAGTTCTATGAATATCAGAAATACATTCCAGGATTACTGTAACTATTGGGCAGACACGGTAACCATTCTGTGCTGCTGCATTTACAGATTTTCTTAGAATACTTGTCTATATTGCACATTATTGTGCTGGCCTGGCAGCAGCAGTTTTTTGTCTATTCACACGCTTTCAACTTTATATTCATGCATATTAATATTTCAGTTCTGCAGCCACATATACCTTTGATGTTGCAAAGTAAATGGCAGCACAGGCTTAGGAAATTAATAAAGTAGACATGTATACACTACTATAATTATAGCAACAGTATAAGAGTCAATAAGTTAAAAATTATACCATGAAACGTATTGAATTAGCTCCTTTCATGGTAATTTGGGGATCTTTCAGTCTTAGTAGAAAAATGGATCTTGTTATAAGGAAATGTTAATATTTTCATGTTTATTTTATTCTCTGCAGATGGACACTGCAAGAGGAATACCTCAGAGGAACGTCTGTGTTTATCGCCAGATGGTGACATCACAGATGACATCACACAAGTTTCTCTAGGAGAAAACTCTATTACTCCAATGACAAATTCAGTACTACCTGGTTCACATATGTCATATGTTCCCGCTTATCACGAGGAAGGTTCCCCTGATAGTTTCACATCTATTACAGCTCTTAAAGTAGATAAGACATATATTACCCACCAGCCAAGTAAGGCAAGTGAGCAGCAATTTCCATGTGCTGAGTGCAGGAAATGTTTTACACATAAATCGCAACTTATTATACATAATAGACTTCACACAGGTGAGAGACCGTTTCCATGTTCTAAGTGTGGGAAATGTTTTACACGGAAAGCACATCTTGTTACACATCAGAGAAGTCACACAGGTGAGAAAACATTTCCATGTTCTGAGTGTGGGAAATGTTTTACACACAAATCAGATTTTGTTACACATCAGAGAAGTCACACAGGTGAAACACCATTTTCATGTTCTGAGTGTGGGAAATCTTTTACATTTAATTCACAACTAATTATACATAATAGACTTCATACAGGTGAGAAACCATTTCCATGTTCTGAGTGTGGGAAATGTTTTGCACGGAAAGCACATCTTGTTATACATCAGAGATGTCACACAGATGAGAAAACATTTCCATGTTCTGAGTGTGGGAAATGGTTTGCACATAAATCACATCTTGTTACACATCAGAGAAGTCATACAGGTGAGACAACATGTTCATGTTCTGAATGTGGGAAATGTTTTACATATAAATCACAACTCATTAAACATAATAGACTTCACACAGGTGAGAAACCATTTCCATGTTCTGAGTGTGGAAAATCTTTTGCACAGAAATCACATCTTATTATACATCAGAGAAGTCACACAGGTGAGAAAACATTTCCATGTTCTGAATGTGGGAAATCTTTTGCACATAAATCTATTCTTGTTAGACATGAGAGAAGTCACACAGGTGAGAAACCATTTCCATGTTCTGAGTGTGGTAAATGTTTTGCACAGAAATCTGTTCTTGTTAGACATGAGAGAAGTCACACAGGGGAGAAACCATTTCCTTGCTCTGAGTGTGGGAAATGTTTTGGATATAAATCACAACTCATTATACATAATAGACTTCACACAGGTGCAATACCATTTTCATGTTCTGAGTGTGGGAAATGTTTTACACATAAATTACAACTCACTATACATAATAGACTTCACACAGGTGAGAAACCATTTCCATGTTCTGAGTGTGGGAAATGTTTTACACAGAAAGCACAACTGGTTTTACATCAGAAAAGTCACACAGGTGAGAAAACATTTCCATGTTCTGAATGTGGGAAATGTTTTGCACATAAGTCTATTCTTGTTAGACATGAGAGAAGTCACACTGGTGAGAAACCATTTCCATGTTCTGAGTGTGGGAAATGTTTTACACAGAAAGCATATCTTGCTATACATCAGAGAAGTCATACAGGTGAGAAAAAATTTCCATGTTCTGAGTGTGGGAAATGTTTTGCATATAAATCACAACTCATTATACATAATAGACTCCACACCGGAGAGATACCATTTTCATGTTCTGAGTGTGGGAAATGTTTTGCTCGGAAATGGGTTCTTCTTAGACATGAGAGAAGTCACAAAGGGGAGAAACCGTTATCATGTTCTGAGTGTGGGAAATGTTTTACTCAGAAATCATCTCTGGATAAACACCTTAAAACTCATCGAGAAAAAGCAACTTCAATGAACCATTGATACTTGAAATCTTATGGGTGCCATTTATATTAATGATAAAAAAATAAACTCCTTTACAGACTGTATAATCAGAAATATTTTGTTGACACCCTGTCAATGTAATAAGCATTGGTGGAATGTATATCATTAACGTAAGCTTAGAGCAGATCTGTCGTGGATCTCATTGTGGTTTTCTTTTTCTATTACACTGAGTAACACTCATTTTATTGGCAATCATATTAGAGTATTCTGGGGTAAGTTTGTAGTTCTGATTCCAAATAGAACATTGATTTTGCTGGATTGGCTCTAGTTAAATGGACGAGAAACAAGAAAAACACAATAGACAGCACGAAACCACTCAAATACCAATTGTCAACTAACTGCGGCCGATCACTTATATACAGAGGGGGAATATACTGAAATCATCACAGAGATTAGAATATTCTCGCGTTCACCTTGTAGAATGTTCCGGTCGATTCCCATATGCACGTATGGCTAAATTCCCAATTGAGGATATCCATTATGTAAAGAACAGTCAATTCCAAAAACTTTCATTTTTGAATGCAGCAACCCCAACATACCTATATTTAAAAACAAAGAATTATTGTTTTGCGCTGGTGGTTTTAAAAGCCGCTTCCTTAAAGTTCTTTAGAAATTTAAATAAGTGGAAATGGAACGCAATATGGAAATTATTATTATTATTACATTTTATTTATAGGGCACCACAAGTGTTTTGCAGCGCCATACAAAGGACAGTACAGAGAGACAAAACTTAGCATTACAGTAAATAAATAACAAAAATGGAGTACAGGTAACAAAGAGCACCACAATTCTCAAAACATAATACAGCTAAGATGTAAGTAGCGTGGGAGTAATCATTATACTACTTGGGGCTGGCGGCCATAGATAGAGATGAGCCTTTACTAGTAGGGGAGAAAGTAGGTAAAGATGGTTGCTGAGTAGGGGAGAGCTGCGAGTGAAATGTGTCGAAAGGGCTTTGACAACAAGAGGAAAGAGAGCCCTGCTCTGAAGAGCAAACAATCTAGTGGGAAGGGGCGACAGACAGATGACATGAGGTGCAAACAAGCGGGAGGAAGCCTGATGGCAGTATGCAAGCAAAGCAGAGATGTTCAAGGCATGGGGCAGAGGGATGGAGGATGAGCCTAAGGACTAGGTTATGCATCGGAGGGGTGTGCTTTGATAAATAGGTGGGTTTTCAGTGCCCGGTTGAAGCTTTGCAAGGTCGGGGAGAGTCTAATGGAGCGAAGGAGTGCAGCACGGGCAAAATCTTGAATTCGTGCATGGGAAGCAGTGATCAGGGCAGAGGAGAGGCGACGGTCATCGGCCGACCGTAGTGGGCGGGAGGGAGTATGAAGGTAGAGGAGGTTGGAGATGTAGGTAGCAGTGGAATTAGAGATGGCCTTGTATGTGAGGGTGAGGAGTTTGAAGAGGATTCTGTAGGGGAATGGGAACCAGTGTAGATTTTGTTGAAGGGGGGTGGCAGATGTGGAGCGGCGGGAGAGGAAGATGAGCCTAGCTGCGGAGTTGAGGACAGATTGGAGGGGAACGAGATTGGAGCAAGTGAGGCCAGTGAGGAGAACGTTGCAGTAGTCGAGCTATGAGATAACCAGTGAGTGGATTAGAAATTTAGTTGCACTCTGGGAGAGAAATGGCCTGATGCGAGCAATGTTGCGTAGCTGGAACCGACAGGATAAAATATGTCATACTATATATAGAATTGTACTGTGGATAAAGTGTAATGATGCGCCGCTACTTGTAAAAAAAAAAAAAATTGGTTAAAAGAAAAATGTTTTACAGCCCCTCTTTGAGTAAGGTTTGTAATGGAGTCCGTTAATCCACAGTTCCTGCAAATTCCGTTTTTGAGAGCCTTCCCGGAATGAGGTAATTTTGCAGAGGTTGTGCTGACACCAGGACCGAAATCGGCACAAAGGCAAGTAGCAGCAGGGACAATTAGCACAACATCTGCAAAATTACCTCATTACCTACATTAAATTACTTCATACCTACATTTATTCAATTATACTTGGTAACTATTTTTGGAGGGTCATACAATACATTAGGTTCACTCTACACAGTAGTAGTAGGATGATGTTATATAGCATCCTATGTAATATATATAATCCTGGCAATGGGCTGGAGACATAGGGGTATATTCAATTGCAGTCGAAAGCTGCCGTCTATCGGAAAGATGGCAGTTTTCAACTTTTTTAGGTCGGAAGGGGTTCTGACCTATTCAATATACCCCAGAATTTTTCGACAAGCCGGGATTTCCGACTTGTCGGAAAGCATGTGGATCGGCGGAATAGCTGCCGATCCGCGTGCTTCTGTTGGAAACGGAGACAAATCAGACAGGTTTTGGCCCCATTTTTGACCATCTCAATCCGACTTTAAAAAAAGTCAGATGGAGATAAGAGTGCTGAGAGGAGGAGACGGGGGAGAGCAGCGGCTACAGCAGTGTAACCGGAGGATGGGGCACCACCGCCACTCGCGGCAGCGTCCTCCCGGCTCCAGCAAGTGAGGTCCCGCTTGCTGGAGCCGGGTGGACGCTGCCTTGAGGTCTGGCGGCGGTGCCCCATCCTCCGGCTACGCTGCTGGATCTGCTGCTCTCCCCCGTCTCCTCACAGCACCCTCATCTCCATCTGACTTTTTTTTAAAGTCGGATTAAGATGGTAAGGATTTGGCCGTTCATTGAATAGGATTTAATGGATCCGACTTTAATTGAATATACCCCATAGGGGTATATTTACTAAAAGACGATTTGGGTTGATGTTTGGTCGATAGTTGATCGATTTTGTGTTTCAGGGTCAAAATCACAATTTGCTAACATGATTTTTAACATTGTTTAAAAAAAACGGCAAAAATCATCTGTAAATGTGGGAATTAGACCTTGAAATACAAAACCGTCCAAACATCAACCCAGATCGATTTGTAGCAAACATACCACTAAATCCCACATTTACAAACAGATGATTTTTGATTTTTTTTTTAAAAGGATGTCAAAAATCATCTGCTAGTAAACATGTGATTTAGAACCTGAAACATAAAATCGATAAAAAATCGACCCAAATTGACTTTTAGTAAATATACCCCATAATGCAGTATTTGGTAAACCGTTATATTTGGTCACATATTGTTTATGTAATTAGTCCTGTAATCTACTCCAGGAATGTGATCCCACAGTGCAAATAGAATTTCTTTTACGTCCTAGAGGATGCTGGGGACTCCGTAAGGACCATGGGGTATAGACGGGTCCACAGGAGACATGGGCACTGTAAAGCTTTAGAATGGGTGTGTACTGG
This sequence comes from Pseudophryne corroboree, assembly GCF_028390025.1. Classification (NCBI taxonomy): domain Eukaryota; kingdom Metazoa; phylum Chordata; class Amphibia; order Anura; family Myobatrachidae; genus Pseudophryne; species Pseudophryne corroboree. The sequence continues at coordinate 87,388,336 of NC_086446.1, forward strand.
CTCCTCCCTCTATGCCCCTCCTCCAGACCTCAGTTAGTTCCTGTGCCCAGTGGAGACTGGATGCACTGCAGGGGAGCTCTCCTGAGTTTCTCTGAAAAAGCTTTCGTTAGGTTTATTATTTTCAGGGAGCACTGCTGGCAACAGGCTCCCTGCATCGTGGGACTGAGGGGAGAGAAGCAGACCTACTTAAATGATAGGCTCTGCTTCTTAGGCTACTGGACACCATTAGCTCCAGAGGGAGTCGGAACGCAGGTCTCACCCTTGCAGTTCGTCCCGGAGCCGCGCCGCCGTCCTCACAGAGCCGGAAGATAGAAGCCGGGTGAGTATAAGAATAAAGAAGACTTCAAAGGCGGCAGAAGACTTCAGATCTTCATAAGGTAACACTCAGTGGTAACGCTGCGCGCCATTTGCTCCCAGCTCACACACACAGGTGCCACAGTAAGGGTGCAGGGCGCAGGGGGGGTGCCCTGGGCAGCATAAATATACCTCAGATAAGACTGGCAGAGTACTTATATATACTGTAGAGGCTATATAATTCCAAATCCCCCGCCAGTATAAAGATTTAGAGCGGGATCGAAGCCCGCCATCGGGGGGCGGAGTTTGATCCTCCAGCACTAACCAGCGCCATTTTCTCCTCAGCATGCTGCAGAGAAGCAGCCCCGGACTCTCCCCTGCTGTTAGCTAGTACAGAGGGCGAAAACGAGGGGGGGGGGGCACATTATTTGGCGCAAAAATGTGGTGTTTTTACACACATATATATGAAAAGCGCCGACAGCCTGGGATTTTTGTCTCAGTGAACAGTGGTAATTAAGGGGTGGCCAAGAGTATTCAATATATGATTGTTGCAATAAAAGATGTTTTGCATATCACTGAGGACCCCTCTGTCCCTGACACAAGGGTCTGCATGTTTAAGGAAAAGAATCCTGAGGTAACTTTTCCCCCATCTCACGAGCTGAACGCCCTGTTTGATAAATGGGAAACTCCAGATAAGAAACTGCAGATTCCCAAGAGAATTATTATGGCGTAACCTTTCCACTCCCAGGACAGGTTACGGTGGGAATCCTCACCCACGGTGGACAAGGCTTTAACGCGCTTGTCAAAAAAGATGGCGCTACCATCCCCTGATACGGCAGCCCTCAAGGATCCTGCTGATCGCAGACAGGAAACTACCTTAAAATCAATTTATACACGTACGGGTGCCCTACTAAGTCCGGCAGTAGCGTCGGCATGGGTGGGTAGCGCAGTTGCAGCGTGAGCAGATACCTTGTCATCTGACATTGACACCCTAGATAAAGATATCATTTTGTTGACCTTGGGTCACATTATAGACGCAACATAAATATATGAGAGAAGCTGCGATAGATATTGGGCTGTTGGGTTCAAGAGCCAATGCCATGGCAATTTCTGCTAGACGGTCCCTGTGGACCCGCCAATGGACGGGTGATGCTGATTCAAAAAGACATATTGAGACTTTGCCTTACAAAGGTGAAGTTTTATTTGGGGAGGGCCTCGCGGATCTGGTTACCACAGCTACCGCGGGTAAATTCTTCTTTTTTGCCTTATGTTCCCCCACAGCAAAAGAAAACACCTCAATATCAGATGCAGTCCTTTCGGTCGCATAAGTTCAGAAAGGGTCGGGGCTCTTCCTACCTCACCAGAGGTGGAGATAGAGGGAAAAGAGTGCCTGCTACAGCTAATTCCCAGGGACAAAAGTCCTCCCCGTCCTCTACAAAATCCATTGCCAGTTTCCTCCTCAGAGAGGGAAATAGGGGCAGCTGCCATACAGAAACTGTATCATGAGTAAGTGGTTATCAAGGTTCCCCTTCTACAACAGGGGAAGGGTTTTTATTCAAGCCTTTTTGTGGTCCCGAAACCGGATGGCTCGGTCAGGCCCATTATGAATCTAAAATCCCTGAACCTATATCTGAAAAGGTTCAAATTCAAGATGGAATCTCTCCGGGCAGGGATCTCCAGCCTGGAAGGGGGGGTTTTCTGGTGTCACTAGACATAAAGGATGCATACCTTCATGTTCCCATTTATCCTCCTCATCAGGCGTACCTGAGATTCGCTGTACAGGATTGTTATTACCAATTTCAGACGTTGCCGTTTGGGTTTTCCACGGCCCGACAATTTAATGGCAGAAATGATGGTGCCCCTGCGCATGCAAGGCGTCACAATTATCCCATACTTGGATGATCTCCTGATAAAGGCGAGTTCAAGGGAAAAATTGTTACAAAGCGTATCTCTCCCTGAGAATACTACAACAACACGGCTGGATCCTAAATCTACCAAAGTCGCAGTTGGTCCCAACAACTCGACTGTCGTTTTGGCCATGATTCTGGACACAGAAAAACAAAAGGTCTTTCTCCCAGAAGAAAAAGCCCAAGTACTCCAGAACATGGTCAGAGACCTGCTAAAGCCAAAAACAAAAAAAAAGAGTGTCAGTTTATCAATGCACTCATGTATTAGGAAAGATGGTGGCGGCCTAAGAGGCCATTCCACACAGACTATTCAGTGGGACCTTCTGTACCAGTGGTCAGGGTCCCACCTGCACATGCATCGGAAGATTGCCCTGTCCTTCCGGGCCAGGGTCTCTCTCCTGTGGTGGCTCCAGAGTGCTCACCTTCTAGAGGGTGCCAGATTCGGCTTTCAAGATTGGGTTCTTGTGACCATGGACGCGAGCCTCCGAGGATGGGGAGCAGTCACACAGGGAAACAAATTTCAGGGAATATGGTCAAGCCAAGAGGCTTGCCTACACATCATTGTGCTGAAATTGAGGGCCATTTACAACGGCCTCAAACAAGCAGAGAATTTTCTTCGCAACCTACCTGTTCTGATCCAGTCAGACAACGTCACGGCCGTGGCGCATGTGAACCGCCAGGGCGGGGAAAAAAACAGAGCAGAAATGGCAGAAGCTACCAGGATTCTTCGCTGGGCGAAAAATCATATAAGCGCTCTGTCAGCGGTCTTCATTCCAGAGTGGACAGCTGGGAAGCAGACTTCCTCAGCAGTCACGATCTCCATCCAGGAGAGTGGGGACTTCATCAGGAAGTCTTTACAGAGGTGACAAGTCATTGAGGACTTCCTCAAATAGACATGATGGCATCACGCTTCAACAGGAAGATTCGGACGTATTGTTCCAGGTCGAGGGACCCTCAGGCAGTGGCGGCGGACGCCCTGGTGACACCGTGGGTGTTTCAGTCGGTTTATGTGTTCCCTCCACTTCATCTCATCTCAAAAACATTGAGAATCATAAGACGTACAAGAGTGCAGACGATACTAATTGTTCCAGATTGGCCTCGAAGGGCCTGGTATGCAGATCTTCAGGGACTGCTCTCAGAAGATCCATGGCCCCTTCCTCTCAGGGAGGACCAGTTACTACAGGGGCCGTGCGTGTTCCAAGACTTACCGCGGTTACGTTTGACAGCATGGCGGTTGAACAACAAATCCTAGCTTAAAAGGGTATTCCAGAGGAGGTCATTCCTACTCTTATTAATGTTAGGGTCTCCTGCCCTGTGCTGCCACGTCGTCATGGCAACCGGGAGACAAGTGCTAGTGGAGTAACCTGAGCGCAGCTGATACTCCGGTTCGGGTCTTTTGCTGTGCAGTGGTTATAGGCTCTGTGCACGGCAGGGGATCCGGTGCTGGTTTTTGTGCTCACAGTCTGTGAGGTCTGAGTGGGGCGTGGACAGCACCTGCTTTATAAGGCCTCTTTTCAGGGTAAGCAGATGCTGCTGAATCTTTGTTGGTTAGTCAGTTCATGAAAGTTAGCCAGTACTGTGTAGCTTTGTATTTGTTTGTTGCTTACTGCAAATAGGCCTGGGGATTTGGTATTACACTCTGCCAATCCAGACCTAGCAGTAAGACTGGAGTCAGTCGTTTAGCTTGCTGGGGTTCTGTTACTACTCTGTGAACTTAGCAAGTTTGCGGCTGTATTCTAAGACTTGCCTGTCTAATCCTGTCTCACTGTGCTAGGTGTCAGGGGTCAGTTTAGTGGCAGTAAGCTAAAACCTGTGCACTGCAAGTGAGAAATAGGATTGTGGAGACTCTCCTTGTGTCTATCATTCCATCTCTGACCAAGGAGTTTACTGCCACACCCGTTGGTAACCCTTTAGGGTTTTGCTGTTGCCCTTAGCAACAGCATTTCGGGTTCTCTATGTATTAAAACACAACATCTTGCTTTTTCCATCTGTGCAGTTCTAATACAAGGGAGATACCCAGTTCCTTAGCCTCTGGGCTTCTCTGTTCACTTTGTGTGTATTTTGTTACCCTATTACCTTCTGTGTACGTTATGTCATATTCCCCAGTTTGTCTGTGAGTCCATTTGTTTTGCATAACAGTTCAAACACCAGTACATTCCTGCAGACACTGGAGTGCATAACAGTTCTGACACCAGTACTTTCCTGCAGGCACTGGTGTGCATAACATATTCAGCAGCCTAATACTCCTGTTGAAATTTTGTGGGAATATGGAGCATACCCCTCAAAATACGTTGCAACAGGTGGTCGATCAGGTGCAGGTCCTGACTCGACAATTTAATGATTTGTCCATTAAAATGCACACCTCCCAGGCTGCTGGTGGAGCTCCCGCAGCAGCAGCACCTGCAGGGGTTAAGGAGCCGAAAGTAAATCTCCCGGATCGTTTTTCTGGAGATCGCTCGCAGTTCTTTTGTTTCAAGGAGAGCTGCAAGCTATACTTCCGGCTTAGGCCTCAGTCTTCTGGGTCGGAGATTCAGCGGGTGGGCATAGTGATTTCCTTGCTACAAGGAGACCCACAGGTCTGGGCATATGGGTTGCAGCCTGACTGTCCGTCGCTTAAAAGTGTTGATGCTTTTTTTACGGCACTGGGCATGTTGTATGATGACCCTGACAAGACGGCCTCAGCCGAGGCTCAGATTTTGATCCTTAAGCAAGGGCGAAGGCCAGTTGAGGTTTACTGTACGGAGTTTCGGAGGTTGGCCCATGATACCCAGTGGAATGACCCAGCCCTGAGACACCAGTACCGAAGAGGTCTTTCTAACCAGATAAAGGACCAACTGGTACAATATCCCTTGCCTGATAGCTTGGATCAGCTCATGCAGTTATCCATCCGGGTGGATAGACGGCTGAGAGAGCGTAGGCTTGAAAGGGAGACTGAGATTTCCTTCCTTCCCAAGGGAACCTCAGACTCTGAGGAATTTTCTGAGGAGCCTATGCAGATTGGGGCTACCCGCCTCTCCTCACGTGAGAAGACGCGGAGGAGACAGCAGGGGTTGTGTTTGTACTGTGGGAATAAAGGTCATGTGGTAGTATCATGCCCAGAAAAGCCGGAAAACTTCAGGGCCTGAGGGTGATGGGAAATATCCTGTCAGGCCAGAAGTCAGAATTTCCCAAGAAGACTTTTATCATTCCGGTGACCTTGAAGATCCTCGGTCAAACTGTCAAGACTGAGGCCTTTGTGGACAGTGGGGCCGACGGGGTTTTTATGGACCGCCAATTCGCCCTGAAACACTCTGTTCCCTTAGTACCCTTGGCATCGGAAATTGAGATTTGTGGGTTAAACGGGGAACCATTATCCCAAGGTAAAATTACCTCTTGCACTAGCCAGATTTCTTTGTTTATTGGAGCCACACACTCTGAAAAATTGTCCTTTTATGTGACTGTCTGTACTTTTGCCCCATTGGTGTTGGGGTTACCCTGGTTAAGGGCCCACAATCCTCAATTTGACTGGGTCTCTGGGGAGATTCTTAGTTGGGGTACTGATTGTTTCAGGAGTTGCTTGAGCCTTCCAGTCAGGCTCTCGCAGCTAAGTTTGCCAGGATTGCCAGGGTGTTATGCAGATTTTGCGGACGTGTTCTCCAAAAAAGTTGCAGAGGTACTACCTCCCCATCGCCCCTATGACTGTGCCATTGATTTGTTGCCAAATGCTAAGCTTCCCAAGAGCAGGTTGTACTCCCTGTCACGTCCTGAGACTCAGGCTATGGCAGAGTACATTCAGGAGAACTTGGCTAAGGGATTTATCAGACCTTCACAGTCTCCAGTTGGGTCGGGGTTCTTCTTCGTGGGTAAAAAGGACGGTTCGTTGCGACCCTGCATCGACTTCAGGGAATTGAACCGTATCACGATTAAAAACTCATACCCACTGCCTCTCATTTCGGTCTTGTTTGACCAGCTTCGTACTGCCACCATTTTTTCTAAGATTGACCTACGCGGTGCGTACAATCTAATCCGAATAAGAGAGGGGGATGAATGGAAGACTGCCTTTAATACCCACTCAGGGCATTATGAATATTTGGTGATGCCTTTTGGGCTCTGTAATGCCCCGGCAGTCTTCCAGGATTTCATGAATGATGTGCTCAGGGAATATTTGGATAGATTCTTAGTTGTATACTTAGATGACATCCTAATCTTCTCCCATTCCCTGGAGGAACATCGGAAGCATGTACGCTTAGTCCTCCAGAAACTCAGAGACCACCGGCTTGGGGCGAAGCTGGAGAAGTGCGAATTTGAAGTTCAGCAAATCGCATTTCTAGGATATATTATCTCCCCAGAAGGTTTCCAAATGGAGGGTTCCAAGGTACAGGCAGTCCTGGATTGGGTGCAGCCCACTAGTTTGAAGGCGCTTCAGCGTTTCCTGGGCTTTGCGAATTTTTATAGACGATTTATCACTGGATTTTCGTCTATAGTGGCGCCCTTGGTGGCACTCACTAAGAAAGGGGCGGATGTTGCTCACTGGTCTTGTGAGGCTAAAGCGGCTTTTGCCCGTCTCAAAAGGGCATTTGTTTCGGCCAAGGTGCTGCGACACCCAGATCCAGAGCGTCCTTTTGTGGTGGAGGTGGATGCCTCTGAGATGGGTATTGGGGCAGTGCTTTCTCAGATGGGAGTGTCTGATAATCGCCTTCATCCCTGTGCTTACTTTTCCCGTAAATTTTCGCCTGCCGAGATGAATTATGACGTGGGTAACCGGGAATTGTTGGCTATTAAGGATGCACTCGAGGAGTGGAGACACTGGCTTGAGGGGGCTAAGTTTGTGGTCTCAATTCTCACTGACCATAAGAATCTGGCATATTTAGAGTCAGCGAAGCGTCTCAATGCCAGGCAGGCACGATGGGCTTTGTTTTTTGCTCGCTTTAATTTTTTGATAACATATCGCCCTGGGTCAAAAAACATCAAGGCTGATGCGCTCTCGCGGAGTTTTGCTCCAATCCAGGAGACCACCGAGGAGCCGTTGCCCATTGTTTCCCCATCATGTATTAAAGTGGGCATTACCCAGGACCTCTTATCATTAGTCCTTAGAGCACAGGAGCAGGCTCCTCCAGACCTTCCGGTAGGTCTTTTGTTTGTGCCTCCTAGGTTAAGACAGCGAGTGTTCCTGGAATTCCATGCCAAGAAGTCGGCAGGTCACCCGGGTATTGCCAGAACTCGGGAGTTGCTATCTAGGGCGGTGTGGTGGCCCTCGGTGGCTAAGGATGTGGATCAGTGGGTTCGGGCATGTGACATCTGTGCCCGAAATCTGACTCCTAGAGGGGTTCCTGTTGGCCCATTACATCCACTCTCTATCCCATCTAAGCCATGGACCCACATTTCAATGGATTTTGTGGTGGACTTGCCCAAATCCTCGGGGATGACAGCCATCTGGGTTGTCGTTGACAGGTTTTCGAAGATGGCGCACTTCGTTCCACTGGTTGGGCTGCCATCAGCCAGACGCCTGTCTGAATTATTTATGCTGCATGTTGTGCGTCTCCACGGGTTGCCACTTGATGTGGTCTCTGACCGCGGATCCCAGTTTGTGGCCAAATTCTGGAGGGCATTTTGTTCCGATCTCCAGATTTCTGTCAGCTTGTCGTCAGGCTACCATCCGCAGTCTAATGGGCAGACTGAAAGGGTGAACCAGTCCTTGGAGCAGTTCCTCAGGTGTTATGTCTCCAAGTGTCAGACTGACTGGGTTGCTCATCTGTCCATGGCGAAGTTTGCCTATAACAACGCGGCTCACTCTGCTACAGGGATCTCTCCCTTCCTTTGTGTGTATGGGCATCATCCTAAGGCCAATTCTTTTGACCCCCTGGACTCCACGCCTGGTGGTTCCTCTGTGGTTTCGGTCCTTAGAGGTATTTGGCGGAAAGTGAAGAAAGCCCTTGTGTCTGTGTCATTAGTGACCAAAAGGGTTTTTGATAAGCGGAAAAGACCCTGCAGCTTCAAATTAGGAGACTTCGTCTGGTTGTCTACCAAGAATTTGAAGTTGAGACAGCCATCTCATAAGTTAGGGCCCCGGTTCATCGGCCCTTATAAGATCACCAGGGTTATCAATCCGGTGGCATTTCAGTTAGATCTGCCCCGTTCTTTGGGTATCAATAAAACATTTCATTGTTCCCTTTTAAAACGGGCGATTAGTAATCCTTCTTCCAGTGGAAGACCTTCCCCTCTTCTGATACGTGGCCAGAGGGAGTTTGTTGTTGAAAGGATTCTTGACTCCAAGGTGGTTCGGGGTCGGCTGTCATTTTTGGTGCACTGGAAGGGGTATGGCCCGGAGGAGCGGTCGTGGGTGCGCAGTTGTGATCTTCATGCCCCCAGACTGATACGCTCTTTCTTCTCGCAGTTCCCCGATAAACCCGGTGGTAGGGGTTCTTTGACCCCTCGTCAGAGGGGGGGTACTGTTAGGGTCTCCTGCCCTGTGCTGCCACGTCGTCATGGCAACCGGGAGACAAGTGCTAGTGGAGTAACCTGAGCGCAGCTGATACTCCGGTTCGGGTCTTTTGCTGTGCAGTGGTTATAGGCTCTGTGCACGGCAGGGGATCCGGTGCTGGTTTTTGTGCTCACAGTCTGTGAGGTCTGAGTGGGGCGTGGACAGCACCTGCTTTATAAGGCCTCTTTTCAGGGTAAGCAGATGCTGCTGAATCTTTGTTGGTTAGTCAGTTCATGAAAGTTAGCCAGTACTGTGTAGCTTTGTATTTGTTTGTTGCTTACTGCAAATAGGCCTGGGGATTTGGTATTACACTCTGCCAATCCAGACCTAGCAGTAAGACTGGAGTCAGTCGTTTAGCTTGCTGGGGTTCTGTTACTACTCTGTGAACTTAGCAAGTTTGCGGCTGTATTCTAAGACTTGCCTGTCTAATCCTGTCTCACTGTGCTAGGTGTCAGGGGTCAGTTTAGTGGCAGTAAGCTAAAACCTGTGCACTGCAAGTGAGAAATAGGATTGTGGAGACTCTCCTTGTGTCTATCATTCCATCTCTGACCAAGGAGTTTACTGCCACACCCGTTGGTAACCCTTTAGGGTTTTGCTGTTGCCCTTAGCAACAGCATTTCGGGTTCTCTATGTATTAAAACACAACATCTTGCTTTTTCCATCTGTGCAGTTCTAATACAAGGGAGATACCCAGTTCCTTAGCCTCTGGGCTTCTCTGTTCACTTTGTGTGTATTTTGTTACCCTATTACCTTCTGTGTACGTTATGTCATATTCCCCAGTTTGTCTGTGAGTCCATTTGTTTTGCATAACAGTTCAAACACCAGTACATTCCTGCAGACACTGGAGTGCATAACAGTTCTGACACCAGTACTTTCCTGCAGGCACTGGTGTGCATAACAATTAAAGCTAGAAAAGATGTTACGGCGATACACTATCACCGTATCTGGAGAAAATATGTGTCATGGTGTGAAGCCAAGGATGCTCCTACTGAGGATTTCAAACTAGGATGTTTTCTCCATTTTCTACAGACAGGAGTGGATATGGGCCTAAAGTTAGGCTCAATTAAGGTGCAGATTTCTGCCTTATCCATATTCTTTCAGAAGGAATTGGCTTCTCTCACAGAAGTCCAAACTTTGGTAAAAGGAGTGTTTCACATCCAACCTCTTTTTGTACCCCCAGTGGCACCATGGGACCTTAACGTGGTGTTAAGTTTCCTTGCGTCACACTGATTTGAACCGCTTCAAACAGTTGAATTGAAGCTTCTCACTTGGAAAGTGGTCATGTTATTGGCCTTGGCATCTGCAAGGAGGGTGTCCCAGTTGGCGGCCTTGTCTTTCAAGAGTCCCTATCTGAGTTTCCATGCGGATCGAGCAGAGTTGAGTACTCGTCCTCAATTTCTGCCTAAAGTGGTTTCGTCATTTCATATGAACCATCCTATTGTGGTGCCTGTGGCTACGGGATCCTGATCCTTGGAGAATTCCAAGTCCCTTGATGTAGTGAGGGCCTTAAAGATTTATTTAGCCAGAACGGCTACGGTTAGGAAAACAGATGCACTGTTTGTCCTGTATGCAGCCAACAAGGTTGGCACTCATGCATCTAAGCAGACTATTGCTCGCTGGATCTGTAACTCGATTCAGCAGGTTCATTCTACGGCTGGACTACCGGCACCAAATTCAGTAAAGGCCCATTCCACTAGGAAGGTGGGCTCTTCTTGGGCGGATGCCCGAGGCATCTCGGCATTACAGCTTTGCCGAGCAGCTACTTGGTCGGGGTCAAACACTTTTGCTAAGTGCTACAAGTTGATACCCTGGCTGATGAGGGCCTCGCATTTGCTCAGTCGGTGCTGCAGAGTCATCCGCACTCTCCCGCCCGTTCTGGAGCTTTGGTATAAACCCCATGGTCCTTACGGAGTCCCCAGCATCCTCTAGGACGTAAGAGAAAATAAGATTTTAAACCTACCGGTAAATCTTTTCTCCTAGTCCGTAGAGGATGCTGGGCGCCCGTCCCAGTGCGGAAACATTCTGCAAGACTTGTATATAGTTATTGCATATTTAGGGTTAAGTTACGGTTGAGATTGGAGCTCTGGCTGATGCTGTTTTGTTCATACTGTTAACTGGTTATTGTATACCATGGTGTATGGTGTGGGCTGGTGTGTATCTCGCCCTTAGATAACAAAATCCTTTTCCTCAACTGTCAGTCTCCTCTGGGCACAGTCCTAACTGAGGTCTGGAGGAGGGGCATAGAGGGAGGAGCCAGTGCACACCCATTCTAAAGCTTTACAGTGCCCATGTCTCCTGCGGAGCCGTCTATACCCCATGGTCCTTACGGAGTCCCCAGCACCCTCTACGGACTAGGAGAAAAAGATTTACCGGTAGGTTTAAAATCTTATTTTCTTACTTTGTGGCTATTCCTTGAATAACTGCAGACATTTCCCAAACACAGAGGAGGTCATTCAGTTGCGTTTGTGGGGGCTATCACTGATGCTTCCTTGGAAGCACCAGTGATAGCCCTATATGTAAATGCAGGAGTAGGCATCTATTACATGCATGCTGCATCCTAGGACATAGCATCGGATCAAAGTACCCTCCATTGGGCGGCTAGCGGCACCCATGTTGCTGCACAAGCCGCCCATCGCAAACTCCAGGAAATCATCCTATGATGGAGATTCCTGGCCTCTTCCCTCATTGCTGCCCCCGAAACTGCAACATACTGTTAATGACAGTCTGATGCCAGCCTGCGTACTATGCCGCAGGACCCTTTCACACAACCGCACCAGATTGACACCCAGAGTGTTTAGTCACCTATGTATTGCCTATGCCAATACACAGGTGTATGTGTGTATAACTGAGTGCACTGTTGGGCTGTATTGTTTCCAGTTAGTGGCCCTCATTCTGAGTTGATCGCACGCTCCAACTTTTTCAGCCCGTGCGATCAACTAGACGCCGCCTATGGGGGAGTGTATTTTTGCATAGCAAGGCTGCAATCGCTTGTGCAGCCGAGCTATGCAAAAACATTTTGTGCAGATGAGGAGTAGGTCTGGACTTACCCACTGCAATGACTTCAGCGTCTCAGGTCCTGGAATTGATGTCAGACACCCGCCCTGGACACACCTGCGTTCGGATCTCCACTCCCCGAAAAAAAACAGTCAGTTGCCACCCCGGAACGCCTTCCTCCTGTCAGTCACGTTGCGATCGCTGCAGCGATCGGTTTCTTTAATTCAGTCGCCGCCCGGCGTTCCCCGTCGCCGGGCAGCGACGCACCTGCGCATTGCGCCCGCTCCACATGCGCATTCTGGACCGGTTTGCACAGCTGGAAAAAAAGCATGCGAACAGGTCGGAATGACCCCCAGTGAGTCACCTCCAATGGTTCCAGCAAGTCTCTGGTTAGGTAACCGTATACCTCATCTCCTTAGTTGGTAGTAAGAACCTCTCTCCTCTTCTCTTTGGACTTGATTCAGAAAGTTATGGATATTTGTGTTTGCATCTATTATGGCTCCTTTTAGTTACATATTGTACAAATGAAATGGTGATAAGGTGACACGGGCACATGAAGCTGATGGATGTCTTGTTCTGAGACATTTAAATGCCTTGAACTCCCACTATTCATACAACAGAGAATTTACTGGAGGATTCCCTGCTGCTATAGAAGGTGTGCTGATTTAGGTGGGGTCGGTCTTTTGTCCAAAGATCCAACCTAGCTGGAGACTCTGGCAAAGTACAGATAATACAAGGCAAATAAAACTTTACGCATGTAGAAGTAGTGAAAAGAGTAGAGAAGTTGCTCATGTCAACCAATCAGCTTTTGCCTGTAATCTTATAGAATGCACTTGATAGTTGCCACCTCAGAGCTGATTGGTTGCCATGGGCATCTTCTCCACTAGCACATTTCTCCACTCTTTTTCCTGCTTCATACATTTCCTCCCTTAATGTCTTAATAAAAGCTTAGATAACTACCACTTTCAGCTATGGGTTACATCACAAAGACACATGAAGCAATCTACCATTTGACTACATTTGTGATGCTTTACATGTTCATCAAATGCAGGGAAGCGGTGCTTTCTGCATAGTGGCTATACACCAACTGCCCAGAGCAAGGAATTAGTACAGTAACTATTCACCAACTGCCCGGAGCCAGGAACTAGCACACTATCCATCAACTGCCCGGAGCCAGGAACTAGCACACTATCCATCAACTGCCCAGAGACAGGAACTAGCATACTATCCATCAGCTGCCCAGAGCCAGGAACTAGCACACTCCATCAGCTGCCCAGATCCAGGAACTAGCACACTATCCATCAACTGCCCAGAGACAGGAACTAGCATACTATCCATCAGCTGGCCAGAGCCAGGAACTAGCACACTATCCATCAACTGCCCGGAGCCAGGAACTAGCACACTATTCATCAACTGCCCGGAGCCAGGAACTAGCACACTATCCATCAACTGCCCAGAGCCAGGAACTAGCATAGTAACTGTATCCACCAACTGCCCAGAGCCAGGAACTAGCACAGTAACTGTATCCACCAACTGCCCAGAGCCAGGAACTAGCACAGTAACTGTATCCACCAACTGCCCAGAGCCAGGAACTAGCACAGTAACTGTATCCACCCACTGCCCAGAGCCAGGAACTAGCACAGTAACTGTATCCACCCACTGCCCAGAGCCAGGAACTAGCACAGTAACTGTATCCACCAACTGCCCAGAGCCAGGAACTAGCACAGTAACTGTATCCACCCACTGCCCGGAGCCAGGAACTAGCACACTATCCATCAACTGCCTGGAGCCAGGAACTAGCACACTATCCATCAACTGCCCGGAGCCAGGAACTAGCACACTATCCATCAACTGCCCGGAGCCAGGAACTAGCACACTATCCATCAACTGCCCGGAGCCAGGAACTAGCACACTATCCATCAACTGCCCAGAGAAAGGAACTAGCATACTATCCATCAACTGCCCAGAGCCAGGAACTAGCACACTATCCATCAACTGCCCGAAGCCAGGAACTAGCACACTATCCATCAACTGCCCGGAGCCAGGAACTAGCACACTATCCATCAACTGCCCAGAGCCAGGAACTAGCACACTATCCATCAACTGCCCGGAGCCAGGAACTAGCACACTATCCATCAACTGCCCGGAGCCAGGAACTAGCACACTATCCATCAGCTGCCCGGAGACAGGAACTAGCACTCTATCCATCACCTGCCCAGAGACCGGAACTAGCACACTGTCCATCAACTGCCCGGAGCCAGGAACTAGCACAGTAACTGTATCCACCAACTGCCCGGAGCCAGGAACTAGCACACTATCCATCAACTGTCCAGAGACAGGAACTAGCACACTATCCATCAACTGCCCAGAGACAGGCACTAGCATACTATCCATCAACTGCCTAGAGCCAGGAACTAGCACACTATCCATCAACTGCCCAGAGACAGGAACTAGCACACTATCCATCAACTGCCCAGAGACAGGAACTGGCACAGTAGAGGGGGTACACACGGAGAGATCCGTGCTTCAAGTCTAAGCAATCTGACTAGATTGCTTAGAAATTAAGCACTGATCTCTCCGTGTGTAGGGTGCCGACCACAGCTATCGCTGGCTCTAGATTTGGCATGCATGCATGACAAATCTAGTGAGATCACACATTTCACTGCTGGGTTAAATAAGTGTCCCCCACATTGAGTGCTGAGCGGGGGAGAGATGTGTTCTGAGCGGTCTGTGCTAGATTGCTCAGCACATATCTCCCCCGTGTGTACAGGGCTTTACTGTTTTCAACAACTGCCTGCAGCCAGGAACCAATAGATGAGAAACTGTACTTAGAAGTAATATTGCTTCTCAATGTGCCCTGTAGCAGTGTCTTCCCTGAAGCTACTGATAGAAATGGTAATCAATATGGGATTTGGAGAAAGCTGATCACATACATTACTTGTTGCTTCTTATTACATTTAAGCCTGCAAAGCAGTATGTATATAGATAACATGTTTATGCAGCAGGGTACATAGAATTTCCACAGGGAAACATCGGGGTGTAGAGATGGATCTGGACCCAGGGCACCAACAGGTTAAAGCTTTAGCTGTCCCAGGATGCATTGGGACCCTCTATAACCCCACCTCCAGGCACTGTGAGCTCAGTTTTGTAGTTGGTACCTGCAGTATCAGGTCACTAAAGAGAGGGTCTGCGCTGGCAGCCCTGAAAGCTTTACAGAATTAACTTTTCAACAAGAGCTGGCAGCTCTGAGAGACTTCAGCGCTGCAGCTCCATCACCCTCCACGCAGCGCCGCACACTCCTGCTGGCTTGCCCAGGTACTTGCGGTGGGAACGTTCATGGGACAAGGCACTTCAATGAGATGCTTCCTGAGATCGCGTGGCCGTCACCGAGGGGCAAGTAAGGTTGAAATCCCATTCCGTCTGTGGTCTAGAGAGGCGGACTGCGGCGCTGGTGTGGGCACTCACCGAGCAGGGACCCCACTAGACCACCAAGGCATTGGGAGCACAGGTCAGGTGTATTAATACCTGTTTTAAAACGGCTCCATAGAACCTGGGGTGGGAGTCCAGCATAGGAGAGGCGGTGCTTGACCTGTAGCCCCGGCCCAGGGCACCATCTCAAGTAGATTTTCCCACCCTTGGGCTGTTTCACTCCTTCCTCTTCCCTCAAAAGAGCCTGAGAAGCCATCAGCAGCACATGCAGCAGCAGGACAAGCTTCTCTGTAAAAACGCCTGAACAGGACTTTTTTTTAACATACACTTGAGATCCTACCTGTCTCATAAGGCAGTGCTAGTAAAGATAAATGTTCTTTGAAGGATTCGAGGAGGTAGAAATGCTGTCTTGGCAGCTGCCAAAATCAGACACAATCTTATTCAATTCTTCCCCAAACAGAAGATCCCCAGAAAAGCGGAGGGTTTCTAAGGTTTTCTTAGCATCCAGGTCCACCTTCCATGACCTCAACCACAAAATACATTGCACCAAAATAGATGTAGCAGATGCCTTGGTGGCCAACACACCAGCCTCAGACGAAGCTTCCTTAATGTAATAATTAAATAAATAAATGGTCACTCCTCAGTCATCTCCAACTGACAGCAACCTTCCATCAAACACACGGTTGAAAGAAGTGTTCTATGCTCTCTCAGCCTCTTCTGTAGAACAGGCCTGTTCAAGTACAATCTGACAATGCCACCACTGTGGCATATATCAACCATCAGGGTGGCACTCAAAGTCGCGGGCAATGTTGGGGGGTGCCCAAAATTCTTCATTGGGCGGAACGCTATCTACCAGCCATATCGGCAGCGTTCATTACGGACGTACTCAACTGGGAAGCAGACTTCCTCAGTTGTCAGGATGTTCACTCAAGAGAGTACGCCCTTCATCCCAAGGTATTTCATCTTCTGGTCGACAGATGGGGCATACCAGACGTGGATCTCATGGCATCTCGACACAATCACAAGGTTCCGGTCTTCAGATCCCGAACCAGGGACCCTGAGGCGATGTTCGTGGATGCATTGGCAGCTCCGTGGAACTTCTGTCTGCCTTACGTGTTCCCTCCAGTCCCATTCCTGCCCAGAGTTCTTTGGCAGTTCAAACAAGAAGGAGGGAATCTCATTCTGGTCGCTCCAGCATGTCCCAGACGTCACTGGTTCTCAGATCTCCAGGGACTATCGGCAGAGCATCCCCTTTTACTTCCTCAGGGACAGGACCTCCTACGGCAGGGCACCTGTCTTCATCGGGACCTAGCCAGACTAGCTTTGATGGCGTGGTGCTTGAGGCTTTACTCCTGAGGCCCGGAAACCGGCTTCTGACAGAATTTATTACAGAATGTGGCAGGCTTACTTCACTTGGTGTGATACTAAAAAATATGACACCTTGAAATTCAGAACTTCCAGACTTCTGGCTTTTCTTCAATGAGAATTATACTTCGTCTGGCCTCTTTCAAGGTACAGATATTGGTTTTGTCTGTATGGTTCCAGCGCAAGATTGCCTCCATTCCTGATGTACATACATTCCTTAAGGGCATGATACGTATTCAGCCTCCCTATGTCCCTCCAGTGGCTCCATGGGATCTGTCTGTTGTATTGGAGGCTCTTCAAGAAGCTCCTTTGAACCTCTAGAATCTGTGGACCTTCAATGGCTCATCGTCTTGTTCCTGCTTGCTATTGCATCTGCAAGGAGGGTTTCGGACTTAAGTGCATTATCCTGTCGTCCACCCTTGTTGATATTTCACTGGGACAAGGCAGTTCTTCGTACTCGGCCTGGTTATCTGCCTAAGATGGTGTCTTCCTTTCGGGATCCGGTCTCTAGGTCGACACTATTTAGGTCGACCACTATTGGTCGAAGTAACTAGGTCGACAGGGTTTCTAGGTCGACATGTTCTAGGTCGACAGGTCAGAAGGTCGACATGAGTTTTTCATGATTTTTTCTTTTTTTTGAACCTTTTCATACTTAACGGTCCACGTAGACCACGATTGGAATGGTAACTTGTGCCGAGCGAAGCGAGGCACCTTGCCCGAAGCATGGCGATCGAACTGAAGAAAACAACACCAAAAAAACATAAAAAACTCATGTTGACATTTTGACCTGTCGACCTAGACCATGTTGACTTAAAGACCCTGTCAACCTAGTTACTGTCGACCAATAGTGGTCGGTCTAGTTACTATCTACCTTCCATACCACACCCCATCCTTCCACCTCAATCAAGAGATTGTAGTCCCGGCCTTTATCTTTCCAGACCTGTCAGCTAAAGAACATTCTTTGGATGTGCTGAGGGCTCTCCATGTCTATGTGGACCGTACAGCTTCCATTAGACGGCCTGATGCTTTCTTTATCCTTTTCGGATTTCACAAGAGGGGCTGGTCTGCTAATAAGCAAACGCTGGCCAGATGGATTAAAATGGTGATTGTACAAGCTTATTTTTGAGCTGGTCTTCCAGCTCCAGCTACGATCAATGCCCATTCTACTTGGTCTATTGGACCTTCTTGGGCGGCACACCGTGGGATGTCCGCTGAACAATTGTGCAAGGCGGCTACGTGGTCTTCAGTGAACACATTTCTTAGGTTCTATGCCTTTTGATACCTTCGCCTCCCAGGATGCTTCCTTTGGATGCCAGATTCTCATGTCCGCCCAGGCACGTCTCCTCCCTTGAGTTACTGCTTTAGGATATCCCCGATGTTTCCCTGTGAAAACCCTATGTACCCTGCTGCAGAAAGTAAGAGTTATGGTAGACTTACCACCAGGGGTTAAAGTGAGCCGGAACGGGGCGGAACTGCGTTCCGTCAGTTCCACTTGGAGACGGAACGCAGTTCCGCCTCCCCCGGCTCACCTAACCCAATGTCCCGGCGCTGCAGGGAGATGCCGGGCGGCCGCTGTTATCTGAGCTCCTGCCTCCGGCTCTGTCAGTACGCGCTATGGGAGAGACGTCATGACGCCTCTCCCATAGTGCCGAGGAGCGGGCGCCAAGAGAGGACTATGGCGGGAGCGGGGCTTGGTAAGTATGGTGCCTCTCTCTCCCCCCCCTCCCATATGTGCACTACTAGCGGCGCTGTTATTGGGGGGTCTATACTACTGGGGGCAAACTACTGGAGGGCTATACTACAGAGGGGCCAAACTACTGGGGGGCTATACTACAGAGGGGCAAACTACTGGGGGGCTATACTACAGAGGGGCAAACTACTGGGGGGCTATACTACAGAGGGGCAAACTACTGGGGGGCTATATTACAGAGGGGCAAATTACTGGGGGGCTATACTACAGAGGCAAACTACTGGGGGCTTTATTACTGGGGCAAACTACTGGGGGGCTATACTACAGAGGCAAACTACTGGGGGGCTATACTACAGAGGGGCAAACTACTGGGGGGCTATACTACAGAGGGGCAAACTACTGGGGGGCTATACTACAGAGGGGCAAACTACTGGGGGGCTATACTACAGAGGGGCAAACGACTGGGGGGCTATACTACAGAGGCAAACTACTGGGGGCTTTACTACTGGGGCAAACTACTGGGGGGCTATACTACAGAGGCAAACTACTGGGGGCTTTACTTCTGGGGCAAATTACAGAGGGGCAAACTACTGGGGGGCTTTAATACTGGGGACAAACTACAAAGGGGCAAACTACTGGGGGGCTTTACTACTGGGGGCATTACTACAAGGGGGCAAACTACAGGGGGGCTGGGGCAAACTACTGGGGGCATTACTAACGGGGCTAAACTACATGGGGCAAAACTACTGGGGCCATTACCACTGGGAGGCTAAACTAAAGGGGGGGGGAGTAAATTACTGGGGTCATAACTGCAGGGGCATTACCAGTGGGGGCATGACTACTGGGGCTAAACTACAGGGGGCTAAACGACTGGGGGCATTACTACAGGCAACATTACTACTGGGGGCAATACTACACAGGGGCATTACCATTAAGGGCATTACTGATGGGGTGCACTGCTAATGAGGGCATTGTAAAGGGGACACTTCATAAGGGGCACCACTATTGGGGACATAAGGGGCACTACTATTGCGGGTATTGCATAAGGGGCACTACTATTGCGGGTATTGCATAAGGGGCACTACTATTGTGGGCATAGTATAAGGGGTGCTACTGCTGTGGGCATTACTGTATGGGCTGACAAAGAAGCTGAGCTCCTGGTCCGCCCATCGTCGCTCCGCCCCTACCATCGCCGCCGCACTGGGAGACTTGGTTCCAGACTCCCAGTTGCAGCGGATCTGGGACCAAGCTGGCTTTATAATCCCTGCCGCCGCATCGCGCTCCTGTGACTGCGGCGCTACTAGTTCAAATCTGTCGCTGATTGGCTGCCGGTCCGCAGCAGTTTTGAAATATTAGCACCGTGGTCACAGGAGCTCGATGCAGCGGCAGGGATAATAAAGCCAGCCTGGTTCCCGATCCACTGCAGCCGCCCTCAGGCTCCTCTGCCGCCCCGCCCTCGGACCTCTGCATGCCCACAGCCTCCTCCTCTGCACTATCTCCGAGGCCCACAGCCTTCTCCACTCCACGCCTACCACAGCCTACTCATCCACAGCACCGCAGACCACCGCCGCTGCTAAACAGGTAATCTTACCCTGCTGCCTTTCTCTCTCTCTAGTGCCTACTGTATGCCCCTGTCATTTTCCATGTCCATGCTGTCACTCTATAATGTGAATTTCGGCTCATTCTGTATGCTATAATGTGAATGGCGGCTCATACCGTGTGCTATAATGTGAATTTCGGCGCATACCGTGTGCTATAATGTGAATTTTGTCTCATACTGTGTGCTATAATGTGAATTTCGGCTCATACCGTGTGCTGTAATGTGAATTTTGGCTCATACCGTGTGCTATAATGTGAATTTCGGCTTATACTGTGTGGTGTAATGTGAATTTGGCTCATACTGTGTGGTGTAATGTGAATCTCGGCTCATACTGTGTGCTATAATGTGAATTTCGGCTTATACTGTGTGGTGTAATGTGAATTTGGCTCATACTGTGTGGTGTAATGTGAATCTCGGCTCATACTGTGTGCTATAATGTGAAAGGGGTCCTGTTATTGTGGTGTATAAGGGGTATATGGTGTGGTAAACTACACTGAAGGGCACACCCCCTTTTGCGTGGCCATGCCCCCTTTTCAGGAGCGTGCACGCCATCGGTGCGCACATAATTACAACCTTCACTTTTCCATACCCCCACTTAAAAATTTACACTTGGGTGCTACTACTGTGGGCATTATTACGATTGTGTGATCACGCCCCTTTCTTTTTGAGACCACACCCCCTTTTTGCCGCGCGCGCCTACGGCACGCGCAATACCTTTATTACATGGGCGCCGTGGGGATGGGGGTGAGTTCCACCACCTCTCTAGGACCACTTTAAGCACTGCTTACCACTGTTAACTCTCTTTCTGCGAAGTACATAGGGTCACCAGGACGTCCACCCTGACGCACCTGGCTTCTTTGGGTTTGTATGGCATTGGCCTCTGGTTACCCTCTCCTGTCGGGAGAATGTATTCTTGTGTGCCTAACATCTTCCTTCTCTCTTGCCTGCTTCCTGCATTTGGACTGGTTAACAAAACTGAGCTCACAGTCCCTGGAGGTGAGATTATAGAGGAGGGCCCCAGTGCATCCTGGGACAGCTAAAGCTTTAACCTGTTGGTGCCCTGGATCCAGATCCATCCATACACCCCGATGTTTCTCTTTAGACCCTATGTACTTTGCAGAAAGAGAGTTAAAAATGGTAAGTCTACCATAACTCTTACTATTTTAACTTCAGACCATAACATAGAATATAATGTCATAGGATTCTCCCGGAGAAAACCCCATAACCTCCATTAAACATCCAGTGTGTCACAGTGGGGTCATTCCACATCAGATCACCCCCAAAAAAAATGAAATATGCACCACCGGATTCAGATTTTTATGATTTTTTTTTTCGTTAAGAGAGGATGTCAAAACAACTATTTCTGCCAAATATCTCGAGTGTCTAACAATTCATTGATTAAATTGTGATTTTTCAATTTAATGAATTATTTACTAATTGTGGCTTCTTTATCTATTTTATTTGAATAATCATGGGTGTTTATTAAGGAATCACCACAAAATTTGGACCCCTAAGGTAAGTTATCCCCCCCGAATTCAAAAATCTAAACTAAATTACTTTATCTGCCTCATGTTTTGCGTTATGGCAAAAAAGCACATTTTTCGAATTAAAAACGCTAGGTTCAATCGACATTACGGATCCCATTTTTTTGGGGGTGCTTAAAAAAGGTATACATAACTACAACAACAAAAATCAGCATGGTACGCTGTTTAATAGTGGAGAAAAAAATAATGAAGTTGATGTTCGATCACTGTTGTACCGCATACATAATTAACACAAGAAATCATGAAATTTAAAACCTTTAACATAACTGAAGTTGAGTCAACAATCTCATTATTTTTCCTTTGTTTGGAACCTGTTGTAACAGTCTGTACTTTTCCTTAAAGTGTCAGTAGAAAGTGTATACTGCCTTCCAGTACTTCGTGTGTCAGGGGGTAGCAGTTGAGTTACCGACGGACACAATACAGACGGTCATATTCCCGACAGCCATTGACCAACAGTCAAAATACTGACATTCAAAATGCCAACATGTTCAAAATGCTGACATAGCCAGAATACAACATTTGAAATGCCGATATATCAAAATACCGACATGCGATTTTTTTATGGAATTTTTGCCCCAAAACAGACTTGTTCATACTTTACCATCCCAGTGGACCTGGAGAGGGAACATAATATTGTGCCAAGCGCAGCGAGGCACCGTGCCCGAAGCATGGCGAGCACAGTGAGCCATACGAGGGGACGCGGAACACTTAGATGGTGTCCATGTTGATCTATATCGACATTGACACAAACCCCAGAAAAACTCATGTCAGTATTTTGACTTGTGGGCAGTTTAAATGTCGATATTCTGACTACATTGGCATTTTTAACATGTCGGCATAATGTCTGTGCTCTGACCTTGTCGGTATTTTGACTGTAGATTATGACCATCATTATTGTGTCCGTCGGTAAATCATACTGAACCTGTGTCAAGATGCAGTTCAAGGATTTCACTGGGACACTTCACAAGCAACACTACACCTATTTGTTTTATATTTTAGGTAAGATGATTGTGACATTTTGAACTGTGTGAGCCTGTGCGTTATTCGCGATACCCGTTACCATGTAGCCATAACTGTGCATGCCTTCATTACGGTACTTATGAAACACTTAGCAAAACTATTACCAAAATTGGAGTATGTTCACTACTTTAGTGATGGTGCTAGTGCACAATACAAGAACTGTAAAAACTTTTTGAACTCATGCTTCCATAAGGATGACTTCAACATTCAAGCAGAATGGATTTTTTTTTGCCACATCTCATGGTAAGAGTCCGTGTGCTCGCATTGGAGGGACAGTTAAACGTCTAGCCACATGCACCAGCCTGCAAGCAGTGGAAACCCATCACATCTTGACACCTTTGGACCTGTATAGCTGTGCAAATGAAAATGTACATGGCATAAAGTTTTTTTTTACGTATCACAAAACGAAATACAGGACTGCAAAAACCAAGCTGCATAGCTATCTAGAAACATCAAAGACTGTGGCAGGAACACGTACTCATCACAGATTTCGGTCTATTAGTAATGATGAGTTACACATATATCGATTGTCATCAGACGACATGAAGACAGCAGGAACCAGAGTTAGTGTTACTATGACCATAGTCACGTAAAATGTAGACAAAAGTGATCCACAACCTGGACCGTACATAGCAGCAGTGTATGATAACATCTGGTACATTGGGTATATCATTCAATGTAATGAGGAGGAACAAGATGTGCTGGTACACTTAATGAAACAAAACCAGTCAACAAATGTGCTGTCCTGGCCTTCAAGTGATGAAAAGTGTTTTGTTCCTTTTATTCACGTCCTCTGTCTAAAGGAAGTACCTACTATCCAAGGAAGTACTGGAAGGCAGTATACACTATCCGCTGGCACTTTAAGGAAAATTACAGACCGTTACTACAGGTTCCAAACAAGGGACAAATAATGAGATTGTTGACTCAACTTCAGTTATAGACTCAAGTTATGTTAAAGGTTTTAAATTACATGGTTTCTTATGTTAGTTATGTATGCTGTACAACAGTAATTGAACATCAACTTCATTATTATTTTTCTCCACTATTAAACAGCGTACCATGCTGATTTTTTTGTGTGGTAGTAATGTATACCTTTTTTAAGCACTCCCAAAAAATGGGGTCCCTAATGTCGATTTAACCTAGCATTTTTAAATCTATTTGAAAAACATGTGTTCTTGCCAAAATATGAGGCAAATAAAGTAATCTGGTTTAGATTTTTGGATTTGGGGGGAAAAGTTACCTTAGGGATCAAAATTTCATTGTGATTCCTTAATAAACACCTGTGGTACTTTAAATAAACTGGATAAAGAAGCCACGATTAGTAAATTATTTAATACATTTTAAAATCAATATTTAATCAACTAATTGTCAGACAGTCAAGATATTTGGCAGAAATAGTTGTTTTGACATCCTTCCTTAACTCAAAAATGTGTAGAAATCTGAGATGGGTGGTGGACACCCCTGGTTGAACTGACATGGAATGACCCAGTGCAGATATGTCACCTGATTCCTGTAACCATCAACCGTGGTCTCCTGATAACTCTGATGCAGCTTCTAGAGCAGGGGTGGGGAACCTCCGGCCGTTTGGTCCGGCCCACCAGCTTGTGTCAGTGAGACACGCTGCCGCTCAGTCCGGCGGCAGCGTGTCTCAGCTGTCAGAACAGGGAGACAGGGAGGAGAGCGCGGCTGTCGAGTGGGAGCGGCGGCGTGTAGTACTGCAAACCAGCCGCCGGTCCGTGAGCCAATCAGAGCTCGCGGACCGGCAGCCAATCAGGAGCCGCGGCTGCCGGTCCGCGAGCTCTGATTGGCTCTTGAACCGGCGGCTGGTTTGAAGTACTACACGCCGCCGCTCCCACCCGACAGCCGCGCTCTCCTCCGTGTCCCACGGTAAGCAGCACGGAGGGGAGAGGGGAGGGCATCTGTATACCTGGCACTGTGGGGGCATCTGTATACCTGGCACTGTGGGGGCATCTGTATACCTGGCACTGTGGGGGGCATTTGTATACCTGGCACTGTGGGGGGCATTTGTATACCTGGCCCTGTGGGGGGCATTTGTATACCTGGCACTGTGGGGGCATCTGTATACCTGGCACTGTGGGGGCATCTGTATACCTGGCACTGTGAGGGGCATTTGTATACCTGGCACTGTGAGGGGCATTTGTATACCTGGCGCTGTGGGGGGCATTTGTATACCTGGCGCTGTGGGGGCATCTGTATAACTGGCACTGTGAGGGGCATTTGTATACCTGGCACTGTGGGGGCATCTGTATACCTGGCACTGTGAGGGGCATTTGTATACCTGGCACTGTGAGGGGCATTTGTATACCTGGCACTGTGGGGGGCATTTGTATACCTGGCGCTGTGGGGGCATCTGTATAACTGGCACTGTGAGGGGCATTTGTATACCTGGCACTGTGAGGGGCATTTGTATACCTGGCACTGTGGGGACATCTGTATACCTGGCACTGTGGGGGCATCTGTATACCTGGCACTGTGGGGGCATCTGTATACCTGGCACTGTGAGGGGCATTTGTATACCTGGCACTGTGGGGGCATCTGTATACCTGGCACTGTGAGGGGCATCTGTATACCTGGCACTGTGAGGGGCATTTGTATACCTGGCACTGTGAGGGGCATTTGTATACCTGGCACTGTGAGGGGCATTTGTATACCTGGCACTGTGGGGGCATTTGTATACTTGGCACTGTGGGGGCAATTGTGGATCTGGCACCGCACTATTGGGGGCATATGTGTATCACATCCCATTTTAACTGGCCACACCCATTTTTTTGGCACGTGCGCGCCTCCGGCGCGCACACACAGTACCTCTAAGGGGCAGACCTGCTGGGGGGCAGGGTAATTTTTTAAGTTGAGAATTTTTGTATGGCCCCCGAAGGATTTTATAAATATCCAAATGGCCCTCGGTAGAAAAAAGGTTCCCCACCCCTGTTCTAGAGTAACCACAATCTCTCCTAGACGGTAACTGTTTTACACAGGACACAAAAGTATATTATCCATCCGCCAGCTAAGGCCGCTGTGAAGCCATTTTCATGCTCTGGGTGTGGGAAAATAAGATTTTACTTACCGGTAAATCTATTTCTCGTAGTCCGTAGAGGATGCTGGGGACTCCGTAAGGACCATGGGGAATAGACGGGCTCCGCAGGAGATAGGGCACTTTAAGAAAGCTTTGGACTCTGGGTGTGCACTGGCTCCTCCCTCTATTCCCCTCCTCCAGACCTCAGTTAGGGAAACTGTGCCCAGAGGAGATGGACAGTACGAGGAAGGATTTTTGTAAATCTAAGGGCGAGATTCATACCAGCCACACCAATCACACCGTATAACTTGTGATAAACTTACCCAGTTAACAGTATGAACAATAACATAGCTACGGTACCACCGAAAACTATAACATAACCCTTATGTAAGCAATAACTATATACAAGTCTTGCAGAAGAAGTCCGCACTTGGGACGGGCGCCCAGCATCCTCTACGGACTACGAGAAATAGATTTACCGGTAAGTAAAATCTTATTTTCTCTAACGTCCTAGAGGATACTGGGGACTCCGTAAGGACCATGGGGATTATACCAAATCTCCGAAATGGGCGGGAGAGTGCGGAAGACTCTGCAGCACCGATTGAGCAAACAGGAGGTCCTCCTCAGCCAGGGTATCAAACTTATAGAACTTTGCAAAGGTGTTTGTCCCCGACCAAGTAGCTGCTCGGCACAACTGTAATGCCGAGACCCCTCGGGCAGCCGCCCAAGAAGAGCCCACTTTCCTAGTGGAGTGGGCCTTAACCGATTTTGGTAACGGCAATCCTGCCGTAGAATGCGCCTGCTGAATTGTGTTACAGATCCAGCGAACAATAGTCTGCTTTGAAGCAGGAGCGCCAACCTTGTTCGCCGCCTACAGAACGAACAAAGCTTCAGTCTTCCTGATTCTAGCCGTTCTGGTCACATAAATCTTCAAAGCCCTGACTACATCCAGGGACTCGGAATCCTCCAAGGCAGGCACGACAATAGGTTGGTTCACATGAAAAGAGGAGACCACTTTTGGCAGAAAGTGAGGGCGAGTGTCACAGCGCCGCCGCGGTCTCCATACTTACCCCTCCGGGCGCGCTGGGTTTCCGTGCGGCCGTCCTCGCGGGCGGTTCCCGGCGTCCAGCGCTCCGTCCGGCCAGCGTGTGCACTCGACGTCCACGGGAGGTGCGGGTGACGTCATCGGTATCTCCACCAATCAGGCCCTGGCGGGAAGTTCAAATTCAGACGCCGGGCGATGCTCCGGCGCCTGAGTATCATCGTTGCTGCGACTGTGGTGGTGATCTCCAGAGCTCCTGTTCCTCCGTGCTTCCCAGCACCTCCGTGCCTCAGCATCTCCATGCTTCCCAGCACCTCCGTGCCTCAGCATCTCCGTGCCTCCAGTGTCTCCGTGCCTCAGCACCTCCGTGCCTCAGCATCTCCGTGCCTCAGCACTCAGCACCTCCGTGCCTCAGCACTCAGCACTCAGCATCTCCGTGCCTCAGCACCTCCGTGCCTCAGCACTCAGCACCTCCGTGCCTCAACACTCAGCACTTCTGTGCCTCAGCACCTCCGTGCCTCAGCACTCAGCATCTCCGTGCCTCAGCACTCAGCACTTCCGTGCCTCAGCACCTCCGTGCCTCAGCACTCAGCATCTCCGTGCCTCAGCATCTCCGTGCCTCAGCACCTCCGTGCCTCAGCACTCAGCACCTCCGTGCCTCAGCACTCAGCACCTCCGTGCCTCAGCACTTAGCACCTCCGTGCCTCAGCACTCGGCACCTCTGTACCTCCAGCACCTCTGTGCCCCCAACACCTCTGTGCCTCCAGCACCTTCGTGCCTCCAGTACCACTGTGCCTCCAAGCATCTCAACGTCTCTAAGCGCCTCAGCGCCTTCAAACACCTCAGTAACTCTAGTATTTCGGTGCCTCCAGCACCTCAGTGCCTCCAGCACCCCAACACCGATCACAGTAAGATTTTGGTACTCTCCACCCATTCATCAGCACCTTTACAAGTCTTGTCTTTCAGGAGACCTTCAAGCATTCACCCGTGCCTCCTGCCTACCGTCCTAATCCTGTATGAGGAAGACCTACATCCGGCCATCTCTACTGCGACCCAGTAGCGGTTCCTCTTCCCGGTCACCGGAAGAAACCCCGAGTCCACAACACTTCCAAACCAGGTCAGTGATAGTATACTCAGGCCACATGGACCCGGGGAATCGGAACACAGAGTCAAGCGCCATCCAAAGTTTGGCTTCCCGAGTTCAGTCTCAAGAGGCGACACAGGGTCAGGTGATGCAATATCTCCAGGAATTGTCCGGCCGATTGGATCAAATCCAAGCATCCTTAGCCTCCGCAATTCCGGCTCCAGCTCCTGTAACTGCTCCAGTTGCTGTTTCCAGTAATGTCCAATCTCCGGCCGGTACCAGGTCACGTCTTCAGCTTCCTACTCCTTCCCGCTATAATGGGAACCCAAAGAATTGCCGTGGTTTTTTAAATCAGTGCGAAGTGCACTTCGAGCTGCTCTCTCATAACTTCCCTACGGATCGCTCTAAGGTAGCGTATATAATTTCCCTGCTTGAAGGGTCAGCGTTGGATTGGGTGTCTCCGTTGTGGGAACGATCTGATCCCGTGGTTTCCAACTACACCAACTTCATCATGTCCTTTCGAAGAATCTTCGACGAGCCCGGTAGGATGACCACTGCTTCTTCCGACTTGCTCCGTGTTCGTCAGGGCTCCCGTTCCGTGGGTCAGTACGTGATTCATTTCCAGACCATTGCGTCTGAATTGCGCTGGAATAATGACGCTCTGAGAGCTGCCTTCTGGAACGGTCTCTCCGACCGGCTGAAAGATGAGTTGGTCACAAGGGATCTGCCGGATCCATTAGAAGAGTTGATTTCCCTTTGCGTCAAGGTGGATCTTCGGATGCAGGAGCGTGGAAGAGAATGTAGCCGTTCAGATCGTTCCAGGTTCCGGAATCCTACTCCTAGACCGGTGGCTATGCCTAGCTCGGACGAGCCCATGCAAATTAACCAATCCCGACTGTCTCCGGAAGAACGACAGCGTCGTTGTGAGGGTAAACTTTGCCTTTACTGTGGAGCCGCAGATCATTTCCTCAAGTTTTGTAAATCCCGTCCGGGAAACGGGCAGGCCTAGCTTGTTCCGGAGGAGTCAAGCTGGGGGTTACGACAAAATCTTCTCCAATTTTGGACTGTTTGCTTCCTGTAACTTTAGTCACCGATTCAGCCTCCAAGTCTTGTGAAGCCCTGTTGGATTCCGGAGCTGCGGGGAACTTCGTTTCTTCCTCCTGTGTCCAAAGCATGGATTTAAAGTTACGGCCTATCGAGCGGCCTATTTCGTTGACGGCTATCAACGGTACTAGAATTTCCAAGGGTCTCATAATGTGGCGCACAGAGCCAGTTAAGCTGCAGGTCGGGGCTCTACATCAAGAAAGTCTGGAACTCTTGGTGATTCCAGAAATGCATCACGATCTGGTCCTTGGAATGCCTTGGCTGAAAATTCATAATCCCCACATTGACTGGAAGTCTTCTCAAATTCTGTCTTGGAGTTCCTTTTGTCATGCTAACTGTCTCACTCCCATTTGTCCGCTCCGTGTCTCTTCTAAGACGGATGAAGAGCATATTCCGGAGGCGTATCAAGGGTACAAGGATGTGTTTTCGGAACAAGCAGCTGATCTGTTACCACCTCATAGGCCTTGGGACTGCCCTATTGACCTTGTCCCAGGGAAGACGCCACCTCGAGGTCGCACATATCCCCTGTTTCTTCCCGAGACTCAAGCTATGTCGGAATATATTAAGTCCAATTTGCTCAAGGGATTTATTCGCCCCTCTTCCTCCCCTGCTGGAGCGGGCATCTTTTTCGTGAAGAAGAAGGACGGGGGGTTGAGACCATGTATCGACTACCGCGGCTTAAACGATATCACTATCAAGAATAAATACCCCTTGCCACTAATCACAGAGTTATTTGATAGGGTTCGTGGCGCCCGCGTTTTCTCCAAACTCGACTTGAGGGGAGCTTATAATCTTATACGCATCCGAGAAGGGGATGAATGGAAGACTGCCTTCAATACCCGGGATGGGCATTACGAATACCTGGTGATGCCGTTCGGTCTTAGTAATGCTCCTGCTGTTTTCCAGGGATTCGTCAACGAAATCTTCCGAGACATGTTATATCAGAGTGTTGTGGTATATTTGGACGACATACTGATTTTTTCCAAAAATCTTGTTGAACACAGGACTCAACTCAAAGAAGTGCTCCACCGTTTACGAGAGAATCATCTCTATGCTAAGCTTTCCAAATGTACCTTTGAAGTAACTGTTATGCACACCAGTGCCAGCAGGAATGTACTGGTGTCTGAACGGTGAGGGATACAAAACAAATGAACTCACAGACAGACTGGGGAATATGACATTACATACACAGAAGGTGATAGGGTAACAAAATAAACACATAGTGAACAGAGAAGCCCAAATGCTAAGAAACTGGGTGTCTCCCTAGTATTAGGAATGCTCAGATGGAAAGAAGCGAGATGTAGTGATTTAATACGTAGAGAACCCGAAATGCTGTTGCTAAGGGCAACAGCAAAACCCTAAAGGGTTACCAACGGGTGTGGCAGTAAACTCCTTGGTCAGAGATGGAATAATAGACACAAGGAGAGTCTCCACAATCCTAGTCCTCACTTGCAGTGCACTGGTTCAGCTTACTGCCACTAAACTGACACCTGAACACCTTGCACAGTGAGAAAGGATTTTGGCAGGCAAGTCTGAGAATACAGCCGCAAACTTGCTAGGTTCACAGAGTAGCAAAAGAACCCCAGCAGGTTAAACGACTGACTCCAGTCTTACTGCTAGGTCTGGATTGGCAGAGTGTAATACCAAATCCCAAGGCCTATTTGCAGTAAGCAACAAACAAATACAAAGTTTACACAGTACTAGCTAGCTTTCAGGAACTGACTAACCAACAAAGATTCAGCAGCATCTGCCTAACCTGAGAAGAGGGTTTATATAGCAGGTGCTGTTCACGCCCCACTCAGACCTCACAGACTGTGAGCACAAAAACCAGCACCAGATCCCCTGCCGTGCACAGAGCCTGTAACCACTGCACAGCAAAAGACCCGAACCGGAGTATCAGCTACGCTCAGGTTACTCCGCTAGCACTTGTCTTCCGGTTGCCATGACGACGTGGCAGCACAGAGCAGGAGACCCTAACAGTACCCCCCCTCTGACGAGGGGTCAAAGAACCCCTACCACCGGGTTTATCGGGGAACTGCGAGAAGAAAGAGCGTAACAGTCTGGGGGCATGAAGATCACAACTGCGCACCCACGACCGCTCCTCCGGGCCATACCCCTTCCAGTGCACCAAAAATGACAGCCGACCCCGAACCATCTTGGAGTCAAGAATCCTTTCAACAACAAACTCCCTCTGGCCACGTATCAGAAGAGGGGAAGGTCTTTCACTGGAAGAAGGATTACTAATCGCCCGTTTTAAAAGGGAACAATGAAATGTTTTATTGATACCCAAAGAACGGGGTAGATCTAACTGAAATGCCACC
This sequence comes from Pseudophryne corroboree, assembly GCF_028390025.1. Classification (NCBI taxonomy): domain Eukaryota; kingdom Metazoa; phylum Chordata; class Amphibia; order Anura; family Myobatrachidae; genus Pseudophryne; species Pseudophryne corroboree. The sequence goes on from NC_086446.1 coordinate 87,419,224, forward strand.
GGATTGATAACCCTAGTGATCTTATAAGGACCGATGAACCGGGGGCCTAACTTATGAGATGGCTGTCTCAACTTCAAATTCTTGGTAGACAACCAGACAAAGTCTCCTAATTTGAAGCTGCAGGGTCTTTTCCGCTTATCAAAAACCCTTTTGGTCACTAATGACACAGACACAAGGGCTTTCTTCACTTTCCTCCAAATACCTCTAAGGACCGAAACCACAGAGGAACCACCAGGCGTGGAGTCCAGGGGGTCAAAAGAATTGGCCTTAGGATGATGCCCATACACACAAAGGAAGGGAGAGATCCCTGTAGCAGAGTGAGCCGCGTTGTTATAGGCAAACTCCGCCATGGACAGATGAGCCACCCAGTCAGTCTGACACTTGGAGACATAACACCTGAGGAACTGCTCCAAGGACTGGTTCACCCTTTCAGTCTGCCCATTAGACTGCGGATGGTAGCCTGACGACAAGCTGACAGAAATCTGGAGATCGGAACAAAATGCCCTCCAGAATTTGGCCACAAACTGGGATCCGCGGTCAGAGACCACATCAAGTGGCAACCCGTGGAGGCGCACAACATGCAGCATAAATAATTCAGACAGGCGTCTGGCCGATGGCAGCCCAACCAATGGAACGAAGTGCGCCATCTTCGAAAACCTGTCAACGACAACCCAGATGGCTGTCATCCCCGAGGATTTGGGCAAGTCCACCACAAAATCCATTGAAATGTGGGTCCATGGCTTAGATGGAATAGAGAGTGGATGTAATGGGCCAACAGGAACCCCTCTAGGAGTCTTATTTCGGGCACAGATGTCACATGCCCGAACCCACTGATCCACATCCCTAGCCACGAGGGCCACCACACCGCCCTAGATAGCAACTCCCGAGTTCTGGCAATACCCGGGTGACCTGCCGACTTCTTGGCATGGAATTCCAGGAACACTCGCTGTCTTAACCTAGGAGGCACAAACAAAAGACCTACCGGTAGGTCTGGAGAAGCCTGCTCCTGTGCTCTAAGGACTAATGACAAGAGGTCCTGGGTAATGCCCACTTTAATACATGATGGGGACACAATGGGCAATGGCTCCTCGGTGGTCTCCTGGATTGGAGCAAAACTCAGCGAGAGCGCATCAGCCTTGATGTTTTTTGACCCAGGGCGATATGTTATCAAAAAATTAAAGCGAGCAAAAAACAAAGCCCATCGTGCCTGCCTGGCATTGAGGCGCTTCGCTGACTCTAAATATGCCAAATTCTTATGGTCGGTGAGAATTGAGACCACAAACTTAGCCCCCTCAAGCCAGTGTCTCCACTCCTCGAGTGCATCCTTCATAGCCAACAATTCCCGGTTACCCACGTCATAATTCATCTCGGCAGGCGAAAATTTACGGGAAAAGTAAGCACAGGGATGAAGGCGATTATCAGACACCCCCATCTGAGAGAGCACTGCCCCAATACCCATCTCAGAGGCATCCACCTCCACCACAAAAGGACGCTCTGGATCTGGGTGTCGCAGCACCTTGGCCGAGACAAATGCCCTTTTGAGACGGGCAAAAGCCGCTTTGGCCTCACAAGACCAGTGAGCAACATCCGCCCCTTTCTTAGTGAGTGCCACCAAGGGCGCCACTATAGACGAAAATCCAGCGATAAATCATCTATAAAAATTTGCAAAGCCCAGAAAGCGCTGAAGCGCCTTCAAACTAGTGGGCTGCACCCAATCCAGGACTGCCAGTACCTTGGAACCCTCCATTTGGAAACCTTCTGGGGAGATAATATATCCTAGAAATGCGATTTGCTGAACTTTAAATTCGCACTTCTCCAGCTTCGCCCCAAGCCGGTGGTCTCTGAGTTTCTGGAGGACTAAGCGTACATGCTTCCGATGTTCCTCCAAGGAATGGGAGAAGATTAGGATGTCATCTAAGTATACAACTAAGAATCTATCCAAATATTCCCTGAGCACATCGTTCATGAAGTATTGGAAGACTGCCGGGGCATTACAAAGCCCAAAAGGCATCACCAAATATTCATAATGCCCTGAGTGGGTATTAACGGCAGTCTTCCATTCATCCCCCTCTCTTATTCGGATTAGATTGTACGCACCGCGTAGGTCAATCTTAGAAAAAATGGTGGCAGTACGAAGCTGGTCAAACAAGACCGAAATGAGAGGCAGTGGGTATGAGTTTTTAATCGTGATACAGTTCAATTCCCTGAAGTCGATGCAGGGTCGCAACGAACCGTCCTTTTTACCCACGAAGAAGAACCCCGACCCAACTGGAGACTGTGAAGGTCTGATAAATCCCTTAGCCAAGTTCTCCTGAATGTACTCTGCCATAGCCTGAGTCTCAGGACGTGACAGGGAGTACAACCTGCTCTTGGGAAGCTTAGCATTCGGCAACAAATCAATGGCACAGTCATAGGGGCGATGGGGAGGTAGTACCTCTGCAACTCTTTTGGAGAACACGTCCGCAAAATCTGCATAACATCCTGGCAATCCTGGCAAACTTAGCTGCGAAAGCCTGACTGGAAGGCTCAAGCAACTCCTGAAACAATCAGTACCCCAACTAAGAATCTCCCCAGAGACCCAGTCAAATTGAGGATTGTGGGCCCTTAACCAGGGTAACCCCAACACTAATGGGGCAAAAGTACAGACAGTCACATAAAAGGACAATTTTTCAGAGTGTGTGGCTCCAATAAACAAAGAAATCTGGCTAGTGCAAGAGGTAATTTTATCCTGGGATAATGGTTCCCCGTTTAACCCACAAATCTCAATTTCCGATGCCAAGGGTACTAAGGGAACAGAGTGTTTCAGGGCGAATTGGCGGTCCATAAAAACCCCGTCGGCCCCACTGTCCACAAAGGCCTCAGTCTTGACAGTTTGACTGAGGATCTTCAAGGTCACCGGAATGATAAAAGTCTTCTTGGGAAATTCCGACTTCTGACCTGACAGGATATTTCCCATCACCCTCAGGCCCTGAAGTTTTCCGGCTTTTCTGGGCATGATACTACCACATGACCTTTATTCCCACAGTACAAACATAACCCCTGCTGTCTCCTCCGCGTCTTCTCACGCGAGGAGAGGCGGGTAGCCCCAATCTGTATAGGCTCCTCGGAAAATTCCTCAGAGTCTGAGGTTCCCTTGGGAAAGAAGGAAACCTCGGTCTCTCTTTCAAGCCTGCGCTCTCTCAGCCGTCTATCCACCCGAATGGATAACTGCATGAGCTGATCCAAGCTATCAGGCAAGGGATATTGTACCAGTTGGTCTTTTAACTGGTTAGAAAGACCTCTTCGGTACTGGTGTCTCAGGGCTGGGTCATTCCACTGGGTATCATGGGCCAACCTCCGAAACTCCGTACAATAAACCTCAACTGGCCTTCGCCCTTGCTTAAGGATCAAAATCTGAGCCTCGGCTGAGGCCGTCTTGTCAGGGTCATCATACAACATGCCCAGTGCCGTAAAAAAAGCATCAACACTTTTAAGCGACGGACAGTCAGGCTGCAACCCATATGCCCAGACCTGTGGGTCTCCTTGTAGCAAGGAAATCACTATGCCCACCCGCTGAATCTCCGACCCAGAAGACTGAGGCCTAAGCTGGAAATATAGCTTGCAGCTCTCCTTGAAACAAAAGAACTGCGAGCGATCTCCAGAAAAACGATCCGTGAGATTTACTTTCGGCTCCTTAACCCCTGAAGGTACTGCTGCTGCGGGAGCTCCGCCAGCGGCCTGCGAGGTGTGCATTTTAATGGACAAATCATTAAATTGTCGAGTCAGGACCTGCACCTGATCGACCACCTGTTGCAAAGTATTTTGAGGGGTATGCTCCATATTCCCACAAAATTTCAACAGGAGTATTAGGCTGCTGAATATGTTATGCACACCAGTGCCAGCAGGAATGTACTGGTGTCTGAACGGTGAGGGATATAAAACAAATGAACTCACAGACAGACTGGGGAATATGACATTACATACACAGAAGGTGATAGGGTAACAAAATAAACACAAAGTGAACAGAGAAGCCCAAAGGCTAAGAAACTGGGTGTCTCCCTAGTATTAGGAATGCTCAGATGGAAAGAAGCGAGATGTAGTGATTTAATACGTAGAGAACCCGAAATGCTGTTGCTAAGGGCAACAGCAAAACCCTAAAGGGTTACCAACGGGTGTGGCAGTAAACTCCTTGGTCAGAGATGGAATAATAGACACAAGGAGAGTCTCCACAATCCTAGTCCTCACTTGCAGTGCACTGGTTCAGCTTACTGCCACTAAACTGACACCTGAACACCTTGCACAGTGAGAAAGGATTTGGCAGGCAAGTCTGAGAATACAGCCGCAAACTTGCTAGGTTCACAGAGTAGCAAAAGAACCCCAGCAGGTTAAACGACTGACTCCAGTCTTACTGCTAGGTCTGGATTGGCAGAGTGTAATACCAAATCCCAAGGCCTATTTGCAGTAAGCAACAAACAAATACAAAGTTTACACAGTACTAGCTAGCTTTCAGGAACTGACTAACCAACAAAGATTCAGCAGCATCTGCCTAACCTGAGAAGTGGGTTTATATAGCAGGTGCTGTCCACGCCCCACTCAGACCTCACAGACTGTGAGCACAAAAACCAGCACCGGATCCCCTGCCGTGCACAGAGCCTGTAACCACTGCACAGCAAAAGACCCGAACCGGAGTATCAGCTACGCTCAGGTTACTCCGCTAGCACTTGTCTCCCGGTTGCCATGACGACGTGGCAGCACAGAGCAGGAGACCCTAACAGTAACATCAATTCCGTTCCTCGGTTATATCATCTCGGGGACGGAGCTTCGCATGGATCCGGAAAAGCTCTCTGCCATTCGTGACTGGACTCAGCCTCTCTCTTTAAAAGCAATACAAAGATTCCTGGGCTTTGCGAATTACTACAGGAAATTCATTAGGGGTTTCTCCACCATTGTTGCGCCCATTACTGCCTTGACGAGAAAGGGCTCTAATCCGAGTTTGTGGCCTCCTGAAGCCATTGAGGCCTTTTCCCACTTGAAGTTAGCTTTCATGTCTGCTCCTGTTCTCCAACAACCAAATTTCGATGAACCTTTCTTCCTAGAGGTTGACGCATCTTCAGTCGGGGTTGTGTCATGACTGAGGTTTTGTGAACCCGGTGTTAGTGAAGTCTGTGCGGGCGACTGGAGGATTATACGAATACTACCACTGACCTGGTTTGGGAGTGTTGTGGACTCGGGACCTCCCCCGGCGACTGGGAAGAGGAACCGCAGCAGAGATGGCCGAATCTAGGTTCTCCTCATGCAGGATTAGGTCGGCAGACAGGAGGCACGTGTGGATGCTGAAGGTCTCCTGAAAGACAGAACTGGAAAGGCACTGATGAATCAGTGAAGAATACCAGGTACAACTGTGCTAAAGGGCACGGGGTGCTTGAAGACACTGAGATGCTTGGGGACATTGAGGTGCTTGGAGACACTGAGGTGCTTGGAGACACTGAGATGCTTGGAGACACTGAGGTGCTTGGAGACACTGAGGTGCTTGGAGACACTGAGGTGCTTGGAGACACTGAGATGCTTGGAGACACTGAGGTGCTTGGAGACACTGAGATGCTTGGGGACACTGAGATGCTTGGGGACACTGAGGTGCTTGGAGACACTGAGGTGCTTGGAGGCACTGGGGTGCGTAGAGACGCTGGGGTGCGTAGAGACACTGGGGTGCTGAGGCACGGAGGTGCTGGAAGCACAGAGATGCTGAGGCACGGAGGTGCTGGAAGCACGGAGGTACTGAGGCACGGAGGTACTGAGGCACGGAGGTGCTGGAAGCATGGAGGTACTGAGGCACAGAGGTACTGAGGCACGGAGGTGCCGAGGCACAGAGGTACTGGAAGCACGGAGGTACTGAGGCACGGAGGTACTGAGGCATGGAGGTGCTGGAAGCACGGAGGTACTGAGGCACGGAGGTACTGAGGCACGGAGGTGCTGGAAGCATGGAGGTACTGGAAGCACGGAGGTACTGAGGCACGGAGGTACTGGAAGCACGGATGTACTGGAAGCACGGAGGTACTGAGGCACGGAGGTACTGAGGCACGGAGGTGCTGGAAGCACGGAGGTACTGAGGCACGGAGGTACTGAGGCACGGAGGTGCTGGAAGCACGGAGGTACTGGAAGCATGGAGGTACTGAGGCACAGAGGTACTGAGGCACGGATGTGCTGGAAGCACGGAGGTACTGAGGCACGGAGGTGCTGGAAGCACGGAGGTACTGGAAGCACGGAGGTACTGAGGCACGGAGGTACTGAGGCACGGAGGTACTGTAAGCACGGAGGTACTGAGGTACGGAGGTACTGGAAGCATGGAGGTACTGAGGCACGGAGGTACTGGAAGCACGGAGATGCTGAGGCACGGAGGTGCTGAGGCATGGAGGTACTGAGGCACGGATGTGCTGAGGCACGGAGGTGCTGAGGTACGGAGGTACTGAGTCATGGAGATGCTGGAAGCACGGAGGTACTGAGTCACGGGGATACGGGAGCTCTGGAGATCACAACTTTAGGGAGCTCAGCTTGAATGCTCATACATAGCTGTGTGTGACACAAGGAACTGGCCCAGTTTCTAACTCAGCCTCCTGATTTATACTTCCTGGTCCTTGGTGATTGGTGAGCAGGATTAGGTGATGCAGAGAGCCTCAGGCTGGCAGAGGATTGAACAACTCTGGGTCAGGTGAACAGTCACTGTCATGTGACTACTCTAGCCAAGGCTGTGATGTAGAATGAGGCCTAGCAGGCCGAGAGAACACTGAAGCCTGAACTTCTGCAAAACACAGGATGCTTGCTTTTAGACCTAAAGTTCAGATTACTGAATTCAGCCTCACACAGGAGATCACCACAGGTGGAGCTAATTAACTATTACCTCTCTGGCAGAGAACTCAGGAAAACTCATAGTGCTGACAAGCTGTTTAACTCCGTGAGTGAAAAGACACAGGATCCAGGACAGATGGCAGGGGTAAGTCACCAAATATAAAACCTACAGTCAGGATTGTGACAGGTTGGGGCCGTTCTCTCTCAGTACTCCTCTGATAAGAAATTACATCCGTGTGGCTTCCACTCGCGTAAATTCTCTCCGGGCCGAACAAAATTACACTATTGGAGACCAGGAACTTTTGGCAATTAAATCCGCCTTGGAAGAGTGGAGATACCTCTTAGAAGGGGCTAAACGTGTTTACCATTTACACGGATCACAAAAATTTGTTGTACATCAAATCCGCACAATGCTTGAATCCTCGCCAAGCGAGATGGGCACTTTTCTTTACTCGATTTTCTTTTGTTATCAAGTACCGGGCCGGGACTCTCAATATTAAAGCGGATGCGCTGTCCCGTTCACAAGTTTCCACAGACGAGCATGAATCTTTTGAGCGGAGTTTAATTCTAAATCCAGTTTCTGTCTCCGCTGCTTTAACTACTCCAGCTCCTCCTCCTGGAAGAATGTCCGTACCTGGTAGATTCCGGCCAAGAATATTACAGTGGGCCCATAACTCCAAGTTTTCCGGTCATCCCGGTGCCCAGAAGATGTACAAGTTTCTGCAAAGGTCTTACTGGTGGAACACCATGAGGAAGGATGTACAGGATTACGTTAATTCTTGTCCACAGTGTACACAACATAAATCTCCTCGCCTGCCTCCTGCTGGGTTGCTTCGTCCTTTGCCTATTCCTGTGAGACCCTGGACTCACATTTCCATGGACTTCATCACTGACTTGCCCTGTTCCAAGGGTTGCAACACCGTCTGGGTGATCGTCGACCGTTTTTCGAAGATGGCACACTTTGTTCCATTGACTGGTCTACCGACAGCTCCGAAACTAGCTCTACTATTCATCCAAGAACATTTTCGGTTGCATGGGTTGCCACAGGAAATAGTCTCTGATCGTGGGGTACAGTTCACCGCAAGGTTTTGGAAAGCCCTCTGCTCAACTTTACAGATTAAACTTAAATTTTCCTCCGCTTATCATCCCCAAACGAACGGACAAACGGAACGAGTCAATCAAGATCTAGAGACTTTCCTTCATCTTTATCTCTCCCCTTCCCTGGACAACTGGGTGGAGTTGTTACCTTGGGCGGAGTTTGCCCATAACCATTCGTTTCATTCTTCCACTGGTGAATCTCCATTCTTCGTCAACTACGGGTTCCATCCACGTGTTCCGGAATTACCAAGCCTTCTGATAGAAGAGGTTCCAGCTGTAACGTCCACTCTACAACACTTCGGACAAATTTGGAGTAAGATTCATGCTAATCTTAAGAAGGTTTCAGTCCGGTACAAGTTCTTCGCAGATAAGAAACGGCGAGCCGCTCCTCAATACAAGGTTGGTGACAGGGTTTGGCTGTCCACACGTAATATCCGGTTAAAGGTGCCCACCATGAAGTTTGCTCCAAGATTCATCGGTCCTTACCCTGTGCTACAAGTCCTAAATCCTGTGGTCTGTAAGCTGGGTTTACCTTCTCACCTACGTATAATAAATGCCTTCCATGTTTCTCTTCTTCGTCCTCTCGTCCTTAATCGTTTTCATTCAAAGACCTCTAGCCCCACCTCTGTGCAGACTGAAACAGGAACAGACTTCGAGATCAAAACTATTCTAGACTCTCGGTACCTTCACAAGAATCTGCAATATCTGGTGGAGTGGAAAGGATATGGTCCTGAGGAGAGAAGTTGGATAAAGGCTTCTGAGGTCTCGGCTCCTCGACTAATCCGGATTTTCCATTCTAGACACCCTACGAAACCAGGAAAGTGTCCAGGGGCCACTCCTAGAGGAGGGGGTACTGTCACAGCGCCGCCGCGGTCTCCATACTTACCCCTCCGGGCGCGCTGGGTTTTCGTGCGGCCGTCCTCGCTGGCGGTTCCCGGCGTCCAGCGCTCCGTCCGGCCAGCGTGTGCGCTCGACGTCCACGGGAGGTGCGGGTGACGTCATCGGTACCTCCACCAATCAGGCCCTGGCGGGAAGTTCAAATTCAGACGGCGGGCGATGCTCCGGCGCCTGAGTATCATCGTTGCTGCGACTGTGGTGGTGATCTCCAGAGCTCTCGTTCCTCCGTGCTTCCCAGCACCTCCGTGCCTCAGCATCTCCATGCTTCCCAGCACCTCCGTGCCTCAGCATCTCCGTGCCTCCAGTGTCTCCGTGCCTCAGCACCTCCGTGCCTCAGCATCTCCGTGCCTCAGCATCTCCGTGCCTCAGCACCTCCGTGCCTCAGCATCTCCGTGCCTCAGCATATCCGTGCCTCAGCACCTCCGTGCCTCAGCACCCAGCACCTCCGTGCCTCAGCACTCAGCACCTCCGTGCCTCAGCACCTCCGTGCCTCAGCACTCAGCATCTCCGTGCCTCAGCACTCAGCACCTCCGTGCCTCAGCACTCAGCACTTCCGTGCCTCAGCACCTCTGTGCCTCAGCACTCAGCATCTCCGTGCCTCAGCACTCAGCACCTCCGTGCCTCAGCACTCAGCATCTCCGTGCCTCAGCATCTCCGTGCCTCAGCACCTCCGTGCCTCAGCACTCAGCACCTCCGTGCCTCAGCTCTCAGCACTTCCGTGCCTCAGCACCTCCGTGCCTCAGCACTCAGCATCTCCGTGCCTCAGCACTCAGCACCTCCGTGCCTCAGCACTCAGCATCTCCGTGCCTCAGCATCTCCGTGCCTCAGCATCTCCGTGCCTCAGCACCTCCGTGCCTCAGCACTCAGCACCTCCGTGCCTCAGCACTCAGCACCTCAGTACCTCCGTGCCTCAGCACTTAGCACCTCCGTGCCTCAGCACTCGGCACCTCTGTGCCTCCAGCACCTCTGTGCCCCCAACACCTCTGTGCCCCCAACACCTCTGTGCCTCCAGCACCTTCGTGCCTCCAGTACCACTGTGCCTCCAAGCATCTCAATGTCTCTAAGCGCCTCAGCGCCTTCAAACACCTCAGTAACTCTAGTATTTCGGTGCCTCCAGCACCTCAGTGCCTCCAGCACCCCAACATCGCTCACAGTAAGCTTTTGGCACTCTCCACCCATTCATCAGCACCTTTACAAGTCTTGTCTTTCAGGAGACCTTCAAGCATTCATCCGTGCCTCCTGCCTACCGTCCTAATCCTGTATGAGGAAGACCTACATCCGGCCATCTCTACTGCGACCCAGTAGCGGTTCCTCTTCCCGGTCACCGGAAGAAACCCAGAGTCCACAACACTTCCAAACCAGGTCAGTGATAGCGAGTCCTCAACTCTGCCCTATCCACGTGAAAAACCAAGTATGGGCTTTTATGTGATAAAGCCGCCAATTCGGAAACACGTCTTGCCGAAGCTAACGCTAACAACATGACCACTTTACACGTGAGGTATTTCAACCCCACAGTTTTGAGTGGTTCAAACCAAGGTGACTTGAGGAACCGTAACACCACGTTAAGATCCCAAGGCGCCACCGGAGGCACAAAAGGAGGCTGAATATGCAGCACTCCCTTCACAAACGTTTGTACTTCAGGGATAGAGGCCAATTCTCTTTGAAAGAAAATGGATAAGGCCGAAATCTGGACCTTTATGGACCCTAATTTTAGGCCCAAAGTCACTCCTGTTTGAAGGAAGTGGAGTAGACGGCCCAAATGGAACTCCTCCGTAGAAGCGGCTCTGGCCTCACACCAAGAAACATATCTCCGCCATATACGGTGATAATGTTTTAACGTCACGTCTTTCCTAGCCTTGATCAGGGTAGGAATGACCTCCTCCGGAATCCCTTTTTCCGCTAGGATCCGGCGTTCAACCGCCATGCCGTAAAACGCAGCTGCGGTAAGTCTTGGAACAGACAGGGCCCCTGCCGCAGCAGGTCCTGCCTTAGAGGAAGAGGCCACGGATCCCCTGCGAGCATCTCTTGCAGCTCCGGATACAAAGTCCTCCGTGGCCGATCTGGAACAATGAGTATTGTTCTGACCCTGCTTCTTCGTATTATTCTCAACACCTTGGGTATGAGAGGAAGAGGAGGAAACACATAGACCGATCTGAGCACCCAAGGTGTCACCAGAGCGTCTACCGCTACCGCCTGAGGGTCCCTTGACCTAGCTTTAGCTTTTTGTTGAGATGGGATGCCATCATGTCGATTTGAGGCAGTCCCCAACGATCCGTGATCTGTGCGAAGACTTCTTGATGAAGTCCCCACTCTCCCGGATGCAGATCGTGCCTGCTGAGGAAGTCCGCCTCCCAGTTGTCCACCCCCGGGATGAACACAGCTGACAGCGCGCTTACATGGCCTTCCGCCCAGCGTAGAATCCTTGTCGCTTCTGCCATGGCCATTCTGCTCCTTGTTCTGCCTTGGCGGTTTATATGAGCCACTGCCGTGACATTGCCTGACTGAATCAGAACCGTTTTTTTCCCAAGAAATTCCTCCGCTTGACGCAGGGCGTTGTATATGGCCCTCAACTCCAGGACGTTGACGTGGAGACAAGACTCTAGGCTTGACCAGAGACCTTGGAAATTTCTTCCCAGTGTCACTGCTTCCCAGCCTCGGAGGCTTGCGTCCGTGGTCACCAGGACCCAGTCCTGAATGCCGAACCTGCGACCTTCTAGTAGGTGAGCACTGTTCAGCCACCACAGGAGAGATACCCTGGTCCTGGGAGACAGTGTGATCTTTTGCTGCATTTGTAGATGGGATTCCGACCACTTGTCCAAAAGGTCCCATTGAAAGGTCCTCGCATGGAACCTGCCGAAAGGGATGGCCTCGTAGGAAGCCACTATCTTCCCCAGGACCCGCGTGCAATGATGTACTGAAACCTTTTTTGGTTTTAATAGGTTCCTGACCATGGCTATGAGTTCCTGAACCTTTTCGATCGGAAGAAAAACCTTTTTCTGGTCTGTGTCTAGAATCAGCCCCAAAAAGGTCAGACGCGTTGTAGGGACTAGCTGGGACTTCGGTATATTGAGAATCCAGCCGTGTAACTGCAACATCTTCATGGACAGAGACACGCTGTCCAGCAACCTCTCCCGAGATCTCGCCTTTATGAGGAGATCGTCCAAGTATGGGATAATTGTGACCCCCTGCCTGCGCAGGAGCACCATCATTTCCGCCATTACCTTGGTGAAAATTCTCGGGGCCGTGGAAAGCCCAAACGGCAACGTCTGAAATTGGTAGTGACAGTCCTGCACTGCAAATCTCAGGAACGCCTGATGCGGGGGGAATATCGGAACATGAAGGTAAGCACCCTTTATGTCCAGGGACACCATCCAATCCCCCCCTCCAGGCTGGCGATGGCCGCCCTGAGTGATTCCATTTTGAACTTGAACCTCTTCAAGTACAGGTTCAGAGATTTCAGGTTTAAAATGGGTTTGACCGAACCGTCCGGTTTCGGGACCACAAACGGGGTTGAGTAATATCCCTCTTCTTGCTGGAGATGAGGAACTGTGACAATCACCTGTTGAGTATACATTTTTTGGATTGCTGTCAACACTAGCTCCCTCTCTGACGGGGAAGCCGGCAGAGCCGATTTGAAAAATCGTCGAGGAGGCAAGTCTTCGAATTCCAGCCTGTATCCCTGGGAAACAATCTCTAATGCCCAGGGATCCACCTGTGAGTGAACCCAGACGTGGCTGAAAAATCGAAGACGAGCCCCCCCCCCCCCAGATCTGCCTCCCCCCGGAAAGCCCCAGCGCCATGCGGTGGACTTTGCCGACGCGGGGGAGGACTTCTGCTCTTGGGAACGAGCTGTGTGCAGCTTTTTCCCCCTGCTTTTCCCTCTGGCAACAAAGGACGATCCACGTACCTTATTGTTTTTATTGGAACGAAAGGACTGTATTTGATAATGAGGTGCCTTTTTTGTATGTTGCGGGGGGACATAAGGTAAGAAATTTGACTTACCAGCCGTAGCCGTAGAGACAAGGGGGTATATTTACTAAGGTCCCGATTTTGACCGAGATGCCGTTTTTTCATCAAAGTGTCATCTCGGTAATTTACTAAGCAATAATCACGGCAGTGATGAGGGCATTCGTAATTTTTTGGAAGTCCATCAAAAAAAATACGAATGAATACACCATCGGTCAAAACGCGGCTGTTTAAGTATGAATCTCGGTAATTTACTAAGAAGTGCAAAGCAAAAAAAAATCAAACACTGCCGTGAAAAATTACAACTCGTAAAAAAGTGCTAAAAAAAACAGACCTGCTGTTTTAATCCGTGATTGTATAGGCATGCAGGGATCCATGAGATCCGTGCATGTATATCAGTGGGAAGGGGTGGGAAAGTGGTTATTTTCTTAAAAAAAATTGCGTGGGGTCCCCCCTCCTAAGCATAAGCAGCCTCGGGCTCTTTGAGCCGATCCTGGTTGCAGAAATATGGGGAAAAAATTGACAGGGGTTCCCCCATATTTAAGCAACCAGCATCGGGCTCTGCGCCTGGTCCTGGTTCCAAAAATACGGGGGACAAAAAGAGTAGGGGTCCCCCGTATTTTTTAAAACCAGCACCGGGCTCCACTAGCTGGACAGATAATGCCACAGCCGGGGGTCACTTTTATATAGTGCCCTGTGGCCGTGGCATCAAATATCCAACTAGTCACCCCTGGCCGGGGTACCCTGGGGGAGTGGGGACCCCTTCAATCAAGGGGTCATCCCCCCCAGCCACCCAAGGGCCAGGGGTGAAGCCCGAGGCTGTCCCCCCCATCCAATTGGCTGCGGATGGGAGGCTGATAGCCTTTTGTGAAAATGAAAAGATATTGTTTTTAGTAGCAGTACTACAAGGCCCAGCAAGCCTCCCCCGCATGCTGGTACTTGGAGAACCACAAGTACCAGCATGCGGCGGAAAAACTGGCCCGCTGGTACCTGTAGTACTACTACTAAAAAAATACCCAAAAAAAGACAAGACACACACACCTTGAAAGTAACGTTTTATTACATCCATCCACACAAACATACATACATACTTACCTTATGTTCACACGAGGGTCCGTCCTCTTCTCCAGTAGAATCCATGGGGTACCTGTTGAATAAATTATACTCACCAGATCCAGGGTACCAGGCTCCTCGTAGCATCCATTTGTAATCCACGTACTTGATTAAAAAAATAAAACGGATACCCGAGCCACGCACTGAAAGGGGACCCATGTTTTCACATGGGTCCCCTTTCCCCGAATGCCAGAAACCCACTCTGACTGATGTCTAAGTGGGTTTCTTCAGCCAATCAGGGAGCGCCACGTTGTAGCACCCTCCTGATCGGCTGTGTGCTCCTGTACTGACTGACAGGCGGCACACGGCAGTGTTACAATGTAGCGCCTATGCGCTCCATTGTAACCAATGGTGGGAACTTTCTGCCCTGCGGTTGACCGAAAGTGACCTCACCGCTGAGCAGAAAGTTCCCACCATTGGTTACAATGGAGCGCATAGGCGCTACATTGTAACACTGCCGTGTGCCGCCTGTCAGTCAGTACAGGAGCACACAGCCGATCAGGAGGGTGCTACAACGTGGCGCTCCCTGATTGGCTGAAGATACCCACTTAGACATCAGTCAGAGTGGGTTTCTGGCAGTCGGGGAAAGGGGACCCATGTGCAAACATGGGTCCCCTTTCAGTGCGTGGCTCGGGTGTCCGTTTTTTTATTTTATTCATGTACGTGGATTACAAATGGATGCTACGAGGAGCCTGGGACCCTGGAGCTGGTGAGTATAATTTATTCAACAGGTACCCCTTGGATTCTACTGGAGAAGAGGACGGACCCTCGTGTGAACATAAGGTAAGTATGTATGTATGTTTGTGTGGATGGATGTAATAAAACTTTACTTTCAAGGTGTGTGTGTCTTGTCTTTTTTTGGGTATTTTTTTAGTAGTAGTACTACAGGTACCAGCGGGCCAGTTTTTCCGCCGCATGCTGGTACTTGTGGTTCTCCAAGTACCAGCATGCGGGGGAGGCTTGCTGGGCCTTGTAGTACTGCTACTAAAAACAATATCTTTTCATTTTCACAAAAGGCTATCAGCCCCCCATCCGCAGCCAATTGGATGGGGGGGACAGCCTCGGGCTTCACCCCTGGCCCTTGGGTGGCTGGGGGGGGGGACCCCTTGATTGAAGGGGTCCCCACTCCCCCAGGGTACCCCGGCCAGGGGTGACTAGTTGGATTTTTGATGCCACGGCCGCAGGGCACTATATAAAAGTGACCCCCGGCTGTGGCATTATCTGTCCAGCTAGTGGAGCCCGGTGCTGGTTTTAGAAATACGGGGGACCCCTACTCTTTTTGTCCCCCGTATTTTTGGAACCAGGACCAGGCGCAGAGCCCGATGCTGGTTGCTTAAATATGGGGGAACCCCTGTCATTTTTTTCCCCATATTTCTGCAACCAGGGTCGGCTCAAAGAGCCCGAGGCTGGTTATGCTTAGGAGGGGGGACCCCACGCATTTTTTTTCTCCGTTTTACAGTGTTTATTTAAAAAAAAAAAAAAAATGAACCCCAGCACGGATCACACAGATCCGGCCGAGATTCATTGTGATAAAGTCGGCAGTGTTTTGCTAATCACTGCCGTAAAAAACGGGAAAAAAACACGAATGACATCGACATCGGAACAAATGAAAAATCCGAATACGACAGCTTAGTAAATTAGGCGTAATAAATTCAAAAAGTTGCAGTTTTACACTTTCGATGTCATTCGTGATTGAACTTTGACCTTTTTCCGAAAATTACGAATGTTAGTAAATATACCCCAAGATCCGAGAGGCCGTCTCCAAACAACTCCACCCCCTTGTAAGGCAAGGACTCCATATGCCGCTTTGAATCGGCATCTCCCGTCCACTGTCGGGTCCACAAGAGCCGCCTAGCAAAAATAGACATAGCATTTATTCTGGAGCTTAATAAACAAATGTCTCTCTGAGCATCCCTCATATACAAGGCAGCATCTCTGATATGCTCTATGGTCATTTGAATGGCGTCCCTGTCTAAGGTGTCAATTTCCGTAGATAAGGAATCTGCCCATGCTACAACCGCACTACAAACCCAGGCCGATGCCATAGCCGGTCGAGCAATAGTACCGGAATGATTGTAAATGTGCTTTAAGGTAATTTCCTGCCTGCGATCAGCAGGTTCCTTGAGGGAAGCCGTATCCTGAGAAGGCAGTGCCACCTTTTTGGACAAACGTGTTAGCGCCTTGTCAACTTTTGGCGAAGATTCCCAGCATATCCTATCAGTTTGTGGAAAAGGATACGCCATGAGAATCCTTTTGGGAACTTGTGGTCTCCTATCCGGAGATTCCCAAGCCTTTTCGCACAAGTCACTTAATTCAAATGAGGATGGGAAAGTGACCTCAGCCTTTTTCCCTTTATACATGTGTACCCTCGTGTCAGGGACAGGGGGTTCCTCAGTAATGTGAAAAACCTCTTTAATGGCCATAATCATGTAGCGTATACCCTTAGCCACCTTTGGCTGTAATTTTGCATCTTCATAGTCGACACTAGAGTCAGTATCTGTGTCGGTATCTGTGTCATCGATCTGGGATATGGTGCGCTTCTGAGACCCCGAAGGACCTGGCGCCTCAGGGACAGGCATGGACTGGCTACCTGACTGATCCCTAGCTTCTGCTTTGTCTAATCTTTTATGCAATAGATTGACATTTGCATTCAAGACATTCAGCATATCCACCCATTCCGGTGTCGGCGTTGCCGACGGCGACCTGACATTCAAGCACTCCCCCTCCCCATTGAGCGAGCCTTCCTCGTCAAACATGTCGACACACGCGTACCGACACACTTCACACACACACACACACACACACACACACACACACACACACACACACACAGGGAACCCCTTTCCTGAAGACAGTATCCCTGTCAAGGCCCTTTGGAGAGACAGAGAGAGAGTAAGCCAGCACACACCCCAGCGCAATAACGCTGGAGACCAACACAAATTGTTTTTCCCCAGCAGCGCTGTATAATATGTAAACCGCCAATTATGTGCCCCCCCCCCCTCTCTTTTAAGCACCCTTTCACCGTGTGTAAGCAGGGGAGAGTCAAGGGAGCTTCCTCTCAGCAGTGCTGTGGAGAGAAAATGGCGCTGGTGAATGCTGAGGGAGAAGCCCCGCCCCCTCGACGGCGGGCTTCTGTCCCGCTCAAACTTAGTGAAATATGGCGGGGGCTCTTTTATATACATGTACAGAGCCCACCTGTACATGTATATATTCTTTATGCCATGCAGAGGTTTATATTGCCGCCCAGGGCGCCCCCCCCCCCCCCCCCCCCTGCGCCCTGCACCTTTACAGTGACCGGAGTATGTGAGGTGTATGGGAGCAATGACGCACAGCTGCAGTACTGTGCATTACCTCAGTGAAGCTGAAGGCTTCTGCCGCCTGACGACTTCTAGCTCTGTGAGAAGAACGGCGGCGCGGCTCCAGGGGTGGACGCCCAGTAAGAACCTGCGTTCGCCCCCTCTGGAGCTAATGGTGTCCAGTAGCCGAGGAAGCAGAGCCTATCTTTGACAAGAAGGTCTGCTCCTCTCTCCTCAGTCCCACAATGCAGGGAGCCTGTTGCCAGCAGTGCTCCCTGTGAAAAAGTAAAATGTAGAAAGAAAAAATCCAAACAAAAATGCTTCTAGGCAGAGAACTCTGGAAAGCTCTCTGCTGTGCACCCATCTTCTCTGGGCACAGTGTAAAACTGAGGTCTGGAGGAGGGGAATAGAGGGAGGAGCCAGTGCACACCCAGAGTCCAAAGCTTTCTTAAAGTGCCCTATCTCCTGCAGAGCCCGTCTATTGCCCATGGTCCTTACGGAGTCCCCAGCATCCTCTAGGACGTTAGAGAAATCTTTTACATATAAATCAGCTTTTGTTATATATGAGAGAAGTCACACGGGCGATCAAAACCATTTCTACTTTCTAAGTGCGGGAAATCTTTTACATACTGTATAAATCAGCTTTTGTTAGACATGAGAGAGCTCACACAGGTGACAAGCCATTTTCATGTTCTGCGTGTGGTAAATGTTTTATTCATAAATTTGATATTATTGCACATCAGGGAAGCCACACAGGTGAGAAGCCATTTGCATGTGCTCAGTGTGGGACATGTTTTATAGATAAAGCAACTCTTCTTAGACATGCGAGATGTCACAGAGGAGAAAAACTATTTACATTTACTGAGTGGGGGAAATGTTTTACACAGAAATCATCTTTTGTTGCCCCTCATAGATATCACACAGGTGAGAAGTCATTTTCTCGTGCTGAGTTTGGGAAATGTTTTATAGATAGAGCAACTCTTCTTAGACATGAGAGATGTCACAAAGAGGAGAATCCTTTTCCATGTACTGAATGCGGGAAATGTTTTAAACAGAAATCACATCTTGTAATACATGAGAGAAATCACACTAGGGGGAAGCCATATTCATGTTCTGCATGCGGGAAATATTTTTCACACAAAACATATCTTGTTACACATCATAGAAGTCACACAGGTGAGGATGTTTGGAGGGCTCTCCATCCCACTGATAGGGAGTGTACCTGCCTATCCTCAGCCCACCATACCCTATCCCGAATTGATTACATATTCACGTCTCACACCCTCTTTCCTAACATAGTGGATGCTTTGTAACTCCAATATCCCTCTCTGATCATGCCCTCGTGACAGCCTCTATCCAAATCTCTGAATTGCAGGACACCCCCAGACTTTGGAAATTCCCCTCCTATCTATACAAATCGTTGAAATTTCGGAATAGACTTGAAGCTGCCTGGGAAACATATGCCTCTGATAATGCACCACATGCAGACTCTGATCCCATGCTCTTTTGGTTGACAGCCAAATCTGTAATGCGGGGGGAGATAATGTCTTATGTGGCTGGTTTACGCAGAAAACACACTGAACACTATTTGAAGTTCCAGACGGCCCTGACCTCAGCCTTTCAGCAGTTCAAGTCCATGCCAAACAATACCACTAAACATAATTATCTCCTGGCAAAAACACGAATTCCTGTTGACACTCGGAGATAAATATATGTTCAATGTTAGCTATCGGTTCTATAAATTTGGAAACAAGACGGGTAAGTTACTTTCTAACCTCTTGCGTGGCTCTCATCCTCCCCTGACTACGCGACCTCTGATGACAGAATCGGGCAAACTGACTACCACTAATGCCGAGATCTCTGCAGTCATGCGCTCCTTTTATACTGATCTCTACTCCCCTACAGTTCCCCGCCCATCCCCCCCAGACTTGATTACAGATTCTGCTTCTCTCAATGATTGGGACTCCCTGCCGGTACCTGAATTGCCTCCGGAGCTTAGCCAGTCATTAACATCCCCGATTACCTTGGAAGAGATCCGCCAGACTATTGGTCATTTCAAACGTGACAAAGCCCCAGGACCCGATGGTTTCTCTGCTGATTTTTACAAGCTGCTCTTGCCAAAACCAGAGTCCCCATTGATGCATGCGCTTAATTCTATGCTTACATCTCAAACTCTCCCTCCATACTTCAACTCAGCCATCCTTAAAGTTTTACCAAAACCGGGCAGAGACCTCACCCTCCCGGGATCCTATCGTCCCATCTCCCTACTAAACCTTGACTATAAATTGCTGACCAAGATTCTGGCTGATCGGTTAAAACTACTCCTTCCCCGCATCATCCATCCAGATCAAACGGGCTTTATATGGGGCAGACATTCGGAAGTCAATGTCAGACGCGTGTTGTCAGCGGTTCAGGCATCCTCCGTCACCTCTGACCCCGCTTATATCCTTTCCCTCGACGCGGAGAAGGCGTTTGATCTGGTTGAATGGCCCCATCTTTACCACTCCTTAGCACGCTTTGGCTTTCCGTCGGCTTTCATAGACTGGATTAGGCTCCTATATACTCATCCCCAAACTCAGGTATCCTGCAACGGTGCTTTGTCTCCTCCCTTCCCAATAGGTAGAGGTACACGGCAGGGATGCCCACTGTCTCCTTTATTGTTTGATATTGCTCTGGAGCCTCTGGCGATAGCCTTGCGAGCGTCCAGGAAATTCCAGGGGGTCCGGATTGGTGATGTGGAGCTCAAGGTGGCATTATTTGCAGACGATATGCTTCTTTTTATTTCTGAACCTAACGTCTCCATCCCAGAGATTCTCCGCCTCATATCGTCTTTCGGGAAAACCTCGGGCTATCGGATCAATGTTTCTAAGTCGGAGTTACTACCCCTGGGGACCCCCCGTGCTCCCATCACCCAACCTGTCCCTACCTTGACGCTGACGTTTAAAACTGTTCTAGATAAGATCACCTACTTGGGAATACAAATCCCATCAGACTTATCCACCTTATATGAAGCCAACTTCACACCCATGCTACATAAGCTTACCACTACCCTTGACTCTTGGAAACTTTTACCCCTTTCACTCTTGGGCCGAGTGGCGGTTCTACAAAGTGTGTTTTTCCCACGCCTATATTATCTCATGCAGATGTTACCCATACGCCTTTCCACGAGAGATCTGGCCTACATTCGCAAAATCCTTACCAAGTTTCTCTGGAAAGGCAAGAGACCCCTCATAGCGTTTAAAAAACTGACTGCTCCCCGTACTGCGGGGGGAGTCGGCCTACCTGACTTCCTCTCATACTCCCTATCTGCCCTTTTTCGTTGGGCTGCTGATTGGCTGACGGACGGTCATGCTTACACAGACCCCGCTTTAGATGAGGCCATGTTTTCTCCCTTTTCTCCCAGCGCACTCCCCCACTCTACCCCGAAATCTATCCCTCCTCATATCCTTGGCTCCCCATTATTCCATGATATCTATTATGCATGGATTAAAATAAACAAACAAACTGTTCCACAGGAATCATATGTCCACACGGCGAGATCCTCTCTGGGGTAATCCTGCATTCCCTCCATCTCTCACAAACTCTATCTTTAAACTCTGGAGGACTAAAGGACTGTCATGTTCCTCCAAAGTTTACGACCTGGGGGGAAATTTTGGCCTATTCTCTTTCCTCCAGGATAAATACGACATCCCACAATCACATTTCTACATGTATTTACAGGCTCGACACTATCTTACCTCCACTCTCCATTCCAGGGATCACACCTCACCCCCCTCTGGCCCCCCGGATCCACTACAATCAGTGATTTCCTTGTGTGAACGTGTACCCTTTTGCACTAGGATGCTGTACAACCTCCTCACTGACATAACCTCACCCCATAGATGGTCCATGTTACTGTCCCAATGGCAGAAAGATATTCCCTCCCTTACTGACTCTGCAGCTCTAAGCACTTTTTATTGCTTAACTATGAAAACCCTGTCCTCTGCTTATTTACAAGAAGTCCATCTCCGAACCCTACAAAGGGCTTATGTCCCTCAAATTCACCATGCCCGTTACAACCCCCTGATTTCAGGGGAATACCCTAAATGTGGTTACCACTCAGCAACTTTCTATCACAATTTCTGGGAATGTGGCCACATTAGGAAATTCTGGGGTAAGGTACTCACCTGTATCAACACTCTGCTCCACACCCGAGTCACACCCGACCCTTTAGCTTGTTTATGTGCGAGTTTCTCTCAGTGGGACTTGGGTACTCATGGACAAAGGCACATACCGTTACTGACCATATTGGTCACAGTGTCTAAAAAGATCATTCTCACCCATTGGGTCTCCAGATCTAAGCCTTCTTTATCGGAAGTACACAGGAAAATGTTACAAATACTATATTTTGATCGTAGATCTGCACTGGTACATATAGAAACAGATGATGTTAAATTCTATGCTAGATGGGAAACATATATTGACCCACTCCCTCGTTCCACGCAAGCCCACATATCCACGGTCTTTGAATCGACTGAATGGTACCTGCTCCGACAAATCTCATTACAGTCTCCACCGTCATAGCTGAACATCTGACCTTGTACTACCCCTACCCTCCCCCCCCTTTCTTCTTACCCCTTATGTGTGACCCCCCCCCCTCCCCCACAGGATTCGTTTAGTTAAGTTTGACTGATATATCAGGTTTATTGTTAATCGGAATTGTACTGGCAGATTTGCCCAAGGCAACCAAGGAGGACCTCACCCTAGGAGTCATAAAATATGATGGATCACTGGCCTCTGCTTTTTCCTAGACCAGGCACCTCCTTAAATCGCCTCCACGCTGTATGCAATTTCATTGCTTGTTATTACTGTTCCTGCTACTCCTTTAGATTGCATGTCACCTGCCTTTCATGCCTGATATACCTTTTACACCTGATGTCTTACTATTTTGTTGTATTGTAAAACCTCAATAAAACAGATTTATAAAAAAAAAAAAAAAAACAATAAACTTTGAAACTTTGCAAGTTAAAACTATTTTCTTTATAGAACAAATCTCATCCCTAATATGGAATCTTCACTGACTTCTTTGACATTTTTTTGGTTCTCTAATTAATTAAATGAATGATTGTATTACTAAATCTGAGGGCACTGAGTGTGAGACTTCCCAATATAAACAGTAAAATATTAAACACAATATTCCTTTAAGTCACTATAGACTTCACTTTTACATAAAAGATTTATTCACAATAAAATGGATAAAAAAATAAGATTTTACTTACCGGTAAATCTATTTCTCGTAGTCCGTAGAGGATGCTGGGGACTCCGTAAGGACCATGGGGAAGAGACGGGCTCCGCAGGAGACATGGGCACTTTAAGAAAGAATTTAGTTCCTGGTGTGCACTGGCACCTCCCTCTCTGCCCCTCCTCCAGACCTCAGTTATAGAACTGTGCCCAGAGGAGATGGACAGTACGAGGAAAGGATTTTTGTTAATCCAAGGGCAAGATTCATACCAGCCAAACCAATCACACCGTATAACTTGTGATAACAATCCAGTAAACAGTATGACAATAACATAGCATCAGTTCACGCCCGATGCAACAATAACGTAACCCTTATTGAAGCAATAACTATATACAAGTATTGCAGAAGAAGTCCGCACTTGGGACGGGCGCCCAGCATCCTCTACGGACTACGAGAAATAGATTTACCGGTAAGTAAAATCTTATTTTCTCTAACGTCCTAGAGGATTCTGGGGACTCCGTAAGGACCATGGGGATTATACCAAAGCTCCCAAACGGGCGGGAGAGTGCGGATGACTCTGCAGCACCGATTGAGCAAACATGAGGTCTTCCTCAGCCAGGGTATCAAACTTATAGAATTTTGCAAAGGTGTTTCTTCCCGACCAAGTAGCAGCTCGACACAGCTGTAGTGCCGAGACCCCTCGGGCAGCCGCCCAAGAAGAGCCCACTTTCCTAGTGGAATGGGCCTTGATCGATTTAGGTAACGGCAATCCTGCCGTAGAATGCGCCTGCTGAATCGTGATACAGATCCAGCGAGCAAGAGTCTGCTTTGAAGCAGGGCCGCCAAACTTGTTGGCTGCATACAGAACAAACAGTGCTTCTGTTTTTCAGACTCTAGCCGTCCTGACTACATAAATTTTCAAAGCTCTGACCACATCAAGGGACTCGGAATCCTCTAAGTCCCGTGTAGCCACAGGCACCACAATAGGTTGGTTCGAAAGGATGAAACCACTTTTGGCAGGAACTGAGGACGTGTCCGCAATTCCACTCTATCCATATGGAAAACCAGATAGGGGCTTTTATGTGATAAAGCCGCTAATTCCGACACTCGCCTAGCCGAAGCCAGGGCTAATAACATGACCACCTTCCAAGTGAGATATTTCAACTCCACCGTTTTCAGTGGTTCAAACCAGTGTGACTTTAGGAAGTCCAAGACCACATTTAGGTCCCAAGGCACCACCGGAGGCACAAATGGAGGCTGAATATGCAGTACTCCCTTAACAAAAGTCTGAACTTCTGGGAGAGAAGCCAATTCTTTTTGAAAGAAAATGGATAGGGCCGAAATCTGGACCTTAATGGAGCCTAATTTAAGGCCCAAATCCACTCCAGTTTGTAGGAAGTGAAGGAAACGGCCCAGATGGAATTCTTCCGTAGGAGCATTCCTGGCCTCACACCAAGAAACATATCTTCGCCATATACGGTGATAATGTTTTGCTGTTACTTCCTTCCTAGCCTTTATCAGCGTAGGGATAACCTCAACCGGAATACCTTTTTCCGCTAGGATCCGGCGTTCAACCGCCATGCCGTCAAACGCAGCCGCGGTAAGTCTTGGAACAGACAGGGTCCCTGTTGCAACAGGTCCTGCCTTAGAGGAAGAGGCCACGGATCTTCCGTGAGCATTTCCTGCAGATCTGGATACCATGTCCGTCGTGGCCAATCTGGAACAACAAGGATTGTTCTCACTCCTTTTCTTCTTACTATTCTCACCACCTTGGGTATGAGAGGAAGAGGAGGAAATACATAGACGGACCGGAACACCCACGGTGTCACGAGGGCGTCTACCGCTACTGCCTGAGGGTCTCTGGACCTGGCGCAATACCTCTGTAGCTTTTTGTTGAGGCGGGACGCCATCATGTCTATCTGTGGCAGTTCCCACCGACTCACAATCTGTGCGAAGACTTCTGGATGAAGTCCCCACTCTCCCGGGTGTAGGTTGTGTCTGCTGAGGAAGTCTGCTTCCCAGTTGTCCACTCCCGGAATGAACACTGCTGACAGTGCGCTTACATGATTCTCCGCCCAGCGAAGAATCCTGGTAGCTTCCGCCATTGCCACTCTGCTTCTTGTGCCGCCTTGGCGGTTTACATGAGCCACTGCGGTGATGTTGTCTGACTGGATCAGAACTGGTTGGTCGCGAAGTAAGTCCTCCGCTTGACGTAGGGCGTTGTATATGGCCCTTAGTTCCAGGATGTTGATGTGCAGACAAGTCTCTTGACTGGACCAAAGACCCTGGAAATTTCTTCCCTGTGTGACTGCTCCCCAACCTCGGAGGCTTGCGTCCATGGTCACCAGGATCCAATCCTGAATGCCGAATCTGCGGCCCTCGAGAAGGTGAGCACTCTGCAGCCACCACAGGAGCGACACCCTGGCCCTGGGGGACAGGGTGATCAACCGATGCATCTGTAGATGTGATCTGGACCACTTGTCCAACAGATCCCATTGGAAAGTCCTCGCATGGAACCTGCCAAAGGGAATGGCCTCGTATGAGGCCACCATCTTTCCCAGGACTCGAGTGCAATGATGCATGGACACCTGTCTTGATTTCAAAAGGTTCCTGATCAGAGTCATAAGATCCTGGGCTTTTCCTATCGGAAGATAAACCCTTTTCTGGGTCGTGTCCAGAATCATGCCCAAGAAAGGCAGACGAGTAGTAGGAACCAACTGCGACTTTGGGATATTGAGAATCCAGCCGTGTTGTTGTAACACTTTCAGTGAAAGAGATACACTGTTCAGCAACTGCTCTCTTGATCTCGCTTTTATGAGGAGATCGTCCAAGTACGGGATAATTGTGACACCCTGTACCGCAAATCTTAGGTACGCCTGATGAGGTGGATAAATGGGGACATGTCCAGTGACACCATAAAATCCCCCCCTTCCAGGCTGGCGATGACCGCTCTTAACGATTCCATCTTGAACTTGAACCTCTTCAAGTATAGGTTCAGAGATTTTAAATTCAATATGGGTCTGACCGAACCGTCCAGTTTCGGAACCACAAACATGGTCGAATAATAACCCCTTCCCTGTTGAAGGAGGGGAACCTTGACCACCACCTGCTGAAGATACAATTTTTGTATTGCATTTAACACTATCTCCCTCTCTAGGGGGGAAGACTGTAGGGCCGATTTGAAAAACTGGCGAGGAGGCACCTCTTCGAATTCCAGCTTGTAACCCTGAGACACAATTTCTATTGCCCAGGGATCCACCTGGGAGTGAACCCACATGTGGCTGAAATTCCGAAGACGCGCCCCCACTGGCCCCGACTCCGCCAGTGGAACCCCAGCGTCATGCGGTGGATTTTGCAGAGGCCGGGGAGGACTTCTGTTCCTGGGAACTAGCTGTATTGTGTAGCTTCTTTCCTCTGCCCCTCCCTCTGGCAAGAAAGGACGCACCTCAGAGTTTCTTGTTTCTTTGTGAACGAAAGGACTGCATTTGATAATGCGGTGCTCTCTTAGGCTGTGAGGGAACATAAGGCAAAAAATTTGACTTTCCAGCCGTAGCTGTGGAGACCAGGTCCGAGAGACCTTCACCGAACAATTCCTCACCCCTGTAAGGTAAAACCTCCATGTGCCGTTTTGAGTCGGCATCACCTGTCCATTGCCGAGTCCTTCTGGCAGAAATCGACATAGCGTTTATTCTAGAACCCAGCAGACTAATGTCTTTTTGAGCATCTCTCATATAAAGGACAGCGTCTTTAATATGCCCCAGGGTCAATAAAACAGTATCCCTATCTAGGGTATCAAACTCCTCTGATAAGGTATCAGTCCATGCCGCTACTGCACTACAGACCCAGGCTGACGTGATTGCCGGTCTGAGCAAGGTACCTGAATGTGTATAAATGGACTTCAGGGTACCCTCCTGTTTGCGATCAGCAGCATCCTTGAGGGTAGCCGTATCCTGGGACGGCAGGGCTACCTTTTTGGATAAGCGTGTTAAAGCTTTGTCCACCCTAGGGGAGGATTCCCATCGTAACCTGTCCGTTGGCGGGAAAGGATACGCCATAAGAATCCGTTTGGAAATCTGCAGTTTTTGATCTGGAGATTCCCAAGCTTTTTCACATAACTCATTCAGTTCGTGTGAGCGGGGAAAAGTTACCTCAGGTTTCTTTCCCTTATACATATAAACCCTTGTGTCAGGGACAGGGGTTTCCTCTGTGATGTGCAAAACCTCCTTAATTGCTATAATCATATATCGGTATCTGTGTCAACAATTTGGGATAGTGGGCGCTTGTGAGACCCCGACGGTCCCTGCGACATAGGATCAGGCACGGGTTGAGACCCTGACTGTCCCAATGCATCAGCCTTGTCTAATCTTTTATGCAAGGAATTTACATTATCATTTAAAACCTTCCACATATCCATCCAATCAGGTGTCGGCGCCATCGGCGGGGACACCACATTCATTTGCTCCTGCTCCTCTCCCACAAAGCCTTCCACATCAGACATGTCGACACAAGCGTACCGACACACCACACACACACAGGGAATGTCCTTTCTGAAGACAGTTCCCCCACGAGGCCCTGTGGAGAGACAGAGAGAGAGTATGCCAGCACACACCCCAGCGCTATATAACCCAGGAATAACACAGTAACTTAATGTTAACCCAGTAGCTGCTGTTTATATACTTTTTTGCGCCTAATTATGTGCCCCCCCTCTCTTTTCAACCCTCTTCTACCGTGTATCAGCAGGGGAGAGCCTGGGGAGCTTCCTCTCAGCGTGCTGTGGAGAAAAAAATGGCGCTGGTGAGTGCTGAGGGAGAAGCCCCGCCCCCTCGGCGGTGGGCTTCTGTCCCTCTTAAATTTTATTTCTTTGGCGGGGGCTCCTACATATATACAGTGCCCAGCTGTATATATGTGTTCATTTGCCAGAATGAGGTCCCAAATGCTGCCCAGGGCGCCCCCCCCCCCCCCCCCTGCGCCCTGCACCCTAACAGTGACCGGAGTATGTGTAGGTGTGTGGAGCAATGGCGATGGCATTTCTGGTAACAATGAATCCACTGTGAGATAAATGGCGTACCCCACTCACAAAAAATATGGCATATCTCCGCACATAAAGGTATCTTTGCCTCTATCACACAAAAGAGCCGTGACGTTAAATGCGTACCATGACTCACTCAAGAATGGGCGCTGATCCTCATATAACGGTTTCTTTTCACTGCTCCACAAATGATATACTGCTGACCAGATGCTGAGGGAGGGAGTGGCAGCAGTATATTCATTTGTGGAGCAGTGGGGTACGCCATTTATCTCACAGTGGATTCATTGTTACCAGAAATGACATCACCCTTTATTATATAAGGACATACTGCACTATGATGTTTTATTTCTGTTTTCATTATATATCATCCTGAGTCAATTTGCGGAGCAGAAGTTTCCATTTGGATCCATATTACAGCAGCAGGACCCATCTGTGAAGTTGAACTCCTCCCACAGTCTTATAAGGACATTAAGTATATTGTATGGAACTACACTGAGCGCTTGTACTCGATTAGGTGCCAGTGATTAGTCATACATAAATTCAATGGCTTGATACAGATTGGACATAATTTGACATGCCGTTGAATGGCCTAGCTGGAAACAAAATGTATCTTGATGTACTAATAACCACAGGATATTTTGTTCTAAAAGTTTTGGTCCCAATAAGGGCTTAGACACAGATGGATCATAGATAGGTGTCCTATCCTGAGAAATACACCACTGTCTCTTAAAGGTTTAGACAGCAGACCAATAGTGTCTTCACTTTTTAGTGTATGCAGCATAGTCTCGAGGGAAAAGTAAAAAAAATTAATTCCAGCAGATAGCATAGGTGTGTCCTATTCAGAGAGCAGTGAGACGCCACTGTGTCTTCTGGGGGCAGGAGCCGAACAGAGTTGGATGGGGGCAGGAGCCGAACAGATCGGATACCCTTCGCAAATCCCGGACTTCCTTCACATAGGAAGGAGCGTGGGTGTGGGGACAAATTCCCTCTTATTTTCATGTAAAATTATGGGAATCCCAACACTGTGTCTGTAGTTATCGGTATAGAAGGGACATATTTAGTTAAAGGTGAAATTTAAATTTTTCCCATGGCGCATAGTTTTTCCCACAGCTGTGAGGATTTTCCTATTCAGTTGGCTGCAGTAATTTATATAGGAATTAATGCTGCTTTTTTTTCTCCTGCAGGGTCCTTTGGGATATGATGAAGCGACAGCGGATTTGTACCAAACGGTCAAAGCTTTTCGGTCTCCCAGCATGCAACGGGCCCGTCCATATATTCCCACCTCCTGGCTCAGGCAAATAATTTTTTTGTTTGGTACGGCAGGAGCCGGACCATGGTCAGAGGGCTGCTGTTTTTTAGCAGCCCTAAGCTTTCTTATTTTATTTTTATAGTCTTACTATTTTTTATTGAGTGATCTTTCTAAACAGCGTCTTTTACATACCTTAGAAAGAGTCGCTCCAACAACTCCCCGCCGGGATGCGACAACGCTTACCCACGTGTACAGTGCTGTTTCGGCGGGCGTCTGTGTTGGCTATACTAACAGGTCCAGCAGATGTTACCAGACTGTTGCCGGAGCACGGGGAGAAGGTAAGGCATTGGTTCCACTTAGAGGTGGAACGCGGACACAGCCGCACTGTTTTGGGAGGAGACTACCAAACAGTCGCTGACTCGGCTGCCACCTAGGGTGCACCAGCGCTAGGCCTTAGGGATCATAGGCTCCAGGGGTAGTATAAGGCCATGATCCCTAGGGTTGATGTCAGCAGTGGGGAGTCAGACGCTCCCCCCAGTTCATGACCAGTTTCCTCAGAGTCTCCCACCATGAACTGTTTTCCCGCTTCCATCTGAGACGCTGTGTACTAAGGGGACCCAGTTGCAGCATAGGCGGCTGTGTGACTGGTGCGTCAGTGTTCACTATAGGTTCATGGAGCGGTTGTGTACACTATTAGCTTCTGGATCCACTCAGTGTTCGCAAATGTATTGATCGGCCCTGGAAGCGGGGTGAGTCTCCCGGTATCCCACTCTACTGAGCACGGGTAATACAGCACTAAGTCTGTATGCATTTGCTTTCAAGAAGCACCCTCCTCAAAGGTTTTTAGAGACTAAGGTCAGGGCTTTGCAAGAGGCAGTTTAGAAATTGCTTCAGTCAGGAGTAATCATTCCAGTTCCTCCTGCACAATGAGGACAGGGATTTTACTCCAACCTGTTTCTAGTCCAGAAGCCAAATGGGTCATTCCGGCCCATACTCAATCTCAAAGTGCTGAACAAGTACATTTGGGTGCCTCATTTTCATATGGAGATTTTTACGTTCCATCATTTTGGCCATGGAGCCAGGGGGTTTTATGGTATCCCTGGATATCCAGGATGCTTACCTACATGTTCCTATAGCACTGTCTCATCAGTGCTATCTCAGGTTCGCTATCCTCCAACAGCATTTTCAGTTCCAGGCCCTGCCTTTTGGATTGGCCACAGCCCCCAGAGTATTTACCAAAATTATGGTGGTAATGGCAGCTTAACTCCGCCAGCAGGGGATAAGAATTTTTCCATACCTCAATGATATTTTCATCCTGGCACAGTCTCAGGAATTGCTTCTGTGTCATCTGCAACAGACAATAACATGTCTGCAGCAGCACTGTTCGCTCATAAATTGGGCAAAATCATCTCTGGTTCCGTCACAGCGGATGACTCACCTTGGGGGCTGTACTGGATTCGAGCCTTCAGAGAGTAACTTTACCTCTGAACAAAATACCCAAAGTTCAGTCAAGAGTTCAGGAGCTGCTACACAGTCGAAGGGTATCCATTCACGCAGCAATATGTGTGATGGGATTGATGGTGTCAACATTCGACATGGTAGAGTATGCTCAGTTCCATTCGAGGCCTCTGCAACACATGATCCTTACCAAATGGATTGGTTTTCATTAGACAATAAAAACGCAGACTATGGTCCTTATTCTGGAAGTAAGGAGGTTGTTAGCCTGGTGGCTGCAGACATCCCATCTAGACAAAGGGAGACCCTTTTGGATATCAGATTGGGAAATTCTGATAACGGATGCCAGCCTTCAGGGCTGGAGAGTGGTGTCAGGAAGGTTTTGTTTCCAGGGGCAGTGGACCAAGGAAGAAAGTTGCCTGCCAATAAATATATTGGAACTTCGGGCCATATACAGGGCGCTGATTCAGGCAAAGGACATCCTTCAGGGGAAACCAGTTCAGATCTGCTCGGACAATGCGACGGCAGTAGCGTACCTCAACCATCAGGGAGGAACTCGCAGCTAAAAAAGCAATGAAGGAGGTTAGTCACACGTTAAAGTGGGCAGAACTTCATCATCCAGCCTTGTCTGCAGTGTTCATCCCAGGAGTCCTAAACTGGGAAACGGATTTTCTCAGTCGACACACCATTTAGGCAAGCGAATGGGCTCTACACCCGGAGGTCTTACAGACCCTAGTAGATAGGTGGCGGTTGCCGGAGATAGATCTCATGGCGTCCCGTCAGAACAACAAAGTTCTCGAATATGGGTCAAGAAGAAAGAATCCCAGAGCTATCTTTGTGGATGCCCTGTCAGTGAGATGGGACTTTCACCTGGCGTATGTGTTTCCACCAAACGCCTTATTACCCAGGGTGGTGAGAAAGGTAAAACAAGGAAGTGGTGCCTTGATACTAATAGTTCCGGCTTGGCCCAGAAGACATTGGTACACAGATCTGCAGAGGATGTCGATGGAAGCTCCATTCCCACTCCCTCACCGTCCAGATCTACTGACTCAAGGTCCTTGTTATCACAGACACCTGGATCGATTGTCTTTGACGGCGTGGCTTTTGAGACTTCTATCCTGAAGTCAAGAGGATTCTCACAACAGGTAATTCAAACAATGCTCAGAGCAAGGAAACCTTCCTCAGCTCACATTTATCACCGAATATGGCAAGCCTATATTCAATGGTGCAGTGAACAGAATTTTGACCCTAGGTCTTTTAGAGTTTCCAGGGTCTCTAACGTTCCTTCAGGCTGGAATGGATAAACATTTAAGGGTGGCTTCCTTAAGAGTGCAAGTGTCAGCATTGACTGTATGGTTCCAAAAGAAAATTGCCAACCTATAGGATGTGCGCACTTTTTTCCAGGGAATGTTGCGCATTCAACCTCCTTTTGTTCCTTCTACAGTGTCTTGTGACTTGAGTTTAGTCCTAAAGGCCCTTCAAGTTGCCCCATTTGAACCACTTAAAAGAGTGGATCTTAAATGGTTGACAGCTAAAGTTCTCTTTCTACTGGCCACGGCTTCAGCTAGAAGAGTTTCTGATTTAGTGGCATTGTTATGTTGTCCTCCATATCTAATTTTTTATGCAGATAGAGCAGTTATGAGAACTAAATCTGGGTATCTTCCTAAGGTGGTGTCTAAATTCCACCTTAACGAATAAATTGTAGTCCCGGCTTTCCAGGGGCCAGGTCTTTCTGCGGGAGATGCATCGTTGGACGTAGTCCATGCCTTAAGGATCTACGTGGATCATACCAGTGCTATCAGAAAGACAGATTCTCTCTTTGTTCTCTATGGATTTGACAAGAGAGGATGGCCTGCTGATAACCAGACAATGGCGGGGTGGCTTCGGATGACGATTTCAGAAGCATATTCTCAAGCTGATCTCCCGATTCTGGCTAATGTCTCTGCTCACTCTACTCATAAGGTAGGTCCATCATGGGCAGCACAACGTGGTGCTTCAGCAGAACAGATATGTAAGGCAGCCACATGGTCTTCCATTAACACATTCATTAGACATTATGCCGTTGATACCTTTGCCTCTCAGGATGCTGAATTCGGGCAAAGGATTCTCCTGTCCAATCAGGAGCATCCCCACCACTAAATTGCTTTGGGACATTTCCAATGTTATCCTGTGGATAACCTGTGGACCCTGCCGGAGAAATATACATTATGGTAAGAACTTACCGTTGATAACGGTATTTCTCCTCAGGATCCACAGGGATCCTACCCTGGTGCATCTGATTTGAGGATCCTTTTACTCACTAACTTCTTCCTTCTTGTACGGAAGGGTGTACATGTGTGATCGTCTCGCCTGATTAGGGCTCTCTATGATGCTCCTGCCTTGAGCTTTGGAAAAACAACTGATTTGCCTGAGTCAGGAGGCGGGGATATATGGACGGGCCCATTGCATGCTGGGAGGCCGAAAAGCTTTGACCATTTGGTGCAAATCCGCTGTCGCTTCATCATATCCTAATGTCATCCTGTGGACTTAGGAGAAATACCGTTACCATAACGTATATTTTTCTTACAGCTTCATGGCAGGTGGAAAGTTGTGAAAAATATCTATTGTTAAAAATGCCTAGACTTAGTACAGAAACTCTGGGACCCCCCCCCCCCCCCCCCCCCACAAAAGCACTCTTTTCATGTTGTCATTATCGGGTATTGTGTGTAGAATTTTGAGGGGAAAAATGAATTTGTTCCAGTTTGGAATAAGGCTGTAACATAACAAAATGTGGAAAAAGTGAAGCGATGTGAATACTTTCCGGATGCA
Organism: Pseudophryne corroboree; assembly: GCF_028390025.1. Lineage (NCBI taxonomy): Eukaryota > Metazoa > Chordata > Amphibia > Anura > Myobatrachidae > Pseudophryne > Pseudophryne corroboree. The sequence continues at coordinate 87,452,178 of NC_086446.1, forward strand.
CCATGACCAGCCCTATCAGCCCCATATTTTTCTGAAAACACATAGGTATAGGAACTTCTCCTGGATCCTAAGTATTTTCACATTAAAAGATTCATAGGGTATAATTGAATAGTAAAATGTGAAACATCAGGTAAAAATTGCAATAAAACACTTTTTTTCTGTGCAAAGATTTAGTAGGGAAAAATGAATAACTCCTTTACTGTTTTTTTTAGGAAAAATATATTTAAAAAAAACACTCGTGTATGGGACCTTTCAAAACTGGTGCATATATAAAGGTACTGTACTATGAGACACATTGGGGGTAATTCAGATCTGATCACGTGCTGTGCGTTTTCGCACAGCGGGCGATCAGATCCTAACTGCGCATGCACCGCAATGGACACGTGTGTCGGACAACAGCAACAGGCAACAGTGGCCAGTGACGGGATGGTGCGGAAAAGCCGATCGCACGGGCGTCCGCAAGGTGATTGACGGGTGAGTGGCAACTAAGCGTTTACAGGGAGTGTCCGGAAAAACGCAAGCGTTAACAAGCATTTTTAGGGAGGGTGTCTGACATCAGCTCCGGCCCCGATCAGCCTGTTCTCATCACACTGTAAGAGTAAGTCCTGGGCTGCACACAGATATGCCTTGAAAAAGATACTGAGAAGTATTGAAACGCGTTGGCTCGTAGTCGTGTGGAGTCTGGAACGGATCCATAGGAGGAATTGCGAGGTGCTGGGGACGCCTGGTTGTTATTTCTATCTGCCTTGTTTGTTCTGTCATATGGTGAGAGTCCAGCCATTCAATCTGGCCTTTTTTAATTCCTAATTAAAGCAATATTATACTATGTTTGCTTTTATCCTTTTTATGAGAATTCTATAAATGGAGTGATGTATGGATGAGAATTTGGAACTACAATAAGGATCACATCCTCTCCCCCTCAATGCGCATATTGTCTATTAATTAGACAATACCTTATGGTACGGATTCTACCTACACACATATGAAAATTTGTTTTGATGTTATCAGTATTACACTATTTGTATTTCATATTTTTTGTTTGAGGGACAAAATTTGATGATAAACAGGTCATCTAGAAGTACCCCCATATGAATTGTTTCAGCGCCTGAAGACAACTTGGTGATATTCTTTTCTTGCACACAGAGTGCATTCACTGGGTTTTAGCAGCTCAGCTACACATGCGATCGCACTCTTGCACGGCGAAAATACACTCCCCCTGTAGGCGGCGACTATCTGATTGCAGGACAGCAAAAAACGCAGCCCAGTTATCAGATCTGAATTACCCCCATAATTGTTGAACAAATTGGTATTTCTTATTTTGGTGTACTTAGGAGATCAGCCGATTTCCCTAATTTTTCATAATCTATACAGTAAAGGGATTTTTACAATAATTTGCCAATCAAGCTGTCAATTATTCTGCAGCTTAAATTATTGGACCTTTTTTTTTGGTCCCTTTTATACTAGGTAAATATATTTTTAAAATGTGTCTATTTACCCCATATCTACTGTTTTAAAGTAGATTATTTATTTTGTTTATTTATTCAATAAAAGTGATATTTTAAATGAATTTTCTAAAAGTGGGCCCCAGAAAAGGCATTTTTTCCCTTTTTTGCTACTTTGTTATAAATATAATAGTAGCCAATAAAAATATGCCATTATCCAAGGTGAAAAAAGTGGCTCAAATTAACCCCAAATCATTTTCTTTTTTTTTTTAGCTTTTTTATGCATCTCAAATTTAACTTAACAAAAAAAATGTTTTAGGTCTAGATGCATCATTGCTTTGGGAGTGATAAAATGGAAAAAGAAAAAGTGCCAGCCAGTCAGGTCCTAACTGCCAAGTCACAGGCTGTGTTTGAAAAATGGCAGTTAGGAGTAGATTGGCTTGTACTTTTTCACTCTCTATTTTCTCACTTTCCAAGCAAAAATGCATTTAGCTCTTAATTTTTAAACAAAAATATGTAAATTATTCGAAAAAAATGTTTTTTTACTTTTATCATTTTAATAATTTCAGTTTAAACAAAAAAGTTAGCTTTTTTAAATATTTACTTAAAAAAAAATAATAATGCACAAATCAGGCATTTGAATCATTTTAAAAGAGCAAAATATTTTTCTTTGGGACAGTAATAGAAATCTACATGTTACCCAATATTTGTTTTACAGTAGAGGCTGTTCCACAATTTTTGAAAAAGTTTTTCTGCAGGTGTTTGCTGGAAGAAAATCTTGCAACCGTTTTTTTTCTCCATTAGTGCAGCAATCGGGAGCACACATGCCCACTTTAATAGGATTGCACATTTTTTCTGAGAAAATCAGAGGTATCCAATAGAAAATGACAGCATTAGGTGAGCTGTCAGAAGGGGCTTGCAGTTAGAGAATACAGGCATCCAGCTAAAGAGTTCCACGGGGGAGCAGCATATGAGAATGTTTTCAGTTCTGAGAGCAGTGGTAAGCTAGGAAGAGAAGGAAAGTCGTCATGAGTAGAGGGATGTAGTGTGCAGTGTTCTCTCAGCGCTTTATTTTTCAGACGGTCCATCCGGCAAATTAACCCTGCTGATTGGCACGTTTAAGCAGCCAAAATTCGAACTGTACTCAGCCACCGCTGCAACTAACTTAAAGGGCAGGGCTGCGTGCGTCACCCGTTTCAATTTGGTGCCATATGTGAGCTTGCAAACAAGCAGCTAATCACAAGCAGCTGTGGCAAGCCAATCACTGCTCGCAATGTCACAGCTCCACCCACTCGTGGCATCTAATGTCAGGCGTTGCCGAACAAAGCCTCCAGTTCAGCAGCAGCAGTGATTGGGAGCAGACATCTCATGAAGAGCTCCGCACTGGAGAATGCTGTAGCTGGTGGAAACAAAGAGCTGACTGAAGCCATGGCCGCAACTAGGGGGGGGACTAAGGGGTCACGTGCCCCGGGCGCTAGATTTGAGGGGGCGCAGAGAGCTCTTCCCGACTCCCTCAGCCAGCTGCTCTCCACCTCCTGCATGGCTCTATGCAACAACTAACGTGTCTGCACGCTGATCGCTGTTAGGAGAGACACTACACGCGGAAGAGGGACCATCAGACAAGCCACCCCGGCTGGAGCTGCAGTGCAGGGACAATTCTGCTCATCTCCACCGTCAGAAGCAGCACTCTCAGCAGCAGTGGCAGCTGCTGGGAGAGCTGCTGCTGGCAGCAAAGCATGGACGGAAGAAGAATCATCCGACTTCAGCAGTTGAGTCTGTACCCGCGGCGCTGAATTCTCCCCTCTGGCAGCACTGCATTTTTCCATCCTCCGGCGGCCACCAGGGACTACAAGATGCTGACGGCGCTGTGCAGCTGACACTGGGGGATGAGATGTTATGACGTATCATCCCCCAAGAAAGCGATGAGGAGCAGGACTCTAAAATGTGCTGCACTGACTGCACTGAGGTCAGTGAGAATGTAAAGCCCCTGCAATTCCACATCCTCTGTCACCCTCACCAAGGATCGAGAAATCATCCCTGGATTGAACGAGCAAAAAGGTACACTACCTTATTGTGCACAAACTTTACTATTCAGGGAAGCGGGACGCCGCACCCCTGCAACTGTATAATCTACAGCTGAATATTTGGCATGGATCATCCCAAAAAAGTAGACCACACTGGCATCTGGATGATCACATCCACTAGGATGCATTTCTGATTCATAGACATGCATGATATTCCTGTTCTAAATTTAATCTTTAGTTTTTGCTTTGTTATGTTTTAACCTGTTATAACTTTTGTCTGAGTTCTTATAATTTCTACTTCCTAGACTTTTTCCATCCTTTCTTCCCTCTATTCACCTTCCCCCAACCCATGTACACCCCCCTCCCCCCCTCTTTTTTTGTCAATACAATCAAGCTCAGTGGTACGGATTCTCCTCTAATATATCTGCAGCTCCCACTCTCTCCCTCGTTATTTGTTTATTTAATATATATATTTTAAATATCTTTTTCTTTTGTGAGTGTGTGTGTGTGGGGGGACGCTAAATTACTGACTTGCCCCGGTTGCCGAAAATCCTAGTTTTGGCCCTGCTGAAGCTCCCCAGTGCTGACTCTGCCAGCATACTGTGCCACTAATAAAAGTGAGTCTGGTCCAGGTCACTTTATGTGCTCTAAGGTAGGCAATAGCCTGAGCCCCTACTGAGTGGCTGGGCATTAGGTAAGGGGGCACCCTACTGTGTGGCATAAGGGGCACAACTGTATAGTGGTGTATATGGGTCCATACTGTGTGGGCTTGATGGGCAATGCTGTGTGGGAATATTGAGCAATAAGGGGCCATACTGTGTGGCCATAGTGTGTAATATGGGTCCATACTGTGTTGGCCTTATGGGCAATAAGGGGCCATACTGTGTGGGTATATTGTGCAATAAGGGGCCACACTGTGCGCCCGTAGTGTGCATTAACGGGCCATACTGTGTGGGTATAGTTGCAATATGGGGCCATACTGTGTGGGCATAATGTGCAGTAAGGGGCCATACTGTATGGGCATGGTGTGCAATAAAGGGCCATACTGTGTGGACATAGTGTGCAATATGGGACCATACTGTGTGGGTATAGTGTGCAATCAGTACTACTGTGTGACCATCCTTTCCCTGTCCAGCTGATATATAGGTAAATGACAATATGTCAGAGGATGACACAAGAAAGATCATAGAAGAGTGGAGAGAGAGAAAAGATAAGCGAGAGGGGGAGAGAATATGGGGAAAACGGGTAAAAAGCAGAGGGATTGGTAGATAAGGACAAGGGGGACAGATATGGAAATAGGCAACGTGGTGACAGGATAATTATATACATGTGCATATATCATTATGTATACAGTAACACAGCAGGAGAGCATTGGGGATAAAAGAATGGAGGGGGGCAGATAAAGGCAGTTAGGGGAGAGAATAGGGGGGCAGGAAGACTTAATTTCAGTAATACAGAGGCTGTAGTGTTATAGATGACATGCACCAAACGGTTGTTAGTAGACCAAGAAAAACATATCCTAGCTGACATACATCTACGACATACTGTACTCTCCTGGTTTCCAGTAATAGTAAGGGCCTGTGACCATACATAGATAGTGCTGACTGCTAATATACACATAGGGGACATGTACTAAGCAGTGACAAAAGTGGAGAAGTGAGCCAGTGGAGAAGTTGCCCATGGCAACCAATCAGCTGCTCTGTATATTTTTATAGTATGCAAATTAGAAATGTTACGTCAATGCTGATTGGTTGCCATGGGCAACTTCTACCATTGTTCACTTCTCCACTCTATCATACCTCCCAACTTTCCTATTTTCTAAAGAGAGACACACGCGCGCTATCGAAAAGGGGCATGGCCTATGAAAAAAGGGGCGTGGCTTAGTGGGAGGACATGCAATCGCGAGCCATGCCCGGTTTTCGCCACTGAATGGGCATGCCCAGTGCTCTGTGAGCTGCTGGCATGCCCCCTCTCCTCCTGTTGCCAGTGAATAGACGCTGTGCGCGTGCGCATGCGCACAGCGTCTGTTCACCACTGCTCTGCTTAGCAGGATAGCGATGACAGGAGCCTCCCGACTGCCCCCACCGCGGGACACTGTGGCCCGCAAGTGGGACAGTCCCAAAAAAACCTGACTGTCCCGTGAAAATCTGGACAGTTGGGAGGTATGCTTTATCACTGCTTAGTACATGTCCCCCATAATAAGGACCTTATCTTCTATGCTCACCCCTTCAGCCTCATAGTCCCTCAGTGTCTCCCTGACACCCCCAGCAACCAGCTTCCCAAAATGCCCTGATCTCCCCCAGGGCCGTAACTAGGTGTGTGCGAGAGGGGCCTCGCACACAGCGCAGAGCCCTGGGGATCGCACAGTCACGGCCCTGTTTAACACTGTACGGAGCATCAGAGCTCCGTACAGCTCCAGGGCCGGTGCCACCAGGCGGCACAGCATGCTGCCGATGAATGCTCATGCTGCCTTCATAATTCCTGTAGCTGCTGCTGTGCTCCTCCTCTTCCTTAGGAGATGAGGAGCACGTCAGTCACTCCCCCCCCCCTCTGCAAATCTCTCCTCCCGCAATAGCACCCGAGCTTTCCGCGATCCCACTCGCCGCCTCTCCCCTCCTACCGCATATTACCCCCCCCCCCCCTCCCTCCCGAGCTGCAGTACGGTGCTCCCTGCCTCCCACTGATAATCTGGTAGCTCTTGGCTACGCAGGGCAGCAATGGGCTGTGGCAGCGCCAGCGTGGCTACCGAGTAATGGACCAGCTGTCCAGTAGTAACTTTAGCAGCCTGCAGCTACGTGACTGCAGGGAAGAAGGGGGGGGGATACCTGTCCTGAGATTGTGTTGGGATGACAGACAGACGAAAGTGTGCAGGCTTTCTCTGTCCTGTGCATGTGTCAGTACAGCCTGTCTTTCTCATCAAAGCGGAAGACAGGCTGTACTACTTTTTGTTCTTCTGTTACCAATTCAAGTTGAATATTAGACTCTGGGTTTATATATATATATATATATATATATATATATATATATAAAGCTTTTCCAGACCGGCACTCCAATACCAATTTTTGCTTACCCCGGTGCTCGTTTAAAGATCCACAGCAAGATCCTCCAATATACACCACACCAACGGCACACAGGGGTTAGGAAATAATCCAATTCCACAGCAGTTTAAGCCAACGTTTCAAAGTTTTATCTTTTTCGTCAGGGCTACAAACATACAATAAAACAATCTTACCTTTTATTGAAAAACCACCCCGTGCACCTTCCCGCCGTCAATCCACGGCGCTATACTGCTGACGTCATTCCGCCGGAGACACCAGACCTCCAGGCTCCTTTGGATGACGTGTGTGAAAATACCCATCACCTAGCAACAATGTACACATTAAAACATTAAGAATTACAAGTATCTATACAACCATCGCACTGTTATTACTTCAATGGTTCACACACGGCTAGTCAAAAAATACTGCTTCAATTAAAACAATTCAAATTAAGCATTTCATTTAACCCTTTCGGGGCCAGTGTATTTAAACGCATTATCCAGCGGGATTCACACTGCAAAAGTTTTTTACCCCGATCACCCCCCCTGATGGATCTGGGGACGTGATCAATCATTCTATATCTTAATGATGACAAATTATGATGTGCTTCTAGGAAATGTCTAGCAACAGGTTGATCGCTCGAACCTGTGCTGATGGCTTTTCTAATGGATGACCTATGTGCAGCCATTCTCTCCTTGAAGGTACACTCCGTTTTACCGATATAAGAATATCCACATTGACAGATGATTTGGTACACAACAAATGACGAGTTACACGTCAAATGAAATCTAATGGTATACGTCTTTCCTGACTGTGGGTGTTGGAAGGTGTCACCCTTCAATAAAAAACCGCATGTTGTACAACCACAGCCAAAGCAGCCATTCTTCTTCTGTAAGAAATGTGTGGGTTTCTTAGAGACTAAGTCTGTGACATCTGTCTTAACAACAAAGTCTCTAATGTTCCTACCTCTCTTATAGCAGGGCATCAGATGTGTATTACTCAACCCTAACTCTGGGTCTGACTTAACAGATGACCATTGATTTCTGGAGTGTTTCTTAATACTCTTGCTGCCTACTGTGTAGCTGGTGACCCAAGGTAAAATTTCACTCTTGTCACCTTTATTCCTACCACAAATCGAAAGACGATCATTGTGGTCAGTGGCCAGGACTTTCTGTTTAGCCTTCTCTAGTACCTCTAACGGATACCCCCGCGCTTGGAATCTAACAATCATCTCTTCCATTTGAAGCAGAGCAACCTCACGGTCACTGTTTACCCTCCACACTCGCAGCAATTGAGAATAGGGCAAACCAGTTTTTAATGGAGTAGGGTGAAAACTCCCAAAATGCAGCATGTTGTTCCGATCGGTGGATTTCCTAAATAATGATGTCACTAACTTCCCATCCTCTAATTTGATATTCACATCAAGGAAATTCACCTCTTCCTGACTAATCGAATATGTAAACTTTATGGGGCCCTCACATTGATTATATTTGTCTATCACATCAATGAAGCCTTGCTTGGTTCCTTTCCATAAAATTAACAAATCATCAATAAATCTTGTATAAAAGAAAATATTCGATCTAATTTCAGCATTGGAAAAAAATATATCATGTTCCACCGAGAACATGAACATATTTGCATAGGCGGGTGCGACCGGAGAACCCATCGCACACCCGCCTATTTGCAAATAAAATTCACCCGCATACATAAAGTAATTTTTACATAGTACCATATGCAATAATTCAATCACCCAGTTCACGTCAGGGCCATTGTACAACTGATGATTCTCAATACATTTCTTAGCAGCCCTTAAGCCTTCCATCAACGGTATTGACGTGTATAAACTACACACGTCTACACTGCATAGCCATACATCATTGGGAATATCATTCAGCATAAACAATTTACGTAACAATGTAGGTGTGTCCAGCAAAAACAGCTCATGAGCTTGGACACAAGGTTGAAACAAAGAGTCCAAGTACGTTGAAGATAACTGAAATAAAGATTTTCTCGCAGCAATGATTGGCCGACCAGGCGGTCTAGTATTGTTCTTGTGAATTTTCGGCAGTGTATAAAAAATTGGAACCTCAGGAAACTTAGGGATCAGGGAATCCTTCAGTTTATCAGAAATGAGACAATTATCCACACCTGACTGTAATAACATCTGCAAATCTTTCTTAAACACGTCAGTTGGATCATTTCTCAATTTTCTGTAAACTGAAGAATCAGACAGTTGTCTATCCACCTCTGTACAATAATCATGTAAATTCTGTATTACCAAAGCCCCACCCTTATCTGCTTGTCTGAAAACTAGATCTTTCTTCTCAGACAGATTTTTAAGCGATAACCATTCTTCTTTAGATAAATTACTAAACGTTTGTTTAAAGATAGGTGCTTCCTTCATCACCTCATGTTCTATCACCCGTAGCACAGTTTTAATCGTGGGGTTTGATGATACAGGATCAAATTTTGATGGTGGTAAGAGTTTCTTAAGCTGAACTGGTAATACTTCCGAAATTGTACTAGTTGTATCTTGCGGATGTTTGCAAAAAAATTCTTTTAGCTTCAGCTTGCGCTGTAATTGATTTAATTCCACCTGCCATGTCAGATCATTAAATGAATTAGTGGGTACGAACGAAAGTCCTCTTGATAATACCTTTGTTTCGGTATTTGACAGCTGGTAATCAGATAAATTAAAGATTATGTTTTGGGTTGCTTCGGGGGTTTTCTTCCACCTTGCGTTGAGCCTCTTCCCCTGGTGCCCCCTACGGGTGATCTTCCTCTTGTTCCTGCCGGCATTGCTCGAGTAGCTGGTCCTAAAGGGACACTATTATTGGGTAGTCTCCCCCGACCTTCATTCTCGCTATTGGATGAGTGGCCTTCAAAAGACGAGTCAGTCGTGCCTCCATGTTGTTTATACTTCCTAAAGAACGGGCGTCTTTGATCTCTAAGTTTCGGATTGGTCCATTGATAAACGGTTTGCTGCTCATAATCCTTTTCAACTTTCATGAATTTTTCTTTTTTGAATTTCACTAGTTCTTTCTTAAAGGATTGCACCTGAGCCTCTAACCTTTCATACCATTTTGTCTCTTTGTCCGCATTCAATGTATCCTTATGAGATGTTTCAAAAATAGAGATTTTCTCTTTGATATCTGTCAGTTCTTTATTAGATTGCTCAATAATCAGGATCATTAGATCCATCGAGCATTTATTGCAAATTGCCACCCAGCGACGGCAGAACGTGGGGTCATTTCGACCTATAGTGGGACTGTTTTTAACCCTTAGTCCCCGGGGAATTTTTTTCGCTCTATAATAGTCACTCAGAGAAACACTGTGACCCTTATAGGTCACCTCCCTTTTCTTCAAACGCAACAAATCTCTGTATAGCATTTCTGCTGAATTAACTTCCAACTCATCCCATAATCTATCTTTATCCAGTATCACCTCCGCCTCTGCCTCAGAGAATGTCAATTGGTCTCCCACAGGGTATGAGAAATGCTTAAAGCCGCTTGTATCATCCTCAGTTACACCCTCCGCCATTAAATCAACGAGAGGCTTGGTAAGTGTACAGTACTTGTAATAAAATTACCCGTTCCCGGGATTGTCCTTATTACTCAGGTCCTGCAAGACCTAGTACTGAAGATGCACCTGAACGTTTATCAACCTGTTGAATCGTGTGGGTGCCTTGTCACAATAACACCTCACTGCACAGGTGTCATATCACATAAAGCTTTTCCAGACCGGCACTCCAATACCAATTTTTGCTTACCCCGGTGCTCGTTTAAAGATCCACAGCAAGATCCTCCAATATACACCACACCAACGGCACACAGGGGTTAGGAAATAATCCAATTCCACAGCAGTTTAAGCCAACGTTTCAAAGTTTTATCTTTTTCGTCAGGGCTACAAACATACAATAAAACAATCTTACCTTTTATTGAAAAACCACCCCGTGCACCTTCCCGCCGTCAATCCACGGCGCTATACTGCTGACGTCATTCCGCCGGAGACACCAGACCTCCAGGCTCCTTTGGATGACGTGTGTGAAAATACCCATCACCTAGCAACAATGTACACATTAAAACATTAAGAATTACAAGTATCTATACAACCATCGCACTGTTATTACTTCAATGGTTCACACACGGCTAGTCAAAAAATACTGCTTCAATTAAAACAATTCAAATTAAGCATTTCATTTAACCCTTTCGGGGCCAGTGTATTTAAACGCATTATCCAGCGGTTATTTCCTAACCCCTGTGTGCCGTTGGTGTGGTGTATATTGGAGGATCTTGCTGTGGATCTTTAAACGAGCACCGGGGTAAGCAAAAATTGGTATTGGAGTGCCGGTCTGGAAAAGCTTTATGTGATATGACACCTGTGCAGTGAGGTGTTATTGTGACAAGGCACCCACACGATTCAACAGGTTGATAAACGTTCAGGTGCATCTTCAGTACTAGGTCTTGCAGGACCTGAGTAATAAGGACAATCCCGGGAACGGGTAATTTTATTACAAGTACTGTACACTTACCAAGCCTCTCGTTGATTTAATGGCGGAGGGTGTAACTGAGGATGATACAAGCGGCTTTAAGCATTTCTCATACCCTGTGGGAGACCAATTGACATTCTCTGAGTCAGAGGCGGAGGTGATACTGGATAAAGATAGATTATGGGATGAGTTGGAAGTTAATTCAGCAGAAATGCTATACAGAGATTTGTTGCGTTTGAAGAAAAGGGAGGTGACCTATAAGGGTCACAGTGTTTCTCTGAGTGACTATTATAGAGCGAAAAAAATTCCCCGGGGACTAAGGGTTAAAAACAGTCCCACTATAGGTCGAAATGACCCCACGTTCTGCCGTCGCTGGGTGGCAATTTGCAATAAATGCTCGATGGATCTAATGATCCTGATTATTGAGCAATCTAATAAAGAACTGACAGATATCAAAGAGAAAATCTCTATTTTTGAAACATCTCATAAGGATACATTGAATGCGGACAAAGAGACAAAATGGTATGAAAGGTTAGAGGCTCAGGTGCAATCCTTTAAGAAAGAACTAGTGAAATTCAAAAAAGAAAAATTCATGAAAGTTGAAAAGGATTATGAGCAGCAAACCGTTTATCAATGGACCAATCCGAAACTTAGAGATCAAAGACGCCCGTTCTTTAGGAAGTATAAACAACATGGAGGCACGACTGACTCGTCTTTTGAAGGCCACTCATCCAATAGCGAGAATGAAGGTCGGGGGAGACTACCCAATAATAGTGTCCCTTTAGGACCAGCTACTCGAGCAATGCCGGCAGGAACAAGAGGAAGATCACCCGTAGGGGGCACCAGGGGAAGAGGCTCAACGCAAGGTGGAAGAAAACCCCCGAAGCAACCCAAAACATAATCTTTAATTTATCTGATTACCAGCTGTCAAATACCGAAACAAAGGTATTATCAAGAGGACTTTCGTTCGTACCCACTAATTCATTTAATGATCTGACATGGCAGGTGGAATTAAATCAATTACAGCGCAAGCTGAAGCTAAAAGAATTTTTTTGCAAACATCCGCAAGATACAACTAGTACAATTTCGGAAGTATTACCAGTTCAGCTTAAGAAACTCTTACCACCATCAAAATTTGATCCTGTATCATCAAACCCCACGATTAAAACTGTGCTACGGGTGATAGAACATGAGGTGATGAAGGAAGCACCTATCTTTAAACAAACGTTTAGTAATTTATCTAAAGAAGAATGGTTATCGCTTAAAAATCTGTCTGAGAAGAAAGATCTAGTTTTCAGACAAGCAGATAAGGGTGGGGCTTTGGTAATACAGAATTTACATGATTATTGTACAGAGGTGGATAGACAACTGTCTGATTCTTCAGTTTACAGAAAATTGAGAAATGATCCAACTGACGTGTTTAAGAAAGATTTGCAGATGTTATTACAGTCAGGTGTGGATAATTGTCTCATTTCTGATAAACTGAAGGATTCCCTGATCCCTAAGTTTCCTGAGGTTCCAATTTTTTATACACTGCCGAAAATTCACAAGAACAATACTAGACCGCCTGGTCGGCCAATCATTGCTGCGAGAAAATCTTTATTTCAGTTATCTTCAACGTACTTGGACTCTTTGTTTCAACCTTGTGTCCAAGCTCATGAGCTGTTTTTGCTGGACACACCTACATTGTTACGTAAATTGTTTATGCTGAATGATATTCCCAATGATGTATGGCTATGCAGTGTAGACGTGTGTAGTTTATACACGTCAATACCGTTGATGGAAGGCTTAAGGGCTGCTAAGAAATGTATTGAGAATCATCAGTTGTACAATGGCCCTGACGTGAACTGGGTGATTGAATTATTGCATATGGTACTATGTAAAAATTACTTTATGTATGCGGGTGAATTTTATTTGCAAATAGGCGGGTGTGCGATGGGTTCTCCGGTCGCACCCGCCTATGCAAATATGTTCATGTTCTCGGTGGAACATGATATATTTTTTTCCAATGCTGAAATTAGATCGAATATTTTCTTTTATACAAGATTTATTGATGATTTGTTAATTTTATGGAAAGGAACCAAGCAAGGCTTCATTGATGTGATAGACAAATATAATCAATGTGAGGGCCCCATAAAGTTTACATATTCGATTAGTCAGGAAGAGGTGAATTTCCTTGATGTGAATATCAAATTAGAGGATGGGAAGTTAGTGACATCATTATTTAGGAAATCCACCGATCGGAACAACATGCTGCATTTTGGGAGTTTTCACCCTACTCCATTAAAAACTGGTTTGCCCTATTCTCAATTGCTGCGAGTGTGGAGGGTAAACAGTGACCGTGAGGTTGCTCTGCTTCAAATGGAAGAGATGATTGTTAGATTCCAAGCGCGGGGGTATCCGTTAGAGGTACTAGAGAAGGCTAAACAGAAAGTCCTGGCCACTGACCACAATGATCGTCTTTCGATTTGTGGTAGGAATAAAGGTGACAAGAGTGAAATTTTACCTTGGGTCACCAGCTACACAGTAGGCAGCAAGAGTATTAAGAAACACTCCAGAAATCAATGGTCATCTGTTAAGTCAGACCCAGAGTTAGGGTTGAGTAATACACATCTGATGCCCTGCTATAAGAGAGGTAGGAACATTAGAGACTTTGTTGTTAAGACAGATGTCACAGACTTAGTCTCTAAGAAACCCACACATTTCTTACAGAAGAAGAATGGCTGCTTTGGCTGTGGTTGTACAACATGCGGTTTTTTATTGAAGGGTGACACCTTCCAACACCCACAGTCAGGAAAGACGTATACCATTAGATTTCATTTGACGTGTAACTCGTCATTTGTTGTGTACCAAATCATCTGTCAATGTGGATATTCTTATATCGGTAAAACGGAGTGTACCTTCAAGGAGAGAATGGCTGCACATAGGTCATCCATTAGAAAAGCCATCAGCACAGGTTCGAGCGATCAACCTGTTGCTAGACATTTCCTAGAAGCACATCATAATTTGTCATCATTAAGATATAGAATGATTGATCACGTCCCCAGATCCATCAGGGGGGGTGATCGGGGTAAAAAACTTTTGCAGTGTGAATCCCGCTGGATAATGCGTTTACATACACTGGCCCCGAAAGGGTTAAATGAAATGCTTAATTTGAATTGTTTTAATTGAAGCAGTATTTTTTGACTAGCCGTGTGTGAACCATTGAAGTAATAACAGTGCGATGGTTGTATAGATACTTGTAATTCTTAATGTTTTAATGTGTACATTGTTGCTAGGTGATGGGTATTTTCACACACGTCATCCAAAGGAGCCTGGAGGTCTGGTGTCTCCGGCGGAATGACGTCAGCAGTATAGCGCCGTGGATTGACGGCGGGAAGGTGCACGGGGTGGTTTTTCAATAAAAGGTAAGATTGTTTTATTGTATGTTTGTAGCCCTGACGAAAAAGATAAAACTTTGAAACGTTGGCTTAAACTGCTGTGGAATTGGATTATTTCCTAACCCCTGTGTGCCGTTGGTGTGGTGTATATATATATATATATATATATATATATATGTATTTATTTGTATGTGTGTGTAAAAAGGGCACGCTGTCTGCCGTAATGTGTAAGAAGGGGACACCGTCTGCCGTAATGTGTAAAAAGGGGGACGCTGTCTGCCGTAATGTGTAAAAAGGGAGGACCCGCAAGCATGCTCCAGCCGCCGGCGCCGCTCAGCTCCATTGCCCAGCCGCAGCCCGCCCCAGCACAGCACAGCAGCACCAGCCAGTGTCACAGAGGACAGCGGGGAGAGATGGTAAGTGTCTGTCTGTCTCTCTCTATCGACGCTGTCTGCCGTAATGTGTAAAAAGGGGACGCTGTCTGCCGTAATGTGTAAAAAGGGGGACGCTGTCTGCCGTAATGTGTAAAAAGGGGACACTGTCTGCCGTAACCGCTGTCTGCCGTAATGTGTAAAAAGGGGGACGCTGTCTGCTGTAATGTGTAAAAAGGGGACGCTGTCTGCCGTAATGTGTAAAAAGGGGGACACTGTCTGCCGTAATGTGTAAAAAGGGGGACGCTGTCTGTCGTAATGTGCAAAAAGGGGACGCTGTCTGCCGTAATGTGTAAAAAGGGGGACTGTCTGCCGTAATGTGTAAAAGGGGCTCTACCTTGTGTAGTGGCGCTACTGTGCGGTGTAATTTGAATAATGGAGACTACTGTGCACCATAGTATGAATTGGTATTGTTTTGTGGTCACACCCTTTCCCCATGAAGCCACGCCCCTAAAACAAAATTGCGCGCCTACGCCGCACACTGCCCATGTTTTGCATAAGGTGGGGGCGCCAATGCCGTTTCTTGCACACAGCGCTAAAATGCCTAGTTACGGCACTGATCTCCCCTACTCATCCTTCCCCAGCAGCCTGGTTCCCCACATAGCCTCATGACACACTTGCCTACCTGACCCTCTCCATGAGGGAGAAAATGCTCTGTTCTTGGACTTTCCTGATAATGTATCATACCTCCCAACTTTGTAAATAGCGAAAGAGGGACGCACGCCCTGAAAAGGGGCGTGGCTTATTGAAAAGGGGGGTGTCTTCGCGGGAGGACCCGCAATCGCGAGTCACGCCCCCGTTTTGGTCACTGAGGGGGCATGCCCAGCGCTCCGTGAGCTGCTGGCATGCCTCCTCTCCTGTCTCCAGTGAATAGACGCTGTGCGCATGCGCACAGCGTCTATTCACCGCGGCTCTGCTAAGCAGGGCAGCGATGACAGAGGCCTCCCGACTGCCCCCCCCCACCGCGGGACACTGTGGCCCGCGGGTGGGACAGCGGGACAGTCCCCAAAAACCGGGACTGTCCCGCGAAAATCGGGACAGTTGGGAGGTATGCTGTATGATTGCCATCACCTGTGGTGAAACACCTTTCTTACCAATTAACTAGCTCACCACAAGTGATGGCAATCATACATTACCAGGAAAGTCCAGGAACAGAGCATTTTCTCCCTCATGGAGAGGGTCAGGTAGGCAAGTATGCAGTCATGTGTGCCCCAAATGCCACCATGTCCCTCACATGCGCCCCCGCAATCTGTTTTCCCAACTTCCCCCCTCTGTGACCCAATTGCCCCAGTGTCTCCTTGACTTGCCCCACCCAGAAGTCTATTTCCCTGGTGACTCAGTTAACGTTAGCAATGCAGGTTAATTTATTCATTTAATGCTGAACTGGTATACAGGAAAATGGCCGCCGCCCTCCTACACTAAGGACATATTTGGTATTTAATTGTCAACTTGCATATCGTAGTTGCGGCTCACCAGGGGAAAGACTTAAGCGTCGACAAGGTGTGGAAGCCATTTTCTTGTTTACCAATGCAGCAGCATCACCGTATGTCCATCATTGTTCAAGCGTCCGAAGGGGAAGGGGAAAAAAACAATCAATGACGGCGGCCATTTTATTGTGGTCCGTATAATATTGATATTCGTAATCCTTTACAGATTTCAGAGCGGAATCCCCGGAGGAGAGGATGATGTTACTGGGGAGGAAGGTAGGAATACATTGATATTGTACGTATGAACCTGTGAACTGTGTGCCCAGGTGTGTATGTATGAGGGTGTAATGCTGGACAGTGGTTGTGGGTATGGAGGGTATATGCGCTGGGCATGAGGATGTATAATGTGTGCCCAGGTGTGTATGTATGAGGTGTAATGCTGGGCAGTGACTGTGGGTATGGGGAGTATATGTGCTGGTCATGAGGCTGTATAATGTGTGCCCAGGTGTGTATGTATGAGGTGTAATGCTGGGCAGTGACTGTGGGTATGGGAGGTATATGTGCTGGGCATGAGACTGTATAATGTGTGCCCAGGTGTGTATGTATGAGGTGTAGTGCTGGGCAGTGACTGTGGGTATGGGAAGTATATGTGCTGGATATGAGACTGTATAAGGTGTGCCCAGGTGTGTATGTATGAGGTGTAATGCTGGGCAGTGACTGTGGGTATGGGGGGTATATGTGCTGGACATGAGGCTGTATAATGTGTGCCCAGGTGTGTATGTATGAGGTGTAATGCTGGGCAGTGACTGTGGGTATGTGGAGTATATGTGCTGGATATGAGGCTGTATAATGTGTGCCCAGGTGTGTATGTATGAGGTGTAATGCTGGGCAGTGACTGTGGGTATGGGAGGTATATGTGCTGGGCATGAGGCTGTATAATGTGTGCCCAGGTGTGTATGTATGAGGTGTAATGCTGGGCAGTGACTGTGGGTATGGGGGGTATATGTGCTGGGCATGAGGCTGTATAATGTGTGCCCAGGTGTGTATGTATGAGGTGTAATGCTGGGCAGTGACTGTGGGTATGTGGAGTATATGTGCTGGATATGAGGCTGTATAATGTGTGCCCAGGTGTGTATGTATGAGGTGTAATGCTGGGCAGTGACTGTGGGTATGGGAGGTATATGTGCTGGATATGAGACTGTATAAGGTATGCCCAGGTGTGTATGTATGAGGTGTAATGCTGTGCAGTGACTGTGGGTATGGGGTGTATATGTGCTGGGCATGAGGCTGTATAATGTGTGCCCAGGTGTGTATGTATGAGGTGTAATGCTGGGCAGTGACTGTGGGTATGGGGTGTATATGTGCTGGGCATGAGGCTGTATAATGTGTGCCCAGGTGTGTATGTATGAGGTGTAATGCTGGGCAGTGACTGTGGGTATGGGGGTATATGTGCTGGGCATGAGGCTGTATAATGTGTGCCCAGGTGTGTATGTATGAGGTGTAATGCTGGGCAGTGACTGTGGGTATGGGGAGTATATGTGCTGGATATGAGACTGTATAAGGTATGCCCAGGTGTGTATGTATGAGGTGTAATGCTGGGCAGTGACTGTGGGTATGGGGAGTATATGTGCTGGATATGAGACTGTATAAGGTATGCCCAGGTGTGTATGTATGAGGTGTAATGCTGTGCAGTGACTGTGGGTATGGGGTGTATATGTGCTGGGCATGAGGCTGTATAATGTGTGCCCAGGTGTGTATGTATGAGGTGTAATGCTGGGCAGTGACTGTGGGTATGGGGTGTATATGTGCTGGGCATGAGGCTGTATAATGTGTGCCCAGGTGTGTATGTATGAGGTGTAATGCTGGGCAGTGACTGTGGGTATGGGGGTATATGTGCTGGGCATGAGGCTGTATAATGTGTGCCCAGGTGTGTATGTATGAGGTGTAATACAGGGCAGTGACTGTGGGTATGGGGGGTATATGTGCTGGCCATGAGGCTGTATAAGGTATGCCCAGGTGTGTATGTATGAGGTGTAATGCTGGGCAGTGACTGTGGGTATGTGGAGTATATGTGCTGGATATGAGGCTGTATAATGTGTGCCCAGGTGTGTATGTATGAGGTGTAATGCTGGGCAGTGACTGTGGGTATGGGGGGTATATGTGCTGGGCATGAGGCTGTATAATGTGTGCCCAGGTGTGTATGTATGAGGTGTAGTGCTGGGCAGTGACTGTGGGTATGGGAAGTATATGTGCTGGATATGAGACTGTATAAGGTGTGCCCAGGTGTGTATGTATGAGGTGTAATGCTGGGCAGTGACTGTGGGTATGGGGGGTATATGTGCTGGACATGAGGCTGTATAATGTGTGCCCAGGTGTGTATGTATGAGGTGTAATGCTGGGCAGTGACTGTGGGTATGTGGAGTATATGTGCTGGATATGAGGCTGTATAATGTGTGCCCAGGTGTGTATGTATGAGGTGTAATGCTGGGCAGTGACTGTGGGTATGGGAGGTATATGTGCTGGTCATGAGGCTGTATAATGTGTGCCCAGGTGTGTATGTATGAGGTGTAATGCTGGGCAGTGACTGTGGGTATGGGGTGTATATGTGCTGGGCATGAGGCTGTATAATGTGTGCCCAGGTGTGTATGTATGAGGTGTAATGCTGGGCAGTGACTGTGGGTATGGGGGGTATATGTGCTGGGCATGAGGCTGTATAATGTGTGCCCAGGTGTGTATGTATGAGGTGTAATGCTGGGCAGTGACTGTGGGTATGTGGAGTATATGTGCTGGATATGAGGCTGTATAATGTGTGCCCAGGTGTGTATGTATGAGGTGTAATGCTGGGCAGTGACTGTGGGTATGGGAGGTATATGTGCTGGATATGAGACTGTATAAGGTATGCCCAGGTGTGTATGTATGAGGTGTAATGCTGTGCAGTGACTGTGGGTATGGGGTGTATATGTGCTGGGCATGAGGCTGTATAATGTGTGCCCAGGTGTGTATGTATGAGGTGTAATGCTGGGCAGTGACTGTGGGTATGGGGTGTATATGTGCTGGGCATGAGGCTGTATAATGTGTGCCCAGGTGTGTATGTATGAGGTGTAATGCTGGGCAGTGACTGTGGGTATGGGGGTATATGTGCTGGGCATGAGGCTGTATAATGTGTGCCCAGGTGTGTATGTATGAGGTGTAATGCTGGGCAGTGACTGTGGGTATGGGAGGTATATGTGCTGGATATGAGACTGTATAAGGTATGCCCAGGTGTGTATGTATGAGGTGTAATGCTGTGCAGTGACTGTGGGTATGGGGTGTATATGTGCTGGGCATGAGGCTGTATAATGTGTGCCCAGGTGTGTATGTATGAGGTGTAATGCTGGGCAGTGACTGTGGGTATGGGGTGTATATGTGCTGGGCATGAGGCTGTATAATGTGTGCCCAGGTGTGTATGTATGAGGTGTAATGCTGGGCAGTGACTGTGGGTATGGGGGTATATGTGCTGGGCATGAGGCTGTATAATGTGTGCCCAGGTGTGTATGTATGAGGTGTAATGCTGGGCAGTGACTGTGGGTATGGGGAGTATATGTGCTGGATATGAGACTGTATAAGGTATGCCCAGGTGTGTATGTATGAGGTGTAATGCTGGGCAGTGACTGTGGGTATGGGGAGTATATGTGCTGGATATGAGACTGTATAAGGTATGCCCAGGTGTGTATGTATGAGGTGTAATGCTGTGCAGTGACTGTGGGTATGGGGTGTATATGTGCTGGGCATGAGGCTGTATAATGTGTGCCCAGGTGTGTATGTATGAGGTGTAATGCTGGGCAGTGACTGTGGGTATGGGGTGTATATGTGCTGGGCATGAGGCTGTATAATGTGTGCCCAGGTGTGTATGTATGAGGTGTAATGCTGGGCAGTGACTGTGGGTATGGGGGTATATGTGCTGGGCATGAGGCTGTATAATGTGTGCCCAGGTGTGTATGTATGAGGTGTAATACAGGGCAGTGACTGTGGGTATGGGGGGTATATGTGCTGGCCATGAGGCTGTATAAGGTATGCCCAGGTGTGTATGTATGAGGTGTAATGCTGGGCAGTGACTGTGGGTATGTGGAGTATATGTGCTGGATATGAGGCTGTATAATGTGTGCCCAGGTGTGTATGTATGAGGTGTAATGCTGGGCAGTGACTGTGGGTATGGGGGGTATATGTGCTGGGCATGAGGCTGTATAATGTGTACCCGGGTGTGTATGTATGAGGTGTAATGCTGGGCAGTGACT
Organism: Pseudophryne corroboree; assembly: GCF_028390025.1. Classification (NCBI taxonomy): domain Eukaryota; kingdom Metazoa; phylum Chordata; class Amphibia; order Anura; family Myobatrachidae; genus Pseudophryne; species Pseudophryne corroboree. The sequence goes on from NC_086446.1 coordinate 87,472,683, forward strand.
GTGGGTATGGGGGGTATATGTGCTGGATATGAAGCTGTATAAGGTGTACCCAGGTGTGTATGTATGAGGTGTAATGCTGGGCAGTGACTGTGGGTATGGGGTGTATATGTGCTGGGCATGAGGCTGTATAATGTGTGCCCAGGTGTGTATGTATGAGGTGTAATGCTGGACAGTGGTTGTGGGTATGGGGGGTATATGCGCTGGGCATGAGGATGTATAATGTGTGCCCAGGAGCGTATGTATGAGGGTATAATGCTGGGCAGTGACTGTGGGTATGGGAGGTATATGTGCTGGACATGAGGCTGTATAATGTGTGCCCAGGTGTGTATGTATGAGGTGTAATGCTGGGCAGTGACTGTGGGTATGGGAGGTATATGTGCTGGACATGAGGCTGTATAATGTGTGCCCAGGTGTGTATGTATGAGGTGTAATGCTGGGCAGTGACTGTGGGTATGGGGGGTATATGTGCTGGGCATGAGGCTGCATAATGTGTGCCCAGGTGTGTATGTATAGGGTGTAATGCTGGGCAGTGACAGTTGGTATATATGTGTTGGGCATGAGGCTGTATAATGTGTGCCCAGGTGTGTATGTATGTATGTATGTATGTATGAATGAATGAGGTGTAGTGCGGGGCAGTGACTGTGGGTATGGGGGGTATATGTGCTGGGCATGAGGCTGTTTAATGTGTGCTCAGAAATGTATGTATGAGGGTGTAATGCTGGGTATTTACTGTGGGTATGGGGGGTATATGTGCTGGACATGAGGCAGTTACTTGTACATGAGACGATGTGTGCTTAGGTATTATTGTGTATCTTTCACTAATAGGAGATGGTAGAAACTCTGACCAGGGTTGTATGTGATAAGAAGAGGATTTACTGGTCTCCCAGTGTTTCATATTTGAATATATTCCATATACTCTGTGATGTTTATTATAATATATTTATTCCTAGACAACTGAGCTGTGAGGAACACAAGTCTTTATTGGAGGTTGCTGAGGATGGACAATGCCAGGAGTCACACGACTGAGAGGATAGTAAATCTCACCTTGGAGATCATCTACCTGCTGACTGGAGAGGTGAGGGGGTCCCGGGGAACCACACAGTGACATCACTCTTACCTGTATTATTAACAAGGGAATTGACAGGAGAGGTGAGGGATTCTGGTAGAGAGGCTCCACCACTTGCGATCCTGGGGGTATATTTACAAAGATTCGTGTTTTGGCCGTTTTGAAGGGTGTTTGAACTCGAATGGTATCGGGTGCATTTTACTGCAACTTTTTGAATCCTGATACGATCATTCACTAAGCTGCCGAGTTTTACACAATCGTTTTTTCCGATGTCGATGTGATTCGTAATATCAGGCAGTGTTTTACGGGAGTGATGAGTAAAACACTGCCTGACAAAACACAAGGAATCCCGGCCGGATCTGTGAGATCCGTGCAGGGCTTCATTGTGTACCTTAAAAAGTTGATTAAAGTCTTAAAAAATCTGAAAAAAAATTGCGTGGGGTCCCCCCTCCTAAGCACAACCAGCCTCGGGCTCTTTGAGCCGGTCCTGGTTGAAAAAATATGGGGGAAAAAATGACAGGGGTTCCCCCATATTTAATCAACCAGCACCGGGCTCTGCGCCTGGTCCTGGTTCCAAAAATACGGGGGACAAAAAGCGTAGGGGTCCCCCGTATTTTTGAAGCCAGCACCGGGCTCCACTAGCCAGGTACATAATACCACAGCCGGGGACACTTTTATACTGGTCCCTGCGGCCCTGGCATTACATACCCAACTAGTCACCCCTGGCCGGGGTACCCTGGAGGAGTGGGAACCCCTTAAATCAAGGGGTCCCCCCCCTCCAGCCACCCAAGGGCCAGGGGTGAAGCCCGAGGCTGTCCCCCCCCCCCCCCCCATCCAAGGGTGGCGGATGGGGGGCTGATAGCCTTGTGAAAAAATGTGAATATTGTTTTTAGTAGCAGTACTACAAGTCCCAGCAAGCCTCCCCCGCAAGCTGGTACTTGGAGAACCACAAGTACCAGCATGCGGTGGAAAACCGGGCCCGCTGGTACCTGTAGTAGTACTACTACTAAAAAAATACCCCCAAAAAAACAGGACACACACATCGTGAAAGTATAAGTTTATTACATACATGCACACCTCCATACATACATACATACTTACCTATGTTCCCACGAGGCTCGGTCCTCTTCTCCATGTAGAATCCTTGGGGTACCTGAGAAAAGAATTATACTCACATAATCCAGTGTAGAATCCGACCTTTGAATAATCCACGTACTTGGCAAAAAAATAAAACGGAAACCCGACCACGCACTGAAAGGGGTCCCATGTTTACACATGGGACCCCTTTCCCCGACTGCCAGGACCCCCCCCTGACTCCTGTCAAAGAGGGTCCCTTCAGCCAATCAGGGAGCGCCACGTCGTGGCACTCTCCTGATTGGCTGTGTGCTTCTGTAGTGTCTGTCAGGCAGCAAAAAAATAGACCTGCTTTTTCCAGTCGAGTTTGGATAACCATGCACGGATCAGTGCTTTTTTTAACGAATCTAAAAAAAACAGACCCGCACTTGAGCACTCAGAAACTAACACCCAAATACGAATGAATAGTGAATGCCCGTATTGTATGAAATAACAGCCGTGTTTGACCGATGGTCTATTCATTCGTATTTCGGAACTTTGCAAATCAAACCATTACGAATAGTCCAAACACTGCAGAGATTGGTGCTTAGTGAATTCCCGGATTGGGACTTAGAAAAAAAAAACACAAATCGGACAAACTCGAATTCTTAGTAAATATTGGCCCTGGTCTCTGTGACACCACCTGTGACTCCAGTCCTAGAAGACCTCAGTGTTTCCAGTCTCAGACCTCCGTGACCCTGGTTGCAGAGATGCCAGACCTGAATGGCCCTGACTTTGTTGAAGTATTAAATGTCCCTAATCTACTTGGTCTATCAGGAATGTACAGTGACTGGAAATGTAGTCATCTTCCTGTATAGTCATCAGATCTGTTACAAATGTCTGCAGTTTATAAAGTAACTGAAATATGATGTTTGCATAAGTATTCATCCCCTGCAGCCTAGTACATGGTAGAACCACCCGTTGCTGCAGTAGCAGCTGTATGTCTGTTGGGTACGTCTCTACCAGGTGTACACACAGTTTGGTGACGCCCAGTCTTCCTGGCAGAGTTGCCCCAGGTTACTCAGGTTGGTTGGATGACGCCTGTGGGCTGTAGGACAGTGACTTGGCCGTTCTAGATCAGTCACCTTTGTGTTGTGCAGCCAGTGCTGGTTTCTCCTTGTGCTGGGGATTATTGTCCTGAGCGGTGGACTTTCTCCCAAGCTGTAGGTCCCTAGCAGACTGAGCTGTAGTCTTGCAGTAGCTCCCTGTATTTTGCACCATCCGTCCTTTCTTCAGCTGTAAAAAGATGCCCAGTTCCCACTGAGGAAAAGTGTCCCTCATGATGCTGCCACCCCTATACTGAAAACTGTAATATTCAGGCGCAAAAAGAAAATTCATAATAATACATTAACACCACAGTCCTGATAATATCCCTGAATACTAAGTGCTGCTCCCAAAAGTAACTCTGAATTACTTCAGTCATTCAAAGGTTAACACTTGATAAGAGAGTGCATAGTTAAAGTTATCAAAATGTATTAATACAGTAAAATAAATACATTAAAAGATAAGCATGGACAATAGTTCATCAGACTAATCCTGTATAATATATAAACACAAGTTTAATTCTAAACCGCTACCAGTGCCTTATATCATGGTCCCAATGAAATCGTTACTTAGACCTCAGGTAGTTATATGTATGAATAAGTATCCAATGAGTCTCCACTTACCGTAATTTTTCTCCTCTGAGTCTGAATCAGTGAAATAACCGTATTGAGGAGAAAGAGTATTCCCAGTAGTAGCACCATGGGCTGTGACAGTGGGGCAGATGTATTAAGCCTGGAGAAGGCATAAAGCGGTAATAAGTGCAAGGTGAAAACGCACCAGCCAATCAGCTCGTAACTGTCAATTTACATACGGGAGCTGATTGGCTGGTGCGTTATTACCTTGCGCTTATCACTGCTTTATCACTTCTTTATGCCTTCTCCAGGCTTAATACATCTGCCCCAGTGTGTTAATCAGCCACACAGTGGGGGTTATTCAGATTCTGAAGGATCTGCGACGGAATGTGCAAAGTGCTGATTATCTGTACTTTGCACATGTGCAGGACCTGTTCTGTGGGTGTGCAAACTGTTCCTGCAACGTCGGAAGCAGGGACGGCGTCAGACTGTCAGTGACTGACTGAGCAGGACTTGCTCCATTTGTGAAAATGGAAGTGTGTCAACGCTGTTTAGGGGGAGGAAGAGGTCAGGGATCTCCATGGTTGCACAGAGGTTTCCTGGCCTCTGCGACAGCTGGCTTGCTCATCCCCATGGGTGCCGCAAGCCGCCCGATGTGAGCGAGTGATCTGATGCTGGTCCTGGGACGTAGGTCGGATCACTACTGCAGCAGGAGGTGTGTGCTTGTAATAGCCGCCTCCTGCTGCGTTACCGTACAGCGCTGTCACTGCTGCTTCCAAGAAAGTGATAGCAACTCCAACCACCTCTGAATCAGGCCCAGTATTCCATGCAACATTACTGCCAAGCTTTTACTGATCAGGGTTCACAATCACAGCAACGTCTTTCTCAACCTGCCCGCAGGAGGACTTTGGGCCTTGTTCAGATCTGATTGCAGCAGCAAATTTGTTAGCTAATGGGCAAAACCATGGGCCTAATTCAGACCTGGTGGCACGCAGGCGGTTTTTTGCACTGCTGCGACCAGGTAATCGCCGCCTACAGGGGAGGGGGGAATCGCTCTGCAGGGGTGCGATCGGCTGTGCAGTCAGCTGCATAAACAAGAGTTTGTGCAGTTTCTGCACAGCCCAGGACTTACTCAACCGCTGCAGTGATCCTAGAAGAAGTTGACGTCATGAACCCTCCATGGAAATGGCTGGGCACGCCTGCGTTTTCCTGGACACTCCCAGAAAACGGTGAGTTGTCGCCCACGAACGCCTTCTGCCTGTCAATCTTCTTGCGATCGCCGGTGCGATCGCTTTCTTAGTTAGATTCGTTGCTGCCCGGCGACCCCCGTCGCCCGCCAGTGATGCGCCTGTGCATTGCGGACCACACGCATGTGCTGTTCAGACCCGATTGCACTGCTGCGAAAAAAGGCAGCGCGCGGTCAGGTCTGAATGACCCCCTATGTGCACTGTAGGGGGGGGGGCAGATATAACATGTGCAGAGAGAGTTAGATTTGGGTGGGTTATATTGTTTCTGTGCAGGGTAAATACTGCACTGCAGTACACTACAATTTAGATTTCCGTTTGAACACACCCCACACAAATCTAACTCTCTCTGCACATGTTACATCTGTCCCACCTGCACTGCACATGGTTTTGCCCATTAGCTAACAAATTTGCTGCGTCGATCAACTCTGAATTAGGCCCTTTGTCTGCACAGACAGCACCAAGCATGCAGATCTAAGCTGTGAAGGTTCTAATCACCATCTGAGCTCCGGCAATTGTAGCCAGGAATACGTATCGGCCAAGTGTGCCTTGCACCGTCCACGCTCTGGTAATTGCAGTCAGGTGAATATCAGCAGGACGGATGCTTTCTATGAACTGGCTGAGGGAGAGCGCTGCTGTGTATCCAGAGCTTGTGATATATACTGTGTGTGTGTACACACACACACACACACACACACACACACACACACACACACACACACACACACACACACACACACACACACACACACACACACACACACACACACACACACGCAAAAAAGTATTTGGACAGCCACCGATTGTGCAAGTTAACCCACTTAAAAAGATGAGGTCTGTAATTTCCATCATAGGTACACTACAACTGTGAGAGAAAGAATCTGGAAAAAAAAAAATAGGAGATCACATTGTATGATTTTAAACAATTTATTTGTATATTCTTGTGGAAAATAAATATTTGGACACCTACCAAGCAGCAAGATTTCTGGCTCTCGCAGACCTGTTACTTCTTCTTTAAGAAGCTCTTCTATCCTCCACTCGTTACCTGTATTAATGGCGCCAGTTTGAACTGGTTATCTGTATAAAAGACACCTGTCCACACCCTCAGTCAGACTGCTACCTCTCCACCATGGCCAAGACCAGAAAGCTGTCTAAGGAGACCAGGGACAAAATTGTAGAGCTGCACAAGGCTGGGATGAGCTACTCGACAATAGGCAAGCAGCTTGGTGAGAAGAGATCAACTGTTGGCGCAATTACGTCCACTACGAGGCTCGAGGGGTCTCTGATCACTCTCCTCTGATGATGACTCTTGCTGTGGAAAGTCAGAGGGGGCACTCCTATTGGAAATTGCACCCCTCCTGGCTGACCCAGCTGGGGGACTGCGGTGACTTGGAGACTCAATGGGAGGGGTTCTTTGGCGACAATATAGGGTCTGCCCCGGGTACAGTAGTTTGGGACTCGTTTAAGGCGTTCTTGAGAGGCTCATATATTGGACGGATAGCGGCTCATAAAATGGCCTCTAGGGAGAGAGAACAGGCCCTTGAAAAAGATGCTAGAGACCTAGAGTCCCAATATTTATCTGACAACGCCCCTGCGACAAAGACACGATGGCTGGTGGCTCAGTCAGTCTGGTTGGCCCACCTGTCTGATAGAAACTCTCGCTCCCTTCTTTTCAAAGCTACTAATATATATATGCAGGCTGATAGGACGGGGGGCCTTCTGGCCCGCCTTATACATTACGATCGCCCTGGGACCACGATCACCCAGATGTCCGGAGCGGATGGCTCCTTTGTCGACACCACACCGGACATTGCGCTGTTATTCCGATCTTACTTTTCTGAGGTTTATAATTCTCAGTTGCAGCGCTCTACTTCTGATCTTTCACGCTACATGGGGGGTGTCCCGCTACCTGCACTCTCCTCTGAGGCCTGCGAGTTGCTGGAGGCACCTTTAACGCTCGAGGAGGTGACTGCGGCCATTGGTATGTCCCCTAATGGCAAGGCTCCGGGATGCGACGGAATTCCCTCCGAGGTATATAAGAATCATATTGATTTTTTTGGCCCCAAGCTGCATGCCCTATATTTAGATATATTTGCCAGAAACGATCTCCCCCCCTCCATGTCAGAGGCAGTTATAATAGTGATCCCAAAACCCGGTAAAGACCCCAAATCTCTGGACTCCTATAGACCGATATCCCTGATTCCCACCGACGCCAAGATCCTGGCAAAGATACTGGCAATACGGCTTAACACAGTGATAACCTCCCTCATTCACCCGGATCAGACTGGCTTCATGCCAGGAAAGTCCACGTCTATTAATTTACGTAGATTGCATACCATTTTACAGCTCCCACACGGACTCCCTTCTGACTCGGCTGTGGTCTCGCTGGACGCGGCCAAGGCCTTTGACAGCATTGAGTGGGCTTATTTGTGGGAGGTGTTGGCTCGTATGGGATTTGGACCCAATTATATAAAATGGATTAAACTACTATATCAACATCCGAGTGCCAGGATCTTGGTGAACGGTTATGTATCCCCATCTTTTCAGTTGACCCGAGGTACTAGACAGGGTTGCCCCCTGTCCCCTACGCTGTTTGCCTTGGCCATAGAGCCCCTGGCATGCTTGATTAGATCACACCCGGATATTGTGGGAATATGTACAGGATCACGTGAGGATAGGATAGCTCTTTATGCCGATGACATGTTGCTGTTTTTGCAGGATTACACCAGGTCAATGCCCATCCTGCTGCGTGTGATAGAAAGATTTGGAGATCACTCGGGCCTTAGAATTAACTGGCCTAAATCATACATTATGCCAGTCATAGGCCCCCCTCCTACTGTTTCCAAAATCCCCCTACCACTGTGTTGGACGGTACAGTTTAAGTACCTTGGAATCCAAATAACTAATGACCCTTCTGATTTTCTCCCCCTGAATCTGGATCCGACCATGCAGTGGGTCATGGGCAAATCTAAGACTTGGTGTAAGCTTCCACTAACGGTCTCTGGCAGGGTTAATCTCATTAAAATGATTATACTGCCTAAACTCCTATATATTATTCTTCAATCCCCGGTATATATCTATCCAACATTCTTTAGAAAATTGAATAGCGTTCTGTCCTCACTGATCTGGGCTAATAAAAGACCTAGGATACAGTTAAATACTCTTACCAGACAGAGATCTGACGGTGGCCTGGCTCTACCTAACTTTCAGATATATTACTTCGCTGCTCAGCTGACTCATATCACTATATGGGCACAAAACTCTGAGACCGACTCTCTACATTGTGAGTTTATCCGTTGTTACTTTCCCTACCTCTCTCCTATGCAGGTGCTACTGAGTGGGAGCATAGCTAGGTTTCTTCCCCCTATCATTTTTCAGGCCCTAAAGATTTGGAGGGCCCTGAGAGACCTCCTGAGATATGACGACCTAGACCCGGATACTCCCCTGTGGTACTCTGACTGGCTCCCTGAATTGCATGCGCTTGAGGGGCGGGAGGTGTGGGCTCCTAGATCGGTGATCTCTGTCTCTCAACTTTATCTAGATACTACATTAAAATCCTTTCAACAGCTGAGGGATGAGTTTGACCTACCCAATTCCTACTTCTTCAGATACCTCCAGCTTCGTCATGCCCTCCAGACCCAATTTGCTGAATCACCCCCGCGAATCCTCCCATTTCCCATCAAGACATTTGTGACCACTTTGGGTCAGGCTAAGATGGTCTCACTTGCGTATGGATATCTTCTCACCAAGCTCCATGCGGACCCCTTGACGCGTCTCCGTGGAAAGTGGGAGGAGGATCTGGGTCCAATAAATGAGGAGGATTGGGTCCTCGCTTTAGAATACCCTGCTAAGGTTACTAAGTCCCTTAGATATCAACAGATTCAATTCTTCATTTTACACAGAACTTATATGACTCCAGCTAGACTGGCTACGTTTGGCACAGGCAGATCTCCTCTCTGTCCTAAGTGTGGGGGGGCGGTGGGAACATACTGGCATTTAGTGTGGGACTGTCCGAGGTTGGGGGTGTTCTGGTCGGGGGTCGGGTCAATTCTGGAGAGTACGGGGGTGCCTGGCGGACTGCTTACCCCACAATTCTGTATATTGGGAATGGGGTGCCTTGCTCCTGAGTCTGGTTCAATGGGTCTCTATGCTCTAAATGTATGTGCCTTGGCTAAGGTTTGCATTGCAAGAGTGTGGATGGCCCCTAAAGGACCGTTAATATCTGCACTTAAGGCCTTAATTAATGACACTATAATTAAGGAGAGATATGTTTACATGAAGCAAAACGCATCAGCTAAGTTTGAAAAAGTTTGGTCTCCATGGCTAGATTCCCCCCACTCTCATCCTGTTCCCCAAATATAGTAGACACTAAAGTGCAAGCATGTCAATAAATTACTATGACTGAAGTGTACTGAGACGATGACGGTTGGGCCCTGTGAGCCCACATGCTCATACACGTGTATGACTAGTGGAGCCCTGAATCAAAATACTCCTTAATTTGCCTCCCTTGCCTTTTTCTTTGGTTGTTTGTTATTTTTCTATAGTTTAGATTACGGGTTTAAATATAAAAAATAAATGAGGACTAATATAGATGGGTGCGGATTTTGTAAGTCATGAAGGTTAGAGCATTAGGAAATCCTAGTATACATCTATACTGAAAATGTATTGATACTTTTTTGATGTTAGATATGTGTAAAACGCGACTTGACATATTTTGAATAGATGTAATGCTTGAGACATGATTATGCTCTGCAATGTATGTACCTTAATCTCCAGACTGCTGAATAAAAATTACTTTATAACTGTTGGCGCAATTATTAAAAAATGGAAGAAATACAAGATCACTGAATCTCCCTCGACCTGGAGCTCCATGCAAGATCTCACCTCAGGGGGGATCAATGATCTTGAGAATGGTGAGGAATCAGACCAGAACTACACAGGGGGACCTGGTCAATGACCTCAAGAGAGCTGGGACCACAGTCACAAAGGTTACCATTAGTAACACACTACATTGTCATGGATTGAAATCCTGCAGCACCCGAAAGGTCCCCCTGTTTAAGCCAGCACATGTCCAGGCCCATCTAAAGTTTGCCAGTGACCATCTGGATGATCCAGAGGAGGATTGGGAGAATGTAATGTGGTCAGATGAGAGCAAAATCAAACTTTCTGCTGCGGGGTACACTGGGCTCCACAAGGATAGACATTGGGGTGTAGAGTAGGATCTTGATCCGAAGCACCAACAGGCTCAACTGCTTTGACCTTCTTCCCAAGATGCATAGCGCCGCCTCCTGTATCACCCCGCCTCCGTGCACAGGAGCTCAGTTTGTAGTTGGTGCTTGCAGTGCAAGCATGTAACACGAAGAGCTGCTCACAGCAGCTCTAGAAAAAGCTTTTTCTGAGGAAAAAAGAAGACTACAAGGGCTGCAGCAGAGGCACAGATTGTGCTGGATGTCAGTAGACATTGCCTGCTGCAGCTCCATCTCTCCCCCAGCGGCGCTGTACACTCCCGGGCCCTGGTTGCCGGGTACCTACAGCAGGAGGCTCCGGTTTTCTTCCAAGTCAGTCACACACGGCTGGGGCTCTCCGGGATCGCGTGGCCGCACTTCGGGAGGAGGTAAGTGGGTCCCGCTCGCAGGACCCGCACTTTATCGCGATCCGGGGCGGCCGGTGGGAGGCGGGCCGCGCGCGCTGTCAGTGGATACTGTGGCAGTACAGGCGATCGCACTAGATCACCAGGGCATGGGTGCAGATCAGGTTTTCTCTCTAAACCTTTTTACAAGTAGCCCGCAGTACCCGGTGGTTTTGATAAGGCTTAGACCTGGAGCCCCTCCCCCAGCCCCAGGACGCCATTTACAGTAAATGTTCCCGCCCTGGAGCTGCATATCTGTCTCTCCCTCACTCCCTGTCAGTGTTTGGGCGCCATTTTCCCTGCTACACTGTTCCTGGGACTGCTTGGGCAAATCCTCCTTTGTAAAGCCGCCTGATAGTTAGCGCTGTGCCTTTACAAGACACTTAAGTATTCTACATGTCGTTTAGACAGTGATCGTTAAGAAACAGTGCATTTAGTCAGAGCTATCTGGTACAAGTACCCTGTGATATACATCCAGTCTTTACTGTGCAGTGTTATATCTATTGATTACATAGCTATATATATATTAGCTAGTCCAGTGCAGTATTATTGCTTGTCATAACTTCTGCATTGTACAAATGGTGACTATATGTGTGTGCATTTGCCTGCTGTGTGACCCCCATTTCGTGTCTCTCACTCAGCTTGCTATCCGTATATTCTATAACCTGAGGGAGCTAGGTGCGTCAGGTTTGTAATACTGTAATATAGGATATTCACAAGATATACTGTCATTGTATTTTTCTCTGTGATTTTAGTCACCATATCTCTCCTGAATCCATGTTTGTGCTGACAACACTGTGCAGGGGTTTGGGTCAGGTATTGTGCTGCTGACAATTTGTACTATGTTACCTTATACTGCAAGTTATAACATGTCTGTTTATGAGGGTAACGGTTCTGGGGCTGAACACACTGGTAGTGGTGCTGAGGCCACAGATACTTTTGAGGAAATTACAGCAGCTGAGGGCTCTGGTTCTGGGGGTTCCTTGCCCCCAAGTGGGATTATAGCAACGGGGGTCCAGAATGACCCGCCGTGGGCTACCGTTTCTACGCTACTGAATACGCTAGTTACTAAACTAACGCCCTTCTATGGGACCTCCTATGCCGGTCCAACCGTATATGGTCCCTGCGGCAGACACTCAGTTATGAACCAGTCCCTGACTACTAAAAAGTCTAACCCTCGCCCGCTTAAGACCAAGGAGTCCTCTAAGCGGGCCATTACTTCCTCACAATCCACTGCTGTCACTGACACCTCGTCTGATGAGGATGGCGTTTACACTGACCCCACAGATTCTGACACTGATAATACTGATGGGGATAGTAGTTCACAAGTGGATGTTCCTGATCTATTGGAGGCTATTACGGATGATCCCAAGCCATCCGTGCCTCCTAAGAAACCAGATAGATTCAAGCGTCAGAAGGTGGTTAAACAATTTTTCTCTTTCATCCACTAGGGGACACTGGAACATCATATACATTAGGGGTGTGAAGCTTGCAACCGGAGGTGTGGCACAATCTAAAAATTAGCATTGTCTGCACAGCCGGCTCCTCCCCCTTCACGCCCCTCCTCCCTCAGTTTGAAAAATTGTGCCTAGGAGGTACAAGCACAGAAGGGAGCTCCTGCTCCATTACAAAAGAAAATCACCAAGGCTGCGTCAACCTAATGAAAAGGGGGACAAAAGTCTTGAAAAGAGAGGGACAATGATCCCTACTAAAGGGGATCTGCATCTCTCCTCCTGAAAATCCGAAGCATCAGATTATTTTTTTGCATCTCCCATAACTGTGAGTACTGGTGGTAATGAGGGCCCTAGTTAAAAGGAGATATAGGGGTAAAATAGTTTTCTGGGGTTTTTAATTCCACCTGAAACTTTATTAAACTAGCCAGCTCCGGAGAAAAGATGTATAAAAACTCTGCAGATACTGGCTGTCATTACTGTAAATGAGGGTGTCCTACTCTGAATTTCTATTTATAACACAGAACGCGCTGCTGCAATTACCTCAGCGGGAAGAGTTGCTGAGCAGAAATCCCCCGCCGCTCCTCCTCACTGTGACGACATCGCGGCTCTCAGCCGCTGCGCCTCAGCTCTCCCTGCGCCCTGTACTGATCACGGGGCGGGAGGGGAAAGTGCTGAGGCAGACTGCCTCCCGGTCCACCCTCCTCCGCACTCCAGTGTACTATACGGCCGCGGCACGGGCCCGGCGATCGGCCCGCCTGCGCCGTCACAACGCGGGGAGGGAGAGTTTGTGTCCACTTTCCTCCGCCAGAGCAGACACGGTGCGGGAGGTTGGGGTAGACGGCGGGGGGAGATGATTGCAATACGCGGCAGATGCTGGGCGGTCAGCATCCAGGGCGCTGGGGGCTCATTAATAAATATATATATATATATATATATATATATATATATATATATATATATAAAAGTTTCAGTGGCGCCCATTTTTAAACATAAAAGGCGCCAAAGAGCTTAGCAAGGGGGACATAGATAAAGTATACGCCCCCCTCCCCCCTCATTAGTGGAGATATATTTTCTTAAGTACTCCCTCTGCTGGACATAGGGTGTAGCTCTCATGGACTAGTGGGCTAATGCTCCAGGCATTGAACAGACGCTCTCGGCTGGTGTTAATTTAATGCTGATGCAAAGGATTTTCCATATGTTTTGATCATATTATGTGTTATATTTTCTAAGGGACTTCTCATTCAAAGATCCTGTGAAAATAAAAGGGCAAAGACTGGATATCAACCCGACCTCATAATGCGAGGGTTGCAACGAGGCTGGTGTTTTATTTATTTTACAGTATATAGAAAAATACAGCCAGATGAATCCAGTGTACTTTGTTCCCATAATCCGTTATTGTCTTTCGTTCCTATTATAAAAGGAGAAAGCACTGCAGAGTGACCTGTGGAGGTGCGGTTTCAAAAAAAGCACCAGCAAGAAAACTAAGACTTAGTTCCTGTCAGGTAACTCCAGTATACCTTGGACTTCCATCAAATTCTATATTTATTTGTTTATACATAATTCCCCCAACGGACGCTGCTGACAGGTCCGGCGGAGGAGGGAGCATCAGAAGATATCTACCCATTCAACTTTAGCTGTATCAACAGTGGTGGTTTTGTGGGTGATCGATTAAATGAGTATTTCTTTAATTAAGTTGTTAATCATTTATTTATTTTTTTAGTAGGAAATTTCCAGCTGTTTGAACATACTCTTCAAAGCTCCCCCCCCCCCCAAAAAAAAAGAATTACAACGGTCTTTCTCCTCCTATTCTAATAAGGTGGAAGTTCGGCTGAGTAGTATGTATATGTTTATCTAGGGTAAACACGACCACACGGATTTGTTTTGGTGTCTCAGGTAAAACAAGGAGCACTACGGTTAGCATCCCGGAAGTGTGCGACAGTTGAGAATGGGCACACAGCTAGGGGGCAGTGGTCCGTCGAGGTCAGGGAGAAATACTCTGACATATATTCTGCATTGGAGTATGGGTTGCGGGCCCATCCAAAACCGAGGAGAAATTCATAGTTAGGATTTCTCCATACGCACAGGTATAACAGAATGTGCGACAACTCCTCCCTAGCCTACAGTAGAAGTGGGAAGAGGAGGTGGCTCTCATAGCAAGAAAGTGTACCGTCAGAATCATTGACTAGAAGCAGCCAGTAAATGCTTCCAAATCCCCAAGTAAAGTTTGCCTAACAGTGCATATACCGAGAGTTAACCCTTATATTTGCCAGGTTACTAGGGATGGTAGCATCTCGATCTCAGCCATATAGCTCAAAGGGTTTTCGATGGCAGACAGTATTCTGATTCCACAGAAGGAAAAAAGATCCCCCAACGGGGGTGGACTCACCCCTGCTTAGTCTGGCAACAGGGTAATCTTGCTTCTCACAACCCTGGAAAGCAAGGTGTTGTAGATACGTTGGATTTTACATTGACATCAATCTCTATGACTGCAAGAACATCATAAACGGGAAGTACTTATCACAAGGGGAGGTTCGTGCTTCGGTAAAATCGGTTATAGTTACCACTATTTCCCTGGGAGGGGAAGCTTTTCTTGGTCCACAAATCAGACAAGTGGATTTTGCAGCGGAAGCATCAATCATTCTGCCTACCAGGTTGTCATAGTGATATGCCAATGGGCAGTAGGCTGGGTTAGCAAGATTATTTCCCAGGACTACAAGATAGACTTTCATCATACAGCCGCTGAAGGCAGGAGCACTACAAACGGCGATTCAAAGGCTAGAGCACACAAATATAATTTTTCCAGTTCCGGATTCTCAGAGAGTTACCGGATGTGTTCAAATCTTTTGGAGGTGCCAAAAACCAGACAAATTGGTCAAACCAATACTCTATTTAGAACTTTTAAACCAATTTTTAATGGCTTACAGATTCAGGATGGAGTCAATCTAGTCAGTTTTTGCAAGTGTAGGACAAGTGGTGTCCATGAACATGGAGGATGCATACCTTCATGTACAAATTTGGACTTCTCACCAAGCGTACTTATGATTCGCGTTGGTCATTCCCAGTTCAAAGCTTTACCTTTTGGCTATCAGACCGAGAATTTATATAAGGATTATTAAGAGACATGGCTCAGTGGACCAATACTAGAGTGCACTTAGTATAAGGTCCTAGTTTCGAGTCCAACTCCGGACCGGATATTTATATAGATAATCGTCGCGAATTTGAAAGCCTTAACAGTTAAGAACATACTTTCCTTGGACGATCTGCTAAGCAAGTCTAATTCTCTGAAACACCTGATCAGGGATACCCTGACAACACATCAATTTTTCATTAACATGGCTGGATTGTGAACTTCAAGCAATCCAACCCGATATCAGTGCAGAGGTTTCAATTCCTTGGTCTAATACTAGACCCAAGGCAATGAGGGTGTTTCTCCCAGAGAACAGGATCCAAGACATAAGGAAAATGGGGTAAACCACCCGGTTTCCTTCCACATTAACTTCACGAAGGTTTGTTTGTTGCCACAGGTCTGGACCTCGTTACTTTGGTGGTCGATACACAAGAATCTCACAGCAGGCAAGAGATTCGGCGTTTGGGATTGGAGGATCCTCACAATGGAGGCCAGCCTCAGAGTTTGGGGTGCCGTCCTGGAGGGTATTCATTTCGGGGCAGATGCACGTCACATGTGAGCAGTCTACCCATAAATATTCTAGAACTGAGAGCAGTTACAATTCGTTTCTCTTCGCCGAAAACCTGATGAAGGGATAACACTTGAAGAGACAGTCGGCCAATGTCTCAACGACAGCATGCATAAACAGTCGAGAAGGAACAAGAAAAAAAAAAAAAAAGGATGGCATTATAGGAAGATACTAAGATCTTGCTGTGGGCAGAAAGACGTGACATTGTCCTCTCGGCGGTGTTCATTCCAGGAGTGGAAAACTAGCAAGCAGGTTATCGCAGTCGCCAGGACATGCATCCAGGATAGTGGGTCTACTCCCACAAGTCTTTGAGATGCTGGTGAGGAGATGGGGCCTATCGCGGGTAGACCCAATGGCCCCTCAATACAACTATCCGCTGCCCAGGTATGGGACCAGAACGAGAGTGTCAGTAGGGGATGGAGTGGACGCAGTGTCACTTCCTTGGTCTTACAGAAGAGTTTACATCTTTCCACCATTTCCTCATACCAGAGTACTAAAGAAAGCGAAACGGGAAAGCGTGTGGGCAAATTCTCATTGCACCAGACTGGCCCCGCAGGAGTTGGTACTCGGACTTGTGGGGGCTACTGGCGGAAGATTCCTGGAGGCTACAGAGCGAGTCCTACTGTCACAGGGGCCGTTCCTCCACCCATACCTGAACAGGTTGCGTTTAACGGCGTCGCTATTGACACCCGAATCTTGAGAAATAGAGGGTTACCAAGGGCGGCTATTCCTACAATGTTAGCAGCTAGGAAGCCGGTCACGGCCATGTATTTCTACACTATAGGAAGAGATACTTGGACGGGTGTCAGGAACGGGGGTGGGATTAGATAGAATTCCATCTGTCTCGACGTTTTCGTTTTCTCCAAGCCAGGTTTGGATGGAGGCCTACGTTTAGTTTCCTTGTAGGTTCAGGTTTCGGCTCTCCATTCTATTTCACAACGCCTAGCATCCTTATAGGAATTTCAGACTTTCTTACAGGGAGTTCGGAGGATACAACCTCCTTTTTCCGTCCTCCCACGGCACCGTGGGACCTGAACTTGGTGTTGGCATATTTAAAATCAACAACTTTTGAGCTTTTGGAGAGAGTACACGTGAAATCTCTCCTGGACGGTCACGCTGTTGCTTGCTTTGGCTTCAGCCAGACGGGTCTTTCAGTTGGGAGCCTTGTCGTGTCAAACTTTCCTTTCTACTTTTCCTTGAAGGTAGGGCAAAACTCTGTACGATCCTAAGGTAGTTTCAGGGTTTTCATGTGAACCAGCCGTCTGTGATCCCATCTGTTCAGGGGGTTGCAGATGGGAACGTGTCTTGGGACATTGTAAGAGGTCTACGGACATATGAACAGTTTAGGCCGTCCATCAGACAGTCTAAAAAACAAAACAAAACAAAAAAAAATGGTTGTTTTCTCTCTGAGGGTCCAAGGAAACGTGGTCCAGCATCTAAACAAATTCTGACTAGTGGGCTTGGGCTTGCCATTAGGCAAGCATGCTTCTCCTGTAGTAGACGGGTTCCGTTTCCGGTTGCCCATATCACCAGATCAGGGGGTGCCTCTACTACTCGGCTTTGCAGTCAACGTGGTCATCAGCACACACGTTCACGAGATTATACAAGTTTGATACGGTTGCGTCCAGAGGTTCAGAGTCTGAACGCTTTCGTTTGGCAGGACACTGACAGCAGTCCCACCCCTGGGAGTAACTTTGGGACGTCCCCTAATGTATATGATGTTCCAGTGTCCCCTAGTGGATGAAAGAGAAAAGAGGATTTTGGTACTTACCGATAAATCCATTTCTATGAATCCTCTAGGGGACACTGGACGCCCGCCTCGGTGCTGTCAACCTGCTGTGTTCAAAGTTCTCTTCTAACAGTTCGTACAAACAGCGTTAGTTTCTCTAACGTCCTAGTGGATGCTGGGGACTCCGTAAGGACCATGGGGAATAGACTGGCTCCGCAGGAGACAGGGCACTTTAAGAAAGAATTTGGATTCTGGTGTGTTCTGGCTCCTCCCTCTATGTCCCTCCTCCAGACCTCAGTTTGAATCTGTGCCCGGACGAGCTGGGTGCTACTTAGTGAGCTCTCCTGAGCTTGCTAAAAAGAAAGTATTTTGTTAGGTTTTTTATTTTCAGAGAGATCTGCTGGCAACAGGCTCTCTGCTACGTGGGACTGAGGGGAGAGAAGCAGCCCTACTCACTGAAGATAGGTCCTGCTTCTTAGGCTACTGGACACCATTAGCTCCAGAGGGATCGTACACAGGATCGCACCCTTGGTCGTCCGATCCCGGAGCCGCGCCGCCGTCCCCCTCGCAGAGCCAGAAGACAGAAGCCGGTGTCAGAAGCAAGAAGACTTCGAAATCGGCGGCAGAAGACTCCAGTCTTCATATGAGGTAGCGCACAGCACTGCAGCTGTGCGCCATTGCTCCCACACTAAACCGGCATACTCCGGCCACTGTAGGGTGCAGGGCGCAGGGGGGGGGGGGCGCCCTGGGCAGCAATTAGAGACCTCTTGGCAAAAGTGGGCATATATACAGTTGGGCACTGTATATATGCATGGGCCCCCGCCATATTTTTACACAGAAACGTGAGGGGGCGGGGCTTCTTCCTCAGCACTCACCAGCGCCATTTTCTCTCCACAGCTCCGCTGAGAGGAAGCTCCCCAGGCTCTCCCCTGCAGAATCAAGAGGGTAAAAAGAGAGGGGGGGCACATATATTTGGCGCAAAAACAGTGTATACAGCAGCTAAGTTACTGTGTGATTCCTGGGACATATAGCGCTGTGGTGTGTGCTGGCATACTCTCTCTCTGTCTCTCCAAAAGGCCTTGGGGGGGAACTGTCTTCAAATAGAGCATCCCCTGTGTGTGTGGTGTGTCGGTACGCTTGTGTCGGCATGTTTGACGAGGAAGGCTATGTAGAAACAGAGCGGGAGCAAAAGAATGTGGGGTCGCCGCCGACACCCGATTGGATGGATATGTGGAAGGTTTTAAATGATAATGTTACTTCCTTGCATAAAAGGTTGGATAAAGCTGAAGCCTTGGGACAGCCGGGGTCTCAGCCCATGCCTGATCCTATGTCGCAGAGGCCGTCAGGGTCTCAGAAGCGCCCACTATCCCAAATTGTTGACACATATATCGACACGGATTCTGACTCCAGTGTCGATGGCGATGATGCAAAGTTACAGCCTAAAATGGCTAAAGCCGTCCGTTACATGATTGTAGCAATGAAAGATGTGTTGCACATCACAGAGGAAACCCCTGTCCCTGACAAGAGGGTTTATATGTATGGGGAAAAAAGGCAGGAGGTGACCTTTCCCCCGTCACATGAGTTAAATGAATTATGTGAAAAGGCTTGGGAATCTCCAGATAGAAAACTGCAGATTTCCAAACGGATGCTTATGGCGTATCCTTTCCCGCCAACGGACAGGTTACGCTGGGAATCCTCCCCTAGGGTAGACAAAGCTTTAACACGCTTATCCAAGAGGGTAGCCCTGCCGTCACAGGATACGGCCACCCTAAAAGAGGCTGCGGATAGAAAGCAGGAGGGTATCCTGAAGTCCGTTTATACACATTCAGGTACCTTACTAAGGCCGGCAATTGCGTCGGCCTGTATGTGTAGTGCTGTAGCAGCATGGACAGATACCTTATCTGAGGAACTTGATACCTTGGACAAGGATTCTATATTACTAACCCTGGGGCATATAAAAGACGCTGTCCTATATATGAGAGATGCTCAAAGAGACATTAGCCTACTGGGCTTTAGAATAAATGCAATGTCGATTTCTGCCAGAAGGGTCCTGTGGACTCGGCAATGGACAGGTGATGCCGACTCAAAAAGACACATGGAGGTTTTACCTTACAAAGGTGAGGAATTGTTTGGGGACAGTCTCTCGGACCTGGTCTCCACAGCTACAGCTGGAAAGTAAAATTTTTTGCCATATGTTCCCTCACAACCTAAGAAAGCACCGTATTACCAAATGCAGTCCTTTCGATCACAAAAAGGCAAGAAAGTCCGAGGTGCGTCCTTTCTTCCCAGAGGCAGGGGTTCACTCGCAGGTGGATCCCTGGGCTATAGAGATTGTGTCTCAGGGATACAAGCTGGAATTCGAAGAGATGCCCCCTCACCGTTACCTCAAATCGGCCCTGCAGCTTCCCCCTTAGAGAGGGAAATAGTGTTAGCTGCAATTCACAAATTGTCTCTTCAGCAGGTGGTGGTAAAAGTTCCCCTCCTTCAACAGGGAAGGGGTTACTATTCGACCATGTTTGTGGTACCGAAACCGGACGGTTCGGTCAGACCCATATTGAATTTAAAATCCCTGAACATATACCTGAAAAGGTTCAAGTTCAAGATGGAATCGCTCAGAGCGGTCATCGCAAGCCTGGAAGGGGGGGATTTTATGGTGTCTTTGGACATAAAGGATGCATACCTTCATGTCCCCATTTATCCACCTCATCAGGCGTACCTCAGATTTGTGGTACAGGATTGTCATTACCAATTCCAGACGTTGCCGTTTGGTCTCTCCACGGCACCGAGAATATTTACCAAGGTAATGGCGGAGATGATGGTGCTCCTGCGAAAGCAAGGGGTCACAATTATCCCATACTTGGACGATCTCCTCATAAAGGCGAGGTCCAGAGAGCAGTTGCTGATCAGCGTAGCACGCTCTCGGGAAGTGTTACAACAGCACGTCTGGATTCTAAGGGGTATATGCAATTGCGGTCGAATTCCCGAAATTGTCGAATTTCGGGTCATTTTCGACAAAAAAAAAAAAATCGTCAATGCAATTCAGTGCTTTTCGTAAAAAAAACGGACTTTCAAAATTCGACTTTTTGAAATTCGACTTTTTGCAAATTCGACTTTTCTGCAATGATACAAGTGCTGCAATTCGACAAAAGCATATTCAATTCAAGTTTGGAAATTCGACAGCAGTGCTTTTAGACAGTAAATTCGTCATTTTCAATCCGCCACACTTTGGAGGGTGAAAACAATAAAAAAAAATTTAAACATGTTTTTTTTTGTGTTTTTTTTTTTGGGAATAGCATATCTATTTATATTAGAAGGGATTAGGTATTTTTTTTTTTTGGAGGCACAAGTATTATTTATATATTTTTAAAAATATAATTTTTTTTTATTTTATTTTTTATTGCTGGAACGGTAAAAAAAATAAAAAAAATGGCGTGGGGTCCCCCCTCCATAGCATAACCAGCCTCGGGCTCTTCGAGCTGGTCCTGTTTCTAAAAATGCGGGGAAAAATTGGGCAAGGATCCCCCGTATTTTTAAAACCAGCACCGGGCTCTGCGCCTGGTGCTGGTGCAAAAAATACGGGGGACAAAACGAGCAGGGTTCCCCCGTATTTTTCACACCAGCATCGCGCTCCACTAGCTGGACAGATAATGCCACAGCCGGGGGTCACTTTTATACAGTGCCCTGCGGCCGTGGCATTAAATATCCAACTAGTCACCCCTGGCCGGGGTACCCTGGGGGAGTGGGGACCCCTTCAATCAAGGGGTCCCCCCCCCCCAGCCACCCAAGGGCCAGGGGTGAAGCCCGAGGCTGTCCCCCCCATCCAAGGGCTGCGGATGGGAGGCTGATAGCCTTGAGTAAAATGACAGAATATTTTTTTTTCCAGAAGAACTACAAGTCCCAGCAAGCCTCCCCCGCAAGCTGGTACTTGGAGAACCACAAGTACCAGCATGCGGGAGAAAAACGGGCCCGCTGGTACCTGTAGTTCTACTGAAAAAAAAATACCCAAATAAAAACAGTACACAGACACCGTGACAGTAAAACTTTATTACACACTGCCGACACACACATACTTACCTATGTTCACACGCCGACATCGGTCCTCTTCTCCATGTAGAATCCACGGATACCTGAAAAGAAAAGATCAATATACTCACCTCAGCCATGGTCCAGAGATAAATCCACGGACTTGGCAAAAAAAGAAAACGAACACCCGGACCACCTTTCCACGAATGAGACCTGTCAGTGACAGCTGTCACACAAAGGTCTCTAAAGCCAATCAGGAAGCGCAACGAATTGCGCTCACCTGATTGGCTGTGCGCTGTCTGAACTCAGACAGCGCATCGCACAGCTCCGTCCATTATATTCAATGGTGGGAACTTAGCGGCTAGCGGTGAGGTCACCCGCCGGTCAGCGGCTGACCGCGGGTAACCCCACCGCTGACGGCAAAGTTCCCACCATTGAAACTAATGGAGCGGCTTTGCGATGCGCTGTCTGACAGCTCAGACAGCGCACAGCCAATCATTGAGCACCACGGAAGTAGCGCTTCCTGATTGGCTGAAGGGACTTCAGTGACAGGAGTCACGTGATGTCCCGGCATTCGTGGAAAGGGGTCTCATGTGAAAGCATGGGACCCCTTTCAGTCCGGCATGGAACGGGTGTTCGTTTTTTTTTTTAACAAGTTCGTGGATTATCTCTGGACGTGGATGTACCTCTGGACGCTGGAAGGTGAGTATAATTGTTTTCACAGGTACCCTCGGATCGTCGGAGACCGTGGCATTCGGCGTGTCAACATAGGTAAGTATGTGTGTGTCGGCAGTGTGTAATAAAGTTTTACTGTCACGGTGTCTGTGTCCTGTTTTTATGTGGGTATTTTTTCCCCAGTAGAACTACAGGTACCAGCGGGCCCGTTTTTCTCCCGCATGCTGGTACTTGTGGTTCTCCAAGTACCAGCTTGCGGGGGAGGCTTGATGGGACTTGTAGTTCTTCTAGAAAAAACTATATTTTGACAATTTTCTCAAGGCTATCAGCCTCCCATCCGCAGCCAATGGATGGGGGAGACAGCCTCGGGGTGACTAGTTGGATATTTAATGCCACGGCCGCAGGGCACGGCATAAAAGTGACCCCCGGCTGTGGCATTATCTGTCCAGCTAGTGGAGCCCGATGCTGGTGTTAAAAATACGGGGGACCCCTGCTCGTTTTGTCCCCCGTATTTTTGGCACCAGGCGCAGAGCCCGGTGCTGGTTTTAAAAATACGGGGGATCCGCTGTTAATTTTCCCCCCGGATTTTTAAAACCAGGACCAGCTCGAAGAGCCCAAGGCTGGTTATGCTTTGAAGGGGGGACCCCACGCCATTTTTTTTTCCGGATTTTTCCCGTTTTTTCCCGTTTTTTAAAATCGCGGCAAAATCCGGCAAATCGGCCGTTTTTCGCCCGCGGGACTGTCGAATCCGTTTTTCATTGAATATGGTGAATTCCGGCAGCCACCTGCCGGAATTCACCTGTCTAATTAAAAAACGGCGATAATTTGCCGCGATTCGCCGTGAATTGCATATACCCCTAAATATTCCAAAGTCGCAGTTGATTCCTACGACTCGACTGCCCTTCCTGGGCATGATTCTGGACACAGACCAGAAGGCTCAGGAGCTCATGACACTGGTCAGAGACCTATTAAAACCAAAACAGGTGTCGGTGCATCACTGCACGCGAGTCCTGGGAAAGATGGTGGCATCATACGAGGCCATTCCCTTCGGTAGGTTCCATGCGAGGACTTTTCAATGGGATCTGTTGGACAAGTGGTCCGGATCACATCTACAGATGCATCGGCTGATCACCCTATCCCCCAGGGCCAGGGTGTCTCTCCTGTGGTGGCTGCAGAGTGCTCACCTTCTCGAGGGCCGCAGATTTGGCATTCAGGACTGGGTCCTGGTGACCACGGATGCAAGCCTCCGAGGGTGGGGGGCAGTCACACAGGGAAGAAATTTCCAAGGTCTGTGGTCAAGTCAGGAGACTTGCCTTCAAAAAATATCCTGGAACTAAGGGCCATATACAACGCCCTACGTCAAGCGGAGACCCTGCTTCGCGACCAACCGGTTCTGATTCAGTTAGACAACATCACCGCAGTGGCTCATGTAAACCGACAGGGCGGCACAAGACGCAGGGTGGCGATGGCAGAAGCCACCAGGGTTCTTCGTTGGGCGGAGAATCACGTGCAGGCACTGTCAGCAGTGTTCATTCCGGGAGTGGACAACTGGGAGGCAGACTTCCTCAGCAGGCACGACCTCCACCCGGGAGAGTGGGGACTTCATCAAGAAGTCTTCACGCAGATTGCGAGTCGGTGGGAACTGCCACAGGTGGACATGATGGCATCCCGCCTCAACAAAAAGCTACAGAGGTATTGCGCCAGGTCAAGAGACCCTCAGGCGATAGCTGTAGATGCACTAGTGACACCGTGGGTGTTCCAGTCGGTTTATGTATTTCCTCCTCTTCCTCTCATACCCAAGGTGCTGAAAATCGTAAGAAAAAGAGGAGTGAGAACAATACTCATTGTTCCGGATTGGCCAAGAAGGACTTGGTATCCAGATCTGCAAGAAATGCTCACAGAGGACCCATGGCCTCTGCCTCTAAGACAGGACTTGTTGCAACAGGGGCCCTGTCTGTTACAAGACTTACCGCGGCTGCGTTTGACGGCATGGCGGTTGAACGCCGGATCCTAGCAGAAAAAGGCATTCCGGATGAGGTTATTCCTACGCTGATAAAGGCTAGGAAGGACGTGACGGCTAAACATTATCACCGTATATGGCGAAAATATGTTGCTTGGTGTGAGGCCAGGAATGCCCCTACGGAGGAATTCCAGCTGGGCCGTTTCCTTCACTTCCTACAGTCGGGAGTGACTTTGGGCCTGAAATTGGGTTCCATTAAGGTCCAGATTTTGTCCCTATCCATTTTCTTTCAAAAAGAACTGGCTTCTCTTCCTGAAGTTCAGACGTTTGTAAAGGGAGTGCTGCATATTCAGCCCCCTTTTGTGCCTCCAGTGGCACCTTGGGATCTTAACGTGGTGTTGAGTTTCCGGAAGTCACACTGGTTTGAGCCACTCAAAACGGTGGAGTTAAAATATCTCACGTGGAAGGTGGTCATGCTATTAGCCTTGGCTTCGGCTAGGCGTGTGTCAGAATTAGCGGCTTTGTCACATAAAAGCCCCTACCTGGTTTTCCATATGGACAGGGCAGAAATGCGGACCCGTCCACAATTTCTGCCAAAAGTGGTGTCATCTTTTCATATGAACCATCCTATTGTGGTGCCTGTGGCTACTCGTGACTTGGAAGATTCCGAGTTACTAGATGCGGTCAGGGCTTTGAAGGTTTATGGAGCCAGAACGGCTAGAGTCAGGAAAACTGAGTCGCTGTTTATCCTGTATGCATCCAACAAGCTGGGTGCTCCTGCATCAAAGCAAACTATTGCTCGCTGGATCTGTAACACGATTCAGCAGGCTCATTCTGCGGCTGGATTGCCGCTTCCAAAATCAGTAAAAGCCCACTCCACAAGGAAGGTGGGCTGTTCTTGGGCGGCTGCCCGAGGGGTCTCGGCATTACAGCTTTGCCGAGCAGCTACTTGGTCAGGTTCAAACACTTTTGCAAAGTTCTACAAGTTTGATACCCTGGCTGAGGAGGACCTTGTGTTTGCCCATTCGGTGCTGCAGAGTCATCCGCACTCTCCCGCCCATTTGGGAGCTTTGGTATAATCCCCATGGTCCTTACGGAGTCCCCAGCATACACTAGGACGTTAGAGAAAATAAGATTTTACTTACTGGTAAATCTATTTCTCGTAGTCCGTAGTGGATGCTGGGCGCCCGTCCCAAGTGCGGACTTCTTCTGCAATACTTGTATATAGTTATTGCTTAAATAAGGGTTATGTTTGGTTGCATCAGGGTTGATCTGATGCTCCGTTGTTGTTCGTACTGTTAACTGGGTAAATTTATCACGAGTGATACGGTGTGATTGGTGTGACTGGTATGAGTTTTGCCCTGGATTCCAAAATCCTTTCCTTGTACTGTCAGCTCTTCCGGGCACAGTTTCTCTAACTGAGGTCTGGGGGAGGGACATAGAGGGAGGAGCCAGAACACACCAGAATCCAAATTCTTTCTTAAAGTGCCCTGTCTCCTGCGGAGCCCGTCTATTCCCAATGGTCCTTACGGAGTCCCCAGCATCCACTACGGACTACGAGAAATAGATTTACCGGTAAGTAAAATCTTATTTCTCTAACGTCCTAGTGGATGCTGGGGACTCCGTAAGGACCATGGGGGAATAGACGGGCTCCGCAGGAGACTGGCACTCTAAAGAAAGATTTAGTACTACCTGGTGTGCACTGGCTCCTCCCTCTATGCCCCTCCTCCAGACCCCAGTTAGAATCTGTGCCCGGCCAGAGCTGGGTGCTTTTAGTGGGCTCTCCTGAGCTTGCTAAGAAGAAAGTGTTTTAGTTTAGGTTTTTTTTTATTTTCAGAGAGCGTCTGCTGGCAACAGACTCTCTGCTACGGGGGGCTGAGGGGAGAGAAGCAAACCTACTAACTGCGGCTAGGTTGCGCTTTTTAGGCTACTGGACACCATTAGCTCCAGAGGGATCGAACACAGGTACCTAACCTTGATCGTCCGTTCCCGGAGCCGCGCCGCCGTCCCCCTCGCAGAGCCAGAAGTACAGAAGCAGCAGAAGCATGAAGACATCGAAATCGGCGGCAGAAGACTCCTGTCTTCACTTAAGGTAGCGCACAGCACTGCAGCTGTGCGCCATTGCTCCCGCAGCACACCCGCACACTCCGGTCACTGTAGGGTGCAGGGCGCAGGGGGGGGCGCCCTGGGCAGCAATTAAGGTACCTTTTGGCAAAATAACACATATATCCAGTCAGGCACTGGATATATGTTCGAGCCCCCGCCATTTTTTACACATAGAAGCGGGACAGAAGCCTGCCGCTGAGGGGGCGGGGCCTTCTTCCTCAGCACACCAGCGCCATTTTCTCTTCACAGCTCCGCTGGAAAGACGCTCCCCAGGCTCTCCCCTGCAGTATCTAGGTGCAAAAAGGGTAAAAAGAGAGGGGGGGCACATAAATTTAGGCGCAAAACAATCACAAACAGCAGCTACTGGGTAATCACTAAGGTACAGTGTAATCCCTGGGTTATATAGCGCTGGGGTGTGTGCTGGCATACTCTCTCTCTGTCTCCCCAGAAGCCTTTGTGGGGTCCTGTCCTCAGTCAGAGCATTCCCTGTGTGTGTGCGGTGTGTCGGTACGTCAGTGTCGACATGTTTGATGAGGAAGGATATGTGGAGGCAGAACAAGTGCAGGTGAATGAGGTGCTGCCGATGGCGCCGACACCTGATTGGATGGATATGTGGAAGGTGTTAAATGATAATGTAAGCTCCTTACATAACAGGTTGGATAAAGCTGTAGCCTTGGGACAGTCAGGGTCTCAACCCATGCCTGATCCTACAATGCAGAGGCCGTCAGGGTCTCACAAGCGCCCACTATCCCAGATGGTTGACACAGATGCCGACACGGAGTCTGACTCCAGTGTCGATGACGATGATGCAAAGTTGCAGCCTAAAATGACTAAAGCCATCCGCTACATGATTGTAGCAATGAAGGATATATTGCACATATCAGAGGAAAACCCTGTCCCTGACAAGAGGGTTTATATGTATGGGGAGAAAAAGCAAGAAGTGACTTTTCCCCCTTCACATGAATTAAATGAATTATGTGTAAAAGCGTGGGATTCCCCTGATAGGAAAGTAGTACTTTCCAAGAGATTACTGATGGCGTATCCTTTCCCGCCAACGGACAGGTTACGCTGGGAATCCTCCCCGAGGGTAGACAAGGCGTTGACACGCTTATCTAAGAGGGTGGCCCTGCCGTCTCAGGATACGGCCGCCCTAAAGGATCCTGCGGATAGAAAGCAGGAAGCTATCCTGAAGTCTGTTTATACACATTCTGGTACTCTACTGAGGCCAGCAATTGCTTCGGCCTGGAATTGTAGTGCTGTAGCAGCTTGGACTGATAATCTCTCAGAGGCGATAGATACCTTGGACAGGGACACTGTTCTACTGACCCTGGGACATATCAAGGACGCTGTCCTATATATGCGCGATGCCCAGAGGGACATTTGCCTGCTGGGCGCTAGAATAAACGCAATGTCCATTTCTGCCAGAAGGGTCTTATGGACTCTGCAATGGACAGGGGATGCCGACTCTAAAAAACACATGGAGGTTTTGCCTTATAAGGGTGAGGAATTATTTGGGGACGGTCTCTCGGACCTAGTTTCCACTGCTACGGCAGGGAAGTCAAATTTCTTGCCTTATGTTCCCTCACAGCCGAAGAAAGCACCGTATTACCAAATGCAGTCCTTTCGTTCGCAAAAGAGCAAGAAAGTCAGAGGGGCATCTTTTCTTGCCAGAGGCAGGGGTAGAGGGGAAAAAGCTGCACCATGCAGCTAGTTCCCAGGAACAAAAGTCCTCCCCGGCTTCCACTAAATCCACCGCATGACGCTGGGGCTCCACAGGCGGAGCCAGGAGCGGTGGGGGCGCGTCTCCGAAATTTCAGCCACCAGTAGGTTCGCTCACAGGTGGATCCTTGGGCTATACAAATTGTGTCTCAGGGAGGTGACGCCCCCTCACCGTTACCTAAAATCAGCCTTGCCAGCTTCCCCCATGGAAAGGGAGGTAGTGCTGGCGGCAATTCACAAGCTATACCTCCAGCAGGTGGTAGTAAAGGTTCCCCTCCTTCAACAGGGATGGGGTTACTATTCCACTATGTTGTGGTACCGAAACCGGACGGTTCGGTCAGGCCCATCTTGAATTTAAAATCCCTGAATATTTATCTGAGGAAATTCAAGTTCAGACTGGAATCGCTCAGAGCGGTCATTGCAAGTCTGGAAGAGGGGGATTTCATGGTGTCTCTGGACATCAAGGATGCTTACTTGCATGTCCCCATTTATCCGCCTCATCAAGAGTACCTCAGGTTTGTGGTACAGGACTGTCATTACCAATTCCAGACGCTGCCGTTTGGCCTGTCCACGGCACCGAGAATATTTACTAAGGTGATGGCGGAGATGATGGTGCTCCTTCGGAAGCAAGGAGTTACAATTATCCCATACTTGGACGATCTCCTCATAAAGGCGAGGTCCAGGGAGCAATTACTGATCAGCGTAGCACACTCTCAGGAAGTGTTGCGGCAGCACGGCTGGATTCTGAATATTCCAAAGTCGCAGCTGATCCCTACGAAGCGTCTGCCCTTTCTGGGCATGATTCTGGATACAGGCCAGAAGAAGGTATTTCTCCCGGAGGAGGAGGCTCAGGAGCTCGTGACTCTGGTCAGGGACCGCCTGAAACCAAAACAGGTGTCGGTGCATCACTGCACGCGAGTCCTGGGAAAGATGGTGGCGTCATACGAAGCCATTCCCTTCGGCAGGTTCCATGCCAGGATTTTTCAGTGGGATCTGTTGGACAAGTGGTCCGGATCGCATCTTCAGATGCATCGGCTGATCACCCTGTCCCCCAGGGCCAGGGTGTCTCTTCTGTGGTGGCTGCAGAGGGCTCACCTCCTCGAGGGCCGCAGGTTCGGCATACAGGACTGGGTCCTGGTGACCACGGATGCAAGCCTCCGAGGTTGGGGGGCAGTCACTCAGGGAAGAAACTTCCAAGGGCTGTGGTCAACTCAGGAGACTTGTCTGCACATAAATATCCTAGAACTAAGGGCCATATACAACACCCTAAGCCAAGCGGAGCCTCTGCTTCGAGACCAATCAGTGCTGATTCAGTCAGACAACATCACTGCAGTGGCCCATGTCAACCGACAGGGCGGCACAAGACGCAGGGTGGCGATGACAGAAGCCACCAGGGTTCTTTGTTGGGCGGAGAATCACGTGCAGGCACTGTCAGCAGTGTTCATTCCGGGGGTCGACAACTGGGAAGCAGACTTCCTCAGCAGACACGACCTCCACCCGGGAGAGTGGGGACTTCATCAAGAAGTCTTCATGCAGATTGCAAATCGATGGGAACTGCCACAGGTGGACATGATGGCGTCCCGTCTCAACAAAAAGCTAAAAAGATATTGCGCCAGGTCAAGGGACCCTCAGGCGATAGCTGTGGACGCACTAGTAACACCGTGGGTGTTCCAGTCGGTCTATGTGTTTCCTCCTCTTCCTCTCATAGCAAAGGTGCTGAGAATTGTAAGAAAAAGAGGAGTGAGAACAATACTCATTGTTCCGGATTGGCCAAGAAGGACTTGGTACCCGGAATTGCAAGAAATGCTCACAGAGGACCCGTGGCCTCTGCCTCTCAGACAGGACCTGTTACAACACAGGCCCTGTCTGTTCCAAGACTTACCGCGGCTGCGTTTGACGGCATGGCGGTTGAACGCCGGATCCTAGCGGAAAAAGGCATTCCGGATGAAGTTATTCCTACGCTGATAAAGGCTAGGAAGGACCAAAAAGAACTGGCTTCACTGCCTGAGGTTCAGACGTTTGTTAAGGGAGGGCTGCATATTCAGCCCCCTTTTGTGCCACCAGTGGCACCTTGGGATCTTAACGTGGTGTTGAGTTTCCTGAAATCCCACTGGTGTGAGCCACTTAAGTATCTCACGTGGAAAGTGGTCATGCTGTTGGCCTTAGCTTCGGCTAGGTGTGTGTCAGAATTGGCGGCTTTGTCATGTAAAAGCCCCTATCTGGTTTTCCATATGGATAGGGCAGAATTGCGGACTCGTCCGCAATTTCTGCCAAAGGTGGTGTCATCCTTTCATTTGAACCAACCTATTGTGGTGCCGGCGGCTACTGGTGACTTGGAGGATTCCAAGTTGCTTGACGTAGTCCGGGCTTTGAAGATTTATGTGACCAGAACGGCTGGAGTCAGGAAGATTGACTCGCTGTTTGTCCTGTATGCATCCAACAAGCTGGGTGCTCCTGCTTCAAAGCAAACTATTGCTCGCTGGATCTGTGGCACGATTCAGCAGGCTCATTCTGCGGCTGGGTTGCCGCATCCAAAATCAGTGAAAGCCCATTCCACGAGAAAGGTAGGCTCTTCTTGGGTGGCTGCCCGAGGGGTCTCGGCATTACAGCTTTGCCGAGCTGCTACTTGGTCGGGTTCAAACACATTTGCAAAGTTCTACAAGTTTGATACCCTGGCTGAGGAGGACCTTGAGTTTGCCCATTCGGTGCTGCAGAGTCATCCGCACTCTCCCGCCCGTTTGGGAGCTTTGGTATAATCCCCATGGTCCTTACGGAGTCCCCAGCATCCACTTGGACGTTAGAGAAAATAAGATTTTACTCACCGGTAAATCTATTTCTCGTAGTCCGTAGTGGATGCTGGGCGCCCGTCCCAAGTGCGGATTTTCTGCAATACGTGTATATAGTTATTGCTTACTAAAGGGTTATGTTATGTGGCATCAGTTGAGTGATGCTTGTTTGTTGTTCATACTGTTAACTGGGTAAGTTTATCACGAGTTATACGGTGTGATTGGTGTGGCTGGTATGAGTCTTACCCTGGATTCCAAAATCCTTTCCTTGTAATGTCAGCTCTTCTGGGCACAGTTTCCTTAACTGAGGTCTGGAGGAGGGGCATAGAGGGAGGAGCCAGTGCACACCAGGTAGTACTAAATCTTTCTTTAGAGTGCCCAGTCTCCTGCGGAGCCCGTCTATTCCCCCATGGTCCTTACGGAGTCCCCAGCATCCACTACGGACTATGAGAAATAGATTTACCGGTGAGTAAAATCTTATTTTTTTCTCGTAAGAGTTTTCTTGGATGCTGTTTGATTCGTGGTATGGTTCGGTTCCTCGCCATGTGCTATAGTTTCATGTCCTATTCTCCAAACTGAGGGAGGAGGGGCGTGAAGGGGGAGGAACCGGCTGTGCAGACAATGCTAATTTTTAGATTGTGCCACACCTCCGGTTGCAAGCTTGACACCCCTAATGTATATGATGTTCCAGTGTCCCCTAGAGGATTCAGAGAAATGGATTTATCGGTAAGTACCAAAATCCTCATTTACCTCACTCTGATCACCTGGTTGATATACATCAGTAATCTTGGGAGAAATCCAGGTAAGAAGTTCGTGCCTCACAAGAAGCTGCTTGCTCGCTATCCCCTCGCGCCAGAGCTGTCAAAAAATTGGGAAACGCCTCCTCCAGTGGACTCGCATGTGGCCAGGATGGTGGTTTCCTCAGCTCTACCTGTCACTACCGTCACGTCTCTGAAAGAGCCTACGGATAAACGCGTGGAGGGTTGTCTGAAAGCGATTTACACCCTCACGGGTGCTGCACAAAGGCCCACTATTGCAGCGACATGGGCTGCAGAGGCTATTGAAGCGTGGGCCCTAGAGTTGGAAGCTGAAATCTCTTCTAACCATGCTAGACAGTGCTTATCATATTGTCATATATTGTCACCGCTTCTCACTATATTAAAGAGGTGGCTTCTGATGCCGGTATTCTAGCAGCCAAGGCCTCTACTACGTCAGTCATGGCTCGCCGGATATTGTGGCTGAGATCCTGGTCCGTGGATCTGGATTCTAGAAAAACCCTGGATGTACTCCATTTCAAGTGAGATATTCTGTTTGGGGAGGACTTAAATAAGATAGTGGCTGATTTGGCTACTGCCAAAACTGCCTGTCTGCCAAGTACCGCTCCTTCTGTGCCGAAGGCTAAAGGTACTTCCTTTCGCCCCTTTCGTCCTTCAGGTAAAGCAAAAGGTCAGGCATACCACAAGCAGACCCGTACTTCCAAACCTGGTAAGCCAAAGCCCAAAAGAGCCTGGGCGGCCCGTCAGCCAGCTTTCAAGACCGATAAGTCTGCCGCATGACGGGGCAAGCCTCCACCTGGGGGATCCCAGGGTGGGGGGCCGGCTTCTAGGGTATACCCAGGATTGGTTGAAGTCCACTTCAGATGCCTGGGTACGGGAAGTCGTCACTCGAGGTTACGCCATAGCCTTCAAACCCCCCCCCCCCCCCCATCGATTTTGCCTGACAGACGTCCCTTTGGACCAGACAAAGGCAAAAACTCTACATTCGGTGGTACAGACCCTCCTGGATACAGGAGTGGTAGTACAGGTGCCTCTTGCTCAGAGAGGCCAGGGGTTCTATTCTCCGCTATTTCTAGTCCCGAAACCGAATGGGTCCTCCCGGCCCATTCTCAACCTCAAGGCATTAAACAAGTTTGTGAAAGTCTCCAAGTTCCATATGGAAACCCTTCACTCTATCGTTCTGGCCTTGTAACCTGGGGATTATATGGTGCCCCTGGATATACAGGATGCTTACCTGCATATTCCTATAGCAGTGTCGCATCAGCAATACCTGAGATTTGCGATTGGCAACCTCCATTACCAGTTTCGGGCATTACCTTTTGGTTTTGACAATATCAAATTTCACCTTTTAAACGTAAGCTATATACTTATTATGGACTAAGTACGCAATTGGCGCAGTGAGTACCGTAAGGGTACGCACTTAGCGTAGCAGACGCTAGGCCGTGGGCGCGAGACACGAGCGGCACAGACGCTCACAGAATGATATACAGTAAACCTTAAGTAATGAAACAGTGTAAGGATATGCTTATACTTTAAACCTTAGCAGCAAAGCACTATACCTTTAAACTTGAAGTAGCGCTGGTGATACAAAGTATCAGCAGTGCATACACCTTAACAATGCTTATACACCTTAACAATGCTTATACACCTTAAACAGGTTAAACCACTTAAAAAAAAACCCTGGCAGGAAAGTGACAACACAGCACTGATTTGTATTTGAAAACCACATGGTTCTAAGGCCACTGTGGATAGATTCTAATAAAAGGTTAAACAATACATATCATACACTACAAACTAACATCAAAATCTAACACAATAACAGAGAATAACATGAGCAATGGCGAACAAAATGGCTACAGAGAAATATACATACATGGGGATGATTCGCAAGCGCGTCCTGGATTCCAGCCCTCAGCCTTCAATGTGAAAACCTTTCAGAGAGAGTGAGTGACTGGACAGGCAATGGTGGACTTTATATACACAGCATACAGTAACAATACAATGGTCCCTATAATCTCATGGTTCATTGGATACAGGAATGTGTCTCTGCATTATAACAAAAGGTCATAGGTGGGTTCGAACAGGTGGGCTGTGTCTTTCTCCAACTGCTCAGGTGGGAGGTATCCTCAGGATTCCCCCCGCATGTGTAATAAACAGCAAAATCAATTAATGTCCATAAACTACTTTTGTACATAACTATACGCAGGAGTGAGCGATCTTTACCTAACTAACACCGAAATGTTACCCTTAAAATACTCTACAGCTGGATACTAGACACCACCGTTCAACCTTTATCTGACCCTTCCTATCATGCAAAGAGGAATCTCTCTGTCCAAGAACCGTTTAAACTAAACACACTTGCTGACATTGTTAAGGGGAATATTATCTATAAAACACACTATATGGGTTAAATATGCTATGATCGAGTCGCCCGCTACACGCTCACAAACCCTACCGTAAATGCGCATACCACGCGCCTAAGCGCACGGCCGTAGAAGCTCTTTTACGCAATGTGCGAATATGCGCACGCACGGCAGGGCATGTGCACGCGCAGCGGGCATGTGCATGGGGTTAGTACAAGGCATGTGATTCATGATATTTTTCGACTTTGACAATCCACCCTTTGGCAGTCAGCAATAACTGCCACTATCTAAACAATTTAAGCAGAAAAATATATATTACCATGAAATACCTTATTATGATTGGGAGTAGGGAGGAGAGGAGAAGGTTGGAAATGTATGACCTAGTGAGATAGTAAAAAGCATGTATGTATGAAATCCATGTCTGAGGGATCATGTATCATCGTGCCGTACATGTTCTAAAAATAAGCTTCGAGGTATTGCGAAGTATACATTGAATCCTTCTTATCCCGTATTAAGGGTCTGTAAGTGGGCTAACAAACTCTACCTAGCTCTTTTCGGCTTTTTTAGTTCCAACAAATGGGGTGCACCTTAGTTGATGATACATGAAGGGGAGAATATGTGAGTGCTAATATATGTGCCTATATCACCTGTCGACTATGTGTTCCACTACCTGAAGATAGAAGAGATGAAGATAAGAAACATGCGTTATAAATGCATTCGTATGATTATATATATATATATATATATATATATATATATATATATATATGGTCGTCCTTGGGCGTCTGTTGGAGTCTTGTTGATGTCTTGTCCGGATTGCTGTATCTTTGCTGTGTGGCAAGCAAAGCTCTTCAAGTGTCCATAAAAATTAAAGTCTCTAAGGGTTCATCAATTGTCGGTGAAACAGTTCATCAATGGTCTGTATAATGGGTCATCAAATTCTTCTTCCGAGTTGATGTCTTTTTACCTTGGAGAAAAACAAAGGAGAAACGGGTGAAAGAAACGGACCGTGGAATCACATCTTATCACAGCATTGTCTCGATTGATGGGTCATAAATTAAACCAGTTGTTGTTACAATGCCCTCGCTCCTCAAACTCATCAATTTGGTACTACGCTTGCAATTCATTAAAAACCGAACACATCTGAATATCAATCCAATCATTATGACAACTCCTAGGATACATAAGAGAAATTTCCCTACAGTAACGATAACATTTTGGGCCCATTCTCCTAAACCTGAGAACCAATTGCGTGGGTCCAACCATGATACCCAGCCGGTCAGTTCATTACTCACAGAAGTAAGGGTAAGGTGCCTCCTTCGGAACTCCCACTTCAATTGCAAGATATCGTCCATCTTTTGATCTATGACTTCGGTTGGGTCCTCAGTGCTGTTTGTGATATACGTACAACACTTTACACCATACTGAGTTGCTAGGGTGACACAATACCCGCCTGTCACCGCTGTGATGTAATTTAGAACCATCCTGTGCTGGATCAGTTCCGTTTTGTAAGCTTGCAATTCTCTCCCAGTATACCTGAAGGTGTCATCAATACATCTCGGTGATATTGTCTATCAGGTTCGCTAGCGCGGTAATATACCTAAAATTTATAACTCTGGCGGTACGGGTGATATCTAGCGCGAGCAGGAGTTGAATCCCGGTGGATTCGTGGATCAAATCAGAGGCTGCATGCTCTGTCCTATCTATAAGGTGTCTCTTTACAATGTGTTCGTAATGGGTGTGAGTGTAAGGAGCTTGAGCATTGCGGTGAACGTCTTTCATTCTATCATGGGTAATGGTCATTACTTCCGGTAACACTCTTCCAATATAACACAATCCCTCTGAGTTTGGGGCAAGCCACTTATACGCCTTCCTCCCACATATGAAATATACATCATCGGGGAGGACATATGGGACAGAAAATGACATCACCATATTACAAACCTTCCAGGTGAAAAATCCTATCCCTAACTCTCTCATCTGTCTAGTACACGTATCAGGTTGTATGATATGCGCACAGTATCTTGGTGATACTTGTCCAACTCACATGGGCCTACTTCCTAGAGTGTACCTATACTGGAAATATCTCCCACTGTTGGCTGTTTGGCGCATAAGCTCTGAATCTACGGGCATTCTATCGGCTCTGTGTGAGAATGTCATGGTTTGGTTGTTCCATGTCACTTCCCAATTTCCCGGCTGTCGGGGATTGGAAATGTTAAAACATATTAAGGACCTATCCACATGATATTGGTGGAGCTTCAAACTAGGAGGCCTAGAAATATTACATTTCTTGTCCACCGGTCTCCCACCCCTTAATTCAAGTACCTCATCTATCGTTAAAGAGTATGGCACTAGTCCTGACTTTCTATGACCTTGAGGTACTTGTGAGCACACCCAGCATTCCGTTTGGTTTAAAACCTTCCCCACTAATGAGTGATAGTCACTCAATGGATGACAGTCCATATTGATATTAATGCTGGACTGACATCTTTGGATGCACCCGTCCTCAACTATGTTGTCACAATTTCTACAGATACAATTCTCTTCAGCTAACAATTCTTCACAATGTCTGTTAGTGTCATGGCTACCAGATCGTTTTCTGATACTCGCCTTTGCTCGTGATTGTGTTGCTCTTGGAATTCTACGAATCCATCCTGATCATCAGAACCCATTCCAGATCCTTTCTCGACCTCTCTGATACTCTCACCGAAACAGACTGCTCTGGTCAACAACAGGGTCAACAGGAAAACACGGGATGCAGTATTTTGGGGCAAGTCCATCTTGCAGGAGGAGAAAGAAAGAGTTGTAATGGGGGTACAGAAAATAATTGAAGGGAAAGAGAAATTTTACGATAATTGTCCTATAGTCTTGTTCTTCTTCTTGCTCAGATGTCGTCTCAACAGTGCTGTCTCTCAGTCTTCCCAAAACGAACACTCCAGTGATACGATATTCTTTCCGAATCAGCGATCTTTCTGTAAGGAGCATAAATCTTGCATTGCTATTTGTCTAACTGTTGTGTGACATACCATCCGTAAAACATGAAAGAACAAAGAGAGAGAGAAAACTAGAAAAAAAAAACAGTCAGATTTCCGTTCACCATCAGGCTGTCACACCAACATGTCCCTCGGTCTCTCTGCACAGTCTCCCCCACCAGTATTTCCACTCTCCACCCTCTGTGCGTGGCCAGGCACAATGATGCTGGTAAGATATACTGGGGTTGGGTAGACCTCTGAGAAGACCAAGTAGACATGTGACGTTTGAGCTGTACCGAACGTCAGAGATGAAAAGGAAACATTTAAAGATAATCACAGAGTCTACCTCAGGCTTACTATCAAGGCTAACAATTAACTTCACTGGCTGCAGACTAAAGGTGCGGCCCAAAATTTTTCCTATATGATCCCTGATTACAATTACGTGTGTCATACAGTGTGTCATAACTTTGCTCGTGTTCTTGTCTAGGAGGTCTGACTTTATGTGTGCTGTTACAGTTGCTGGCATAATGCCCTTCCCTTTTACACAGATAACAAACCCTTGGCTTCCTCCATGTGCCAGGGGCCTGGGGTTTTGGTCGATTTGATGCCTCTTCTAGTGCTTGGATGCTCCTCACCATCAACCGCTCTCCCTGTGCTTCCCTGGTTCTTTGGATATTACGGTCATGCTCGATAGCGGACTCTCTTAATGCAGCCACCGAGATACCTCTCCAGTTAGGTTGAGTGGTCTGTACCCTTGTTCTCAACACTTCTTTTAAACCTTCCATTAATACGGACACCGCTACCTCTCTATGATGTACACTTTCCTCAGTGTCCGCGATCCCAGTGTATCTAGCCATTTCCTCTAATGCTCGATGGAAATAATCAGAAGCAGTTTCACCTTCTTTTTGTCTAATGGAGAAAATTTTGTTCCACTTGACAACAGTTGGGAAATATACTCCTAATTGCAGGTTGATCTGTTTAACATTCTCCTGATTGTATTCCTCAGTGAGAGGTACTTCTGCGTCTAACTTACAATCAGTGATGAATTTCGCAGGGTCAATATTGGAGGGTAGACATACCCTCAGCAATGTCCGCCAATCTTTATTATGGGGTTCGGCGGCGTTTCCCAGTTCTTTAATAAACCTTTGGCATGCGGCTAGATCTTTCCTGGGATCAGGAAATTCAGACATAATTGTCCTTAATTCTGTCCGGGACCAGGGGCAATGCATTGCAATGTTCCTGACGGGAGTGACTCCCAGAGCGTCAGTCTGTCCATTTGGGACTGCAATCACCCTGACAGGATTAAGTTCAACTACATCATCTTGTGTTGACTCTACAATGTGAGGTGCAATTGTCTGTGCATAATATACAATACCGTACTTACCTGTGGACACGACCTCACCTGACCCTCCGTTAGGGGTTTTTACTACTGCCTTTACCGATTGGGCCGTGCCCACCTGGGTGTCTCGTATGATGGCTGCTGGAGAAAATGCCGACATCGTGCTGGGCTCACTTTCTTGCTTGTAATCCTGAGGGAAGTTTAACATGGGGTGCAACTTGCACGGGTTAGAATTTGTACATTTATCAGTTTTACTCCTATCGTTATTAACACTTTTATTACGCTTACTCTTATTATCATTAATACATTTATTAAGTGCACTATTATCATCATATCCCAGTATGCCATTCTCTGTAGCCATTGTTTCTCCAGTTGCCATCAGTTTCCTGCCAGTGTTGGAACCAGCTATGTAAGCTAATTCCCTCTGTATATCACTCTCTTGTTGCCATAAATGTAAACAGTTTGTGTGTCTGATCCTCTGTTTTTGGGATTTTATGAGACAGATCCTAAGCCTTAGATTATGCAATACCTCTGAGTCAAAACTACCTATCCCAGGAAATGGTGCTTTATCCCCCACAGTCATTCGTGTCCATTCATCACAAAAGGTCTCAGTGTGGGGACCATGCTTCCCCCACATTACTAATCGAGCAGACCCCCGGGGTCTGCACATCTCTTCAGTCTGAACCCTGACTGCTAAACGTCCCTGTGTTGTGCATTTGGCTTCCATTGTGGACCTTTTTAACACAGAAAAACTTCCTAAAATGCACCAAACACAGAAGTCTACGGTGGAAGTTCTTCAAGCTCTTCCACCAGCTTCTTCTGCTCCGAGTATCACGGATCCGCCTCTTTTAGCAGACACACATAGTCGTTGCAGGCCCTACCTCTAGAGATTTTCCTGAGAGACCAGCGAAAATTCTCTTCCTTTATTTTACACAAATCACGCTTGCATGTGCTCCCTACAACACGTATGAGGGCAATTTACGCATGAATATGCGACCTCATATCACGTTGCGTCATGGGTTTACACCTACAACCGTGCGGTCCAATCGTACCACTTATAGACACTTGTTGTCCATAAATGGTAGGATCATTGGAGTCTTCCTACTGTGCTCCACAACAGCCGGAGCGTAATACCACGAAAACTCTTATCACACTTCGTCGCACGTTTTCACCTAGACCGTGCTTCACCAAGCTTCATCAAGATCACCAAGCTTCACCAAGATCACCAAGACCACCAAGCGGGATTCAATACACTCATACCTTTTTCAGCCCACACTATCATTCTATAGTTTTCTGATCAGAAAAATAATTTCCCGTAAACTGATAGCTCTCCCCAGAGGTACTACAGTAAAGTAAGGTATTTAAACTAAATATTGGAAACTGAACAATTTGTGCTATTATCACGTGGCTACCGTATCGCCTAAACTAAAACAATGCTATCGTGTGATTTGTATTTAGTGGGCGTATCTGTACGCACGTTGCGTAATATACGCCACGTGTGTAGGCCTTTGCGTTGCGTACGCTGTCTCGCACGCGGTCAGAGACACGTGTACACAGGCCGGATACTCCACAGTAACACAAATAACACGCTTCTATAAATGCAAACGATATTTAACTATAATCGTTTACCAAGCACCACACAGTATCTCCTGTATAAACCTTTATAACTGGGTCAGGCTGCGTGTGTGCTTTACAATTACTCCCTTAAATATTACTTTTTACTTTTAACGAAATAGCAACAAATTTTTCAGCACGGGTCAAAATGTATCTAATAATCAATGCTAATGGCAACAAGCGAATAGATATGCAGAATACACAAAATACAATTCTAAATTAATCTAGTAATCAATGCTTCCAGTAGTATGATTCATATTGGATAGCTATCTTGCAGAACATACATTGATATAAACACACACACATAATTATAATATATCTATGTACTATTCACTGGTCTCCCGAGACCCATTCACTCCTCTAATTTGCATATGAATGTGCCTTTGACTGTCTGTGAAGGTGGCTTTTCACTGCCAGGAAAAAAAGCTGTTGC
Source organism: Pseudophryne corroboree (assembly GCF_028390025.1). Lineage (NCBI taxonomy): Eukaryota > Metazoa > Chordata > Amphibia > Anura > Myobatrachidae > Pseudophryne > Pseudophryne corroboree. Next base: position 87,512,995 of record NC_086446.1, read on the forward strand.
ACAGGTTAATTTGCATTTCTTTTTTTTTTTTTTTTAAACACGATTTATTGGGTGGATCAAAATAAGATTACATTGGTAACAGAGCACCCGGACAATTTGGGTGTTTAAAGAACAAATATAGTTACAATGAATTGTTACAACAACAGAATAATTGATCCTTTTTTGGTTTGTTTTTGTTTTCCCCTTATTTTAAAAGAGTAAAGTTAAGATGTATGCGGTGGGGCACTCTCGGCGACGGATTGGCCTTCCGTCATAGAGAGTCAGCGGAGTCAATGAGAAGAAAAGAGTACTCAGAAATCGAGTAGAAAAGAGGGTAGAAAAGCAGGTGAGGCTGAGAGCCTCCAGTCGGAGAGAAAAGGAGGGGGAGTAGAGAGGGTGGGAGGGATGGCCCTCCAGGGCAGGAGGCGGGTCGGACCGTGGGGTACGCGTCAGGCCATAAATGGGGAGGAGGCTTGCTGTAGGTTTAGCCACGGGGACCATACTTTGTCAAATTGTTTCGAGGTGTTACGTATGACTGCGGTCATATATTCCATTTTGTGGACATACCATATTCGGGAGATTATCACCGGCATTGGTGAAGGGGTCAGGCACTTCCAGTCTGTAGCAATTTGGCATGTCATTGCCGAAACTATATGTCGAAATAGTTTGTTTTGGTGTCTATTGAGGATTGGGAGGGACATGGGGAGCAAGAAGTATTGGGGGTCTGGGGGGATAGAGATGTCAAATAAGCGCGAAAGTAATATAATGAGTTCACCCCATATTTTGTGAATTTTGGGGCAGGCCCACCATATGTGTAAGAAAGAGCCACTGTCCATGCACCCCCTCCAGCAACCATCTGGGGTGTTGGGGAACATAGTGTGTAGGCGGGCTGGGACATAGTACCAACGGTAGAGTAGTTTATATGTGTTTTCTTTAATTTTCACACAGATAGAGCTGGAGGCAGCATTGTCCCAAATATCTACCCAGTCTTCATTGTCTATAGTTACTCCCAGTTCCTTTTCCCATGCCGCTTCGTGGGGGGCTTGGGATGCGTTGGGGTAGTCGTCAAGTAAGATGTGAATATCTGATATGAGGCCCTTGGTGTTGGTGCGTTTCCAGCAAATGTATTCGAAGGGAGATAAGTGTCTGTGGAGGAGGGTGGTGGTAGTGGTGGAGTGGAAGTGTCTGATTTGTAGGTAGCGGAAGAAATCCGAAGAGGGGATTGCTGTTCCTTCACGAATATCCGCGAATTGTGGGAAAGTGGCATTGGAGGTAATATCGTTAACGTATAGTATACCACTCGAGCGCCAACATGTATGCGAGGCTTTACCCATGCCCGGAGGAAAGGCTGGGTTGTGAAATAATGGAATTAGCGGAGATGGGTATGGGGCTAAATTGAACCGTCTATTTGTTAGATCCCATGTCGCTAGTGAACGGCTTACTACAGGGTGCGAGAGGGCCGCGCGTGGACGCTGGTTTCGGTGAAGCCACAGTAGGGAGGATAATGTAGCTAGGCCCGTTTCCTCTGCCTCGATTCCCACCCAGACCTTTCGTGACCCTCCCTCGTTGCACCATTGTGCGCACTGAGCAAGTTGTGCAGCATAGAAATATTTCTTAAAGTCCGGGATACCCAGGCCTCCGCCTCTGGAGGGGCGTTGAAGCAGTTTAAGTCTAACGCGGGGGCGCTTATGGTTCCAAATAAAAAGGGAGGATTGGCGTTGCAGGGTCTTGAACACGTAGGTAGGGACGTAAATTGGGAGGGTCTGAAATAAATACAAAAGCCGGGGGAGTACGCTCATCTTGACGGAGTTGATTCTGCCTATCCATGATATAAAATAGCTGGACCATTCCACCAAATCTTCCTTGATTGTCTGCAATAGACGGGGATAATTTGCTTGGAAAAGTTGGTGGTGATGGTGGGTCAGGTACACACCGAGGTATTTGATTTTCTTTGTGTACCAGTTACATGGAAGGATGTTCTGGAGGTCCTGTTTGAGATCTGCTGGGATATAAAAGTTTAGGACCTCTGTTTTATTAACGTTTATTTTATATCCAGAGAACTGGGAGTATGAGGTGATCTCGGATAAGAGGGCGGGGAGGGATTGGGCTGGGTCTGTGAGGGATATCAGGACATCGTCGGCGTATAACGCTATTTTATGTTCGGATAGGCCTGTGGATATTCCACGAATAGAATTGTTGTTGCGAATTCTTGCTGCTAGGGGCTCCATGACCAGTGCGAAAATTAACGGGGAAAGGGGGCAACCCTGTCTGGTGCCGTTGGCAATCTCAAAACTGGAGGAGGAGACACCATTAACCATAACTTGGGCCGATGGGGAGCGGTAAAGTGCTTTGATCCCTTCCAAAAATTCTCCGGAGAATCCCAGTTTGCCAAGGACTGCAAAGGCAAAAGACCACGATATACGGTCGAAGGCCTTTTCCGCATCGAGGGCCAGGATGAGGGAGGGAGATTTCCTTTTTTGGATCGAATATATTAGGTCTATGGCCCTTCTGGTGTTATCAGGTGCCTGGCGTCCAGGGATGAAGCCGACCTGGTCCGGGTGGACCAGACCGGGCATCAAAGGCCCCAAGCGATTAGCTAATATTTTCGCGTATATCTTCAGGTCGACATTCAATAGTGAAATCGGTCTGTAGTTCAGGCAGCTAGTCGGGTCTTTGTCGGGCTTTGGGATTACCACTATATCGGCTCGGGTGGACTCTGGCAGGAAGGGGGCTCCCTTAAAAACACCGTTAAATAGGGAGGTTAGGTGTGGGGTCAGCTCCTTCGCGAAGAGTTTATAATATTGGGCTGTGAAACCGTCCGGGCCTGGGGCGGCCGACGAGCGCATTGATCGTATGGCGGCTAATGTCTCCTCCTCCGTGATTCGACAATTAAGGGCTTCCGACTGAGAATCCGACAGGGTTGGGATTGGAGTATCAGACAAGTATGAGCGCACTCCCCCTGTCTCTTCTGGAGACTGCTGGGGTGGGTCGGGTAGGTTATAAAGGGAGCTATAAAACAAACGGAATTCTTCGGCCATCACTTCAGGGTCATATGTATAGGTTCCCCTTCGTGACGAATACAATTTATCTATTGCACCCAACGCTTGCTTGCGGCGTAGTTTGTTGGCCAGTAGGGAATCTATTTTATCCATTTTATCAAAGAAGCGTTGTTGCAGCTTCCGGAGGATCAATGCCGCGCGGTTGGAGAGGAGGGTATTAAGTTGTCCCCGGAGGGAATCTATCTGAGTGAGCAGGGAAGGATTGGGGGATGCTTTATGTTTGGATAGAAGGGTGGCTATTTCTGTTTCGAGGGAGGATATCTCTTGCGCGGCTTTTTTCTTAAGAGCTGACGATTTTGCTAATAAGGCTCCGCGAATCGTAGCTTTGTGGGCTTCCCAGAGAACATTGAGCGAGATATCGGGAGATGTGTTTTCGGTGAAGTAGTGTGTGATTGCTAGTCTGGTTTCCTCTAATGCTGAGGGGTGTTGTAAAAGCGAGTCGTCCAGACGCCATTTGTATCTCTTACGCGGCACGCGGTATATATCTATGAGGAGATAGACCCCAGCGTGGTCCGTCCATGACAGAGGTGTAATGCCCGTGTCCGAGATCAGTGGCATGAGGGCAGAGGAGGTGTGGATCATATCGATCCTGGAGTAGTGTTGGTGTGGGGCTGAAAAATGTGTGAAGTCTTTGATGTGAGGGTGTTGAGAACGCCAAGTGTCACAGAGGCCGTGATGTTTCATGATGGCGGTAAGTGTGCGGGAGGCCCGGGGGAGGGTTGATATAGAAGCATGCGGGGGGGGGGCAGATCTGTCTAGTAAGGGGTCGATTATGGTGTTGAAGTCGCCACCCATAATAATGCTTCCTTGTGCTTCCCGTGATAAGCGTTTAGAAAGAGCGTCGAAAAACAGAGACTGGTCTTGGTTGGGGGCATAGATGGAGACCAGTGTGAGAGGCGTTGAGCGGAGGGTGCCCATTACCATGAGGAAGCGTCCTTCTGGGTCTGTCACTGTCCTAGAGTGGATAAACGGGATGTTACGGCGAACTAATAAGGCCACACCCCGTTTTTTACAGTCTGCCGAAGCAAAGTAGGACTGGGAGAACCATTTGCCCTTAAGCTGGGTATGGGGACCGGTGAGATGTGTTTCCTGGAGAAATGCTATGTCGATTTTCTCCCGTCTGCAGGCGCTCAGGAACACAGTGCGTTTCCTAGGGGAGTTTAGGCCATTTACATTGGCCGAGAATATTTTAAGGGACATGGCTGTTTGCGTGGGGAAGTATGACATATTGCCCTAAGGGTCCGGTAACGTACCGCCTGCGCCAGGAGAGGGCCACCCCTCCGGGCCTAGCAAGAAAAGGAACGGGAAGGTCAGGCAGAGGTCGCCAGGAGAGGGAAAGAAAGAGGAAAATAGAGAAGAAAAAGAAACACCCCAAACGGGGAAACATCCCTAAAGTTGTGGGTCCCATTCGGGGACCGCCAGGGAGAAAGCATTGCATCAATAACATTGTAAGCATCAGTGAGGGATTATGGGGGGGTAACCAGGGTACCATGTGGGAGGGCCTAGGGTGCCCGGGCCACAAGGGTCGGGGTCAGCCTTTTAAACTATATCGGACATATTACAGTATAGGACAGTGAGAACTGTGTCCAGACAACAGGAAATTTAAACGTAAATTTAAAATGGGGAGGGGGAGAAAGGAGGGAGGGAGGGAGAGACTCACACAAAAAAAAGGGGATATAAACAGGGGTGGGGTGGGGGGAGGATAAACCACAGGGGTGCAAGTAAGTATGGCTTAGTTATAACAGCATTAACAGAAAATAATTACGATACTGGCAGAAGGATGGAGGTCGGGTCATCCACGACTTTGGCTCAGTTCAATGCGCGCAAGTGTTGCGCCAGCATGACGTGTATGATCCACAGTGGGGGGGTTCCCCAAGTCAGGGAGGGTCTTTGTCCGCGTTACGCTGTCGGGTCACCCTTGTCCAGTCTGGGAGGGGTGGCGGAGGGTGCGATGTTTTCGATGAGGAAGTCGCCAACTCTGCTGCGGGTGATGGTGGGAGGAGATCTAACTTTGCCAGTAGTTCCTGTCCCTGGTTTAGGGTCTTGACTGAGTGGACAAGGTTGTTGACCGAGACATGGAGTTGAAAGGGGAATCCCCATCTGTATCTGATCTGATGCTGACGCAGGATCCGGGTGACCGGCTGGAGGTCCCGCCGTTTCTGGATCGTGGAGGGGGCTAAGTCCTGATAAATCTGTAGTTGCATACCCTTAAACAGGGTCTCCGGTGAGTCTCGAACGGAGGACAAGATTTTCTCTTTCGAACGGAAATAATGGAAACGGATAATAACATCCCTGGGTGGTTGGGCAGGAGACGGTTTTGGACGGAGTGCTCTGTGTGCCCTGTCGCAGAGGCATTCTTCGTCTGTGAGGTCTGGTGTTATGTGCGTGAAGAAATCTTTCAGAAATGCCGGCAGCGATGTTCCGAGGACCGATTCCGGGATGCCGCGTATGCGTAGGTTATTTCTACGCGAGCGATTTTCTTGGTCCTCTTGTCGCTCTTTGAGGGTCTCCATTTCTTCGTGCAATCTAGTGAGCTCACTGTCAAGTCGGTGTTGGGAGCGACAGAGATCGTCTGTCTTGGTTTCCAATGTGTCCGTTCGATTGCCAAGGGCTGTAAGGTCTGATTTAAAGTCGGCTATGGCGTTCGAGAGTTCCTGTTTGAACGCAGATTGTACCCCCTCCAGTAGGCTCGACATGACCGCCTGTATCTGAGGGTCGATACCTGTTTCCGATGAGCACGGAGAGGGGGGGGAGCCTGCGGACATGTTGGGGTTCTGTGGGCCCTTAGGTTTTGAGCCAAAGAAGTTAGTCGGGACTTGTGTTGCTTTTTTATTTTTAGACATAGTGGCATGTATGTACCAAAAAAAAAGGGGGGGGGGGGTGAAGGTGGAGGTGAAAAAATAGTTGACGGGGGGACACAGTTCAGGGTCCGTATATTAGTCCGGGGAGATCGGACTGCTTTCCGTTTTAGGTTTGCACCGGTCTCCTTTGCAGCTGGTGGGGTGAATGGTGGGAGCCCCAAGAGGGTCGGGGGGCGGAGGAGGGTGTCTTGTCAGGTTCGTAGGAGTTGGTCAGTGTTCAAGATTATTTCGTGTTCCTGATTTCTGTTATTGTAGATCAAGTAGCTCACCGTAGCGGCCTCCCGAGGGGGATAAATTTGTCTTCTTCAGGTGTCCTAACCTTTGAGTTGGGGATAGTGTGCCTGAACGTTATAGATAGATTCGTGTTACTTAGTTATGGCACTTTATTATCCTGCGTTAACTCATCTTAAGAGTGGGTCGGGAACATGACGTCGGGGGCTGGGCTTTCCCAGGCGTCAGCTCCGGTGTCGAGGTAGGTTGCGGCTTAACCCTTCATCCCGTGGTCCCGGTTTACCCCGTGGATATTAAAGCTCTTTCATGGTTGTCGCCACTGCGGGCGGTAGTGCGGGCAGAATCTGTGGGCCTGCACGGGTGAGAGGTGTGTGGTATAATGCAATTTATCTTCACCCTGGCTAAATGCCAGAAAGCAAAATGGAGGTTCCGGGTTCGTGTCACAGGATTCTATGGGGCAGGGGTGCAGATCGGGAATAATTGCTGTGGCAACAGCAGGTACTCACCACCCTCCAAGAGGGCCAGGCATGGAAGGTAAATCAGCCCGCTGACTGTATTTTACAGCTTTTCAGGGCTTACCTTAGGTGATTACAGCTCTCTCCAGCTTATGGCCCGAGAATCCAAGATGGCTGCCGCAGCTCACACAGGGCAGTCCACCCTCCTCAGAAGTCTCCTGTGGGGCTGGTGGAGGTGCTGAGGCTCTCTCCAGGTGCCAGGGGGTGCTCAGCCAAGCCAGGGGGGAAGGGTCCGATGTCCTGGGGGTTCCGTTGCGGCCGCGCTCCGGTCCCGGAGCTCCCGGCCGGGGTATCCCCAAACTCCAGGCCCCGGCTGCAGGTCGCGTAGTAGGCCTCGGCGGCCGGAGGTAGCCGGAGGACGCAGGCCCGGTTCGTCGGCCACCCAGCTCCGCTGTGCAGAACCACGGGGGTAGACGAGGTCACTACAGCCCAGCGCAGTACCTCCAGGAGGGCTGGAGGAGTTTTCTCGGCTCCCGCTGAGGGCTCCGGAGCCCGGCCCCGTTAGACGCCAAAATCGAGGCCCCGGCTTCACCAGGAGGGGAAGGCCGCAGTCCGCAGAGACAGCCAAGGCCGCCTCCCGACTCCGCAGCTCGCTTCCCTGTTGGGGGCTACTTAGGGCAGAGGCAATAAGGTATGTGGAGGTGGGAGCAGGGTACTTTTATGGGGGTAAATTTGGGTTTTGAGCCCTTAGGTAGCAGGAGCTCATGAGAGGTGCTTCTGTCCTCACTGCTAGCCAGGCCACGCCCCGGTTAATTTGCATTTCAATGGCTTATCTTACAACAAGCAGTGTTTGACAGAATCCTAGGGGTAAAGAAGAAAAAAAACAAAAAACTTTGTTTTATATCTGTGTGTCATTCTTACATCAAATATTAATCTTACTATTAACTTTTATTAAACCCCATCTGAATCTATTTGTAATTGACTATGGCATGGGTTAAATAAATGCATTGGTAACTCATAAATGGTGATTTCTTTTTGACCAAGGACGGCTGATTATTCCTGAGCAGACTGAAAATCAGCTATTTATATAAAAAAAAATTGACCTTCCAAAAATGGCCGCTGCTCCTCCCCCTTCCACATCCATGAGGGTTACACAAAATGGAGGACAGACCATGCGGCTTCCTTTGTCACAAAAAAAAAAATCACCATGCAAGCCCCTGAAGTTATTTTAGGCCTGAGTTAAAAAAAATAACACTATATCAAGGCTTTTGCAGCAACTTTTAAATATACTTTTAAACCTACTTAAACAGATAAGCAATCCAATCTGAATCAAACACAATATGACTCATTTGAACCTTGTTTTGCAACAATATGGTCAGATATGCAGAGTACAGGTGTGTGCGTGTGTTACATGTGTTGCGTGCGCAGTTGGCACCAAACAGAAATTAAAACAGATTTAAAAGACAATAGCTTAACGTTCTTACCTTTCGGTTCCGGATTCCACCAGCATCCCTACAAACCAAGCAGAGCAGACGCTTATCTAATCAGCACTACTGTATCCCCAACCACCAAACGGCTAACAGGGGATACTACCTTACCGCCCTTTGCTGATGGATAAAGTCTGCCTGGTTCCGCTAGGTTGCGGATATGAGGAGGCCCGGATGAGTCCCCCAATTGACAATGTCAAATTTCACCTTTAAACGTAAGCTATATACTTATTATGGACTAAGTACGCAATTGGCGCAGTGAGTACCGTAAGGGTACGCACTTAGCGTAGCAGACGCTAGGCCGTGGGCGCGAGACACGAGCGGCACAGACGCTCACAGAATGATATACAGTAAACCTTAAGTAATGAAACAGTGTAAGGATATGCTTATACTTTAAACCTTAGCAGCAAAGCACTATACCTTTAAACTTTAAGTAGCGCTGGTGATACAAAGTATCAGCAGTGCATACATCTTAACAATGCTTATACACCTTATCAATGCTTATACACCTTAAACAGGTTAAACCACTTTAAAAAAACCCTGGCAGGAAAGTGACAACACAGCACTGATTTGTATTTGAAAACCACATGGTTCTAAGGCCACTGTGGATAGATTCTAATAAAAGGTTAAACAATACATATCATACACTACAAACTAACATCAAAATCTAACACAATAACAGAGAATAACATGAGCAATGGCGAACAAAATGGCTACAGAGAAATATACATACATGGGGATGATTCGCAAGCGCGTCCTGGATTCCAGCCCTCAGCCTTCAATGTGAAAACCTTTCAGAGAGAGTGGACAGGCAATGGTGGTCTTTATATACACAGCATACAGTAACAATACAATGGTCCCTATAATCTCATGGTTCATTGGACACAGGAATGTGTCTCGGCATTATAACAAAAGGTCATAGGTGGGTTCGAACAGGTGGGCTGTGTCTTTCTCCAACTGCTCAGGTGGGAGGTATCCTCAGGATTCCCCCCGCATGTGTAATAAACAGCAAAATACAATTCATGTCCATAAAATACTTTTGTACATAACTATACGCAGGAGTGAGCTATCTTTTCCTAACTAACACCGAAATGTTACCCTTAAAATACTCTACAGCTGGATACTAGACACCACCGTTCAACCTTTATCTGACCCTTCCTATCATGCAAAGAGGAATCTCTCTGTCCAAGAACCGTTTAAACTAAACATACTTGCTGACATTGTTAAGGGGAATATTATCTATAAAACACACTATATGGGTTAAATATGCTATGATCGAGTCGCCCGCTACACGCTCACAAACCCTACCGTAAATGCGCACACCACGCACCAAAGCGCATGGCTATAGAAGCTCTTTTACGCAATGTGCGAATATGCACACGCACGGCAGGGCATGTGCACGCGCAGCGGGCATGTGCATGGGGTTAGTACAAGGCATGTGATTCATGATATTTTTCGACTTTGACAGTTTGGCTCCGCGAGTCTTCACCAAAGTTATGGCGGTGATGACGGTGGTGATCCTGGCAAATTCCCCAGAAATTCTCCTACGTCACCTAGATCTGACTGTCCGGTTTCTGCAAGCCCACGGGTGGTTCATCAACTGGAAGAAATTCTCCCTGGTCCCTGCTCAGAGCATGGTGCACCTGGGAGCGCAATTGGACACACACAACCAGCGGTTGTTCTTGTCTCAGGAGAAAGTCCTGAAGCTTCAGGACAGGATTCGTTGCTTCCTCTCTCGTTCGCAAGTGTCGATACATTCGGTGATGCAGGTGCTGGGCCTCATGGTGTCAGCATTCAACATGGTAGAGTATGCTCAATTCCATTCTCGCCCCCTCCAGAGACTGATTCTGGCCAAGTGGGACGGCCTGCCTCACCGGATCAGGTCTCAGATAATGTCATTGACTCCGGAGGTCCGTCTGTCGCTGTACTGGTGGCTCCAGGACCAACGATTGTGCAGGGGCCGTCCCTTCTGGATACCCGACTGGGTCCTGTTGACGACAGATGCCAGTCTAAGGAGTTGGGGCGCGGTGCTGGAGCAACACTCCTTTCAGGGTCGGTGGACCAAGGAGGAGTCTCTCCTCCCAATCAACATTCTGGAATTACAAGCGGTCTTCAACTCATTGAACCTGGCCCAGCATTTAATTCAGAACCGTCCTGTTCAAGTACATTCGGACAACGCCACCACAGTGGCTTACATAAATCATCAAGGCGGCACTCGAAGCCGCTTGGCAATGAAGGAAGTCTCATGGATTCTTCAATGGGCGGAACGTCATCTACCGGCCATATCAGCGATATTCATTCCGGGAGTCCTGAATTGGGAAGCGGACTTTATCAGTCATCAGAACGTACACGCCGGAGAGTGGGGCCTACATCCAGAAGTGTTTCAACTCCTAGTGGAAAGGTGGGGCCTTACAGACGTGGATCTGATGGTGTCTCGACACAACCACAAGGTTCCGGTCTTCAGAGCAAGGACAAGGGATCCTCAAGCAGCATTTGTGGATGCACTGGCGGTGCCATGGAGGTTTCGGCTGCCGTATGTGTTCCCTCCGGTGTCACTCCTGCCCAGGGTAATTCGGAAGTTCAAGCAGGAAAGAGGAATCCTGCTTCTCATAGCTCCAGCGTGGCCCAGACGGCACTGGTTCTCAGACCTGCAGGGCCTCTCGTCAGAGCGTCCAATTCTACTTCCACAATGCCCAGACCTCCTCGTTCAGGGCCCCTGTGTCTACCAGGACCTGGCCCGGATGTCTTTGACGGCGTGGCTCTTGAAGCTTCCGTCTTGAGGGCTAAAGGGTTTTCTAAGGCGGTCATTCAAACTATGTTGCGGGCCCGGAAACCGGCTGCTGCTCGGATTTACCATATGGTCTGGCATTCTTACTTTGTTTGGTGCGCATCTAACAATTATGACGCTTCCAAGTTTAGTACAGCCAAGTTGTTGGCTTTTCTTCAGCAGGGTCTGGACTTAGGCATGCGTCTGGCCTCCCTCAAGGTTCACATTTCTGCCTTGTCGGTGTGGTTTCAGAGAAAAATTGCGACCTTACCTGATGTGCATATACCTTTACTCAGGGTGTGTTGCGTATCCAACCTCCCTATGTCCCGCCTGTGGCTCCTTGGGACTTGTCGGTGGTTTTGGAGGCGTTACAAGAGTCTCCGTTTGAACCTCTTGGTTCAGCTGATCTTAAGTGGCTTTCCCTTAAGGTGGTGTTTCTGCTGGCTATTGCCTCAGCTAGAAGAGTGTCGGATTTGGGTGCCTTGTCTGTAGTTCCCCATATCTGATATTTCACCGTGACTGGACGGTTCTTAGGACTCGTCCCGGGTATTTACTTAAGGTGGTTTCTTTGTTCCACCTTAATCAGGAGATTGTGCTTCCAGCACTTGTTTCTCCTGATCGGTCTCCCAAAGAGTGGTTTTTGGATGTGGTACGGGCTCTCCGTATCTATATGAAGAGAACTGCTTCTATTAGGAAATCTGATTCTCTCTTTGTTCTGTTTGGGTTTCACAAACGGGGCTGGCCTGCTCACAAGCAGATTTTGGCCAGATGGATTAGAATGGTGATTGCACATGCTTATGTGAAGGCTGGTCTGTCAGCTCCTGCTCACATTACGGCCCATTCTACTCGGTCCGTTGGACCTTCTTGGGCGGCCCGCCGTGGTGCGACCCTTGAACAATTGTGCAAGGCGGCTACGTGGTCCTCAGTGAACACGTTCATAAGGTTCTATGCCTTCGATACTGCCGCTTCCCAGGATGCTTGCTTTGGACGCCGGGTTCTTGTGCCCGCTACAGTGCGTCCCCTCCCATAAGGAACTGCTTTAGGACATCTCCAATGTCTTTCCTTGTGGAGCCCAGTGTACCCCGCAGCAGAAAACGAGATTTATGGTAAGAACTTACCGTTGTTAAATCTTTCTGCGGGGTACACTGGGCTCCACAAGGCGCCCACCCTGACGCACTTCGCTTTTTGGGGTTGGTGTGGCTATAGCCGCTGCCACTTTCTCCTGTCGGGAGAGTGTGGTGTTTGTGGCAGCTTGCAGTTGTCGTCTCTTTTACTTGCTACTGCATTGGGCTGTTTAACAAAACTGAGCTCCTGTGCACGGAGGCGGGGTGATATAGGAGGCGGCGCTATGCATCTTGAGAAAGAAGGTCAAAGCTTTTGAGCCTGTTGGTGCTTCGGATCAAGATCCTACTCTACACCCCAATGTCTATCCTTGTGGAGCCCAGTGTACCTCGCAGAAACAGATTTAACAACGGTAAGTTCTTACCATAAATCTTGTTTTTTGGTATAAACTCCACTCGCCGTGTTTGGAGGGAGAAGAATGGTGAACGGCATCCCAAGAACACCATACCCACTTTGAAACATGGGGGTGGAAACATCATGCTTTGGGGCTGCTTTTCTGCAAAGGGAACAGGACGATTGATCTGTATTAAGGAGAGGATGAATGGGGCCATGTATCATGAGATTTTGGGCAAAAACCTCCTTCCCTCAGTAAGAGCATTGAAGATGGAACGTGGCTGGGTCTTCCAGCATGACAATGACACCAAACACACCGCCCAGGCAACTAAGGAGTGGCTCCGTAAGAAGCATTTCAAGGTCCTGGAGTGGCCTAGCCAGTCTCCAGACATCAACCCAATAGAAAATCTGTGGAGGGATTTGAAAGTCCGTGTTGCCCGGCGACAGCCCCAAAACATGACAGATCTAGAGAAGATCTGCATGGAAGAGTGGGCCAAAATACCTGCTACAGTGTGTGCAAACTTGGTCAAGAACTACAGGAAACATTTGACCTCTGTAATTGCCAACCGAGGTTATATTACAAAGTATTGAGTTAACCTTTTTGATTGTCTAAATATTTATTTTCCACAAGAATATACAAATAAAGTGTTTAAAAAATCATACAATGTGATTTCCTAGTTTTTTTTTCAGATTCGGTCTCTCACAGTTGAAGTGTACCTATGATGGAAATTACAGACCTCTCTCATCTTTTTAAGTGGGTTAACTTGCACAATCGGTGGCTGTCCAAATACTTTTTTGCCCCACTGTGTATAATGTATAATATATATATATATATATATATATATATATAGATATATACACACACACACACACACACTGTAACAGCATCAGCAAAGTTCTCACCCTAGTTGCCTAGTAACATGAACATATAATAACAATCAAAAAGAACTTAGTATCAAAGGCTATATGTACTATTTAGTACATTAGTTAATAAAATTAAGTTTGGCTGTAATAGTAGCTAACCAGAATATTAAAAAACAGTATAAAAATTTCAAGCTGAAAAAATTATAATGGGAAAACACTAACAACAATCAGTCTGTTTTTATATGTTCTCGTTACTAGGCAACAGGGGTGAGAACTTTGCTGACGTCACTTCCGGGCGTCGCTTATACTGTCTTTATATTGCGCAGTGGTAAATGAGTATGATGTAGACTAGACCTGGACAATCTGTGACTCTCCAGATGTCCACTTGACTTTAAACTGCTCTCATCTTATCACATCACCTTACTTCTCTCCCTCTCCCCTACTACATGTCCTCCTCTATCTCATCACATCACCCTACTTCTCTCTCTCCCCTAATACATGTCCTCCTCTATCTCATCACATCACCCTACTTCTATCCCTCCCTCTCCCCTAATACATGTCCTCCTCTATCTCATCACATCACCCTACTTCTCTCTCTCCCTCTCCCCTAATACATGTCCTCCTCTATCTCATCACCCTACTTCTCTCTCTCTCCCTCTCCCCTAATAAATGTCCTCCTCTAACTCATCGCATCACCCTACTTCTCTCCCTCTCCCCTAATACATGTCCTTCTCTATCTCATCACATCACCCTACTTCTCCTCTTCTTCTCTCCCTACTACATGTCCTCCTCTATCTCATCACATCACCCTACTTCTCTCTCTCCCTCTCCCCTAATACATGTCCTCCTCTATCTCATCACATCACCCTACTTCTCTCCCCTAATAAATGTCCTCCTCTATCTCATCACATCACCCTACTTCTCTCTTTCCCTCTCCCCTAATACATGTCCTCCTCTATCTCATATCTCCCTACTTCTCTCCCCCCCCAATACATGTCCTCCTCTATCTCATCACGTCACCCTACTTCTCTCTCTCCCTCTCCCCTAATACATGTCCTCCTCTATCTCATCACGTCACCCTACTTCTCTCTCTCCCTCTCCCCTAATACATGTCCTCCTCTAACTCATCACGTCACCCTACTTCTCTCTCTCCCTCTCCCCTAATACATGTCCTCCTCTATCTCATATCTCCCTACTTCTCTCCCCCCCCAATACATGTCCTCCTCTATCTCATCACGTCACCCTACTTCTCTCTCTCCCTCTCCCCTAATACATGTCCTCCTCTATCTCATCACGTCACCCTACTTCTCTCTCTCCCTCTCCCCTAATACATGTCCTCCTCTATCTCATCACGTCACCCTACTTCTCTCTCTCCCTCTCCCCTAATACATGTCCTCCTCTAACTCATCACGTCACCCTACTTCTCTCTCTCCCTCTCCCCTAATACATGTTTTCCTGTATCTCATCATATCACCCTAATTCTCTCTCTCCCTCTCCCCTACTACATGTCCTCCTCTATCACATCTCCCTACTTCTGTCTCTCCCTCATTCCTAATACATGTCCTCCTCTATCTCATCACATCACCCTACTTCTCTCTCTCCCTCTCCCCTAATACATGTCCTCCTCTATCTCATCACACCACCCTACTTCTCTCTCTCCCTCTCCCCTAACACATGTCCTTCTCTATCTCATGACATCACCCTACTTCTCGCTCTCCCTCTCCCCTAATAAATGTCCTCCTCTTTCTCATCACACCACCCTACTTCTCTTCCTCTCCCCTACTACATGTCCTCCTCTATCTCATTACATCACCCTACTTCTGTCTCTCCCTCATTCCTAATACATGTCCTTCTCTATCTCACCTGCTCAGCCTGTCTCTCCGCACTGGCACATCTCCATCCTCCTTGAAACATGAATCCTAATAAACAAATATCTGTAGCCGAAGTCTCTTTCTTTCTACCATACTATATCTCTCTTACCCTATTTGTCAGTTGCCAATCTCATTTTTGTCCTCTCACTCTATTCTCAGCTCAGCAATCTGGTTCCTGCTCTCATCATTCCTCTGAGTCTGCTCTCATACACATTATTCCATGGTTTCCTAACAGCAATGTAATGTGTTATAGTCTCACAGCAGCTGGAGAGTGACTGGTTGTCCAGGCCCGAGGTATAAAGTCTCAGATAATAGTATTTGTCCCTCAGTCCTCTGATAAAGCTAACTATCTTATTACATTCACTATAAAATGGGTACCGTAAGGGTACGCACTTAGCGTAGCAGACGCTTAGCCGTGGTCGAGACGCACATGCGACACGCTCGCTCACAACTTAACGCGTGGTGTCGAACACGCTATAGGCGGCCGACTACCGTAATACTACGCTACTAGCGTAGCGTACGCTCGTGACCACGAGGAGAACACGAGCGGCGCAGACGCTCACGGGATGACACTCAGTAAACCTTGTATGCAACACAGTGAAAGATTGAGTTTGTACTGTAAACCTTGGTTTTGTAATGTGAGCACAATGCAATGCTAATTAACCTCTATTGTATGAAAGCCTCTTGAGCGATTGAGACACTCTGAATACTCTCAGCAATGTAATAAACACACAATACCTTGCTAAGGTTCCAACACCTTTACTAACAATATCTAGCTATGTAAAAGTTAAAACAGTTAACAGTTCATACACTACAGGCTAACATCAATACCTAAGCAGACTAACTACACATAAATATACAATATCGTCACAATCTTATACAATAACAGAGAGAGAGAATATGGCAAATACAAACAGAGATTTAGAATGGTCACAGAGAATAACTTACACACACTGGGGAATGATCGCTGCGCAGCTCTGGTACCAGCTCCCGATTAGTCAAGATGAAAACCGTTTGTGGAGAGAAGACTGAGCTGGCCAGGCTGGCTGTCCTTATATACACTGCGTACAGTATACTACAAAGGGACCTACAATCTCATTGTTCATTGGACACAGGAATGTCTCCTCGCATCATAACAAAAGGTCATAGGTTAGTTTGAACAGGTGGGCTGTGACTATATCAAACTGCTCAGGTGGGAGGGAATCTCAGAATTCCCGCCGCATGGATAATGAACCGCAAATATAGTAAATGTCCAGAAACTACTAATAGACATAACTATACGCAGGAGCGATTAATCTTTACCTAACCAGCACCGGATTGTTTCTAATAAAATGTTCTTTAGTTAGGTACCAAACACCACTGCTCAAACCCTGTCTGACCCTTCGTACCATGCAAAGAGGAATTCCTCTGTCCAGCGACCAGTTACATTAAACAAACTTACAGTCATTATTAAGGGGAACATTATCTATAAAACATACTATTTGGTTTTATTATTTAACGTTTGAGTCGCCCGCTAGACGCACACAAACTCTACCGTAAATGCACACACCACGCGCTCGAGCGCATGGCCGAGGAGGCGCCATCACGCAGCTGCGAGTATCCGCACGCACGGGAGAGAATGTGCACGTGCAGCGGGCACGCGCATGAGGTGAATATATGGCAACGTGTAGCATGATATTTTTCCGACTTTGACACTCATACATTAGAGATATACAGTATGGATACATATTAGACAATATGTTAATTTTGGCAGAACTACTGAAGAGGTGCTATATGTTTTATGTTGGAAACAATAACAGGAGAGTTGTATTTTTAATTAAACTCTTCTTGTTTATTATGCAAAATTCTGAAAAAAACATTTCCATATAGATGGAGTTAAGTTAAACTGTTTATTGATGTCTCTCATTACACAGGATTACACAGCAGTGAAGAAGACATCCAGTGAGTGTGAGACACCTAGTAGCCGTTCCCATGTATCAGGACTATTGACCAGGACCCAGAGCCCCATCACTGAGCCTCCACCTCACTCACTGATACATGAGAGAGACAATGAGCAGAAGATCCTGGAACTCACCAACAAGATCATTCAGTTGCTGACTGGAGAGGTGACTGCTGGGAATGGGGCATTTTACAGTAACACCAGGGGATGTGTCTGGGTGATGACTGGAGAGGTGACTGCTGGGAATGGCGCATTATACAGTAACACCAGGGGAGGTGTCTGGGTGATGACTGGAGAGGTGACTGCTGGGAATGGGACATTATACAGTAACACCAGGGGAGGTGTCTGGGTGATGACTGGAGAGGTGACTGCTGGGAATGGGACATTATACAGTAACACCAGGGGAGGTGTCTGGGTGATGACTGGAGAGGTGACTGCTGGGAATGGGACATTATACAGTAACACCAAGGGAGGTGTCTGGGTGATGACTGGAGAGGTGACTGCTGGGAATGGGACATTATACAGTAACACCAGGGGAGGTGTCTGGGTGATGACTGGAGAGGTGACTGCTGGGAATGGGACATTATACAGTAACACCAGGGGAGGTGTCTGGGTGATGACTGGAGAGGTGACTGCTGGGAGTGGGACATTATACAGTAACACCAGGGGAGGTGTCTGGGTGATGACGGGAGAGGTGACTGCTGGGAATGGGACATTATACAGTAACACCAGGGGAGGTGTCTGGGTGATGACTGGAGAGGTGACTGCTGGGAATGGGACATTATACAGTAACACCAGGGGAGGTGTCTGGGTGATGACTGGAGAGGTGACTGCTGGGAATGGGACATTATACAGTAACACCAGGGGATGTGTCTGGGTGATGACTGGAGAGGTGACTGATGGGAATGGGACATTATACAGTAACACCAGGGGAAGTGTCTGGGTGATGACTGGAGAGGTGACTGCTGGGAATGGGGCATTATACAGTAACACCAGGGGAGGTGTCTGGGTGATGACTGGAGAGGTGACTGCTGGGAATGGGGCATTATACAGTAACACCAGGGGAGGTGTCTGGGTGATGACTTTGTCATTGTGTGTGTCAGGTTCCTATAAGGTGTCAGGATGTCACTGTCAATTTCTCCATGGAGGAGTGGGAGTATATAGAGGGGCACAAGGATATGTACAAGGATGTGATGATGGAGAATCACCTGACCCACGCATCACTGGGTAAGAGGAGACTTTTATTTATTAGAAAGGGCAGAATAGATCTGAGCGCCTACACATACATATCATATGATAATCATACCTAAAGCAATGTACTCGGTCACTGTGTATCTCCTACAGATGGACCCAGTAACAGAGATTCCCCAGAGAGATGTCCCCATCCTCTTTATTCACAGGACTGTACAGAGGAGAATCACAGTATCCACCAGGAGGATCAGGTAGGTAGGATTTAGGGTCTCGCCAATTACTAAAGTGACTATATACTATATGATCTATAGAGAAGCTGTGTGTTTCTTGTTTACTGGTATTCTAATTAATATAAATTAATGAAACAATTTTTTTAAAAACGTATTTTATTATTTTGTGGGTAACTTAGGGTGAAGGTATGGCTGATAATAAGATAGAACATGTGGTTGGAGAAGAAGAGACGTATGTGAGGGGTGATCATCAGTGTAATGAGGACAAAACCAAAACCGATATCAGCACAGGTGAGTGATAATCACTTATTACAGAGAGGAGTGACATATATTCTTTGTTCTGTCACTACAGCAGTCTCTTATCCTACACCCTCTTCTGTCAGTACAGACTAATGAGGGAATGTTGCCCAGTGGGTGAGCCAGGAGCCATCAGCCCCTATTAGACTCCTGCTCTCCCCCTCACATCATGTCACTGTATGTTACCAGCCCAGAGATCTGACCAGTCTCCTCCCCACACTCTCTGGTGTATCTCATACATCAGGAGCCATCAGCCCCTATTATACTCCTGCTCTCCCCCTCACATCATGTCACTGTGTGTTACCAGCCCAGAGATCTGACCAGTCTCCTCCCCACACTCTCTGGTATATCTCATACATCAGGAACCATCAGCCCCTATTATACTCCTGCTCTCCCCCTCACATCATGTCACTGTGTTACCAGCCCAGAGATCTGACCAGTCTCCTCCCCACACTCTCTGGTATATCTCATACATCAGGAACCATCAGCCCCTATTATACTCCTGCTCTCCCCCTCACATCATGTCACTGTGTGTTACCAGCCCAGAGATCTGACCAGTCTCCTCCCCACACTCTCTGGTGTATCTCATACATCATGAGCTATCAGCCCCTATTATACACCTGCTCTCCCCCCATATCATGTCACTGTGTGTTACCAGCCCAGAGATCTGACCAGTCTCCTCCCCACACTCTCTGGTGTATCTCATACATCGGGAGCCATCAGCCCCTATTATACACCTGCTCTCCCCCCATATCATGTCACTGTGTGTTACCAGCCCAGAGATCTGACCAGTCTCCTCCCCACACTCTCTGGTGTATCTCATACATCAGGAGCCATCAGCCCCTATTATACTCCTGCTCTCCCACTCACATAATGTCACTGTGTTACCAGCCCAGAACTCTCACTAGTCTCCTCCATGCACTCTAAAACCACACTCGCCCCATCACAACAAACTCCATGTATGTGCACATACAAAAATAAAATGGAATGCTCATCATTTGCACCATCCTTCAACCAATACCAATACTTGTCTAAATGACTGATTTGGCCTAAAATAGTATGACTGATAGTGGTAGTCTATGACATCTGAGTGTGACCAGAAGGACAGATAGTGGCTGTTCCACTGTTGTCATTTGCTTTGTGTCCACCTGGAGAACTTTGAGTAGTGCTAACTGGTGACTAGGACATGCTGCTAGTTAAGCCCACATCAGTTTGCAAATTCAAATAAGACATCTCTGGGCTTAATCATAGTATTATTAGGAACCTGTTCTAGAAATGATTCAGTTAAAAATGTTTAAGTCTAAAGAAAATAAAATTGAATGTATATACAGCGTAACCATCAGATAAGCTTACAGTTTTGGGCAAATTTGTTGGTACCCTTAGAGCTCAGTGAAACAATGCTTCATTCCTCCTGAAAATTGATTGAATTGAAATCTATTGTCTCGTGTATACCTGCATGCCTTTGCTATATCACAGAATAAAGAGAAGAAACTGTAAAAAAAAACGTTACTGCTTATTTTCCAAACATATTCTAAAATAGCCTTTACCGATTTGTTGGTACCTTAGAAAAGATCATAAATATTTGGATTTTAGTGATATTTCAAACTAATTTAGCATCACTCATGTATTCAATCTTCTTAACAGTCAATCAGCCTATTTAAACAAAGAAAAGTAGTCATTGCTGTTTGGTACCACCGTGTGCACCACACTAAATGTGAACTAGAGAAAACAAAGGATATAGGGGGTCATTCCAAGTTGATCGCTAGCTGCCGTTGTTCGCAGCGCAGCGACCAGGCTAAAAATCTGCATTTCTGCGTATGGGTCGCAATGCGCACACGCGTCGTACGGTTACAAAGCCCGTTGTGGTTGTGCACAGGTTGTAACGAAGGAAAATCAACCGTAGATTAAACAAAAGGGTAGTGAAAAGAGCCAAAAAAAACTTCCAACAACCTGGTGCTGCTTTGCTGCATCTGGCACTGGTTGCCTTCAATCTGTGCAGGGCCAATTAAATCTTGGGACTGTCAAGGCATTCTGGTGCAGAACAGACTGCACAGTATCACAAATTACAAATATAGCAACAAAGAAAGTTGAGTAGTCACCAGTGTTGTCTAATGTTAAGTTAGTGTATGTACCAACGTATCGGCATGTCATGATTGCGCTGGATTAGTAGTGCTCCCAGAATGATGTTATAATTGTAACGATACAATAAACAATTTTGCGAAGGCCAATAGACAAAACAAGGTCTTTCTGGGGCACTCTTGACTAATGGCCTAATTCAGACCCGATTGCAGCAGCAAATTTGTTCTCTAATGAGCAAAACCATGTGCAGTGCAGGTGGGGCAGATGTAACATGTGCAGAGAGAATTAGATGTGGGTGGGTTGTGTTCAAACTGAAATCTATAACCAACCCAAATCTAACACTCTCTGCACATGTTATATCTGCCCCCCCCCTGCAGAGCACATGGTTTTGCCCATTAGAGAACAAATTTGCTGCTGCGATCAGGTCTGAATTAGGCCCTAAATGTAAATATATACAGAATTAAATATAACTTTCTCTTAAGTCCTAGAGGATGCTGGGGACTCCGTAAGGACCATGGGGTATAGACGGGCTTCGCAGGAGACATGGGCACCTAAAAGAACTTTTCCTATGGGTGTGCACTGGCTCCTCCCTCTATGCCCCTCCTCCAGACCTCAGTTAGATTATGTGCCCAGAGGAGAAGGGTACACTGCAGAGAGCTCTCCTGAGTTTTCTGTGGAAAAATAATTTTGTTAGGTTTTTTATTTTCAGGGAGTCCTGTTGGCAACAGGCTCCCTGCATCGTGGGACTGAGGGGTGAGAAGCAGACCTACTTAACTGATAGGATCTGCTTCTTAGGCTACTGGACACCATTAGCTCCAGAGGGAGTCGGAACACAGGTCTCACCCTGGGGTTTGTCCCGGAGCCACGTCGCGGTCCTCCTCACAGATGCCGGAAGATAGAAGCCGGGTGAGTATGAGAAACAAGAAGACATCTCAGGCGGCAGAAGACTTCAGATCTTCATGAGGTAAGCCATTGCTCCCATACACAACACACAGACAGCACTGATGGGTGCAGTGCGCAGGGGGGGGCGCCCTGGGCAGCAATAAACCTCGTTTTTGGGCAATAAGGTGCTAGTAGGCTGCGGAGGCAGCAAATAGATGATCCCCCGCCATTTTTGTGAAAATTGAAGAGGGACCGAAGCCCGCCGCCGGGGGGGGAACGGAGCTTGATCCCTCAGCACTAACCAGCGCCATATTCTCCACAGAGCTACATGAGAAACGCTGGCTCCCCGGACTCTCCCCTGCTGAACGCTTCAGAAGTTGGAAAAAAGAAAGGGGGGGGGGGCACATTGGCGCGCAGTGAGTGGGAAATTGGATATATATATAATATAAAAGCGCTATCTGGTTTTTCCAATGTCATTTGGGCGCTGGGTGTGTGCTGGCAACTCTCTCTCTGTCTCTCCTAAGGGCCTGGTTGGGGCTTTGTCCCCTTATAGGTATATCCCTGTGTGTGTGGGGGGTCGGTACGTGCGTGTCGACATGTCTGAAGCGGAAGGCTTCTCCAAGGAGGAGGTAGAGCAGATGAGTGGTGTGTCCCCGTCGGTAGTGCCGACTCAGGAATGGATGGACATGTGGCATATGTTGAATGCAAGTGTGACATCTTTACATAAGAGGCTAGATAAGGCTGAATTCGGGGAGGCGTCAGGGGGTCAATTCTCGGATTGGACTGACTCACAGGGCCCGTCGGGATCTCAAAAGCGTCCCTTGGCAAAAATTGTGGACACAACTACTGACACGGACTCTGATTCCAGTGTCGACTATGATGAAGCTAAATTGCACCCTAAGGTGACAAAGAGCATTCAGTGTATGATTATAGCAATAAGAGATGTGTTGCATATTGCTGATGAACCCTCTGTTCCTGACACGAGGGTACACATGTTTAAGGGAAAGAAACAGATAATAAACTTTCCCCCATCTCATGAACTTAATGAGTTTTTTGAAAAAGCTTGGGAGACTCCGGATAAGAGACCGCAGATTCCCAAAAGAATTAATATGGCATACCCCTTCCCTACACAGGACAGGGTACGTTGGGAATCCTCTCCCATGGTGGACAAGGCTTTAACGCGCCTGTCAAAGAAAGTGGCGCTACCGTCTCCAGACACAGCGGCCCTCAAGGATCCTGCGGATCGCAGGCAAGAGACTACTTTAAAGTCTATTTATTCACATACTGGAGCTTTGCTAAGACCGACAATTGCGTAGGCATGGGTATGTAGCGCAATTTCAGCCTGGACAGATAACCTGCCGCCTGACCTTGATACCATGGATAGAGATACTGTTTTGTTAATTCTAGCCCATTTCAAAGACGCAGTCTTGTATATGAGAGACGCTCAAAGGGACATTGGATTACTGGCTTCCAGAGCCAATGCCATAGCTATTTCAGCGAGAAGATCCTTATGGACCCGCCAGTGGACGGGTGATGCGGATTCGAAAAAGCATATGGAGGTTCTACCCTATAGGGGAGACGTGTTGTTTGGGGATGGGCTGGCGGACCTGGTTTCCACAGCTACCGCAGGTAAATCTAACTTTTTACCGTTTATTCTCCAACAGCAGAAATAAACTGCAGTCCTTTCGGTCACAA
Source organism: Pseudophryne corroboree (assembly GCF_028390025.1). Lineage (NCBI taxonomy): Eukaryota > Metazoa > Chordata > Amphibia > Anura > Myobatrachidae > Pseudophryne > Pseudophryne corroboree. Next base: position 87,536,337 of record NC_086446.1, read on the forward strand.
AAGTCCAGAAGAGGTCGGGGATCCTCCTTCCTTGCCAGAGGTAAGGGTAGAGGGAAAAGAACACCTGCTTCGGCTGGTGCCCAGGAACAGAAGTCCTCCCCGGCTTCTACAAAACCCACTGCATGACGCTGGGGCTCCCCTGCGGGAGTCCGCACCGGTGGGGGCTCGTCTTTGACTCTTCAGCCAGGTCTGGGTCAGCTCAGACCTGAATCCTTGGGCGTTGGAAATAGTTTCTCAAGGCTACAAACTGGAATTCGAAGAGGTGCCCCCACGTCGATTTTTCAAGTCGGCCTTACCAGCTTCTACCCCAGACAGGGATGTAGTGTTAGCTGCAATTCAAACGCTGTGTCAACAGCAAGTAATTATCAGGGTTCCCTTGAACCAACAGGGAAGAGGGTACTATTCAAACCTCTTTGTGGTCCCGAAACCGGATGGTTCGGTCAGACCTATTTTGAATCTAAAATCCCTAAACCTGTACATGAAAAGATTCAAATTCAAGATGGAATCGCTCAGGGCGATAATAGCCAGCATGGAGGAGGGGGAGTTTATGGTGTCACTGGACATAAAGGATGCTTACCTTCATGTCCCCATATATCCTTCCCATCAGGAGTACCTGAGATTCGCTGTACAGGATTGTCATTACCAATTTCAGACGTTGCCGTTTGGGCTTTCCACGGCCCCAAGGATTTTCACCAAGATAATGGCGGAAATGATGGTGGTCCTGCGCAAGCATGGAGTCACAATTATCCCATACTTGGACAATCTCCTGATAAAGGCGAGATCAAGAGAGCAATTGCTGAGCAATGTGACACTCTCTCTGAGAGTGCTCCAGCAACACGGTTGGATTCTAAATCTACTGAAGTCACAGTTGATTCCGACAACTCGACTAACGTTCCTAGGTATGATACTGGATACGGAACAAAAGAAGGTTTTTCTCCCGTTGGAAAAAGCCCAGGACATCCAGAATATGGTCAGAGACCTGCTAAAGCCAAAAAGAGTGTCAGTTCATCAATGCACTCGTGTTCTGGGGAAAATGGTGGCAGCCTACGAGGCCATCCCCTTCGGCAGGTTCCATGCAAGGACGTTTCAATGGGACCTTCTGGACAAATGGTCCGAGTCCCATCTACATTTACATCGAAAAATAACACTGTCCCCCGGGACCAGGGTGTCTCTTCTATGGTGGCTGCAAAGTGCTCACCTTCTGGAGGGTTGCAAGTTCGGAATTCAGGACTGGATCCTGGTAACCACGCACGCGAGTCTCCGAGGATGGGGAGCACCCAAGGAAGAAATTTTCAGGGACTGTGGTAAGACCAGGAGTCCTGTCTACACATCAACGTGTTGGAGCTAAGAGCCATATACAACGGCCTTCGACAAGCGGAGAGTCTTCTTCGCAACCTACCGGTTCTGATTCAATCAGACAATGTCACAGCAGTGGCTCATGTGAATCGCCAAGGCGGGACAAGAAGCAGAGCCGCGATGGCGGAAGCAACCAGGATTCTTCGCTGGGCAGAAAATCACGTAAGTGCTCTGTCAGCTGTATTCATTCCGGGAGTGGACAACTGGGAAGCAGACTTCCTCAGCAGACACGATCTCCATCCAGGAGAGTGGGGACTTCATCAAGAAGTCTTTGCAGTGATAACGGGTCTTTGGGGAGTTCCTCAAATAGACATGATGGCGTCACGCCTCAACAAGAAGCTTCGGAGGTATTGTGCCAGGTCCCGGGACCCTCAGGCAGTAGCAGTAGACGCTAATTACTAGTGTCAGGCGCTACTAATAATGGTTAAATTACAACGATTGCGGATGGGTGTCTATATCTATACTCACACCCAATCCACACAGATATCTGAACTTAATCTCGTAATTTAAATAATCTAGATAGCCACAAACAGGGTATATTGGCCTGTGGATATGACCAACACAATCTCACCTGATTAAAACCAGGTGTACCAAAAACAAACTGAATAACCCCTTGCGCTATTTAATTTAGAGGCAACATGACATGAATCCACACAAGAAGATAATTATAAGATATTTTTAATGTCTATAAAATCAATCATGTATAGGTTAACTAGACATAATCATAAAACATGAATTAATTAGTATGCGCATACACATAAAAAAGCTAAATGCTAAACCTACTAACTGAGCATAAGAGGTGGATCATATAACTACCTGTGACCACATGTGGTTGATTCAATAATCATAGGTTAACAGTGTCCTTATTTTTGTTCTTAGAATAAGACAGTCCCATTAGATGTGCTCATAGAAATGTATTTAGGTATATACCAAAAAAAAAAAAAAAAAAAAAGGTTTAATTGAACCGATTAATCATAAATATGAATGGTTCTTTCACATGTGGAAAAGTTATCCAGATAACATGAAGGAAATTTATATATCACCCGGGGCTTGGTGCACAGCAAGCACCTGTAGAAGAAAGCTCCCGTCTGCCACAGTCCGTAAGTGGCGTACTACGTCTCCCACTGTATCTGGCTCTCGTGCACACACCTTGGATCGCTTGGGGAGAGAGAGGTTGGTCCGGCTCCCGGAGCTCTGCGTGCTGCCGGCAATGATAGATTGGTTTTGCTCCCGTCTTCAAGCCGCCGCATATAGCGTCCTCCCGTCTCCCATTTGTCAATCTCGAGCAGCGTTGCACATCAATGTGGAACTGAATGTAATGTCCACTGGGTCACACAGGGCACCTTCTCTGACGCGTTTCGCTTCCAATTGAAGCTTCCTCATAGAGTCTTGTAAGTAGCAGTAGACGCCCTGGTAACGCCATGGGTGTTCCAATCGGTCTACGTGTTTCCTCCTCTTCCTCTCATCACAAAGGTGTTGAGGATCATAAGGCGAAAAAGAGTACAGACAATACTCATTGTTCCAGACTGGCCTCGAAGGGCCTGGTACTCAGATCTTCAGGAGATGTTCACAGGAGATCCCTGGCCTCTTCCTCTAAGGGAGGACCTGTTGCAGCAGGGTCCCTGCGTGTTCCAAGACTTACCGCGGTTACGTTTGACGGCATGGCGGTTGAACGCCGGATCCTAGCTGAGAAGGGGATTCCGGAGGAGGTCATCCCTACTCTAATAAAGGCTAGAAAGCAGGTGACGGTAAAACATTATCACCGTATCTGGCGAAAATATGTGTATTGGTGTGAAACCAAGAACGCCCCTACGGAAGATTTTCATTTGGGTCGTTTTCTCCACTTCCTACAGACAGGAGTGGATATGGGCCTGAAATTAGGCTCTGTTAAGGTACAGATTTCGGCCCTCTCGATATTCTTTTAGAAGGAATTGGCTTCTCTTCCAGAAGTACAGACTTTTGTAAAGGGAGTGCTACACATCCAGCCTCCTTTTGTGCCTCCAGTGGCACCATGGGACCTGAACGTGGTGTTGCAGTTCCTAAAATCACACTGGTTTGAACCACTTAACAAGGTTGAGTTGAAATTTCTTACCTGGAAGGTGGTCATGTTGTTGGCCTTAGCATCTGCAAGGCGAGTGTCAGAATTGGCGGCCTTGTCTCACAAGAGCCCCTACTTGATTTTTCATGTTGATAGAGCGGAATTGAGGACACGCCCTCAATTTTTGCCTAAGGTGTTTTCTTTATTCCATTTGAACCAACCCATTGTGGTGCCTGTGGCTACGAGTGACTTGGAGGATTCCAGGTCCCTGGATGTAGTCAGGGCCTTGAGGATTTATGTAGCCAGGACGGCTAGAATTAGGAAAACAGAGGCTCTGTTTGTCCTGTATGCTGCCAACAAGATTGGCGCGCCTGCTTCGAAGCAGACTATTGCTCGCTGGATCTGTAACACGATTCAGCAGGCTCATTCTACGGCTGGATTGCCGTTACCGCATTCGGTTAAGGCCCATTCCACTAGAAAGGTGGGCTCTTCTTGGGCGGCTGCCCGGGGCGTCTCGGCATTACAGCTTTGCCGAGCAGCAACTTGGTCGGGGTCAAACACTTTTGCTAAATTCTACAAGTTTGATACCCTGGCTGATGAGGACCTAGCATTTGCTCAGTCGGTGCTGCAGAATCATACGCACCCTCCCACCCGATTGGGAGCTTTGGTATAAACCCCATGGTCCTTACGGAGTCCCCAGCATCCTCTAGGACGTAAGAGAAAATAAGATTTTAAACCTACCGGTAAATCTATTTCTCCTAGTCCGTAGAGGATGCTGGGCGCCCGTCCCAGTGCGGAAACTCTGTAAGACTTGTATATAGTTGTTGTTTACATAAGGGTTATGTTACAGTTGGAATCGGTCTTGGACCACTACTGTTGTTTGTTCATACTGTTAACTGGTTATGTATGTTCCGGGTTACATGGTATAATTGGTGTGGGCTGGTAGGAATCTTGCCCTTGGATTTATAAAATCCTGCCCTCGTATTGTCCATCTCCTCTGGGCACAGTTCTCTAACTGAGGTCTGGAGGAGGGGCATAGAGGGAGGAGCCAGTGCACACCCATAGGAAAAGTTCTTTTAGGTGCCCATGTCTCCTGCGGAGCCCGTCTATACCCCATGGTCCTTACGGAGTCCCCAGCATCCTCTACAGACTAGGAGAAATAGATTTACCGGTAGGTTTTAAATCTTATCTTTATTTAAATACCCTTAAAATAGTACCTGCAGTGGTGCTGACACATGAATCATAAAAAAGTGAAAATCACGGAATCAATAAGTGGTGCTTGCACTTAAGGTGAAAATATAAAATAACTCCTTACCAGATTCATTAGTCAATATTATAGTGTAATTGACAAGAGGATATTGGGACACAGGGGTCAGTTATCCCATAGGTCAGAGATTTTCAGTCTTTTACAACTCTCGGCATACTGAACAAGATTTAAATATGGCCAAGGCACATTCAAATATAATGGTGATGCATGGTGCAGTTGCGTGTCCCAGGATGTCATGTCGCAGCTTGGAGAAGGGGCGTGGCCACAACATAATACCAAGTCATATTACTTTGCACAGTAGTCTCCATTATTCAAATTACACCGCACAGTAGCGCCACTTACACACATTACACCAGGTAGATCCCATCACACATTACGCCAGGTAGAGACTAGTGATGTGCACCGGACATTTTTCGGGTTTTGTGTTTTTTGGTTTTGGATTCGGTTCCGCAGGCGTGTTTTGGATTCGGACGCGTTTTGGCAAAACCTCCCTGAAAATTTTTTTGTCGGATTCGGGTGTGTTTTGGATTCGGGTGTTTTTTTACAAAAAAACCCTCAAAAACAGCTTAAATCATAGAATTTGGGGGTAATTTTGATCCCATAGTATTATTAACCTCAATAACCATAATTTCCGCTAATTTCCAGTCTATTCTGAACACCTCACAATATTATTTTTAGTCCTAAAATTGCACCGAGGTCGCTGAATGACTAAGCTAAGCAACCCAAGTGGCCGACACAAACACCTGGCCCATCTAGGAGTGGCACTGCAGTGTCAGACAGGATGGCTCTTCAAAAAATAGTCCCCAAACAGCACATGATGCAAAGAAAAAAAGAGGTGCACCAAGGTCGCTGTGGGACTAAGCTAAGCGACCAAAGTGGCCGACACAAACACCTGGCCCATCTAGGAGTGGCACTGCAGTGTCAGACATGATGGCAGATTTAAAAAATAGTCCCCAAACAGCACATGATGCAAAGAAAAAAAGAGGTGCAATGAGGTAGCTGTGTGACTAAGCTAAGCGACACAAGTGGCCGACACAAACACCTGGCCCATCTAGGAGTGGCACTGCAGTTTTCTAACGAGAGGATGAGTGCTTCCATCCTCATGTGAATCTGAACCACTAGCCATGAACATAGGCCAGGGCCTCAGCCGTTCCTTGCCACTCCGTGTCATAAATGGCATATTGGCAAGTTTACGCTTCTCATCAGACGCTTTTAATTTTGATTTCTCTGACGTCCTAGTGGATGCTGGGGACTCCGTCAGGACCATGGGGAATAGCGGCTCCGCAGGAGACAGGGCACAAAATTTAAAAGTTTGACCACTAGGTGGTGTGTACTGGCTCCTCCCCCTATGACCCTCCTCCAAGCCCCAGTTAGGTTTTTGTGCCCGTCCGAGCAGGGTGCAATCTAGGTGGCTCTCATAAAGAGCTGCTTAGAGTAAAAGTTTTGATAGTTTTATTATTTTCAGTGAGTCCTGCTGGCAACAGGCTCACTGCAACGAGGGACCTAGGGGAGAAGAAGTGAACTCACCTGCGTGCAGGATGGATTTGCTTCTTAGGCTACTGGACACTAGCTACAGAGGGACGATCACAGGTACAGCCTGGATGGGTCACCGGAGCCGCGCCGCCGACCCCCTTGCAGATGCCGAAGTAAGAAGAGGTCCAGAAACCGGCGGCTGAAGGCTTTTCAGTCTTCATGAGGTAGCGCACAGCACTGCAGCTGTGCGCCATTGCGCTCAGGCACACTTCACACCGGCGGTCACTGAGGGTGCAGGGCGCTGGGGGGGGCGCCCTGGGCAGCAATGTTAATACCTTTCTGGCTAAAAAGAATACATCACATATAGTCCATGAGGCTATATGGATGTATTTCACCCCTGCCAGGTCTCAGAAAAACCGGGAGAAGAGCCCGCCGGAATAGGGGGCGGGGCCTATCTCCTCAGCACACAGCGCCATTTTCCTACACAGCTCCGCTGCTAGGAAGGCTCCCAGGCTCTCCCCTGCACTGCACTACAGAAACAGGGTAAAAAACAGAGAGGGGGGGCATTTTTTGGCGATATTATATATATTTAAGCAGCTATAAGGAAACAACACTTATATAAGGTTGTTCCTATATAATTATAGCGCTTTGGTGTGTGCTGGCAAACTCTCCCTCTGTCTCCCCAAAGGGCTAGTGGGGTCCTGTCTTCTATCAGAGCATTCCCTGTGTGTCTGCTGTGTGTCGGTACGTGTGTGTCGACATGTATGAGGACGATGTTGGTGTGGAGGCGGAGCAATTGCCGGTAATGGTGATGTCACCCCCTAGGGAGTCGACACCGGAATGGATGGCTTTGTTTATGGAATTACGTGATAATGTCAGCACGCTGCAAAAGTCGGTTGACGACACGAGACGACCGGCAAACCAGTTAGTACCTGTACAGGCGTCTCAAACACCGTCAGGGGCTGTAAAACGCCCTTTGCCTCAGTCGGTCGACACAGACCCAGACACGGACACCGAATCTAGTGTCGACGGTGAAGAAACGAACGTATTTTCCAGTAGGGCCACACGTTATATGATCACGGCAATGAAGGAGGCTTTGCATATCTCTGATACTGCAAGTACCACAAAAAGGGGTATTATGTGGGGTCTGAAAAAACTACCTGTAGTTTTTCCTGAATCAGAGGAATTGAATGACGTGTGTGATGAAGCGTGGGTTACCCCTGATAAAAAACTGCTAATTTCAAAGAAGTTATTGGCGTTATACCCTTTCCCGCCAGAGGTTAGGGCGCGCTGGGAAACACCCCCTAGGGTGGACAAGGCGCTCACACGTTTATCCAAACAAGTGGCGTTACCGTCTCCTGATACGGCCGCCCTCAAGGATCCAGCTGATAGGAGGCTGGAAAATACTCTAAAAAGTATATACACACATACTGGTGTTATACTGCGACCAGCAATCGCCTCAGCCTGGATGTGCAGTGCTGGGGTGGCTTGGTCGGATTCCCTGACTGAAAATATTGATACCCTGGATAGGGACAGTATTTTATTGACTATAGAGCAATTAAAGGATGCATTCCTTTATATGCGAGATGCACAGAGGGATATCTGCACTCTGGCATCAAAAGTAAGTGCGATGTCCATATCTGCCAGAAGAAGTCTATGGACACGACAGTGGTCAGGCGATGCGGATTCCAAACGGCATATGGAAGTATTGCCGTATAAAGGGGAGGAATTATTTGGGGTCGGTCTATCGGATTTGGTAGCCACGGCAACAGCCGGGAAGTCCACCTTTTTACCTCAAGTCCCCTCCCAGCAGAAAAAGACGCAGTCTTTTCAGCCGCAGTCCTTTCGTTCCTATAAGAACAAGCGAGCAAAAGGACATTCATATTTGCCCCGAGGCAAAGGAAAGGGTAAGAGACTGCAGCAAGCAGCCCCTTCCCAGGAGCAGAAGTCCTCCCCGGCTTCTGCAAAGGCCTCAGCATGACGCTGGGACCTTACAAGCGGACTCAGGGGCGGTGGGGGGTCGCCTCAAGAATTTCAGCGCACAGTGGGCTCACTCGCAGGTGGACCCCTGGATCCTGCAGGTAGTATCTCAGGGTTACAGGTTGGAATTCGAGAAGTCTCCCCCTCGCCGGTTCCTAAAATCTGCTTTGCCAACGTCTCCCTCAGACAGGGCGACGGTATTGGAAGCCATTCACAAGCTGTATTCTCAGCAGGTGATAATCAAGGTACCCCTTCTACAACAGGGAAAGGGGTATTACTCCACGCTATTTGTGGTACCGATGCCGGACGGCTCGGTAAGACCTATTCTAAATCTGAAATCTCTGAACCTGTACATACAAAAATTCAAGTTCAAGATGGAGTCACTCAGAGCAGTGATAGCGAATCTGGAAGAAGGGGATTTTATGGTGTCCTTGGACATCAAGGATGCTTACCTTCATGTCCCAATTTGCCCTTCACACCAAGGGTACCTCAGGTTCGTGGTACAAAACTGTCATTATCAGTTTCAGACGCTGCCGTTTGGATTGTCCACGGCACCCAGGGTCTTTACCAAGGTAATGGCCGAAATGATGATCCTTCTTCGAAGAGAAGGCGTATTAATTATCCCTTACTTGGACGATCTCCTGATAAGGGCAAGATCCAGATAACAGCTGGAGGTCGGAGTAGCACTAACTCAAGTAGTGCTCCAACAGCACGGGTGGATTCTGAATTTTCCAAAATCCCAACTGATCCCGACGACACGTCTGCTGTTCCTAGGGATGATTCTGGACACTGTTCAGAAAAAGGTATTTCTTCCGGAGGAGAAAGCCAGGGAGTTATCCGAACTCGTCAGGAACCTCCTAAAACCAGGGACAGTGTCTGTGCATCAATGCACAAGAGTCCTGGAAAAAAGGGTCTCTCTGCTATGGTGGTTGCAGAGTGCTCATCTGTTAGAGGGCCGCAGATTCGGCATACAGAACTGGGTCCTAGTGACCACGGATGCCAGCCTGAGAGGCTGGGGAGCGGTCACACAAGGAAGAAACTTCCAGGGCGTGTGGTCAAGCCTGGAAACGTCTATTCACATAAATATACTGGAACTAAGAGCAATCTACAATGCTCTAAGCCTGGCAAACCCTCTGCTTCAGGGTCAGCCGGTGTTGATCCTGTCGGACAACATCACGGCAGTCGCCCACGTAAACAGACAGGGCGGCACAAGAAGCAGGAGGGCAATGGCAGAGGCTGCAAGGATTCTACGCTGGGCGGAAAATCATGTGATAGCACTGTCAGCAGTGTTCATCCCGGGAGTGGACAACTGGGAAGCAGACTTCCTCAGCAGACACGATCTTCACCCGGGAGAGTGGGGACTTCATCCAGAAGTCTTCCACATGATTGTAGTCCATTGGGAAAGACCAATGGTGGACATGATGGCGTCCCGCCTCAACAAAAAACTGGACAGGTATTGCGCCAGGTCAAGAGACCCTCAGGCAATAGCTGTGGACGCTCTGGTAACACCATGGGTGTACCAGTCAGTGTATGTGTTTCCTCCTCTGCCTCTCATACCCAAGGTACTGAGAATTATACGGCAAAGGGGAGTAAGAACGATACTAGTGGCTCCGGACTGGCCAAGAAGGACTTGGTACCCGGAACTTCAGGAGATGCTCACGGAAGATCCGTGGCCTCTACCTCTAAGAAGGGATCTGCTTCAGCAGGGACCGTGTCTATTCCAAGACTTACCGCGGCTGCGTTTGACGGCATGGCGGTTGAACGCCGGATCCTAAGGGAAAAAGGCATTCCGGAGGAGGTCATCCCTACCCTGGTCAAAGCCAGGAAGGAGGTGACTGCACAACATTATCACCGCATTTGGAGAAAATATGTTGCATGGTGTGAGGCCAGGAAGGCCCCGACAGAGGAATTTCAACTGGGTCGATTCCTACATTTCCTGCAAACAGGATTATCTATGGGCCTCAAATTAGGGTCCATTAAGGTTCAAATTTCGGCCCTGTCGATTTTCTTCCAGAAAGAATTGGCTTCAGTTCCTGAAGTCCAGACTTTTGTAAAAGGAGTACTACATATACAGCCCCTGGTTGTGCCCCCAGTGGCACCGTGGGATCTCAATGTAGTTTTGGATTTTCTCAAATCCCATTGGTTTGAGCCACTCAAATCGGTAGATTTGAAATATCTTACATGGAAAGTAACCATGCTACTGGCCCTGGCTTCAGCCAGGAGAGTGTCGGAATTGGCGGCTTTATCGTATAAAAGCCCATATCTGATTTTCCATTCGGACAGGGCAGAATTGAGGACGCGTCCTCATTTTCTGCCTAAGGTGGTATCAGCGTTTCACCTGAACCAGCCTATTGTGGTGCCTGCGGCTACTAGCGATTTGGAGGATTCCAAGTTGCTGGACGTTGTCAGAGCATTGAAAATATATATTTCAAGGACGGCTGGAGTCAGAAAATCTGACTCGCTGTTTATACTGTATGCACCCAACAAGCTGGGTGCTCCTGCTTCTAAGCAGACGATTGCTCGTTGGATTTGTAGCACAATTCAACTGGCACATTCTGTGGCAGGCCTGCCACAGCCTAAATCTGTCAATGCCCACTCCACAAGGAAGGTGGGCTCATCTTGGGCGGCTGCCCGAGGGGTCTCGGCATTACAACTCTGCCGAGCAGCTACGTGGTCAGGGGAGAACACGTTTGTAAAATTCTACAAATTTGATACCCTGGCTAAGGAGGACCTGGAGTTCTCTCATTCGGTGCTGCAGAGTCATCCGCACTCTCCCGCCCGTTTGGGAGCTTTGGTATAATCCCCATGGTCCTGACGGAGTCCCCAGCATCCACTAGGACGTCAGAGAAAATAAGAATTTACTCACCGGTAATTCTATTTCTCGTAGTCCGTAGTGGATGCTGGGCGCCCATCCCAAGTGCGGATTGTCTGCAATACTTGTACATAGTTATTGTTACAAAAAAATCGGGTTGTTTATTGTTGTGAGCCATCTTTTCAGAGGCTCCTACGTTATCATACTGTTAACTGGGTTCAGATCACAAGTTGTACGGTGTGATTGGTGTGGCTGGTATGAGTCTTACCCGGGATTCAAAATCCTTCCTTATTGTGTACGCTCGTCCGGGCACAGTATCCTAACTGAGGCTTGGAGGAGGGTCATAGGGGGAGGAGCCAGTACACACCACCTAGTGGTCAAACTTTTAAATTTTGTGCCCTGTCTCCTGCGGAGCCACTATTCCCCATGGTCCTGACGGAGTCCCCAGCATCCACTACGGACTACGAGAAATAGAATTACCGGTGAGTAAATTCTTATTTTTTGGGTCATTTTACTGAACTTTTGTTTTTTGGATTTTACATGCTCTCTACTGTGACATTGGGCATCTGCCTTGGCAGACGACGTTGATGGCATTTCATCGTCTCGGCCATGACTAGTGGCAGCAGCTTCAGCACGAGGTGGAAGTGGATCTTGATCTTTCCCTATTTTACCCTCCACATTTTTGTTCTCCATTTTTTAATGTGTGGAATTATATGCCAGTAATATATCAATAGCAATGGCCTACTGTACCGTACTGCTATATATTATATACTGGTGGTCAGCAAAATTCTGCACTGTCCTCCTACTACTGCGCACAACAACTTAAATGCACCACAGATATGGATGGATAGTATACTTTACGACACAGAGGTAGGTAGAGCAGTGGACTACTGTACCGTACTGCTATATATTATATACTGGTGGTCAGCAAAATGATGCACTGTCCTCCTACTACTGCGCACAACAACTTAAATGCACCACATGTATGGATGGATAGTATACTTTACGACACAGAGGCAGGTAGAGCAGTGGACTACTGTACCATACTGCTATTGCAAAAAGGAAATAAGAGCGGCTAAAGTAGAAACTGAAAAACTAGTAGCAAAGGAAAGCAAAGCGAATCCCAAAAAATTCTTTAAATACATTAATAGCAAGAGATTAAAAAAGGAGAGTATAGGCCCTTTGAAAGACAAGTTGGGAGTCTTAAGCAAAAATGATAATGACATAGCGGACACACTAAATGAGTTTTTTTCAACAGTATTCACTAGAGAGGACCCAATTCAGGGACTGACACACAATCTCAATAATGACAATATCACACTGATAGGTACTTATGTAAGCGAGGAAGTAGTCTGTGACCGATTAAAACATTTAAAGATTAATAAATCACCAGGGCCCGATGGTATTCATCCAAGGGTTCTAATGGAGCTTCACTCTGAACTGGCAAAACCACTATCTTTGATCTTTGAGGATTCAGTTATATCAGGTATGGTTCCCAAAGACTGGCGTATAGCGGAAGTAGTGCCTATATTCAAAAAGGGAAGTAAAGCTGAACCAGGTAATTATAGACCAGTTAGTCTTACATCTATAGTGGGGAAAGTATTGGAAGGTATTCTAAGAGATAGTATTCAGAAGTTCCTTGAAACCAATAAGGTCATTAAAAGGAATCAACATGGGTTTATGAAGGACAGATCCTGTCAAACCAACTTACTTGGCTTTTATGAAACAGTAAGCGCAAACCTAGATCAGGGTAAAGACGTGGATGTAATCTTTTTAGACTTTGCCAAAGCGTTCGATACTGTACCACACATGAGACTTATATACAAGCTACAAGAATCAGGGCTAGGAAGCACAATATGCACTTGGGTCAAAAACTGGTTAGATAATAGGAAGCAGCGCGTTGTGGTTAATGGATCTTTCTCTATCGTCCTAAGTGGATGCTGGGGTTCCTGAAAGGACCATGGGGAATAGCGGCTCCGCAGGAGACAGGGCACAAAAGTAAAGCTTTTACAGGTCAGGTGGTGTGTACTGGCTCCTCCCCCTATGACCCTCCTCCAGACTCCAGTTAGATTTTTGTGCCCGGCCGAGAAGGGTGCAATCTAGGTGGCTCTCCTAAAGAGCTGCTTAGAAAAAGTTTAGCTAGGTTTTTTATTTTACAGTGATTCCTGCTGGCAACAGGATCACTGCAACGAGGGACAGAGGGGAGAAGAAGTGAACTCACCTGCGTGCAGGATGGATTGGCTTCTTGGCTACTGGACATGAAGCTCCAGAGGGACGATCACAGGTACAGCCTGGATGGTCACCGGAGCCACGCCGCCGGCCCCCTCACAGATGCTGAAGCAAGAAGAGGTCCAGAATCGGCGGCTGAAGACTCCTGCAGTCTTCTTAAGGTAGCGCACAGCACTGCAGCTGTGCGCCATTTTCCTCTCAGCACACTTCACACGGCAGTCACTGAGGGTGCAGGGCGCTGGGGGGGGGGGCGCCCTGGGAGGCAAATGAAAACCTTTAAAAAGGCTAAAAATACCTCACATATAGCCCCAGAGGCTATATGGAGATATTTACCCCTGCCTAAATGTACTAAATAGCGGGAGACGAGCCCGCCGAAAAAGGGGCGGGGCCTATCTCCTCAGCACACGGCGCCATTTTCTGTCACAGCTCCGCTGGTCAGGAAGGCTCCCAGGTCTCTCCCCTGCACTGCACTACAGAAACAGGGTATAACAGAGAGGGGGGGCAAAATAAATGGCAATATATTAATATAAAAGCAGCTATAAGGGAGCACTTAATCATAAGGCTATCCCTGTCATATATAGCGCTTTTTGGTGTGTGCTGGCAGACTCTCCCTCTGTCTCCCCAAAGGGCTAGTGGGTCCTGTCTTCGTATAGAGCATTCCCTGTGTGTCTGCTGTGTGTCGGTACGTGTGTGTCGACATGTATGAGGACGTTATTGGTGTGGAGGCGGAGCAATTGCCAAATATGAGGATGTCACCTCCTAGGGGGTCGACACCAGAATGGATGCCTTTATTTGTGGAATTACGGGATAGCGTCAACTCGCTTAAGCAGTCGTTTGCCGACATGAGGCGGCCGGACACTCAATAAGTGCCTGTCCAGGCGCCTCAAACACCGTCAGGGGCTGTAAAACGCCCCTTGCCTCAGTCGGTCGACACAGACCCAGACACAGGCACTGATTCCGGTGGTGAAGGTGACGAATCAACCGTATTTTCCAGTAGGGCCACACGTTATATGATTTTGGCAATAAAGGAGATGTTACATTTAGCTGATACTACAGGTACCACTAAACAGGGTATTATGTGGGGTGTGAAAAAACTACCAGTAGTTTTTACCGAATCAGAAGAATTAAATGACGTGTGTGATGAAGCGTGGGGTGCCCCGATAAAAAAACTGCTAATTTCAAAGAAGTTATTGGCTTTATACCCTTTCCCGCCAGAGGTTAGGGAGCGCTGGGAAACACCTCCTAGGGTGGACAAAGCGCTAACACGCTTATCAAAACAAGTGGCGTTACCCTCTCCTGAGACGGCCGCACTTAAAGATCCATCAGATAGGAGGATGGAAAATATCCAAAAAGGTATATACACACATGCAGGTGTTATACTACGACCAGCTATTGCGACTGCCTGGATGTGCAGTGCTGGAGTAGTTTGGTCAGAGTCCCTGATCGAAAATATTGATACCCTGGACAGGGACAATATTTTACTGTCGTTAGAACAAATAAAGGATGCATTTCTTTATATGCGTGATGCACAGAGAGATATCTGCACACTGGCATCACGGGTAAGTGCTATGTCCATTTCGGCCAGAAGAGCTTTATGGACACGACAGTGGACAGGCGATGCGTAGAGGAGTTATTTGGGGTCGGTCTATCGGATTTGGTGGCCACGGCTACGGCCGGGAAATCCACCTTTCTACCTCAAGTCACTCCCCAACAGAAAAAGGCACCGACCTTTCAACCGCAGCCCTTTCGTTCCTTTAAAAATAAGAGAGCAAAGGGCTATTCATATCTGCCACGAGGCAGAGGACGAGGGAAGAGACAGCAACAGGCAGCTCCTTCCCAGGAACAGAAGCCCTCCCCGGCTTCTACAAAAGCCTCAGCATGACGCTGGGGCTTCGCAAGCGGACTCGGGGGCGGTAGGCGGTCGTCTCAAGAATTACAGCGCGCAGTGGGCTCACTCGCAGGTAAATCCCTGGATCCTGCAGATAATATCTCAGGGGTACAGGTTGAAATTAGAGACAGAGCCACCTCGCCGTTTCCTGAAGTCTGCTTTACCAACGTCCCCCTCAGAAAGGGAGACGGTTTTGGAAGCCATTCACAAGCTGTATTCTCAGCAGGTGATAGTCAAGGTACCTCTTCTACAACAAGGGAAGGGGTATTATTCCACTCTTTTTGTGGTACCGAAGCCGGATGGCTCGGTAAGGCCTATTCTAAATCTGAAGTCCTTGAACCTGTACATAAAGAAGTTCAAGTTCAAGATGGAGTCACTCAGAGCAGTGATAGCGAACCTGGAAGAAGGGGACTTTATGGTATCCTTGGACATCAAGGATGCGTATCTCCACGTTCCAATTACCCCTCACACCAGGGGTACCTCAGGTTCGTTGTACAAAACTGTCACTATCAGTTTCAGACGCTGCCGTTTGGTTTGTCCACGGCACCTCGGGTCTTTACAAAGGTAATGGCCGAGATAATATTTCTTCTTCGAAGAAAAGGCGTATTAATTATCCCATACTTGGACGATCTCCTAATAAGGGCAAGGTCCAGAGAACAGCTAGAGATGGGTTTAGCACTATCTCAAGAGGTGCTAAAGCAGCACGGATGGATTCTGAATATTCCAAAATCCCAATTAATGCCGACAACTCGTCTGCTGTTCCTGGGGATGATTCTGGACACAGTTCAGAAAAAGGTTTTTCTTCCCGAAGAAAAAGCCAAGGAGTTATCTGACCTGGTCAGGAACCTCCTAAAACCAGGAAAGGTGTCTGTACATCAATGCACAAGAGTCCTGGGAAAAAATGGTAGCTTCTTGCGAAGCAATCCCTTTCGGCAGATTCCATGCAAAGGGATCTGTTGGACAAATGGTCAGGGTCGCATCTTCAGATGCACCTGCGGATAACCCTGTCGCCGAGGACAAGGGTATCCCTTCTGTGGTGGTTGCAGGAGGCTCATCTATTGGAGGGCCGCAGATTCGGCATGCAGGATTGGATCCTGGTGACCACGGATGCCAGCCTGAGAGGCTGGGGAGCAGTCACACAGGGAAGAAATTTCCAGGGAGTGTGGTCGAGCCTGAAAAAGTCTCTTCACATAAGCATTCTGGAACTAAGAGCAATCTACAATGCTCTAAGCCAGGCGGAACCTCTGCTTCAAGGAAGACCGGTGTTGATCCAGTCGGACAACATCACGGCAGTCGCCCATGTAAACAGACAGGGCGGCACAAGAAGCAGGAGGGAAATGGCAGAAGCTGCCAGGATCCTTCGCTGGGCGGAGAATCACATGATAGCACTGTCAGCAGTATTCATCCCGGGCGTGGACAACTGGGAAGCAGACTTCCTCAGCAGACACGACCTTCACCCGGGAGAGTGGGGACTTCATCCAGAAGTTTTCCACATGCTATTAAACCGTTGGGTAAAACCAATGGCGGACATGATGGCGTCTCGCCTCAACAAAACACTGGACAGGTATTGCGCCAGGTCAAGAGATCCGCAGGCAATAGCTGTGGACGCGCTGGTAACACCTTGGGTGTACCAGTCGGTATATGTGTTTCCTCCTCTGCCTCTCATACCAAAGGTATTGAGGATTATACGGCAAAGAGGAGTAAGACTAGTGGCTCCGGATTGGCCAAGAAGGACTTGGTACCCGGAACTTCAAGAGATGGTCACGGACGATCCGTGGCCTCTACTTCTGAGAAGGGACCTGCTTCAGCAGGGTCCTTGTCTTTTTCAAGACTTACCGCGGCTGCGTTTGACGGCATGGCGTTTGAATGCCAGATCCTAAAAGGAAAAGGCATTCCAGAAGAAGTCATTCCTACCTTGATAAAGGCAAGGAAGGAAGTCACCGCGAAGCATTATCGCCGTATTTGGCGAAAATATGTTGCGTGGTGCGAGCAGCGGAGTGCTCCGATGGAGGAATTTCAACTGGGTCGTTTTCCTACATTTCCTGCAATCAGGATTGTCTATGGGTCTCAAATTGGGATCTATTAAGGTTCAAATTTCGGCCCTATCAATATTCTTCCAAAAAGAATTGGCCTCAGTCCCTGAGGTCCAGATTTTTATCAAAGGAGTACTGCATATACAGCCTCCTGTGGTGCCTAAGGTGGCACCGTGGGATCTAAATGTAGTTTTAGATTTCCTCAAATCCAATTGGTTTGAACCACTAAAGAATGTGGATTTGAAATATCTCACATGGAAAGTGACTATGTTACTGGCCCTGGCTTCGGCCGGGAGAGTATCTGAACTGGCGGCTTTGTTTTATAAAAGCCCTTATTTAATTTTCCATTCGACATAGGGCAGAGCTGCGGACGCGTCCGCATTTTCTCCCTAAGGTGGTATCAGCGTTTCACCTGAACCAGCCTATTGTAGTGCCTGCGGCTACAGACGACTTGAAGGACTCCAAGTTGTTGGACGTTGTCAGAGCCTTAAAAAATATACTTTTAAAGGACGGCTGGAGTCAGAAAATCTGACTCGCTGTTTATACTGTATGCACCCAACAAGTTGGGTGCACCTGCTTCTAAGCAGTCGATTGCTCGTTGGATTTGTAACAAAATTCAACTTGTACATTCTGTGGCAGGCCTGCCACAGCCTAAATCTGTTAAGGCCCATTCCGCAAGGAAGGTGGGCTCATCTTGGGCGGCTGGCCGAGGGGTCTCGGCATTACAACTCTGCCGAGCAGCTACGTGGTCAGGGGAGAACACGTTTGTAAATTTTTACAAATTTGATACCCTGGCAAAGGAGGACCTGGAGTTCTCTCATTCGGTGCTGCAGAGTCATCCGCACTCTCCCGCCCGTTTGGGAGCTTTGGTATAATCCCCATGGTCCTTTCAGGAACCCCAGCATCCACTTAGGACGATAGAGAAAATAAGAATTTACTTACCGATAATTCTATTTCTCGGAGTCCGTAGTGGATGCTGGGCGCCCATCCCAAGTGCGGATTATCTGCAATACTTGTACATAGTTATTGTTAACTAATTCGGGTTATTGTTTAGGAAGCCATCTTTCAGAGGCTCCTCTGTTATCATACTGTTAACTGGGTTTAGATCACAAGTTGTACGGTGTGATTGGTGTGGCTGGTATGAGTCTTACCCGGGATTCAAAATCCTCCCTTATTGTGTACGCTCGTCCGGGCACAGTACCTAACTGGAGTCTGGAGGAGGGTCATAGGGGGAGGAGCCAGTACACACCACCTGACCTGTAAAAGCTTTACTTTTGTGCCCTGTCTCCTGCGGAGCCGCTATTCCCCATGGTCCTTTCAGGAACCCCAGCATCCACTACGGACTCCGAGAAATAGAATTATCGGTAAGTAAATTCTTATTTTTTCAACTTGGACTGAAGTGCTAAGTGGTGTGCCGCAAGGCTCAGTATTAGGACCGCTATTGTTCAATATTTTCATTAACGACCTAACAGAAGGTCTAGAGAGCATGGTGTCAATTTTTGCAGATGATACCAAATTGTGTAAGGCTATAAATACAGAGGAGGATGCCGAGTCTCTTCAGAACGACTTAGGTAAATTAGAAGCATGGGCAGCCAAATGGAGAATGCGCTTCAACACAGACAAGTGTAAGGTAATGCACTGTGGTAACAAGAACAAAAATTACACCTACCTACTAAATGGGGTAAAATTAGGGGATTCTGTACTGGAAAAGGACTTAGGTGTCCTCATAGATAGCAAGCTAAGAAGTAGTATCCAAAGTAGGACTGCAGCAAAGAAGGCTAATAAGATATTAGCATGCATAAAACGGGGTATTGATGCTAGGGACGAGAGTATTATACTCCCGTTATATAAATCACTAGTGAGGCCACACCTTGAATACTGTGTACAGTTCTGGGCACCGTACTACAAAAAGGATATCCTGGAGCTTGAAAAGGTACAGAGGAGGGCGACCAAACTAATTAAGGGCATGGAGACGATGGAATACAAAGAAAGGCTTGAAAGACTAGGCATGTTTACATTGGAAAAGCGGAGACTAAGAGGGGATATGATCAACATCTACAAATATATAAGGGGACAATACACAGAGCTTGCGCGGGACCTGTTTTTGGTTAGATCAACACAGAGGACTCGTGGACACTCGCTCAGGTTAGAGGAGAGGAGATTCCGCACAATACGGCGTAAAGGCTTTTTCACGGTAAGGACAATACGTGTTTGGAATTCCCTGCCCGAGGGAGTTGTAATGGCGGAATCTGTCAACACCTTTAAGAATGGGTTAGATAAATTCCTATTGGAAAAGGATATCCAGGGGTATGGTGCATAGTCATGCATTATAGTTACTATAAATAGGGATAAAATGCAATGGCTGACAGCAGCATCAGTCAGAAATTTTAGTCAAATCATCATGCATAGGACACCACAAATAGGTTGAACTCGATGGACAATTGTCTTTTTTCAACCTCAGATACTATGTTACTATGTTACTATGTTATATATTATATACTGGTGGTCAGCAAAATTATGCACTGTCTTCCTACTAATGCGCACAACAACTAAAATGCACCACAGGTATGGATGGATAGTATACTTGACGACACAGAGGTAGGTAGAGCAGTGGACTACTGTACCGTACTGCTATATATTATATACTGGTGGTCAGCAAAATGATGCACTGTCCTCCTACTACTGCGCACAACAACTAAAATGCACCACAGGTATGGATGGATAGTATACTTTACGACACAGAGGTACGTAGTGCAGTGGACTACTGTACCGTACTGATATAATACTGGTGGTCACTGGTCTGCAAAATTCTGCACTGTCCTCCTACTATATACTACAATGCAGCACAGATATGGAGCGTTTTTCAGGCACAGAACGTAGATATTTTCAGCACACTGAGCACAGATATTTGCAAGCACACTGAGCACAGATATTTGCAGCACACTGAGCACAGATATTTGCAGCACACTGAACACAACTGAGAGAACGCTGCACACGTCCTCTCCCGATCATCTCCAATGCACGAGTGAAAATGGCGGCGACGCGCGGCTCCTTATATAGAATACAAATCTCGCGAGAATCCGACAGCGGGATGATGACGTTCGGGCGCGCTCGGGTTAACCGAGCAAGGCGGGAGGATCCGAGTCTGCCTCGGACCCGTGTAAAATGGTTGAAGTTCGGGGGGGGGTTCGGATTCCAAGGAACCAAACCCGCTCATCTCTAGTAGAGACCCATTTTACAAATTGCGTCAGGCAGAGCTACCTTTTACACATTACGGCAGCAGAGTCCCCCTTTTTACACAAGTATATAAGTATTTTTGGAATAATATCACTTACAAGTGCCTCCAGCCAGAGGACCAGGCAATAAGCTGTAATTATAGGATGCAGTAGCCAGTGGAGGGACTGAGGCAGTCGGAGGTTACAGCAGCAGAACAGCACAAGTGCACAACCCACGATTCGCAGGTCTTTGAAGGAGGTGGGGCAAAATTCTAGAGGGGGGGGGCTTAAATAGCGGCCTTCGGCTTCTTTACATAACAAAAGATCAGAAACCCCCCTGTGTGCAGTAAAGCGACAGGAGGCAGTGAGAGAGAGCGGCCAGCGGCCATGCAGGTGGTGCTGCCAAATGGTGCACCCACAGTCCAGTTGCACTGTGTGCAAGGCACCACTGGCACACACCTAGTTACGGCCCTGAGGCAAATCCCTTTTATGCATACAGAATTAAAATATCCAGTTTTTAACAGCTTGTATATTCTCTTGGGGAATTATGTATGCTTATAACCTGATATAGCAGTTTCCTGGTATCACAGATAAATTCTTGCGGTCCTCAATTCGACCAAAACCCTTTTTTTTTTTTTTTTTTATGTATCAATTGTCAATGAGCACCATGGGCAGGAAGTAACGCCGTCCGAGTTTGGCCGATGTGCAGGATTCCGCCCGAACTTAGACATTTTTTTAAAGGAGCAATCACTTACAAGGCAAGGCCATGACTTGTAAGGGATTGCCCCCTGTAAAAAAAATCAAAGTTCGGCCAGAATCCCGCACGTTGGCCGAACTCGGACCGCATTACATCCCGCCTCATGGGTGAGATGCATCTTTGCTTGGAGAGAGATAAAGTACCAACCAACCAGCTCCTAACTGCCATGTTACAGGCTATTATAAAAATGACAGGAGCTGGTTGGTTGGTACTTTCTCTCCATTTTATCTGTCTCCAAGCAATGAAGCATCTCACCCCATGTCTCAAAGATATACATATATGCCCCTTCCTTAAACCATAAAAAATTAATTTGCGTGTTCTTAACTTAACACTCATTGGATAGAGATAGTGCCGCCAGGGATTAGAGTCTGTAATCCACCACTTCTACTATTTATGGATTTGCATGCATTGAACCACAGTTGAGAGAATCGTGAATACATAACCCTGGGTAGAAAGGAGTTAAGAAAAATGCTCCTGCTTTTAGTACTGCAGCTCCTAGCTAACCCTGAAACTCAGAGCTTTACAGGGCCAGTCCAGGACTGCTTCCCAATGAGAGAGCATTAGCTGTAAGAAATAGATAGGGGAAGAGAACACTTGGGGGGTCATTCTGACCCAAATGCATGCTGCAGTCTATTGTAGCAGTGCGATCGGGTCAGTACTGTGCATGCGCCGGCGCATGCCAGAAGGCCGTCGTTGCCTAGCGATCACCTCTGCCTGATTGATAGGCAGAGGCGGTCGCTGGGTGGGAGGGGGCTGGACGGCTGCATTAAGCAGCCATTTAGGGGGCGGGGTCCGGCCAACGCTGGCCAGACTGTAGGGGGGGTGGGCCGCGGCGGCTGCGTGACGTCACACACAGCCGCTGCGACTTGGCTGGCGAAGAGGTTGTGCAATGCTTTTGCACTTCTGTGTGGGGGGAGAGGGGGGGGGCGACACTGACGTGGGGCGGACTAGCCCTGTGCTGGGTTTCCCCCTGCTTGTTTGAGTGCCTGATCGTAGCTGTGCTAAATTTAGCACAGCTACGATCAACTCGGAATGACCCCCTTAGCGCAAAGAGATAAGTATTATTGTGTGTCAGTTTAAGCATAAATGCCTTCTCTCCATGTTGATACCACAGCAGTAGTGTAGAGATGCAATCCTGCTGTGGGAGTATATAACCTGAGTGCTTCCGAGTCCTCCTCACACTGTGAGGGGGTGAGGGAGGAGTCACTTGCTTGCCCTCAATGGATGCTGAAAACAGGAACCTCTGCGATTTCCCTTTCCAAGGGTGTAGTCTGAACCTTTTTGATGCTGTAGAGAGACAGACACTTATTCAGTCCTTAGGTAGAGGTTACAAATGGCACCTCTGTAACTTGCCTAGGACCTGTGCAAAGGGAAATCTATTCTCCTGTGTCAGTGTCCACTCACAACAGCGTTTGTCATGGACGAACGTTTCGCCCTGGACGTACGTTTCGCCAATTAGGGCTTGTTCACCATGTGACATGATTCGAATGATTGCCTCTAAAGGTTGTGCAACAAAATGTTAGGTTAAGGGTACTATAATTTTTGTCCACGTTATCTTCATTTGCTTTATTTAAAACATTCTGTTGCATCAAAAATCAAATGCAACTTCTGATTTATATTAAATATAGAATAACTAATGGCAGATGCCAATTACTTTTGTCACTTTCTAGTTATTTCAGAGAATTTTTTTTTTTTTTTCTTTTATTCATGGAAGAGTACCAACAAATTTGTCCACGACTGTATCTGAAAAAGTGTCTGACAAAAACTCTCTCATTTACATGTTATACCCACAGTAATGCAATCACGTGTAGACAATCAATTCATAGCACAGTATCTCATAATGCTTTACACATCTGGATTCTATGTCTTTAATTTACACAATTCCTATTCAGCGGTCAATCAGGAAATCCCATGGATTTATAGTCCTAACATGTTTGGGCCCCATAAGAAAATTAAATTAGTTACATATGGCTTTAGTTGCATTACAATGTACACAAGGCTTTCACATAGAGAGAGCAGAGAGGGGGAAAAACTACATAATTAAAGTTTATAAACTGTAATACCTAATGCAAGCAAATCAACGTCCCGAAATATGTGAATATGGGGTTCTCAGTGCCTAACAAAGTATATAAACAGAAAACGTTGCAAACATAACAAGCATAATGCAAAAGACTTGCTGTACAAAACATTGTAGAATTTGGAAGACCAGCTAAAACATCATTGCAGCACATACAGCAACAATACCCACAACAGCAGTGCCGACTGAGCTCAAAGGTTTGGTGCCACTGATGGTGTTGTGGAGGAGATGATACCATAGGTGAGGGAAGCACAAAAGCGAAGAGGGCCCTGCTCTTTACAGCTTACAAGGCATAGGTGTAGGTGCTGACATACAAAGGTGATCATCGGGAGAGAGCAAGGATCATATAAAGGTGGTTTAGAATAAAAGCAGGAAAACTGTGCATTTGAGAGCCTGCCTAAACTCTACTTTGGGGAGAGGTGGAAAGTCTGAGAGGGCGAGAGTTCCAGTGGTGGGGAGCAGTATGGCCAAAGTCTTGGAGGTGTGGGAAAAGGTAATTCGTTGGGAAGAGAGGGTGCCAGTCATCAGAGCAAAGTGGGCGGTAGTGTGAAAGTAGATGTAGGGGAGAAGGTGATTGGTTGAGAGCTTTATAGGTGAGCGTGAGGAATTTGAATTAGGTTCTGTAGGGGATGGGGAGCATTGCTGACAGATTGGCATGAAGAGAGATGGGAGATGAGAAGGCCACATCTCAGGAGGTTACAGTAGTCCAGATTAGAGATAACCAGTGAGTGGATGAGAGTTTTAGTTGCTTCCATTGTGAAAGAGTCTGATCCTGGAGATATTTCGAAGGTGGAAGCGGCAAGACTGGGAGAGAGACTGATTGTGGGGTTTGAAGTAGAGGGCAGAGTTATGGATAACTCTAAAATATAGGAATTGCGGGGTGGTGATGAGGTTGTTAATGTATAGTAAATCGAGGGAATTCAGGGGACAGATGATGGGAAGACGATCAGTTAAGTTTAAGAAAGTGCTGGGGGCATGGCCTGGCGGGCATAGGAGTTGGAAGTGTCTTATGAGAGCTCCTGCCCGATTTACCCTGTATAAGCCTTTTATTGCCACTCAGGGGTGTCCATAACCCTGTTCCTGACTTTGATTGCTGCCCTGCTCCGATGGGTACCTCCTGAGGGCCAGTTGGGGACTGCCTTAGCCTCTCCGTGCCGCGGCCTACCTGCTCCTTACAAGCCGGGGACTTGGGTGGTGGCGGCTGCAGGCTACCGGAAGTCCGGGATTGGGACCTGTGGACTCGGTGCAGCACTTTCCTCTTGCAGCTGGTCCCCTCAGTCTCCTGACCACGGCCTCTGCTCTCCTGGGCACTCTGTATAACGCATTGCCTCTCACTGGGGCCGGGTAGTATAAGGCCCTGCGCGGCGTCTCTGCTCCCGGTGGCCATCTTGGTCACTGCCCCTGCCGGATCCCAGCTACAGTTCACCGGCTGGCAGAGAGTCCTGTGGAATCTGTAACTGCCTGCGTCAGCCTGCCTGACTTTGCCTCTTTGTGCCTGGCAGCCCCTGATGAGTGAGGGGGGTGAATCTGACTGCAGCTTCTGCTCCTATGCCCTTCTCACTGCTGCCTGTGTTCCCTAGTGTCTCCCTCTATCAGTACCACTGGGGTATTTTTTCACACCGCGATTCAGTGCATAAATCCTGTGGTGGCCTACTATGGATATGCTGCACCTGTTGTTGCTACCCACTTTTGCTTCAGATTCCTACTTATCCATTATATGAACAATAAAGCTGGGACTCCCTCTGGTGAACTTTGTTGATTTATTTCCCCGTGAGTTCTCCATTTACTCATGATGTGATTCTGTGGAGGTCATCCTGACTCTTGGGACTTTGGGGGTCATTCCGACCTGATCGTAGCTGTGCTAAATTTAGCACAGTTACGATCACTTACACTGACATGTGGGGGGACGCCCAGCACAGGGCTAGACCGCCCCGCATGTCAGGACGCCCCCCTTCCCGCACAAGTACAAAAGCATCACACAGCAGCGATGCTTTTGTACCTGAAGAGTAACTCCCAGCCGGTGCAGCTGGCCGGGAGTTACTCGTCGCTGACCAGGTCGCAGCGGCTGCGTGTAACGTCGTGCAGCCGCTGCGGCCCCCCCCCCCCCTCCCACATGGTCCGGCCATGCCTGCGTTGGCCAGATGCGCCCACAAAATGGAGGCCAAACGCCGCTGTGCCGCCCCCTCCCGCCCAGCGACCGCCTCTACCTATCAATCAGGCAGAGGTGATCGCTAGGCAACGACAGCCATCAGCTGTCAGCCATGCGTCGGCGCATGCTCAGTTCTGACCTGATCGCTTCGCTTCGAAGAACTGCAGCGAGCGATCAGGTCATAATGACCCCCTTTCTCTCTATACTACCTATGATGATATAATTGAAGTGCTGTTTCCCTACTACAGTGATTTAACTAACTACGTACTACAATGATTTTATCTTGCCGCCTTGTCCATCTCGGCATCATACCTAAAGGCAACCGAAAGCACACTGGGTCTGACTTGACTCAGAGCCTCAAAAAATTTGCCTTCTCAGCTGATAAACCTTCGGGTCGGTCTACCCCCTCGCTTCCTGATGTTTCTGATTCGGAGGACTCTGACCACTCCCTGTTGACGACGAAAGATTTGCAATCACTTTTCTGTGGAAATTCAGGAGACAAGTCTATTCAGGCAGTGCAAGCAGAAGTACTCACCGCAGTTACCTCTCTTAAGGCTCACCTGCATGATCTTGGTGATAGAGCAGATCATCTTGAATCCAGAATGGATGTGGTGGTTGCTTCCCAACAAGATTTCGGTGTCGATCTCCAAGGTCTGAAACAGGAGGTTCAGCTTAACTTGGAACACTAGGAAGATCAGGATAACAGAGTGAAGCATATTAATCTACATATCCCAGGTGTTCCTAAGGAGGTTGAACAGGCATCTTTGGATGACTACATTAAAAAACTGTTCTTGCACCTTTCACCGACGACTCCGGAGGACCACCTCTTATTGGATAGAGCTCATAGAGCTCTTCGCCCTCGCTCACAAGACTCTGCTCAGCCTTAGGATGTTATTTTGCGAAGCCATTACTATACGGCCAGGGAGGATATACTTAAGGAGGCTAGGAAGATCCTCAGTATTCATTTCCGAGGACATTCACTTCAAATCTTCCAAGACATTGCTCCTGCTACCTTGCTTAAGAGGAAGGACCTCAGACCTGTTACCTCAGTGCTTAGGGACAATGGGGGTCATTCCGAGTTGATCGCTAGTGAAAAATGTTCGCAGCGCAGCGATTAAGTGAAAATACGGCACTTCTGCGCATGCGTATGCGCGATGTACTTTCACAACGGCCGATGTATTTTTACACAAGGTCTAGCGACGTTTTTCAGTCGCAATGCCAGCCGCAGAGTGATTGACAGGAAAGGGGCGTTTCTGGGTGTCAACTGACCGTTTTCAGGGAGTGTTTGAAAAACGCAGGTGTACCAGGAAAAACGCAGGCGTGGTTGGCCGAACGCAGGGCGTGTTTGTGACGTCAAATCCGGAACTGAAGAGTGAAGTGATCGCAAGCTAGGAGTAGGTCTGGAGCTACTCTGAAACTGCACATTTTTTTGTAGCCGCTCTGTGATCCTTTCGTTCGCACTTCTGCTAAGCAAATACACTCCCAGAGGGCGGCGGCTTAGCGTTTGCACGGCTGCTAAAAACAGCTAGTGAGCGATCAACTTGGAATGACCCCCAATGTAATTCGTTATAGGTTGGATTTCCCATTCCGCATCCTGGTATGGTACCGCAACCGCCTTCATTCGGCTAAAGACCTGGCTGAGGTGCATAGACTCCTGGAATGCTTCGGGTTTCTCTCTACCATTTGTTACGTTCTTGGTGCTCTGAACAAAGAGGTGTAGTGTAGCAACTCCAAAGCACCAGAACGTGACACTGAAATAATGGCCAGGTGTGATGGTAACCCTTAGCAACCTACCTCCGTTTCACCCACGTGGTCAGTTCACGCCTGCGAGACTGTGGTTTCTTGGGCCTACGGCAGCCGCGTTTGAAGGGCGGATTAGGTCTGCCCAACTCCGATGCCCCCAGGTCTTAATGTGAGACAAGGGGTGAACCGAGACGGGATGATAACAAGGGGACCACTAACTAAACAAAACAGAGAGCCAGGGGCTACTAAGAAACCTAAAACTAAATATATGTGCGGCACGCCGGCAAAGAAAAAGATCAAAAAAGGTTCCACTGTCCACACCCTACACGGCACCGTCGTGTACCGGGGAGGACAGTGAGAGCGGAAACCTCCGCAAAAACACCAGTAACAAATAAACACAAGGACTCAGCGACGTAGGCCGCAAGACGTGGCAGAAGCCGCTACTCATGAAACCGGGAGAGAACCCCAACAAGCGAGAACCCCGAGATGACTGTTACAGGTACACTCGACTAGAGAACTGGAATGATTCCCAGGACCGGCTTCTGAACTCCTGGACTCAGGACCACATGGAGCAAGATCGACCAGATAACAGCACGCTGGACAATGAACTCCCATTCGTCAATTTTTAGCTATATTACCTTGGTAATATAGCTAAAAATTGACGAATGGGAGTAGTTTTGGCATTTTCATATCACATACTAAGCGGCAATAACCACGTGCAAAAAATCTTGTTATCAATGGTTAATTTGTCAATGGTTAATCTGAGCTGCGCTGGCAACATAGGCAGCTAAATATTAACGAATGGGAGTGGCTTTGGCATTTTTTACATCATATATACCTGTTTGGGATATTTTACTTCAGTCTACAGGCAATGAATATTATGTCATATGTCTCGAGCAGATAATCACGTCAATCTAGAGAATGTTGCCTGAGCATTACTCAAATACCACAATAACCGCATGTAAAAATCTTGTTATCTATGGTTAATCTGCCAATGGTTAAGCCGAGCTGCGCTGGTAACTTAGGCAGCGAAATATTGATGAATGGGAGTGCTTTTGGCGGTCACACCATATACATCTGTGTGGGATATTTAATTTTTAGTTTTCAGGCAATGAATATCTTGTCATATGTCTCTGGTAGATAATTACATCAGTCTAGATATTGCTGCCTGAGCATTACCCAAATAAACCCATCTAAGGGCCTTGATACATCTTGCACCTTTGACTTGCCTTTCCTAGCGTTTACCTGTCTCCTGCTGGCGAATTTAGATCCTGCAATGCCAATGGTAACAGGATCCATCTAACACCAGGTACAGGATGACAAAGTGACGCTGAATCTACCCTTTCCATCAGTCCGGCAATCACCCTTACTCTCACCCAGTATCCGCTCCATGAAGATACTGGGCAGCAGATGAGGGGGACGGCATCTCGGATTGTACTTCTCCCTACATTTACCACTTTCTATGGGTACTATTGCGCAATATGTCATGTTATCATAGGAAATGTTCTGCAAATGACTTAGACCATTGGTGCTTATGATTACAGCAATAGTCTGCTATACAATAATAAGAATTGATGAAATGTACCGTTGTCTGTTTAACTGCCATTTCACCCAAAATTGGGTTATTTAAGACCATTGAAATAATTGGTGCCTAATATGCCACAATGTATGATTTATGTATTAATTAGTATGATATCCAATATAAAGTTACACTGCAGCTCAACAGTTTAGAATGATATCTTTTGTCTGCAGTACTTCATGAATCAGCACAGATATGCATGCCCGTCAGGTTTCACACTGTACGATAATTGTTTATTCCAATAATGCAATCTAGGATTATTTGAAGCAGAATGAAACCAACCTGATACACTGGCTTAGAAATCTGTGGGTAAATGAAACATGCTAGAAATGTAACATATGTATCTAGGAATTTGGCAGAGAATTATACAGATTAATAAAGCGATACATTTTTGACACAGGATTTATGATACAGGTGCACTGAGCTGAAAATAGAGCTAGAATTTAATTTTGACAGCTATAGTTACAGATCTAGAGAGAAATTATACTGATCTGTTTGCTGACGATAAAAATATCAAATGGTTTTTACTGGCTGCGACTCAAATACGTATTGAGATTCATGAATATATCTATTCAACCGTGGGCCACAAAATTGGTGGGTCACTAAATTGTAATATAGATCTAATCAAGACGGGTATATCCTGATCTTATTGACTAACATATTCTTACCACAAGTGTAACACTGATCTAATTTAAGATGTGTACATATTTTCTATAGGGGATGCAATTGAATTAATGCATTTACAGAGTGACATTTACATATAAGTCAATGTTACTCAGAAAATCCCTCTTCATTTTAGGAGTATGAATTAAAGGTTACGTTTTAAATTACTACAATCATATCATATCGATTTGCAAACTAAATATTGTTATAAAAGAGTGCTCCAAAAAGCAATCTATTCTCTTTGTTGCCTCTTTGCAACAAACACGTTGTTTAAAGCTTACATTATCCGTTCCTTGGTCGTGAAGAAGTGAACACGGAGGAGGGTATCCCGAGTGTAGGAGGCGGAAACCGACCGTGGTTTCGGAAGCCGGTGAATGCGATCGATGAGAAGGTCTATGTCGTCCGCCCCAGGTAGCAGTTTGCGGAAGAGGGATATAGCATAGTCCAAAAGTCTGGGATACCTCGGATTGGCCACAGAGTCTGGGATACCTCGGATTTTAATATTATTTCTCCGCGACCTGTCCTCTATATCCGCCATTTTGTCTTTATACGTCTCCATCTCAGCTTGTTGTCGGTCATGGGCCGAAATAAGGTCATTATGAGAGGACACCAGTTCCTCCATTTTACGTTCAAGATGGTCTGTGCGATCACCTAAGCAGTTAGCTCCACTTTAACTTCACGGATAGCCAGAGAGAGGTCTTGAGTGAGCTCAGATTTAAAAGCCGCAAGGACTTGACACAGAGTCTTGACAGTGAGAGGATCCGTAGAATTAGAGTCCACCCCAGGGACCGATAAGGAATGGCCAGAACTCTCCTTAGGATGGTCAGGTTGGCTCGATGGGATGGAGCTCCCGGCAGGAGACGAGGAGATACGGGCCCCTTTTTGATTAGAGAAAGCCACCGAGGGTGGGAGAGCGTCCTTAATTTTTTTAGGGGGCATCGTTGGGGCTGCAGTAGAAGGAGTAGACGAGTGAAACTGGAAGGCCAATGCGTGACAGGCCCTGGAGGCAGAGTAGTATGCTGGTTCCAAACAGAAGCTACTATGTATGCATGAGAACCCCGAGGGAGGCGTAGAGAGGACAGAGCACATCACATCCCTATTCAAACATTATTACATGCAGAAAGATCTTTGCAGGGTCGGGGAGAAACGACAAATATGAGAGAGGCACAACAAATCCCAGCAAGGGGGTACTCACAGATCCAGTACAGGGGATTCCAGCAGAATCGGCAGCACTACCACATAATGGAATATACACCCCAAGGGAGATGTAGTAGAAAAAGCTGGAGGAGAGCCCCAGGCAGATATCACTGGTCCTGGACTTGCTCAGGGGTCAGTTTCAGCCTCAGAAGGAGGGGACAGAGCTGCAGAGATGCACAGACTGAAGAATCCAAAATGGGCACTGGCTGTGAATGTCTCCTTCCCAGCTGGAGACAGAGGTGGATCCCAGGCACACAGGAGTAAAAACACAAGGACTCACGGGTCCTCTGCCTCTGGCCCCCAGAGACCCCCCAGGAGCCTGCAGGGAGAGGTAGGAGCCGTCCGGCGGAGCCACGTCCCGGAAGTCCGGCCCAGGTAGGCTTGAAAATGTAGTCCCCGGCTTCAGGGCAGAAGGTAGGCCGCAATCTGCAGGAGCCTCCAGGAGTGCTCCCCGATTCCGCGGACCTCACCAACCGGCCAGCGCACAGCAGCAGGAGTGGGGGAGAGGGCACCAGGCTGAAAGGAGCAGAGATGGATGTGCAGGGAGGGAGAGAAGTGCCAAAAATCCTGTAGCTCTGCTGAGACACTTCCACTCACAG
Source organism: Pseudophryne corroboree (assembly GCF_028390025.1). Lineage (NCBI taxonomy): Eukaryota > Metazoa > Chordata > Amphibia > Anura > Myobatrachidae > Pseudophryne > Pseudophryne corroboree. The sequence continues at coordinate 87,567,392 of NC_086446.1, forward strand.
CAGCAGCTAGGCCACGCCCCCCCCCCCCCCAAATACTGTTTTAATGACTGATTAACCCGTTCAGTTTGTCCGTTAGACTGTGGATGGTATCCAGATGTTAAAGAGAGTTTCATATTTAATGCGGCACAAAACGTTTCCAGAAACGGGCAATGAATTGTGGGCCCCGGTCAGAGACAATATCCACGGGTAATCCATGGAGCCTGAAGACATGGCGGAGAAACAGAACTGCCAAAACTTGAGCGGAGGGTAATCGGGGTAGAGCAATAAAGTGGGCCATCTTACTAAAAATGGTCTACTACCACCCAAATGACCCGGAATCCAGCTGAAAGAGGAAGGTCGACCACAAAATCCATGGTAATATGTGACCATGGCCTGAGAGGGATGGCTAGAGGCATGAGTTGCCCGACCGGCAACGATCGGGATATCTTGTGCTGAGCACAAACCTGACAAGAAAGGACACAGGACAAGGTCAAAAGCTGACTCAATATACTGCAGGTTCTTGTGGTCAGTGAACACAGTAATGGTATGCCTTGCTCCTTCCAGCCAGTGCCTCCACTCCTCGAAGGCCCATTTAACTGCCAGCAATTCTCGATTACAAACATCATAGTTGGATTCTGCGGAGGAGAATTTTCTGGACATGAAGGCACATGGGTGTAATTCCAGAGACTCCGGATCTTCCTGAGAAAGGATGGCTTCCACTCCAACTACTAAGGCATCCACCTCGACAATAAAGGGGAGATCTGGGTTAGGGTGTCTAAGTACTGGAGCTGAGACAAAGGCCTGTTTTAGGGCCAGAAAGGCAGACTTGGCTTGAGGCGACCAATTGGAAGGGTCCGCTCCTTTTTTAGTCAACGCCACAATAGGAGCAACTAAATCCGAGAAGGTATAAATAAAACACCTATAATAATTTGCAAACCCTAAGAAGCGCTGGATTGCCTTTAAGTTTGTGGGTTGTGTCCAATTTAGGATTGCCTGGAGTTTCTTTGGTTACATGTAAAACCCCTTTGGAGAAATAATATACCCCAAGAAGGACACTTCTGTGATGTGGAAATCACATTTCTCCAGTTTGGCGTACAAATGATTTTCCCGTAACCTCTGAAGGACCAGTCGCACATGGATAATATGCTGTTCAGAGGACTCTGAGTAAATCAAAATGTCGTCTAAATAAACGACTACGAACTTTCCTAGAAAGTCGCGAAGGACATCGTTAATGAGATCCTGAAATACAGCAGGAGCATTAGACAGACCAAATGGCATTACCAGGTATTCATAATGTCCGACTGTGTGCTGAAAGCCGTCTTCCACTCATCCCCAGATCTTATTCGTATGAGGTTATAAGCCCCTCTAAGATCGATTTTGGAGAAAATGACGGCAGTACGGAGCTGATCAAAGAGTACCGAAATCAGTGGCAAGGGGTAGGTGTTTTTTACAGAAATCTTATTCAACGCCCGATAATCAATACATGGTCTGAGGGACCCATCTTTTTTCTCAACAAAAAAGAATCCTGCACTCAATGGAGACTTCGAGGGCCTAATAAAGCCCTTCTTCAGGCTCTCCTGTACATAATCATCCATTGCCGTATTTTCCGTGCCAGACAGGGCATATAGTCTCCCTTTGGGCAGAGAGGCACCGGGAACTAGGTCAATGGCGCAGTCATAGGACCGATGAGGAGGCAGAATATCCGCATTACCTTTGGAAAAAACATTGGAAAAGTCTTGATATTCCAAAGGAATAAGTTCTGGGGTGACAGCCGCGACCCGGACTAGACGGGAAATACATTCCTTAACACAAAAGGAATCCCATCGGGGAAATCTCCCCAGACCGCCAATCTATGGTGGGATTATGAAAGGCAAGCCAGGGGTGACTTAATACGACGGGAACAGCCGGACCCTATCCGTTTGATAGATAGACAGTGTCTAGTTAGACAGTCAATAGATAGACACCATATGTCAGATGGACATTAGGTCGACAGGGTCAAAAGGTCGACATGGAAAAGGTCGACAGGTCAAAATGTCGACAGGTCAAAAAATCGACAGGGTCAAAAGGTCGACATGGAAAAGGTTGACAAGTCAAAAGGTCAACAGGTAAAAAGGTCGACATGGTCAAAAGGTTGACATGGAAATGGTCGACATAAAAGATAGACAAATGTTTTTTTTAAATGTAACATGTTTTTGGATGATTTCATACTTTCTCTATCCATGTCGGCATAGAGTTTGTTATAAACCTTGTGGCGAGCCACCGTGCCCGAAGCGTGGCGAGCGAAGCGAGCCCCGCGAGGGTATGCCTTTCTACAATTGGGGGTCCCAGATGACAAAACTATCCACACAAACCACAAAAATGCAAAAAACATGGTGTCTACCTTTTTCATGTCGACCTTTTGACCTGTCGACCTTTTGACCTGTCGACCTTTTCCATGTCGACCTTTTGACCCTGTCGACCTAATGTCCATCTAACATATGGTGTCTATCTATTGACTGTCTAACTAGACACTATCTATCTTTCATACCGGAACCCAGCCGGACAATGGGTAAGATAGAACTCAATTTTCTCCGAATGTAGGGCCCCCACTGTCAGTTGTACTGGAGGTGTGCGGTAAATAATTACCCCATTAGAAAGTGGACCACCGTCCAAACCGTGCATGGTGATACGTTTATCCAAAGGTATCTGCGGAATGCCCAAAGCCTGAGCCCAAACAAGATCCATAAAATTTCCTGCAGCTCCGCTGTCAACGAAGGCCGACACCATCGAACTGAGACTACCAAAGGAAATTTTTACAGGAATTAACATGGAATCGTTTGAGGAGATTAATTGCAGACCCAAGTGAACCCCCTCACAATTCACTTGGTCAGAGCGTTTCCCTGCTTATTTGGGCAATTACGCGCAACATGTCCCTTGCCACTACAATATAAGTAGAGTCCAGAATTTAGCCTTCTGGCTCTTTCCTCTGGGGACAGCCGGGAGAGACCCATTTGCATGGGCTCCTCGACGTCCTCAGGGAAAGCATACACACATGGACTAGGCCTGAAATTAGCTCCTCTTTCAGCCCTCCGCTTTCGGAGACGACGATCAATTTTAATAGCAAGCTCCATGGGTTTATCTAAAGTCTCTGGAGCGGGGTACTGAAGGAGACTGTCTTTGATTACTTCAGACAGACCAAGGCAAAACTGACTGCGCAGGGCCGGGTCATTCCAGCCACAGTCGTTCGACCAACAGCGAAATTCGGTACAATACGCCTCTGCGGGATTTTTTCCCTGTTTAAGTGCACGCAGGTGGCTCTCAGCCGACGCTTCATCATACAAAAGGCCTAAGGACTTAAAAAACGGCATCTACTGATAGCAAGGCTGCGTCATCGGCTTTTAACCCAAAAGCCCAGGTTTGCGGATCGCCTTGGAGCAAAGACATCACAATCCCGACCCGTTGAGACTCCGTACCAGAGGATCGGGGCCTTAAACGAAAATAAAGTTTACAAGCTTCCTTAAAATTAAAAAAATCCTTTCGGTTACCCAAAAAGCGGTCAGGAAGATGCATCTTTGGTTCAGGAATCATACCCGGGGAGGCTTGTAAAAGATCTTCCTGCGATCTCACCCGAAGGGTAAGATCCTGAACCATCTGAGTGAGTTCCTGAATCTGATTGGCCATAAGCTGGCTAGGATTCGGTCCTAATACTGCTGGATTCATGAGGCCGAATTTCAAGGCCATCCAGATACAAACAACTTTTATTTTTATTTTTTTACGGGCCGGTGATAATGTTACGTTCTTGGTGCTCTGAACAAAGAGGAGTAGTGTAGCAACTCCAAAGCACCAGAACGTGATGCTGAAATAATGGCCAGGTGTGATGGTAACCCCTAGCAACCTACCTCCGTTGGGAGACCACGGGTGGGTTGAACTCGATGGACAGTTGTCTTTTTTCAACCTCGGATACTATGTTACTATGTTCACCCGCATGGTCAGTTCACGCCTGCGAGACTGTGGTTTCTTGGGCCTACGGCAGCCGCGTTTGAAGGGCGGATTAGGTCTGCCCAACTCCGATGCCCCCAGGTCTTAATGTGAGACAAGGCGTGAACCGATACGGGATGATAACAAGGGGACCACTAACTAAACAAAACAGAGAGCCAGAGGCTACTAAGAAACCTAAAACTAAATATATGTGCGGCACGCCGGCAAAGAAAAAGAACAACAAAGATTCCACTGTTCACACCCTACACGGCACCGTCGTCTACCGGGGAGGACAGTGAGAGCGGAAACCTCCGCAAAAACACCAGTAACAAATAAACACAAGGACTCAGCGACGTAGGCCGCAAGACGCTGCAGAAGCCGCTACTCATGAAACCGGGAGAGAACCCCAACAAGCGAGAACCCCGAGATGACTGTTACAGGTACACTCGACTAGAGAACTGGAATGATTCCCAGGACCGGCTTCTGAACTCCTGGACTCAGGACCACATGGAGCAAGATCGACCAGATAACAGCACGCTGGACAATGAACTCTGTAGGGCAGGAACAGCATACAGGAAGCTATCACCGGCGAGGCTGCAATGTGCTGGTTCCAATAAAAAGGCCCTGCTGGCCAATAACAGGAGAGCCAGCAAGACCAGACCCCAATTGATAGTTATCGTGCAGCTGCCCTGCTGCATGAACAACTAATCAGGTGCAATCAGTATCTGGCAACGGGGAACGCGGTCCGCCAGTGGCGTCCCAGTTGCCAGGGACCCGGCGGCTACAGCACGCACGGCGTCCTGGCGTTGCTAGGCGTCGGGCGAAGAGGGAGGTGCGGCGGCCGTGACCGTCGCTCGACAACAGTCGGAGCGGCGCCACGGACCGCCGCGCCGAACATCATTTGCCTCAGCTGCCTCACCGCCTCATTCACACGCAGCCCCAGCCTCGGATGCTTCTGCTACACCATGACGTTCCCTGAATCGAGATTGGTCGAAAGTATAGTCCTTGAGGAAGTCTACTTCTGCTGGATCTCCGACCTGATGTTAATTATGCCTTTACGTTGTTTAATCCTGCTTTCTTTTACAATGGAGTGCATGTGTGGATTGGTGCTGTACTGTGTTTTCTTTTACGTATTGTTATTTTGCCTTTCCTCCTCTTCACCATCCTTGTATATGCCACATATAGCGTCTCTTCACTGTTTTAGTATATGTTGGGTGTGTTTATAGCTGAGGTTCTTTTTAAATGTGCCTTAGCTGTTTATCTTGGAACTGTCGCTCCTTGTATTGTTACTTGTTAATACCATTTCCGATTTCCTATAAGAACGTTCAGTATATTAAATTGTCTACCGTACAAAGTAGTAGGGATAGGGATGTAATGTCCTTTCTTCTTTTCTGTTTGTATTTGTCCCTAGAGTCGGTCACCTATTTCTAGGATTTCATCTTAACTGATGCCTTTAGACCGTCTAGGCCATGTCCCCTCTATAGGGTTTGATAACAGAGTCCGGTCGTTGTCACTTAGTGACCTTTTTCTGTTTTACGTGTTAGACCAGATGTACTTTCTTCTGGTCCCCACTACCCTCTTCTTTCCCACTTTTCCCAGGTTCTGTCTACTCTGCTCTCTTTCCTGTTTTTTCTTGGTCGATTGCTTACTGACGTGAAACAAATGTCGTTTTTTTCTATAACTTTTATTCTGTGGTTTGTTGTAGCGTTGCAGGTTCCGGAGAGGGGACTCGAGGCGGCCCGAAGAGATGACTGCCATGGCTCTTAGACTCTATTCACATAACGTTAAAGGTTTGAATACCCCATCCAAATGCACCAAGCTTTTCCTTTCACTTAAATAGGACAAAAGTGAGGTGCTTTTCCTGCAGGAAACCCACTTTAAAAAATCACTTCACCCAGACTTAGTCTAAATCATATACGTTTACATATGGCGCGAATCAAAAAAAGAGGGGGGGTCTCCATTCTATTAGCTGCTCACCTTACGTTTGAATTAGTAGACAGTCATGTAGACAAGGAGGGTAGATGGCTCATCCTTGTTAGGAAACTCAATAACACCCTTTGCACCCTTGTTAATGTATACGCCCCAAACCAAAATCAACTTCTTTAGGAGTCTGGATTCCCAATTGACTAGACTCTGTAAAGGGAAACTTATTGTGGCGGGTGATTTTAATGAAGTTCTGGACATATCCCTGGATAGATCCACCCCTACTTTTCCTTCTACTCACAAAACACCACCTTCTGCCTTTTTAGCCTTGCTCTCACTTTTGAAGCACCATTTACTGTATGATTCATATAGGTTAATTGAACCTCTAACTAGGGATTATACATTTTATTCCTCTGGTCATAACACCTACTCTAGGATTGAGATGATTCTTCTCAACCGAGACCTATCCTCTAATCTAAGCTCACCTCTGCACGTATACATCCCAAGATTTGCCCGATTACAACTGATCTTCTCTCCATTGTCCCTCCCCCCCCACCTCTAGGAGGCTGAATGATTCCCTTTTACACACTCTGGAACTTACTGCTCAAATTAACACCTGTCTTACTGACTATTTTCTACATAATGATAGGCCGGAGATTTCCCCTATTACTTTATGGGAAGCCCATAAGGCTGTCCTATGGGGCCACCTGATATGCCAGAATTCTAGATTTAAGCAGACAAGAGAATCTCAATTCCTCTCCCTATCGACAAGACTTCAAGCACTTGAATGGAAACATAAACTCTCCCCTACACCTGCTAATTTAGAGCTTTTGCTTAAGTCTAAATCCGGGACTTCGCTTTTACTATCCGAGCTCCCAGAACAATATTCTCGATGTGAATACTAACTCGGGTATGGTAATCTATGCTCCTGAAAGCTATTAATTGGGAGTTCCAGGACTATTATGTTAAACTTTATAATTTAATTGCTATTAATTTGAGTCTTGGTCCTCCGGATGCTCTGATTTCAGAATTCCTGCAACACGCTCGCCTGTCTAGATTGTCTGCTCATGCTTCTTCACAGATGAATAGGGAAATCTCCGACGACAATATACTCACTGTTTTAAAGGGCTTAAAATCCTCTAAGGCCCCTGGCCCTGATGGATTTTTGGCATCCTATTATAAGAAGTTTGCTTCCATTTTGGTCCCTTATCTTAGGATAATGTTTAATGCTGTGCTGCATGGCACCCCGTTCCCCAGCACAATGCTTGAAGCTAGAGTGGTAGTGATTCACAAAGATTGCAGAAATCATCGGGAATGTGCTAGTTACAGGCCAATATCCCTCTTGAACGTGGATATCAAACTTTATGCTAAAATCCTAGCTACTCTGCTTAATTGTGTTCTCCCTGTTCAGATTCATTACGATCAAGTGGGTTTTATTCCTGGATGTTAGGCCAGGGACAACACTAGAAGGGCGATAGACCTTATTCAATTACTGAACCGCAGATACACCCCATCTGTTGTTCTTTCTCTTGATGACAAAAAGGCGTTTGATTGCATTTCATGGCCCTTTTTATTTCAAAACCTACCGGCGTTTGGTATCTCAGCAGAATTCCTGACGGGGGTGTCAGGGCTATATTCGCCCCCTATAGCTAGGGTCCTTACTAATAGATTACTATCCGCCCCTTTCCCGTTGTCTAATGGTATGAGACAGGGGTGCCCTCTCTTTCTCCCTTGGTGTTTACAATGGTTATTGAGCCCCTGGCTGCTGTGATTAGGAATTATGATAGGGTACGAGGGGTGACGGTGGGTCCCCAAGATTTCAAAATGTCATTATTTGCTGATGATGTTTTGTTCTCCCTTACTCAGCCGCAGTCTTTTCTCCTGGCCCTGTATGAGATTATTGGAGAGTATGGAGCTTTATCAGGGTATAAAATCAATTTTACTAAATTCCGAAAACATGCTGTTATATGTTTCGGATGAACTGAAGCGCTCCTTATATTCTTCTTATGATCTTACCTGGCAGGACCATAAGATTAAGTACTTGGGGGTGTATATTACATCCCATTATAACTCTGTATTCTGAGAACTTTCCATGCCTTCTAAGTAAAGTTTAAACTGATCTAGCAAGATGGGGAGCCCATATTATATCCTGGTTGGGAAGAATCATAGCCATTAAAATGACTCTTATGCCGCAACTTCTATACCTCTTCCAAACGTTACCTGTTCGAGTTCCGAAGAGGGTTCTTAGGGATGTCCAGACCTCTTTTACGAAGTTTGTTTGGAACGATAAGCCCCCAGGAATTGCTTTTAATGTACTTAAGCTCCCTTGCTCAGATGGGGGCTGGGGATTTCCGGATGTCAGATTTTATTACCTTGCTAGTCACCTGAGTCAAATTGTAGTTTCTTATGCTCCGTTGGGCTCTATTGCCTGGTTGAACTTGAAAGACTTTTCCCAGGCCTTCATTCTTTGGCTTCTTTGTGGGGTCTTGGCAGGCCTTTTCAGCTCACTCTAACAAATTGTTTTCCTTCTCTTAAATGTAATCTCTCACTTTGGGTGAATTCCCTAGCGAAATATAAGCTGTCCTCTACCTGCTCTCCCCACACTTCCCTTTGGGAAAACCCTGCTTTTCCCTCTGGTGTGTCTCCGGTTTTGATTGTGGCACAGAGCAGGAACATATGGTATACGATCTTTGTTCCCAGGATTCCTGGATGACAATAGATGATCTTAATCATAAATTCCCCTCCCTATCCATGCCCTTCTTTGAATAATTTCAGGTTCGCCACTTTCTTATATCTTTATCTCAGTCTGATGTTCGACGGGCCCTTACTTCCTTTGAATCTTTGTGTGCCGGGAGCCCCATACGTAATGGCTTGATTTCTCTTATTTATTCTATGTTGGTTGGGGTTGCATCTGTCTTGCAGACTCGTCAGGAGTGGGAGAGGGACCTGGGTCCTCCCCCTGACGACTCTTGTTGTGAAGAAATTCGAGAGGGTATTGCCAAAAGCTCTATCTCAACCCAACTCAAAGAAACCTCATAAAAGGTATACTATAGGTGGTACTATACCCCTGATAAACTGTCTAGGATGTTTCCCTCTTCTACTCCTGTTTGTTGGCGGGGCTGTGGTCAAAGGGGAACTCTCCTTCATATTTGGACATGTCCCCATATAGTTCCCTTTTGAAATAAAGTACTTGATGGCTAGAAATCCCTATCAGGCTTACCACTCTCGCTGGACCCGTGAATATTTTTATTAGCTCGCCCATTCCCTGATTTAGATCCACTCTTGAATAAATTATTTTCCCACATATTAGTTGCCGCTAAATCTTTAATAGCTAGCAATTGGAATTCTCCAGTTGCCCCTACTATTCCTGCCCTAAATAACTGTTTGATTTGTCACTCGTATGGAGAAAATTACCTACTATCTATATCGGTGATTTTCAACCTTTTTCAAGTTGCGGCACACCAGCCAAGATCTTAAAATTGCCAAGGCACACCACCAGTAACATCCCCCCCCCCCAAAGAAAAACAAAACAAAACACACATTGGCCCACACGGGGATAAAACACACACATTGGTCCCCGCAGTAATTGAACACATTGCCCCCCCCCAGTAGTGCCACACATTTGCCCCCACAGTTATACCACACATTAGCTCCCACTGTAATAAAACAGATTTATAGTAATGCCACACACCTGCCCCCATATTAATTATACACACCTGCCCCCATATTAATTATACACACCTGCCCCCATAGTTATTATACATGCCTGCCCCCATAGTAATTATACGCACCTGCCCCCATAGTAATTATACGCACCTGCCCCCATAATAATGACACACACCTGCCCCCAGTAATGGCACACACCACACACCTGCCCCCCATAGTAATGCTACACACCTGCCCCCCCCTCCCCCCCAGTAATTCCACACATTGCCTGCCTGCCCCCACCCACTGTAGTTACACAGATTAATATATATATATTTTGATATACAGTTACACAGTACCTGTACAAAGGGAACCTGAAATATTTCCCTCTCAGTGGGGAGAAGTGAAAGCAGGCAGCACGGAGCGAGGAGCAGCAGTGGGCGGGCAGATATGAATGTGACGGCCTGGGTAGCATAGCGCTGCACTTCTGTGAAAACAGGGCTGCTCTCACGGAAGTGTAGCGCTGTGCTACCCGTGCACTGGTTAGTAAGGGCGGCGGAAGTCATCTGGGGCCGGCGGCAGGTCTCTAATGGCTGTGGAGGGCACCCCTGGGCGGCGGCAGCGGCGGGTCTCTAGTGGCGCGCAGGGCACCTCTGGCCGGCGGCAGCGGCGGGTCTCTAATGGCGGCGGAGGGCACCTCTGGCCGGCGGCAGCGGCGGGTCTTTGGTGGGCGGCGGCGGGCATCACGGGCGGGCGATGGCGACACACCTGGCAATCCCTCGCGGCACACCTGTTGAAAAACACTAATCTATGTGATTGTCCCCATAGATTTGACATTTTTTGTGGTCCCTGGCTACTTGCTATGTCTCCTCACTGATCTTCATTAACCTCTATCTCAAACCTTCTGGGTACACTGGCGGTGTCGTCCTCGAGCCCTCCCTTCGGATGTCCTACGAATTGCAGTAAGTTGTTACTTTATCTGTGCCTACATTACTATGACCATGCCTTTTGTCTTGTTTCTCTATGTATTTCCTATATACCTTAGCTTGGATCAACCTTTTTCTTCCCCTTTGTTCCTTCCTTTCCTCTTTTCTCTGCTCTTCTTCTTCTTCCCTTTCGTTTGCTTTTTCTAGTACTCCCTATATAATGTTTTGTCCCCTTCTTTGGGACCCTTTTGTGATTGTAAACACACACAAAAAAGGACAAGGAGATTTGTTTATCATTTTAATTATGCAATCACTTTTGTGTTGTACAGTTTCCTTCCTCTCTTTGTACAAATAAAGAAAAAAAGTTTGAGTGCTGAGACATCCATGAACATTTGCACCTCAATGTAAACAATTATGTTTATCTTCATACATTTGTTTCCAGTAGATGGGAGCACAAGCAGGAATACCTCGGAGGGAGAACTCATTGTGTCTCCAGATCTTAAAATTCAAGACAAGAACATCAGACAAGATTCTCCTGGAGAAACCCCCATTATCGTAACTGTAAACCTAGCCAATCCCAGTACAGATATCTTATCTGGTCCCTCTAATCATGAGGAATGTTCTCCTGATAATTCAGATCTTGCTATACAAAGTACAGCTCAGAAAGGTGATACAGTATTATCTTGTTCTGAATCTGATAAAAGTTCTATACGTCAGTCCGTTGTTGTCGGGCATAAAAAAACTCACACAGGTAAAAAGCCATTTTCATGTTCTGAATGTGGGAAATGTTTTATACATAAATCATATTTTGTTAGACATCAGAGAGCTCACACAGGTGAGAACCTTTTTTCATGCACTGAGTGTGGGAAATGTTTTACAAAGAAGACCAGTCTTCTTACACATGAGAGACTTCACACAGGTGAGAAACCATTTTCATGTTCTGACTGTGGGAAATGTTTTACACATAAATCATGTCTTGTGGCACATCAAAGGTCACACACAGGGGAGGGACTGTTTAAATGTTCTGAGTGTGGGAAATGTTTTACATATAAATCCCATCTTGTTACACATCAGAGAGCTCACACAGGTGAGAACCTTTTTTCATGCTCTGAGTGTGGAAAATCTTTCATACAGAAATCCCACCTTGTTGTACATCAGAGATCTCACACAGGTGAAAAGCCATATACATGCTCTGAGTGTGGGAAATGTTATATACAGAAATCCAGTCTTGTTTCACATAAGAGAGTTCACACAGGTGAGAAACCATTTACATGCTTTGAGTGTGGAAAATGTTTTGCATATAAAACATATCTTGTTGCACATGAGAGAAGTCACACAGGCGAGAAACCATTTACATGCTCTGAGTGTGGGAAAAGTTTTAGTCAGAAACCCCATCTTGATGAACATGCAAGATGGCACACAGGTGAGAAACCCTATACATGCTCTAAATGTGGGAAAAGTTTTAGTCAGAAACGCTATCTTGCTAAACATGAAAGATGTCACACAGGTGAGAAACCATTTACATGCTCTGAGTGTGGGAAAAGTTTTAGTCAGAAACGCCATCTTGATGAACATGCGAGATGGCACACAGGTGAGAAACCCTATACATGCTCTAAATGTGGGAAAAGTTTTAGTCAGAAACGCTATCTTGCTAAACATGAAAGATGTCACACAGGTGAGAAACCATTTACATGCTCTGAGTGTGGGAAAAGTTTTAGTCAGAAACGCCATCTTGATGAACATGTGAGATGGCACACAGGTGAGAAACCTTATACATGCTCTAAATGTGGGAAAAGTTTTAGTCAGAAACGCTATCTTGCTAAACATGAAAGATGTCACACTGGTGAGAAAGCATTTACATGCTCTGAATGTGGGAAGTGTTTTAGAAACAAATCACATTTTCATAAACATCAGAAAAGTCACACAGGAGAAATACATTGTCAATGAACTGATATACATGAAACAGGGTAGTATCAATACTGATTATTAATTACTAGTTACCAGCTTGTCAAAATGACAGAACATTGTCGCGGCTGCAAAAAGTCCCATATCTATTCGCCTGCATCTACCTCTATTACTGAAAGCACCTAAGCAAGTTGTACCCTATTATGTGAGTGCCGGTTCGACACCCCCTCTCTCTCTCTCTCTCAATATATATATAAAAGCAGGCATGTATACATTTACAGAGTGTATACGCTAAGGTATATTGACATCACTGAGTTATTGAGGGCTGTTAAAAGCTCCTTTGCTAGATTTACTTAAATGTAGAACCCAGATGGTTTTTATATTTCTCTTTATTGCAGTTTTAAGAGAATCAGCCGCTTGTAAAAGCAGCATCTTATACCCCTTTTCCACCTGTAGCACGGGACGCAGCCGGGAGCCTTGACACGGCTGCGACCCGTGCTACAGCCCCCTTTCCCACAACACTCACCAGCCCGGCATATTGCCGGGTTGGTGACGCTGCTGCTGACGCGGCAGGGGCGGCGCTGGGAGATCACATGATCTCCCAGCGCCGCACTTCCATACACTGTGAACGGGAGCCGTGTCGCCTTGACACGGCTCCCGTTCACACTACACAGCTTACCGGGTTGAACACGTGTTCAACCCGGCAAGATACCCGGGTAGGATTCCCGGGAATTTGCCAGGGGGGGCCATTTTCACCAGGGAAAAAACACGGGTAAATGCGCGCCCCTGCGCATTTATCTGTGTTTTTAAAGGTAGTGGAAAAGGGTATTAGTAAGTGTAGCCCACAGTCACACAGCATAATAGTATGTGATAACGTTATTACCATCCACAGACATACATGTAATGTGAGTACTCTAAGTATGACTGGAACAGATCGCTCAGGTGTGGAACGTGTTGCGGTGTATTATTCTATTAGATATTGGTATCACAGTAATAGCAGACCACATGTTTGGTATATAGATTCCTAAGTAATATATAATACCTGCAATGGTCAGGTGATACAGGGGTGCATGTATGTGATTTTATATGATATAGGGGCACATGTATGTGATGTGATATAGAGGCGCATGTACGTTATGTGATGTAGGGGTGCATGGATGTGATTTGCTGTGATATATGGGCACGTGTATGTGATGTGATATAGGGGCGCATGTATGTGATATAGGGGCACATGTATTTGAGTTAGGGGCACATGTATGTGATGTCATATAGGGGTGCATGTATGTGATATAGGGGCACCCGGCACATGTATGTGATATAGGGGTGCATGTATGTGATGTGATATTGGGGCGCATGTATGTGATATAGGGGCACATGTATGTGATATAGGGACACATGTATTTGATTTAGGGGCACATGTATGTGATGTCATATAGGGGTGCATGTATGTGGTATGTGATGTGATATAGGGGCACCTGGCACATGTATGTGATGTGATATAGGGGTGCATGTATGTGATGTGATATAGGGGCACATGTAGAGTTGGGCTCAAATGTATTAGCTCTTTTTTTTTAGCACACATGCTTTATAATTAGGTGTAGCCATGTTGACTGAGACGCATTGCGAACGTCTCCTCACGCTATAGTGGCGCAGCCCACAAGCCTGGCACCATGCATCTTTTATGGGGCACATTTCTCATTTGGGAGTTAGATGCCCAGCGCCACATAATTTGGGATATTGGGGCTAATTCAGGTTGGATCGCAATCCAATCAGAATTATTGCGTTTGCCCCGGGGGCGCATGCGCCTGTCTTGTGCATGTACCCACTCTTTGTGCGGGCGCCCCACAGAAAATACAATCGCCTCTGCCTGTCAATCAGGCAGAGGTGGCACGTGGGGTGGCAATGTTCCATGTCCAGGGCGAAGACTGAGCATTGCGGGGGCGGAGGCAGCCAAACAGGTGGGGGGGAAGGGCGGTGCAGCGCGAATGGGGGCGTGATTGCGGCAGCTGCGTGACGTCACATGCAGCTGCTGCGATCGAGAACATGGCAGCGGGACTGCTGCGAGCCGGATGGAGGCTTCCTCTTTTCTGCTAACAAGCAGAAATTGCGATGCGTTTGGAATTTCTGCTTGTTGAAGAGGTGGAAGGCGGCAGTCAGCATGCTGGGCGGTCTTGCCCTGTGATGGGCGGCCCCCAGCATGGATCCAAAGGATTACTAATTAGCAGAGTTTGCAATCCTTACTGAATTAGGCCCATTGTACACAATTACACTGTACATCATACTTAGGGAGGCCAATCCTGGGCAATTTTTCCAGTCCCGGGTATCTGGACTGAAAAATGGTCAATCCTGGGATTCCCGGGATCCTCAGGATTGGCATTTCTCTGTGTGGCCACCCCGCACATGTAACTCACCATACACTTGGAGGGGGGGCGGTCGGAACACTTCATCTGCTTTCTCCGGTCGGCTCCAAGTGGCGTGTGATGGCGCAGTGTGACCTCTGACGCTGATCTCTTATCCCTGGGATTGGAGCTTCCAATCCCGGGATTGAATCCCGGCCCTTTTTGGCCCTAAATCCCGGGATCCTGTTGATCCTGATCCCGGGATTGGCCACCCTAATCATACTCCGCATGTGACAATGGGAATTTCTATACTCTGTTCTGTTGTGTGTTACTCTCTCACTGGGGGTCAGAGCTGCAAGATAATGTGTTCCCATGGGGCTGATGCAGATTTCTGATGCTATGTGGCAGGTTCTGAACAAGTGCACTCATTATATAAACATGAGGCACATTGTACAGCTTGAGTATCCCATATCCAAATATTCCGAAATACGTAATTTTTTGAGTGAGACTGAGATAGTGAAACCTTTTATTTTCTGATGGCTCAATGTACACAAACTTTGTTTAACACACAAGGGCCCTCATTCCGAGTTGTTCGCTCGCAAGCTGCTTTAGCAGCTTTGCACACGCTAAGCCGCTGCCTACTGGGAGTGAATCTTAGCTTCTCAAAATTGCGACCGACAGATTCGCAATATTGCGAATAGACCTTTCTTAGCAGTTTCTGAGTAGCTCGACACTTACTCTGCCATTGCGATCAGTTCAGTCAGTTTCGTCCCTGGTTTGACGTCACAAACACACCCAGCGTTCGCCCAGGCACTCCCCCGTTTCTCCAACCACTCCCGCGTTTTTCCCAGAAATGGTAGCGTTTTTTCCCACACACCCATAAAACGGCCAGTTGCCGCCCAGAAACACCCACTTCCTGTCAATCACATTACGATCACCAGAACGAAGAAAAAAACCTCGTAATGCCGTGAGTAAAATACCTAACTGCATAGCAAATTTACTTGGCGCAGTCGCACTGCGGACATTGCGCATGCGCAGTAAGCGGAAAATCGCAATATAGCGAAAATCGGTAACGAGCGAACAACTCGGAATGACCCCCAAAGTTATTACAAATATTGGCTAAAATTACCTTCAGGCTGTGTGTATAAGGTGTATATGAATCATAAGTGCATTCTGTGCTTAAACTTGTGTCCCATCGCCATGATATCTCATTATGGTATGCAATTATTCCAAAATACGGAAAAATCCGATATCCAATATACTTCTGGTCCCAAGCATTTTGGATAAGGGATACTCAATCTGTAACTGGTGTCTCCTTAGACATAAACAAAGCTTTAATGAGCAGTGATATCACAGAGGTTACTGTAGAGCAGTAGCAGTGTTCAGAGCAATCATTTGTGTTGTATATGTAAATCTCGGCACTCACAAAGTAACCTGTGTATTGACCCTGTAAACAGTAGCCCTATAGATGTTCTTATGTATAATTGTGGGGAGACAGGAAGGAATGAAATAATAAAATATGAATATATTATTTTAATCCCCCTGAGATAATTGTTTGACTGTAATATGGAACGCTTGATATGCAATCACAGCAATGACTTAAATCCTGGGTCTTCAACCTGTGGCCCTCCAGCTGCTGTGGAACTACACATCCCAGCATTCCCTGCCTAATATTTAGCATACCTTAATAGCAAAACTATGGCAGGGCATGCTGGGATGTGTAGTTCCGCAGCAGCTGGCGGGCCACAGGTTGAAGACCCATGGCTTAAATGATGGTATGAATGTCTGTAAAGGATTTCCTCCCAGGTAACAAGCTTTAGAAGTCAGGGAGGAAACAGATTCTCTTTCAGAAGGTGACAACAAAAATAAAATAAAAGAAGTACTGCGCCCTTGCGGCAGCAGTCGAGGTCGGCTCTGGGTGTCACTCAACACCCACAATACAGAATATACAACAAAAAAATAGCGTTTCCTCGGCTGTGCACTGCTAACAATACTGGTGGGAGTATTCGCCTCACAATAACAATGGGTTATACCCAATGAGGTATGTACACAGTTCTGGGAAGTAGTCTTTGTGTCCTCTGATGCTGTTATGTTCTCCAAATTCCCGTATGTCCAAATACATGTAAAAGAAAAGAAAACCAGAGAACGGGGCTCAGTTCCTATTGAGCACTGGTTATCCATCAAATCCAAATGACTTAAGGGGGTTCTATTCCTTTTCCCTTATGGGCGGTGGATATTTCTTGGGTGATACTTCTAGAGGGTCACCTTTGTGGTAGGTATAGAGTATGCGCTCACAATATCCTTACACAGAACTAACGGTGGTTATGCTCATAAAGGTTTCTTTGAACTCACTCCATCATCCAAAGGGATATTTCAGGGATGCTTACATGCAAGCTTACATGAAATTTGTGGTTATGAGACGCATAAACGTTTCTTTTTCTTTTCTGATCCCCGTTGGTGGTCCACACCCCCCGTATTATAGGTGGAGATGAAGGACACAAAGAACCGAAAAGGGGAGTATTAGCTCCGCATAGCTATATTAATGCAATCTCCTGGATGGTAACCTTAAGAATTATGGGATCAGTGATGCTAAATAATTCTATAGGGTCACCCAATAGTGAACACATTAAATAATAGACACATGTAGGCTTACATGTGAGTGAACTGGACAATACACAGAAAAGTATCTTTCGTCGGTCTAAGCAGGCAAACAGCAAACAGGCAATAATACGGGTGCTCACATGTGTGCTTCAGCCAGATGGTTCTGTGCTTATAGCGGGGTCTTTTTTCCTTGCTACTGGGTCACTTGATAGACTGTGCCATTAGTCCATATTGATAAAATATTCTTAAGAGATTTATTCCACAAAAACGTACAATAAAACCATTAGAACTTCTAGACTCAATGCAAATAAGGAAACATCCAAAACTGCAGCAGAAAAAGACGTCTGGGCTAAAAGCTGAGATGGAAAAGTCACCAACTCTATTGGGAACCAAGGCCCGGGTCTCTCACCAGCAGGGTCAATGAAGCAAAAAGTCCGTCAGTCCTTACCGATGTCTCTATGTCCCTCACCAACGCGTTTCGACCGGGGTCTTTGTCAAGGTGTCACATTGGTAAGGACTGACGGACTTTTTGCTTCAATGACCCTGCTGGTGAGAGACCCGGCCTTGGTTCCCAATTTTTTTATCAAGCCTTGGAGAGTGATAAAGTACCAACCAACCATCTCCTAACTACCATGCTAGAGGCTGTGTTTGAAAAAATAGAAACTTAATACCTACCGGTAATTCCTTTTCTCGTAGGCCGTAGTGGATACTGGGGAATAGTATATTACCATGGGGTATAGATTGGGTCCACTGGAGCCTGGCACTTTAAGAAATTAATAGTGTGTGCTGGCTATTCCCCTCTATGCTCCCCCTAGCAGACTCAGCCCCCACTAGGGGGGTCCCCCGGTTCATGGTGCAGCATATTAGACCCTCCTGGGGGGGACCCGCTATAGCCCTCCTGTGTACACTGGCACTGGTGGCTTAAACTGGCACTTGTGTGATGTTTTTTACTCATGGGGAGACATTTGCCAGTATAAAGATCACTGAAAATCCGGCGCCATTACAGCAGCATTTTGGCGCCTTCCTCTGCTTACAGCAGCAGCAGGCATACACAGCTCCTCCAGACACGCAGGATACACTGGAAACCAGGTACAGGGGTGTAACTAAGGGGGAGAGACGCTATTGTACACTATCTGTGTCCTATTAGAGACAATATATAGTGTTTCACTGATAGTGCAGCTAGCAGCCTCACTGGGGCTGTGTAGCTTAGGTGTGCTGGTGCCTTCTCTCTGTCTACCTCTCATATACAGTAAGAGCAGGCTTGCATTATTAACTTGTCTATGTGTATGTCTGTGTTACTTTAATCATGATAAAACACGAGTCATGCAGTGTGTGTAACACTAGATTCTCCCCACTATCAACTGGCTCCATTTCATGTGAACAATGCAGTCAGTCCTCACAAATCACTGAGGAGGCTGTGGGGGGAGGGTCAAGAGCCTTCCTGGCTAGGTACTATTAAAAATATGATGTCTGATATGTCATCTCAGCTCACTGCAAATGCCTATAAGACTAAACAGTTACAACAGGCTGTTGCAGACCTAGCTGCTAAGGCAGATGTTATGCAGCACCCACTCTCTATCTCAGGTCCCCAAAAACGTGGGCTACCTGCCTTACTCTCAGATTCTGAGGAAGAAATACAGGAGGATTAGGAGGATGTGGTCCCCATTGGTGGGGATCCCCCCTCTTCACAGGGTATTGAACCCCTCATTCTGGCTATACTGGATGTGTTAAAACTCCCTCTAGAAAACAAGCTGAGTGTCACTTTCCCTGAGTCTACAGAGTTAGATGACCTATGTAAGTTAGTCTAGAAAAATCCCCCCCCCCCAAAAAAAAAGAAGTGTCAAAACGGTTTTTGAGCTCTTTCCCATTTGCTTCTGAAGGCAGGAAATTCTGGGAAGAACCCCTGGCTGTGGACGTATCAGTCTCTCGTCTCTCTAAGAAGGCGGTACTACCTCCCCCAGGTTCCTTTACCATGATGGACCCTGGGGATAGAAAAAGGAGACTACACTGAAGTCTACACAGCTGCAGGTATATCTCAAAAGCCGGTCATAGCAAGTTGCTGGATGACACATGCCATTCATATGTGGGCTACTCAAATTCAGGAGGGCCTCTCCGAGGATATGTCCCTAGTTACTACGGTAACTCTCCTTAAACACATTCAGGACACAGCTCACGTCCCGTGTGACTCCTTCAAGGAGATAGGCAATATTAATGCTAGGACCACCGCTATGGCAGTGTCAGTGCGTAGGGCCTTATGGTTGCATCAGTGGATTGTAGACGCAGAGTCCAAGCGCAATGTGGAGTCTCTTCCCTTTTCAGGGGAATGGCTCTGGCGGCGATCTGGATACTGCTGGGAAATCCACGTTTCTCCCCTCTGGGGCCCCGCCAGCTAGACGGACCTACCCAGGGCCATCTACTCAGACCTTTCGGTCCACCAGATTTCGATCTAGGGCCAGAGGTGCCTCCAATACAGTTAGAGGCACCAGAGGTAAGCCTAAGAAACAAGCCATTGCCGGCTCTCAGGAACAGAGCACCAGTTCTGCTTCCACAAAAGCCTCAGCATGATGATGCCTGTCCACCCCGAGTGGATCTCGAGGTGGGAGCTCAGTTGCGTCACTTCAGCCACATCTGGGAAAGTTCCTGCCAGGATAAGGGACCTCATCTCTCAAGGATACAAGCTGGAGTTCGATGGCGCTCATCCTCACCGATTTTTCAAATCAAGCTTACCAGCTTTGGAGGATACGTGTGTTACGCTGCTGCTGGCCATCAGGCCCAGGTCATTGTTTCAGTACCACTGCAACAACGAGGACGCGGTTACAACTCAAATCTGTTCGTATTGCCAAAACCGGATGGGTCAGTAAGACCCATTTTGAATCTGAAGTCCTTGAACCCTTACCTGAAGGTTTTCAAGTTCTAGATGGAATATTTGTGAGCAGTGATTGCAGGCCTGGAAGAACAGGAATTCCTAGTATCCCTGGATATCTCTATATCCCGATTTGGCCTCATCAGGCTTACCTGAGATTTGCCATACTGAACGATCACTACTAGTTCCAGGTGTTACCCTTCGGCCTGTCTAGAGCTCCGAGGGTGTTCACAGTGGTGATGGCGGAGATTATGCTCCAGCTCTGAGTCCAGGGGGTCAATATTGTCCCTTACCTGGACGATCACCTGATAAAGGCAAGTTCCAGGGAGCTTCTATTGCTCCATATAGATCGCACTATCCAACTTTTGTCACACCATGGGTGGATCCTCAATTTACAGAAGTCCCACCTGGAGCCATCTCAGCGGCTCCTGTTCCTGGGAATGCTACTGGATACTGTGGCACAGAAAGTGTTCCTCCCAGAGGACAAAGCGAGAACACTCTAGGAGATAGCCCTCACTGTTCTCTGACCTACTCGAATATCCATCCATCTTCGCATAAGATTGTTGGGAAAATGGTAGCCTCGTAGGAGGCGATCTAGTATGGAAGGTTCTATGCCAGAACATTTCAATTGGCTCTCCTGAGCAAGTGGTCCGGTTTACACCTTCAGATGCACTGGATTATACAACTGTCACCTCAGGCCAGGATTTCACTCCTGTGGTGGCTGCAGTCTTCCAACCTCCTGGACGACCGGAGATTCGGAATTCAGGATTGGATTCTCCTCACGACGGAATGCGAGTTTGAGAGGATGGGGGGTGCTGTCACCCAAGGGGCTCATTTCCAGGGCAGGTGGTCTGCCCACGAAGCCTTAGTTCTGATCAACCTTCTGGAACTTCGGGCGATCTACAGTGCTCTAATTCAGGCCTCTCCTCTACTCAGTGATCATGCGATCCAGGTACAGTCGGACAACGCCATGGCAGTGGCGTACATCAATCGACAAGGAGGGTCAAAAAGCAGGGCCTGCGTGCGAGAGGTGTCAAGGATACTCCCCTGGGCAGAAAGAAATGCAAGAGCACTGTCCGCAATCTTCATTGCGGGAGTGGACACCTGGGAAGCGGACTTCCTAAGTCATCACGATCTCTACCCAGGAGAGTGAGGGCTACACCTTCAGGTGTTTCAGCAGATCGTTGACCGGTGGGGATGCCCGATGCCCACAAATCGACATGATGGCATCTCGCCTCAACAAGAAGCTTTGCTGCTGTTGCTTGCAAACCAGAGACCCTCAGGCGAGCGCAGTAGATGCACTAACGTCGCCTTGGCCGTACCAGCTGGTATACCTATTTCCACCGGTTCCGTTGATCCCATGGGTTCTCAAGAGGATCAGGCAGCAAGGAGTTCAGGCAATCCTGATTGCTCCGTATTGGCCCTGGAGAGCATGGTATGCAGATCTAATGGGCATGTCCATAGAAGACCCTTGGCCTCTGCCACTAAGAAGGGATCTTTTTCAACAAGGACCGTTCGTCTACCCGGACTTACGGCAGCCTCGTTTGATGGCGTGGAAGTTGAGTGGAATATCCTAGCTCCCAAGGGCTTTTACAAAAAAGTTATTGCTACCATGGTTCAGACCAGAAATCCTGTGAAGTCAAAACACTATCATCATATCTGGAGGAGATATGTCTCCTGGTGCGAAGAACGCACGTATCAGCCTGCGGAGTTCCACTTGGGGCGGTTCCTCTGTTTCCTGCATACTAGAGTGGATAAAGGCTTATGTCTGGGGTCTGTAAAAGTCCAGATTTTAGCTTTTTCAATCTTCTTCCGGAAGAAATTGGCAGTGTTGCCAGAAGTTCAGATCTTCTTTCAAGGGGTGCTTCACATACAGCCTCCGTTAGTGATGCCCACTTGGGATTTGAATGTGGTGTTGCAATTTCTACAGTCCTCCTGGTTTGAACCTCTGATGACGGTAGAAGACAAGTACCTCATGTGGAAGACGGTGATATTACTGGCCCTGGCTTCTGCTAGGCGTGTCTCAGAATTGGGGGACTTATCGTGTAAAAGTCCATACTTGGTCTTTTACAAGGACAGAGCAGAGCTCAGGACTAGGCAGCAGTTCCTGCCGAAGGTTGTCTCTGCATTCCACTTGAATCAACCTATTGTGATCCCGTCCGGTTCTAGCACTTCTGCCCCTCCAAAGGAATTGGATGCTGTGCAAGCTTTGAAGATCTATGTCAAGAGGACGGCTCAGATCAGAAAGACGGATTCCTTGTTCATGCTGTATGATGCGCAGAAAAGGGGTTGCCCTGCTTCAAAGCAGTCTATTGCTCGTTGGCTTAGGCTCACTATCCAACAGGCCTATGTGTCGGCAGCCTTACCTGTTCCACAATCTCTGAAGGCCCACTCTACAAGATCTGTGGGGTTTTCCTGGGCGGCTGCCTGTGGAGTCTCTGCCCTGAAACTGTGCTGAGCTGCTACATGGTCGGGGAAGAACACCTTTGTGATGTTCTACAGATTTGATACCCTGGCCAAAGAGGATACCCAGTTTGGGCAGGTGGTGCTGCATACGTGTCCGCATTGTCCCACACATTCTGGAAGCTTTGGAACATCCCCATCGTACTTATGTGTCCCCAATATCCCTTATGGATGCTAGAGAAAATAGGATTTGAATACCTACCGGTAATTTCTCATAGTCCATAAGGGATAGTGGCCGCCCACCTCAGTGCGGTGACTTTCTGCAGGTTGTCTATTATATGTTACCAGTTCAGCTGTTGCTGTTTGTTGCCAGCTGTTGCTGGTCGTGTTTATGTTATTGGTGTGCTGGTGTATAAATCTCACCACTCATTGTTTTTATGTTCCTTCTCTCAAGTATGTCCTTTCACCTTCAGGCACTGTTTTACCTATAACTGCCTGTGTGAGGGGGCATAGAGGTGAGGAGCCAGCACACCCAGTTGAAGAAATCTAAAGTGCACCGATTCCTTTGGACCCCATCTATACCCCATCGTGCTAATGTGTCCCCAATATCCCTTATGGACTACGAGAACAGGATTTACTGGTAGGTATTAAAATCCTATTTTTCTCTAATGTCCTAGTGGATACTGGGGAATAGTATATTACCATGGGTACGTCCCAAAGCTCCCAGGACGGGTGGGAGAGTGCTAAGACCCCTGCAAAACCGCCTGACCAAACTGAAGGTCATCTTTGGCCAAGGTGTCAAACCTGTAGAATTTAAAAAATGTGTTCACACCAGACCAAGTTGCTGCACGGCACAACTGTAAGGCAGAGACACCCCAGGCGGCTGCCCAGGAAGAACCCACCGACCGTGTGGAGTGGGCCTGAACCGAACTCTACAGCCAACACATAGGCTTGTTGGATAGTCAGTTTGAGCCAACGATCAATGGACTGCTTGGAGGCAGGACGCCCAATTTTCATAGCATCATAAAGGATGAAAAGTGAGTCAGACTTCCTGTGATGAGCAGTCCTTTTGATGTAAATCCTGAAAGCCCTCACAACATCCAGGGACTTTGGCGCAACTGAAGTGTTGGATAATGCAGGAACCACGATAGGTTGATTTACATGAAAAGCCGATACCACCTTCGGCAAAACCTGTGGGCAAGTTCTGAGCTCCGCCCTATCCTCATGAAACACCAAGTATGGGCTCTTGCAGGACAAGGCCCCCAATTCCGACACACACCTAGCCGAAGCCAAGGCCATTAACATAACTATCTTCCACGTGAGGTATTTTTTGTCAACCTTATGCAAGGGTTCAAACCAATCAGACTGGAAAAAGGTCAACACCACATTGAGGTCCCACAGAGCAGTGGGAGGAACAAAGGGTGGCTGAATGTGCAACACCCCCTTAAGAAAGGTCTGTACTTCAGTTGTTTCTGGAAGAAGATAGAGCCGAGATCTGAACCTTGATGGAGCCTAATCGTAGGCCCTTATCCACTCCTGCTTGCAGGAACAGTAGATACCGGCCCAGACGAAATTCCACAGGAGAACATTTTTGACCCTTCCAAATACGGTGGTTACGTGTGGCGGTAACCACCTAACGGGCCTGAACCATAGTGGAAACCACCTTGGATGGAAGACCCTTCCTGGTTAAAATTTCCCTCTCAACCGCCAAGCCGTCAAGTCTAGATAGATGAAGGGTCCTTGTTGAAGGTCCTTGAGAAGCGGCAGAGGCCAGGGTTCCTCCAACAACAGGGTCAGGAGGTCCGCATACCAGGCCCGTCGAGGCCAATCCGGGGCAATGAGAATTGCCTGAATTCTTTCCTTTTTGAGTCTTTTAGAACTCTTCGGATTAGAGGAATCGTCGGAAACAGGTAAACGAAGTGGTAATTCCATGGCGTCGTCAGAGCATCTACTGCAACCGCCTGCGGATCCCTCGTTCTGGAGCAGTAACAACGGAGCTGCTTGTTGAGACTAGAAGCCATCAGATCTATCTGTGGACAACCCCACCTGTGAATGAGTTGTTGAAACACCTGAGGGTGGAGGCCCCATTCCCCCGGATGGAGGTCGTGCCTGCTTAGGAAGTCCGCTTTCCAGTTGTCCACTCCTGGAATGTAAACGGCTGAGATGGCCCTTGCGTTGGCTTCCACCCAGAGTATTCTTGCCACCTCTCGCATTGCGGCCCTGCTTCTGGTTCCTCCCTGCTAGTTGATGTACGCTACTGTCGTGGTGTTGTCCGACTGTACCTGGATGGCCTGATTCCGAGGGAGGGATGAGGCCTGTATGAGAGCATTGTAAATTGCCCTGAGTTCCAGGATGTTGATTGGAAGAGCAGATTACTGAAAGGACCACGTCCCCTGGAACTGCGTCCCTTAAGTCACAGCCCCCCAACCCTGTAGGCTGGCATCTGTTGTCAACAGCGTCCAGGACAGGGTGTTGAAACTCTGAACCTCCATCAGATGGAAAACTTGTAGCGACCATAGTAAGGATATCCGTGCTTTCGGTTAGGGTTATATGCTGGTGCCTGTGCAGGTGAGATCCCGACCATTTATCCAACAGATCCAGTTGAAACAGTCGCACATGGAACCTGCCATACTGTATTGCATCCTAGGAGGCCACCATCTTGCCCAGCAAGCAGATACAAAAATGAATCGAGCCCACACGAGGTTTCAGCACCGACCGGACCATAGACTGAATAGTCAAAGCCTTTGTCATGGGAAGGTAAATCTTCTAAGACACCGTATCCAGGATCATCCCCAGGAACTGAATTCTCTTAGATGGTTCCAAGTGAGATTTCTGGAAATTGAGTTTCCATCCATGATCCATAAGCAAACGAGTAGTCAAGTCGATACTGTGCAGTAGCCGTCCAGGTACGGAATTATTTGGACACCCTTCATGCGCAGTTGTAGCATCATTTCCGCCATTACCTTTGTGAATACCCTTGGGGCTGTGGAGTGACCGAAGGGTAAGGCCTGAAACTGGAAATCGTGAACCTGAGGAATGCTTGGTGAGGGGGCCAAATTGGGATATGTAGGTATGCATCCTTTATATCCAGGGACACCAGAAACTCCCCCTCCTCCATAATCGCTATCACTGCTCTTAGGGATTCCATCTTGAATTTGAACACCCGAAGATACAGGCTCAGGGATTTGCGGTTCAAGATTGGCCGTACCGAGCCATCTGGCTTCGGAACCACAAAGAGACTTGAGTAAAAACCCCTTTGTGTGCAGTTGAGGAGGCACTAGAACAGTAACTCCTGTAGAAAGCCGTTTTTGCACTGCCTGCTGTAAGGAAACCCTTGCTTCCTGTGAAGCTGGTAAGCCTGACCTGAAGAATCTGAGAGGAGGTAATTCCTGGAATTCCAGACGGTATCCTTGGGATATGAGGTCCCTCACCCAAGGATCCCGGCAGGGCTCTGCCCATATGTGGGTGGTGTTGAAGGCTAGCGCCTACCTGAAAGTCACCTTGCTGCTGGGGCCAACGTCACCCGGAAGGCTTCGTGGAAGAGGTCCCGCAGCTGCTGGTTTACGGGACTTACCGCAAGTTCCTCTAGCATCATTAGAGGCACCTCTGGCCCTGCTTCTGAATCCGGCCACCCAAAAGGACTGCAGGGAAGAGTCCAGGATAGGGACGCCTGGCAGGTGGTGGAGCAGACGGCAGATATGTAGATTTTCCTGCAGTTTCCTGAGATATCCACTTGTTCAGTTCTTCCCCAAACAAGGCAACACCGGTAAAAGAAAGGTTTTCAACCCCTTTTTTGGAATCAGCATCTGCTGACCATTGACGTAGCCACAGGGCTCTACGAGCCGATACTGCCATAAGCAGTGGTACGGCCATTCATGATACTAACTAAGGGGGAAATTCAGACCTGATCATAGCAGCAAATTTGTTAGCAGTTGGGCAAAACCATGGGGGTAATTCCAAGTTGATCTTAGCAGAGAGAGTTTGATTTGGGTGTGGTGTGTTCAATCTGCAATCTAATTTGCAGTGTAAAAATAAAGCAGCCAGTATTTACCCTGCACAGAAACAAAATAACCCACCCAAATCTAACTCTCTCTGCACATGTTATATCTGCCCCCCCCCCCTGCAGTGCACATGGTTTTGCCCAACTGCTAAAAAATTTCCTGCTGCAATCAACTTGCAATTACCCCCCCATGTGCACTGCAGGTGTGGCAGATATGACATGTGCAGGGAGAGTTAGATTTGGGTGGGTTATTTTGTTTCTGTGCAGAGTAAATACTGGCTGCTTTATTTTTACACTGAAATTTAGATTTGAGTTTGAACACACCCCACCCAAATCTAACTCTCTCTGCACATGTTATATCTGCCCCCCTGCAGTGCACAAGGTTTTGCCCAACTGCTAACAAATTTACTGCTATGATCAGGTCTGAATTACCCCCTAAATTCTTTAACAGCCTCACTCAAAGTTTGCAGCATCTTGGATATGTTGTAGTAATGTACCTATCTATTCTTGAGGTAGTGTATACAACCCTTTCAAAATATCAGACCATTTTATGATGGCTCTAGAAATCTAGCCGCATACTATGGTAGGGCATTGGGCTACACCTGCTACAGTATAAATTGATTTAAGAGTGGTTTCAATGTTGCGATCAGCTGGGTCTTTAAGGGAAACAGCCCCAAGAACAGATAAAGCAATTTTTATGTGACAGTCTGTATACAGACGTAACCACTGCCGGTGGGGTTTCCCAGACTTTCCTATCCTCTGCAGGAAAGGGGAAAGAATTTAACACCCGTTTAGGGGTAATACATTTTTTGTCAGAGTTTATCCATGCTGCCTTAGCCAGGTAATCTAATTCTTTAGAAACTGGGAAGGTTGCAGAGGACTTTGGTTCCACATTAAAATACAATTCCTCTGCCTGTTCTACCTCCTTATTAGGGATATTGAGCACCTCTCTAATGGCATAAATGAGGGCTTCAACACCTGGAGATAGGGAATTATCCTCGTCCACCTTAGCCTCTCCTTCATCAAGCTCTGGTAGTTCAGAATCAGATTGTAACAACTGAGGGAGAGTGCGTTTGTGAAAGACCAACAGGGGGGTCTGAAGAGCCTGCCTGTGGTCTGCAGCAGCAACCATAAATGTGTCTATAGTCTGTTTCAGGGTCTTGTTTAGCCATAGCTAACTCTGAATTAATACTGGAAACCATAGTTTTAAATGATGCCATCCACTCTGGTACCTGCACAGTACTCCCTTGTGAAGGAATTGAGCATTGGGAACACATGCGGGACCCCTGTGAGGAAGGTGTAAACCTAGCCATGCATAAAGTACACACAGACTTATTTGCAGACATGCTGAGCAGAAAAAACACACAGTATGACAACACAGTGTAGTATTAGTGAGCTATGCACACTTATCCCAGACTACCCTGAATTGAGTGACACAGAGAGAAATGGAACCAGCACACAATGCCACAAACCGAGCAGCACCCCGCTGGGTATCTTATATGTGTAATTTACTTCACAGCGGTGTAACCGTTGAACTTGTGCTCCCCCCTTCACTATAAACCCCTGGTACAAGTTACAATGGTGATTCAGTGGGTCCTGTGGAGGAGCAGTCTCTGCATGCAGCCTGTTTACAGCATCAGGAAATGGTGCCATTTAGTCTCTGGTCCCACTCTCCGGGAAGCCCCGCCCCCTTAATGGCACGCGGTCCCTGTACTTTCTTTATACTGGATTTCTCCATTAAAGTGTAAAACAAGAGCCCGCAGCTCCCGTGTACCTTGCTGCCAGTCTGGGTTTCCGGTGGGCACCGCGGCCTGTAGCCGGGTGATCACAGTCCCTTCATGCCGCTATCTTGCACTGAGGATCAGCTAAACGAGTCCCCGGTGTAACACTCACCGCAAAGCGTCTGGCATGCTGCCGGCGTGGGTTCACCCTCTGGGAGTGTGAGAAACATCACCTCAGGAGTTCAGTGTCCTGTCAGCTGGGATTACAAACCATTAACTCTTAGGAAGTTGGTTCAATCCCCGCTTAAGTCCCACGTGTGCCTGAAAATAATAAACTAAAATACATTTCTGAAGAAAACTCTCTGGAGAGCAACAGAATGCACCCGGCTCCTTGGGCACATTTTCTAAACTGAGTCTGCTAGGAGGAGCATAGATGGGAGGAGCCAGCACACACTATTAATTTCTTAAAGTGCCAGGCTCCAGTGGACCCGATCTATACCCTATGGTAATATAGTATTCCCCAGTAACCACTAGAACATTAGAGAAATGACAGGAGCTGGTTGGTTGGTACGTTATCACAGTGCAATTTATCACTCTCCAAGGCTTGATAAATCTGGACATAAGTTTTAAAACAATATTAGTAATAGAAATTTCTAAAAAGAATACCATGTGACCTGACCATAACAATCAATGAAATAGGGCAGAAGTCCAGTCAATCAGGAATTATTTTTGATCCTTATTAGGTAGCAAGTGGCTCAGTTATTAGAAAGTAAGTGGCTCAGTTATTAGATATAGGCTCAGTTAATAGATAGTAAGTGGCTCAGTTATTAGATAGTAAATGGCTCAGTTATTAGATAGAGGCTCAGTTATTAGATAGTAGGTGGCTCAGTTATTAGATAGTAGGTGGCTCAGTTATTAGATAGTAAGCGGCTCAGTTATTAGATAGTAAGTGGCTGAGTAATTAGATAGTAGGGAGCTCAGTTATTAGATAATGGCTCAGTTATTAGATAGCAAGCGGCTCAGCTATTAGTAAGTGGCTCAGTTATTAGATAGTAAGTGGCTCAGTTATTAGATAGAGGCTCAGTTATTAGATAGTAGGTGGCTCAGTTATTAGATAGTAAGCGGCTCAGTTATTAGATAGTAGGTGGCTCAGTTGTTAGATAGTAGGTGGTTCAGTTATTACAGTGATCGCGCTAAGCCCAAAAAAAGTGGGTCCCAGGGACCCCTCACTTTTAAAAATTGGGGTCCTGCCTGTCCTTTTTTGGGTTCCATCGGAATAAAGGTTCTTATTAATGATTCAAACATAAAACACAGACTTGATTTTGACGCTACAAGAGTGCTGCAAGGGGGAGTGACAGTGCTGCTGGGCTGTGCAGCATACAGGACACTCTGCAACAGGGCTTTAACTAGACATTTTGGTGCCCTTTAGCAGAAACTGAACTGGTTCTACCCCTCCTATAATGTGAAGAAAGGAATGGACAGTGCGCGCCGCAAAAATTTAGGTTCATGTTTTCGTGGAGAAGGGGCATGGCCACATCATAGTAGTGCCGCTTGTACACATTGCACCAGGTAGGACCTCCTATACATGTTATACACATTGCGCCAGGTAGAGCACGTTACAAACATTGCACCAGGTAGAGCACATTATACACATTGCACCAGGTAGAGCACATTATACACATTGCGCCAGGTAGAGCACGTTACACCCACTGCGCCAGGTGGAGCACGTTACACCCATTCGCCAGGTGGAGCACGTTACACACATTACGCCAGGTAGACCACGTTACACACATTGCACCAGGGGGAGCACGTTACACACATTACGGCAGGTAGAGCACGTTACACACATTGCGCCAGGTGGAGCACGTTACACCCACTGCGCCAGGTAGAGCACGTTACGCACATTGTGCCAGGTAGAGCATGTTACACCCACTGCGCCAGGTAGAGCACATTACACCCATTACGCCAGGTAGAGCACGTTACACACATTGCGCCAGGGGAAGCACGTTACACACATTGCGCCAGGTAGAGCATGTTACACCCACTGCGCCAGGTAGAGCACGTTACACCCATTACGCCAGGTAGAGCACGTTACACACATTGCGCCAGGGGAAGCACGTTACGCACATTGCGCCAGGTAGAGCATGTTACACCCACTGCGCCAGGTAGAGCACGTTACACCCATTACGCCAGGTAGAGCACGTTACACACATTGCGCCAGGTAGAGCACGTTACACACATTGCGCCAGGGGGAGCACGTTACACACATTGCGCCAGGTGGAGCACGTTACACACATTGCGCCAGGTGGAGCACGTTACACACATTGCGCCAGGTGAAGCACGTTACACACATTGCGCCAGGTGGAGCACGTTACACACATTATGCTAGGGGGAGCACGTTACACACATTGCGCCAGGTGGAGCACGTTACACACATTGCACCAGGTAGAGCGCTTATACAAAATAATCAATTTTTCAGAAGATAGGAGGTAGTAATGTACATTGATAATATGCTAATGCAATCATTCAATACAGTATGACTAAAATAACATTAAAATAACAACTTAGATTTCTAGGTGACCAGTACTATTTTACATCCGTGATAGTTACGGTAAAGACATCCGCAACAGCAAGGTTTGCATGAACACAGTGTAATGTGTGACAAATGAAATCCCTATGCAACACGTATTCTGCTCCCTCAGAACAACTCACAAACTTTGGAGGAAGGCACTGAGAGAGGGGACCTGTGGGCAGGCAGAGGCTCGGCCGTCCCTGCATTACAAGATATCGGCCTCCGGATTTTAGCCCGGGCACAATAGCGCATCCTCAATCTGTCACCTGTAGTGCAGGACCGGGTCTCGCAGAGGAGCGGGTGCACGGTGCTGACCCTGGCGCTTAGTAGCAGACCTTTCTTCTTTCCACCCCCCTGATTGTCTGCCACGGAGTACTGGGCGGACGCCGCTCACACTCAGACCCGCTGATGCACAGGCCGGGCTGCAACGGGGGGAGCGCTGATAGCCGCCACTGCCAGTTACGCGGCAATACATGGAAGGGGACACGGAGCAGACAGAAGGGGGTGAGGCTAAGTGGGAGGTGCCGGCAGGAGAGGGG
Source organism: Pseudophryne corroboree (assembly GCF_028390025.1). Taxonomy (NCBI): domain Eukaryota; kingdom Metazoa; phylum Chordata; class Amphibia; order Anura; family Myobatrachidae; genus Pseudophryne; species Pseudophryne corroboree. The sequence goes on from NC_086446.1 coordinate 87,598,765, forward strand.
GCGGTGTGCGCGCAGAGCAGACAGTGAGGGGAGGCGGGAGTGAACATACTCTCGATCTCCTCCCCTTCCAAGTTCCTCCCTCTGCTGCCGTGGAGACAAAAACTGACTGACAGTGCAGGACAGCGCTGCTAATCAGAGCGCGTCCTGAGGGACCCGGCGGTTTTTTATTTTTGAGTCCCCACCATCAATAATGGGGTAAAATACGCGCCATAGCGCGTTTTTGCGATCACTGTATTAGATAGTAAGTTGTTCAGTTATTAGATAGTAAGTGGCTGAGTTATTAGATAGTAGGTGGCTCAGTTATTAGATAGTAAGCGGCTCAGTTATTAGATAGTAAGTGGCTCAGTTATTAGATAGAAGGCGGCTCCGTTATTAGATAGTAGGTGGCTCAGTTATTAGATAGGTGGCTCAGTTATTAGATAGTAAATGGCTCAGTTCTTAGAGGCTCAGTTATTAGATAGTAGGTGGCTCAGTTATTAGATAGTAAGTGGTCAGGGCCGGTGCAAGGTTTCTCGGCACCCTAGGCAAAACTTAAACCTACCCCCCCTTATTCACGTTACGTTACAGTAGTGCCTCTTATTGATGTTGCGTCACACAGTAAGTGCCCCTTATTTTACACCACAGTAGAGCCCATTTACGTTAAACCATACAGTAGAGTCCATTCACGTCCTGCCACACAGTAGTACTCCTTATACACATTATGCCACACAGTAATAGTGCCCCTTATAAAACAATATGCCATAAAGTAATGCCCCCTATAATGCCACACAGTAATGCCCCTTATACATTTTGCCACACAGTAATGCCACTTACACATTATGACACACAGTAATGCCCCTTATAACATTATCCCACACAATAGCAATGCCCCTTACACATTATAGCACATTATGATTGGCTGCCGGTCTGTGAGCTCTGATTGGCTGGCAGATGGCTCCAGATTCAAAATTATGGTGTCGTCTCTCACATGGTTGTGTGCACTGGCCAGTGCACCACCTATAAACAGTTGTTGCGTAAAACAAACGTGTGCATGTGTACTAGAGCAAAAACGCAAATATGTATGTGTATATATATATATATATATATATATATATATATATATCTCTATCTCCAACCTTTTATAGTACAGTATATTCGTTTCATGAAAAGTGAGTGCCTATTATGTTTCTTTCTGTAATTACAGTTGTAAATGCTAGTTACACCCCTTTGTGTGTATTGATTTTGTGACCCATATCCCCTCTCCTGTTTATAAAAACATATATATATATATATATATATATATATATATATGTATGCTCAAATTCAGAATCTGGTATTCCCATTACAGTGGCGTAACTAGACATTTTTGTCCCCAAGCCAAAACATTCTCTGGCCGCCGCCCCCCCCCTTCCCCCCACATACTTGGCACTAGTAAAGAGATGAGTTTGCAATGAGCATGGCTTTGCATAAAGCGGCGTGGCATTGCAGGAAAAGACTACCTTATACCCCAGTTTTGCAACCTGCACGCCCAGACGTTGGCCACCACAGGAAAAAGAATAATCCTGATTCATGCCCCTTACATTATTTGTCATTTTTCCTCCTTATGGTAATGCCCAGTATACATTATGCCACATACTGCAATGGCCCTTATACATTATGCCACACACTACAATGCCCCTGAGACATTATACCACATACCACAATGCCCGTGATATAGTATACCACACACCGTCATGCCTGTGACACATTATGACACACACCGCAATGTCCGTGATACATTGTGCCACACTGCAATGCCCATTACACATTAAGTCCTACGTAAAGCTTCTAATTACTTTTAAATTACCTGCTCGTTGCCAGGGGTTTCATGCTTAGGGTGTCGTGCTCATTGCCAAGGGATTTCATGCGGTAGGTGTTGTGCTTGTTGCCAGAGTTATCATGTGCTGGGTTTCAAGCTTGCTGCCAGGGGGGTAATGCTTGTTGCTAGGGATTTCATGAGCTGGGTGTTGTGCTTGTAACCAGGGGGTAATGCTTGTTGCTAGGCCTGTGCTCCCAGTGCCACATATGCCCCTAGTGCCAGATATTCCCCCACAGTGCCAGATACACATATGTCCCCAGTGCCAGCTACACACATACCCCAGTGCCAAATATGCCTCCCCCCCCCCCCGTCCCAGTGCCAGGTACACATATAGCCCCAGTGCCAAACATGCCCCCACAGTGCCAGGTACAAACCCCCAGTGCCAAACATGCCCCCCCAGTGCCAGATACAAACCCCCAGTGCCAAACATGCGCCCAAAATATATATGCGCCCAATATATATATATATATATATATATATATATATAAAATTTTAATTTATAGTATAACTTTGTGGACCCCCTCATATATTTTCTGCCATACACAGTTTCACATACTTTTTTTTTGCTGACTGGCTGGGACTGTGTGTCATATATGTGTGGATCCATAGCAGCACTCCTCTCTGTAGACTGAGCAGCAGATGGAGCCGGCCAGGGACAGTAAAATACAAGTGAGCCAGAAGCAGACAGGCGGCCAGCAGCTGGGGGCAAACGGTGACATCTGTGGGAGCATGGAAGGCTAAGGGCAGCAATCAGACCCCCCCCTGCCTACGGCTGCAGGAGGAGAGGGGAGAGGACGATGTTGCTGCTGCCTGCGCGGACTGTAGGACACAGCAGCATCGCGCTGCTGTTCCTGCTTGTTGCTGGGGTCCGTCAGCAGCGCGGCAGACGCAGCTCACCTTGGGGGGGCGGGCGGACTAGACGGTAGACCCGCACTGCGGCCGTTGCAAACCAGCCCAGCTCAACATGACTTTAGGAGGTAAAACTTATTCAGGAGGAGCACGCCGCCCTCCAGTGGCCGGCGCTCATAGGCAGCTGCCTAAAGCTGCCTAGTGGTAGTGCCGGCCCTGGGTCAGGTTAGTGTAGTAATGCAGTCTTGAGTCCTAGTATGACCCACTAGATGTGGAGTAATATCCAAGTGTTTTTGTTTGTCCAGATAGAAATTGATAATTATACAAAGTAATTACATCCACTACATCCATCTTGGGCGCAATGTAATAGGGTGTGAGAGATTTTTTGAGTTTTTTAAAGTGGCAATCATTTACATGGCAAGACCAGGTTGGATTTGCTATGTAAATGATTTGATATGCGGTTAGCATACCGCTTGTCGGGATCCCGGCTGTCACAATACCGATGCCGGGATCCCAACTGGGGCACCATACCGCCGCCGGTATACCAGCGATGTAGGTGATTCTCCCTCTATGGGTGTCCACAACACCCATAGAGGGAGATTAGAACCTGTGGTGAGCAAAGCTCACCATCGAGCCCGCCAGTGGCTTAGTTGCGCTCACCACCCTGCCGGCATTCCACCGCTCGGGATGCAGATGTCTGTATACTGACCTTCGGCATCCCTTGTGGCGGGATACCATACCGATCCCAATGATTCATACTTGCCTACTTTTGGAAAGTAGTTTCAGAGAGATTGTAGATGTTAGAATGCACAGCACGCCATTGAGTGGGCGTGTCATGTTCCACCCAAGGGGCGTGTCTAGCTCCACCTATGGGCATATCTATTTCCACTCAGCGGTGTGTCCTGCAGTGGCAGGTGAAAACTATAGTATGAAGAGCAGCATACCACCAGAGCAGGTCTGTGTATGGGTAGTATACTACCAGAAGTTGTACAGTCGAAGATGGCAATCATATATCATGTGTTATTCCCTTTATGTATGGTTGCAATATGATTGATGGTTGTGAAATATTTGTATATAATAATGTTTTCACTCATGCTGAAAAATGATAAATAAAAAAAATCCTGTACCTCATTTGTTTTTTTGGGATTATATTTTTACATGGTTTTATTGTCAGTGCATATGGGCAGAGAAATACATAGCAAATACATACTACATATAGAAACCTGGACACATTCATTTATTGCCTACCACATATCTTCCTTTACTAACCCATTCACTCAAATAGAACCTCTACCCACTACTGCTCCAACCAGACATCCATATCTTCTCCCTAGTGATGTATGCCCTCAGGGCATAAAAAATGTAATACATTTTCTCGGTGATAAAGAACCAATCAGATCCTGTCATTTTTCAAACCCAGCCTGTTACATGGCAGTTAGGAGCTGATTGGCTGGCATTTTTTCACCATGAAATGTATCACTTCTCAAGGTGTAGTACATCTCCCCCTCAATGAGCTCCAAGTAATGGAAGTCAGGCCCCATAAATATATAGAATAATTACTATCAATGCTCTGAGGTGCTGACAGCCACAAGAACTTAAAATTAAGGGCTTCAATTTCTAATAAATTAAATTACGGCTTGAACAAAATATTTAAAACCGTTATATCCTTAATATAACCTTAGTATATACTTAATGGAACAAAACAACAAAACGTGCTCATTTACATAAAAAAAAATATTTAAAGCACAATGACCAAACTTAGCATGTTAACCATATAAAAGTAAACGCTGTTTTATAAAATACAGTCCTAGCGGGACAATTTATCACAGTTTCTCTTATCTTTATGCTTTCTTAAAAAGTTACAAAGTTTAGCATGGCTCAACTGTCAATGAAAATAATCAAGGATTAAGACGTACTTAAGACCAGTTGTTTTCCAACTCCAGTTCTCAGAGAAACCTAACAGTGCAAGTTTTCCATAATCCAGTGTCATTACAGACTGATACATTTTTTTTTTTTAAAGATGTCCAGTTAGTAATTATTTCACTTGTGATTATGTGGGGAGACCTGCAAAACATGCACTGTTTGTGTTGCTGAGGAATCTTTGCTTTAAGCCTTAGAGAAAAGATTTCCTTCTGTAAACATTAAAAGCAGCATTCAAAAAGTCAAACAAAAACAATACATTACCTTAGGCATCACTCTATGTTTTCCGCAACTGATAACCTGCAGACTTTGCTTTAGACAAAAGCTCTTTGGAAGGTTTGAATTGTTGACAGCTTAAGGGGGGTATTCAATTAAGTGCTGTTTATTGGACTGGTCAAAAAAACGGCACCAATTCAACACAGAGTATTCAATTTTCTCCCATTTTGAATCCATTTTCGCCCATGCCGTTTCATTATTTATTTATTTTTGTCGACTTGGCATGGGTGAAAATTACGTCATATAACTGGTCAAAAATGTCAACGAATTTGCCAAAACACATATATCGGTGGCGAATTCGCTAATTTGTTGTCCCCTTCTTTGGGACCCTTTTGTTACTGTAAACACAAAAAAAAGACGAGGAGATTTGTTTATCATTCTTATTATGCAATCACTTTGTGTTGTACAGTTTCCTTTCTCTCCTTGTACAAATAAAGAGTTTATAAAACAAAGTTTATGAAAGTGCTGAGACATTCATGAACATTTGCACTTCAATGTAAACAATTATGTTTATCTTCATACATTTGTTTCCAGTAGATGGGCGCACAAGCAGGAATACCTCAGAGGGAGATCGCATTATGTCTCCAGATTTTAAAATTCAAGATAAGAACATCAGAGAAGATTCTCCTGGAGAAAACCCCATTATTGTAAATGTAAACCTAGCCAATCCCAGTACAGATATGTTATCTGGTCCCTCTAATCATGAGAAATGTTCTCCTGATAATTCAGATCTTGCTATACAAAGTACAGCTCAGAAAGTATTATCTTGTTCTGAATCTGATAAAAGTTCAATACGTCAGTCAGTTCTTGTTGGGCATAAAAAAAACCACACAGGTAAAAAGCCATTTTCATGTTCTGAGTGTGGGAAATGTTTTATACAGAAATCATATTTTGTTAGACATCAGAGAGTTCACACAGGTGATAACCTTTTTTCATGCTCTGAGTGTGGGAAATGTTTTACAAATAAGTCCAGTCTTCTTATACATGAGAGACTTCACACAGGTGAGAAACCATTTTCATGTTCTGACTGTGGGAAATGTTTTACACATAAATCATGTCTTGTGGCACATCAAAGGTCACACACAAGGGAGGGACTGTTTAAATGTTCTGAGTGTGGGAAATGTTTTACATATAAATCCCATCTTGTTACACATCAGAGATCTCACACAGGTGAGAATCTTTTTTCATGCTCTGAGTGTGGAAAATGTTTTATACAGAAATCCCACCTTGTTGTACATCAGAGATCGCACACAGGTGAAAAGCCATATGCATGCTCTGAGTGTGGGAAATGTTATATACAGAAATCCAGTCTTGTTTCACATAAGAGAGTTCACACAGGTGAGAAACCATTTACATGCTCTGAGTGTGGAAAATGTTTTGCATATAAAACATATCTTGTTGCACATGAGAGAAGTCACACAGGGGAGAAACCATTTACATGCTCTGAGTGTGGGAAAAGTTTTAGTCAGAAACCCAATCTTGATGAACATGAGAGATGTCACACCGGTGAGAAACCATATAAATGCTCTGAATGTGGGAAATGTTTTAGATACAAATCACATTTTCGTAAACATCAGAAAACTCACACAGGAGAAATACATTGTCAGTGAACTGATATGCATGAAACCGGGTAGCATCAATACTGATTATTAAGTACTAGTTACCAGCCAGTCAAAAGGACAGAAAATTGTTGCGGCAACAAAAAGTCCCATATCTATTCGCCTGCATCTACCTCTATTACTGAAAGCACCTAAGCAGTTGTACCCTATTATGTGAGTGCTGGTTCGAGACCGCCTCTCTCAAAATATATATACACTGCTCAAAAAAATAAAGGGAACACTTAAACAACACAATGTAACTCCAAGTTAATCACACTTCTGTGAAATCAAACTGTCCACTTAGGAAGCAACACTGATTGACAACCAATTTCACATGCTGTTGTGCAAATGGAATAGACAACAGGTGGAAATTATAGGCAATTAGCAAGACACCCCCAATAAAGAAGTTGTTCTGCAGGTGGTGACCACAGACCACTTCTCAGCTTCTATGCTTTCTGGCTGATGTTTTGGTCACTTTTGAAAGCTGGCGGTGCTTTCACTTTAGTGGTAGCATGAGACAGAGTCTACAACCCACACAAGTGGCTCAGGTAGTGCAGCTCATCCAGGATGGCACATCAATGCGAGCTGTGGCAAGAAGGTTTGCTGTGTCTGTCAGCGTAGTGTCCAGAGCATGGAGGCGCTACCAGGAGACAGGCCAGTACATCAGGAGATGTGGAGGAGGCCGTAGTAGGGCAACAACCCAGCAGCAGGACCGCTACCTCCGCCTTTGTGCAAGGAGGAACAGGAGGAGCACTGCCAGAGCCCTGCAAAATGACCTCCAGCAAATGTGCATGTGTCTACTCAAACGATCAGAAACAGACTGCATGAGGGTGGTATGAGGGCCCGACGTCCACAGTTGGGGGTTGTGCATACAACCCAACACCGTGCAGGACGTTTGGCATTTGCCAGAGACCACCAAGATTGGCAAATTCGCCACCGGCGCCCTGTGCTCTTCACAGATGAAAGCAGGTTCTCACTGAGCACATGTGACAGAGTCTGGAGACGCCAAGGAGAACGTTCTGCTGCCTGCAACATCCTCCAGCATGACCGGTTTGGCAGTGGGTCAGTAATGGTGTGGGGTGGCCTTTCTTTGGGGGGCCACACAGCCCTCCATGTGCTTGCCAGAGGTAGCCTGACTGCCATTAGGTACCGAGATGAGATCATCAGACCCCTTGTGAGGCCATATGCTGGTGCGGTTAGCCCTGGGTCCTCCTAATGCAAGACAATGCTATACCTCATGTGGCTGGAGTGTGTCAGCAGTTCCTGCAAGACGAAGGCATTGATGCTATGGACTAGCCTGCCCATTCCCCAGACCTGAATCCAATTGAGCACATCTGGTCTGTCCAGGAAATGGCGGATGCTTTAGTCCAGGTCTGGGAGGAGATCCCTCAGGAGACCATCCGCCACCTCATCAGGAGCATGCCCAGGCATTGTAGGGAGGTCATACAGGCACGTGGAGGCCACACACATTACTGAGCCTCATTTTGACTTGTTTTAAGGACAATACATCAAAGTTGGATCAGCCTGTAGTGTGTTTATCCACTTTAATTTTGAGTGTGACTCCAAATCCAGACCTCCATGGGTTAATACATTTGATTTCCATTGATAATTTTTGTGTGATTTTGTTGTCGGCACATTCAACTATGTAAAGAACAAAGTATTTAATAAGAATATTTCATTCATTCAGATCTAGGATGTGTTATTTCAGTGTTCCCTTTATTTTTTTGAGCAGTATATATATATATATATATATAATGTTATTACCATTACAGACATGCATGTAATGTGAGTACTCTAAGTATGACGAACAGATCACTCAGGTGTGGAATGTATTGCGGTGTATTATTCTATTAGATATCGCTATCACAGTAATAGCAGACCACATGTTTGGTATATAGATTCCTAAGTAAAATCTAATCCCTGCAATGTTCAGGTGATATAGGGGTGCATGTATGTGATATGATATAGGGGCGCATGGATGTTATGTGATATAGGGGCACATGTATGTGATGTGATATAGGGGTGCATGTATGTGATGTGATATAGGGGCGCATGGATGTGATGTGGTATAGGGGCGCATGGATGTTATGTGGTATAGGGGTGAATATAGAGTTGGGCTTAAATGTATTTGCTCTTTTTTTAACACGCATGCGTTACAAATAGGTGTAGCCATGCTGACTGAGATGCATTGTGATCGTCTCCTCATACTATAGGGGCGCAGCCCACAAGCCTGGCACCATGCATCTTTTATGAGGCACATTTCTCATTTGGGAGTTAGATGCCCAACACCACTTGAGCCTCATACTTTGGGATATTGTACACAATTACACTGTACGTCATACTCCGCATGAGTGCAAGATAATGTGTTCCCATGGGGCAGATGCAAATTTCTGATGCTATGTGGCAGGTTTTGTACAGATGCACCCATTATATAAACATGAGGCACATAGCATACCTCCCAACATGACCCTCTCCAGGAAGGACAGAATGCTCTGCTCCTGGACCTCCCTCTTAATTTATTATTGCCTTCACCTGTGGTGAACCACCTTTCTTATCCATTAACCTGTTTAACACAGGTGCCGGCAATCATTAATTAAGAGAAAAGTCCAGAAGCAGAGCATGGTGTCCCTTGTGGAGAGGGTCATGTTGGGAGGTATGCACATAGTAACAGTAATTCTTGGTGTCTCCTTAGACATAAAGCTTTAATGAGCAGTGATATCACAGAGGTTACTGTAAAGCAGTAGCAGTGTTCAGAGCAATCATTTGTGTTGTATATTTAACTCTCGGCACTCACAAGGTAATCTGTGTATTGACCCTGTAAACCAGTGTTTCCCAACCACGGTCCTCAAAGCACGCTAACAGTCCTGGTTTTAATAATATCCAGGCTTGAACACAGGTGACTTAATTACTACCTCAGTTATTTTGATTTAACCATCCATGCTGAAGCCTGGATATCACTAAAACCTGCTCTGTTGGTGTGCCTTGAGGACCGCGGTTCGGAATGCCTGCTGTAAAGCATAGGTCTGCAAACTCGGTCCTCATTACCCCACACAGTGCATGTTTTGTAGGTAACCCAGCAGGTGCACAGGTGTATTAATTACTCACAGACACATTTTAAAAGGTCAGCAGGTGGAGTTAATTATTTCACTTGTGATTCTGTGAGACCTGCAAAACATGCACTGTGTGGGGTGAGGACAGAGTTTGCAGACCTATACTGTAAACCAGGGCTGGCCAAACCGGTCCTCGAGATCTACCAACAGTTCATGTTTTCCAGGCCTCCTGGAGACCTGTAGAATTGTCAGTTAGGAATGAATGCAGCACATCTTAATTAGTAATGACTACACCTGTGCACCAGCTAGGAGGTCTGGAAAATGTGAACTGTTGGTAGATCTCGAGGACTGGTTTGGCCAGCCCTGCTGTAAACCATACTTGCCTACCTGACCCTCTCCATGAGGGAGAAAATGCTCTGTTCCTGGACTTTCCTGGTAATGTATGATTGCCATCACCTGTGGTGAAACACCTTTCTTATCAATTAACTAGCTTACCACAGGTGATGGCAATCATACATTATCAGGAAAGTCCGGGAACAGAGCATTTTCTCCCTCATGGAGAGGGTCAGGTAGGCAAGTATGCTGTAAACCAGGGCTGGCCAAACTGGTCCTCGAGATCTACCAACAGTTCATGTTTTCCAGGCCTCCTGGAGATCTTTAGAATTGTCAGTTAGGAATGAATGCAGCACATCTTAATTAGTAATGATTACACCTGTGCACCAGCTAGGTGGTCTGGAAAATGTGAACTGTTGGTAGATCTCGAGGACTGGTTTGGCCAGCCCTGCTGTAAACAGTAGACCACAGGTTCTCAAACTCGGTCCTCAGGACCCCACACAGTGCATATTTTGCAGGTCTCACAGAATCACAAGTGAAATAATTAGCTCCACCTGTGGACCTTTTAAAATGTGTCAGTGAGTAATTAATACAGTTGTGTACTTGCTGGGTTACCTGCAAAACATGCACTGTGTGGGGTCCTGAGGACCGAGTTTGAGAACCACTGCCGTAGACTGATAGATCATAGGTTCTCAAACTCGGTCCTCAGGACCCCACACAGTGAATGTTTTGCAGGTAACCCAGCAGGTGCACAGGTGTATTAATTACTCACTAACACATTTTAAAAGGCCCACAGGTGGAACTAATTATTTCACTTGTGATTCTGTGAGGAGGACTGCAAAACATGCACTGTGTGGGGTCCTGAGGACCGAGTTTGAGAACCTCTGTGATAGATGTTCTTGTGTATAATTTTGGGGAGACAAGAAGGCATTAAATAACATACAATATGAATAAATAATTTTAATCCCGCCGAGATAATTGTTTGACTGTAATATGGAACTCTTGATATGCAGTCACAGAAATGGCTTAAATCCTGGGTCTTCAAACTGTGGCCCTCCAGTTGCTGTGGAACTACATATCCCAGCAAGCCCTGCCTCAGTTTTAGCATATCTTATTCTTAATAGCAAAACTATGGCAGGGCATGCTGGGATGAATAGTTCCACAGCAGCTGGAGGGCCACAGGTTGAAGACCCATGGTTTAAATCATAGGTTCTCAAACTCGGTCCTCAGGACCCCACACTGTGCATGTTTTGCAGGTCTCCTCACAGAATCACAAGTGACATAATTAGCTCCACCTGTGGACCTTTTAAAATGTGTCAGTGAGTAATTAATACACCTGTGCACCTGCTGGGTTACCTGCAAAACATGCACTGTGTGGGGTCCTGAGGACCGAGTTTGAGAACCTGTGGTTTAAATTATGGTATGAATATCTGTAAAGGATTTCCTTCCAGGTAACAGGCTTTAAAAGTCAGGGAGGAAACGGATTCTCTTTTGGAAGGGACTAATTGCCACAGGGAAGCACTATTATACCTCTGTATAGTACAGAGACACCAGTCTGTATGTCTCCCCTACTAACCCATTGTTACCACTGCATAAGTGCAGTGGTAACAACATTGTTTCATGTTTTTCTTTGAAAACAAAGATATAGGGGGAGATTATCAAATCTTGGAGAGAGATAAAATGGAGAAGTTGCTCATAGCAACCAATCCCTTTTTAACGGCCATTTATCTACCACAGACTGTAAAATGGCAGTAGCTAATTGGTTGCTATGGGCAACTTCTCCACTTCATCAATCTCCCAGATTTGATAAATCTCCCCCTTAGTTCTTGGCTGCAGACTCAATGACAAGTCTCCCTGTAAGATTATGGACATCTAGGAAGGGTAATTCCTGTGAGATCTCACCTAGAGGTGGCAGGAGATGTCTGGCCATGTTATCTGCTGAATGTTACAAAGTACTCACAAGTCTGATTGCTACGGTGTATCATTTTGCTGAGTGTGGGCATTTGGGCATAAGTAGTGGCTGTGTCACAACTGAGGGCCTGAGCTGACGGAGGCAGCCTCAGTTGTAAGGGCTGAGATGTAACGGAACCTGGGAGGTTGTATCAGACCCCTAGACATGTAAGTAACATGTAGAATAACTGCCCGAAGGCGTGACCACGACAACCAGGATAAAAGTCAATGATGTTTATTATGACAAACTCCGTAACACAGCAGCAGTAAAGGAAACATAAAAGTCAACAGAGGATAAATACAATTCCTGGGTACTACAGGGTGGCAAGGGCCACAGGCACTGGTAGTGTGAGACAGTTCTTATAATCTTCTAGTTGGAAAGTCCTTACCAGGCCTGACTGTAGCAATGGAGAGAACCCAGGATCGTACCAGCTGGTGTTCCAGGAAAGGCTGGGCTGCTGAAGATAAAACGGCTGCTGTGGATACTGGCTGGAACCAGACTGTTGTTGGTACGGAGTGGATACTGGCTGGAACCAGTTAAATAATAAACGAACTTGAGAGCGATGAAATAATAATGAAGTTTGGAGTTTGAGAGCGGTGAAATAATAATACCGGTGGAGAGTGGTAAACTGCAGAAAGGACACCGGCCCTTTAAGAGAAGCTGTACACTGCTGGAAGCTGGGCTGGAAGCAGGTGATTGATAATGAAGTTTGGAGTTTGAGAGCGGTGAAATAATAATACCGGTGGAGAGTGGTAAACTGCAGAAAGGACACCGGCCCTTTAAGAGAAGCTGTACACTGCTGGAAGCTGGGCTGGAAGCAGGTGATTGTTGTAACTGGAAACAGGTGAGTCCAGAATGGATCGGAGAGTCAGGCTACACCGCAGATGGAATGCTGGTGCGGGTCTCTATAGCAGAAGTCTGGAGACAGGAGCTGGAACCTGGAAGACAACCACAGGAGAGAGACAAACTGGAACTAGGTTAGACAACCAAAGCACTGACGCCTTCCTTGCTCAGGCACAGCTTACTTATACCTGCAGCAAGGAAGGGGTTGGCTAGGCAATTATGCAAATCAACAATACAGACAGCAGATTGGTGGAAATGATCAGATGACAAAATCCAAGATGGCTGCGCCCATGCAGACACTTGGAGGGAAGTTTGGTTTGTAATCCATGTGAGAATTGAAACAGTAATGGCGACGCCGGCCACAGGAGACAGGAGACGCCAGACTGACAAGCGCACATTTAACCACGCGGGCACAGCGGAGGCCGCGGCTGATGAAATCACCACTCTGACATTCTGCATGTGGAAACTCAGGAACAGCGGGATCCGGTCCTGGAACGCTGAGCCAGCCTTAGGAGGCATCTGAAGGGTAAGTAATGGCGTCCAGATACCCGGATCGTGACAGCACCCCCCCCCCTTTAGGAGTGGCCCCAGGACACTTCTTAGGCTTTAAAGGAAACTTTGCATGGAAATTTCGGACCAAGGCAGGAGCATGGACGTCTGAGGCATTGGTCCAAGAGCGTTCTTCAGGACCATAGCCCTTCCAGTCAATGAGGTATTGTAACTGACCGTAACGGAAACGTGAGTCCAAAATCTTGGCCACCTCGTACACGACTCCCCGTTGAGTCTGAACTTTGGGAGCTGGAGGTAGTGCGGAATGAAACCGATTCAGGATCAGCGGTTTCAACAAAGAAACATGAAATGTCCTGGGTATTTTCAAGAAGGATGGTAACTGTAACCTGTAGGCAACAGGATTGATGACTTGTTCAATCTTGAAGGGTCCGATGTAGCGAGGTGCAAATTTCGTGCTGGGAACTCTCAACCTCAAATTCTTTGTGGACAGCCACACACGATCACCCACCTTGAGAGCAGGAACCGCTCTACGCTTCCTATCGGCAAACTTCTTATACCTGAATGAGGCTTTAAGCAGGACTGCGCGGACGTTCCTCCAGTTATTTGAAAACTGACGCAAGGTGACATCCACTGCTGGAACAGAAGTTGCGGGAAGCGGTTGGAATTCTGGGACTTTAGGGTGGAATCCATAATTAATGAAGAATGGTGTAGAAGAAGATGAGGAATGGTATTGATTGTTGTGGCTGAACTCGGCCCAAGGAAGGAGTTGAACCCAGTCATCTTGAGAGGAAGACACATATATACGGAGGAAGGCCTCCAAGTCCTGATTCACCCTCTCGGTTTGACCATTGGTCTGAGGATGGTAAGCCGTGGAAAACTTTAACTTGACTTGGAGGGCTTGACACAAACTTCACCAAAATTTGGCTACAAATTGTACTCCACGATCCGAGATGATCTCTTCAGGAAGACCGTGAAGTCGGAAGATCTCTTGTATAAACACTTGAGCCAACTTGGAAGCTGACGGAAGACCGGTGAGAGGGATGAAATGTGCCATCTTGGTGAACCAGTCAACTACCACCCAGATGGTATTAAACTTGTTGCAGATAGGTAGATCGGAAACAAAGTCCATCGACAAATGGGTCCAAGGTCGACGGGGGAACAGATAATGGAACCAGTTGCCCCGCAGGCGACTGGCGGGAGACTTTGTGTTGGGCACACTTTGGGCAGGAGGCAATAAATTCCATAACGTCCTTCTTCAGAGTTGGCCACCAGTAGGACCTAGAAATAAATTCAAGGGTTTTCTGAATGCCTGTATGTCCAGCAAAACGGGAAGCATGGGCCCAATGCATGAGCTTCTTCCTTAGAACTGGCTTAACAAAACTTTTCCCTGGTGGAGGCGTAGAGTCCATCCCTACCGTGGAGAATGCCAACGGATTAATAATAGGATGCTTGTCTGCAGACTCGGACTCATTTTCTTGCTCCCATGAGCGGGAAAGGGCATCGGCCTTACGATTCTGAGAACCCGGACAGAACTGGAGTTTAAAGTCAAACCTGGAGAAGAAAAGTGCCCATCTGGCCTGACGAGGATTCAGACATTGTGCGCCTTTGAGATATAAAAGATTTTTGTGGTCGGTAAGTATGGTGATTGAGTGGGAAGCTCCCTCCAACAGGTATCTCCACTCCTCCAGAGCGAGCTTGATGGCTAGCAACTCCTGATCGCCAATGGCATAGTTGCGCTCAGCTGGGGAGAACTTCCGGGAGAAGAAACTGCAAGGATGTAGATGTCCATCTTTGGCCCTCTGGGATAACACTGCTCCTACTCCAACGGAGGAGGCATCTACCTCTAAGATAAAAGGAGAGTCGGTGTCGGGCTGTTTCAGAACTGGTGCAGAGATGAACCGTTGCTTCAGAAGGTGAAAGGCCTGTGTAGCTTCCTCGGACCACTTGGACGGATTAGCACCTTTCTTGGTTAATGCAGTGATAGGCGCCACAATGGTGGAAAAGTCTCGTATAAATTTTCTATAATAATTGGCGAACCCTAAGAACCTCTGGACCCCTTTGAGGCTTAAGGGTATAGGCCAATTCTGGATTGCTTGGAGTTTCTCAGGATCCATCTCTAGTCCGGAACCGGACACAATGTAACCTAGAAACGGAATGGTTTTAACTTCAAACACACACTTCTCCAATTTACAATAGAGGTGATTGACACGGAGACGGGAAAGAACCTCTTTTACCCAGAAACGATGATCTTCGAGATTATTAGCAAAGATGAGGATGTCGTCTAGATAAACCACGACATGGCGGTACAAGATGTCCCTGAAAATCTCATTCACGAAGTGCTGGAAGACTGCTGGAGCGTTGCTCAATCCGAAGGGCATGACGAGGTACTCATAATGTCCGTCACGGGTGTTAAAGGCGGTCTTCCACTCGTCACCCTCACGGATTCGGATGAGATTGTAGGCACCCCTCAAGTCCAGCTTTGTGAAAATGGTTGCACCACTAACTCTATCAAAGAGCTCGGTAATCAGGGGTAAAGGGTATCGGTTCTTGACGGTAATGTCGTTCAGACCTCTGTAGTCGATGCACGGACGCAGACCACCGTCTTTCTTCTTAACGAAGAAGAAGCCTGTGCCGGCTGGAGAAGAAGATGGTTGGATGAAACCCTTCGCCAGGTTCTCTTTGATGTACTCTTCCATGGAGTGTGTCTCGGGCAGAGACAACGGATAAGTTCGGCCTCGCGGTGGAACCTTCCCTGGAATGAGGTCGATTGGGCAGTCCCATTCTCTATGAGGAGGAAGGATATCAGCAGAGGCTTTACTGAACACATCCGTGAAGTCTTGATATGGAGGAGGCGGAACATCAGTTGACCTGGGGAAGGAAGAACAAACAGGAAGAACTTTGGCTAAACACGTCTCAGCACAGGAGGGACCCCATGCCAGTATTTGCGTAGTCGTCCAGTCAATTGATGGGTTGTGGAGACGGAGCCATGGAAGGCCTAAAACCACTGGATGTGTGGCTCTTGGAATCACTAAAAAAGAAATATACTCAGAATGAAGAACTCCCACTCTCAGACGAACTGGAAGAGTCCTTAAGGAAATGACTGCGTCAAAAATCTTGCTGCCATCCACGGCAGTCACAGAGATGGACGAGGACAGTCTCTCGGTGGGTAGGGACCACCGTTTAACATAAGCTTCGGTTATGAAATTCCCAGCTGCTCCGGAATCAAGGAGGGCAATGACGTTCCTGTAACGTTGAGCAATTTGGAGCGACACTGGGAGGTTACAGTCATGAGGAGATGGAGAGGAGATCATTACTCCTAGCCGGCCCTCTCCTTGGTGAGCTAGGATCTGGAGTTTCCCGGACGTTTGGGACAGGCATTGATAGTGTGCGACAGAGCTGCACAGTAGAGACAGAGAGACTCAGAGAGACGTCTTCGGCGCTCAGCGGGAGATAGACGGGAACGACTAATTTGCATAGGCTCATCCTTGGATGGAGATGGTTGACGAGGAGGAGGAGCAGAAGATTTAGGAGTAGATGATCTTCCTCGCTCGATTGCTCTCTCTCTGAAACGTAGATCAACCTTCGTGCAAAGAGAAATTAGCTCATCCAACTTAGAGGGCAAGTCTCTGGTAGCTAACTCATCCTTGATGCGTTCTGATAAGCCATGCCAGAATGCAGCATACAGGGCCTCGTCGTTCCATGCCAGTTCGGATGCCAGGATTTTAAACTGTATAAGATACTGTCCCACAGTGCGTGTTCCCTGGCGTAAACGGAGAATCTCAGATGAAGCAGATGTTATCCGGCCTGGCTCGTCGAAGATGCGCCTGAATGTAGCTACAAAGTCAGTATAGGAGGATAGCAGGGGATCAGACTTCTCCCATAAAGGTGATGCCCAGTCAAGGGCTGAGCCACTGAGAAGGGAGATGATATAGGCAATTTTGGTACGGTCACTGAAGAAAATGCCAGGTAGAAGCTCAAAGTGGATTTCACATTGATTGAGAAATCCCCTGCAGAACCTTGGAGATCCATCAAATTTTGCTGGCGTTGGAAGATGAAGATGTGGACTGGAAATGGGTAAGGTAGGTGGGGTTACAGCTGGTGTCACTGTAGTGGACGCACCGGACGTGCCAGGTCCACGGAGGGTCGTTTGAATCCCATCCAGCCGTGTAGAGAGATCCTGGAGACAGCGGATGATGTGGCCCTGTGCAGCCTCCTGATGTTCAAGTCGGGCTGCCAGTTCTTGCATCGGCCTGGTCGCTTGATCCTGGTCTCCGGCTGGATTCATTAGGTCAGTGCTTACTGTCACAACTGAGGGCCTGAGCTGACGGGAGGCAGCCTCAGTTGTAGGGGCTGAGATGTAACGGAACCTGGGAGGTTGTATCAGATCCCTAGACATGTAAGTAACATGTAGAATAACTGCCCGAAGGCGTGACCACGACAACCAGGATAAAAGTCAATGATGTTTATTATGACAAACTCCGTAACACAGCAGCAGTAAAGGAAACATAAAAGTTAACAGAGGATAAATACAATTCCTGGGTACTACAGGGTGGCAAGGGCCACAGGCACTGGTAGTGTGAGACAGTTCTTATAATCTTCTAGTTGGAAAGTCCTTACCAGGCCTGACTGTAGCAATGGAGAGAACCCAGGATCGTACCAGCTGGTGTTCCAGGAAAGGCTGGGCTGCTGAAGATAAAACGGCTGCTGTGGATACTGGCTGGAACCAGACTGTTGTTGGTACGGAGTGGATACTGGCTGGAACCAGTTAAATATTAAACGAACTTGAGAGCGATGAAATAATAATGAAGTTTGTAGTTTGAAAGCGGTGAAATAATAATACCGGTGGAGAGTGGTAAACTGCAGAAAGGACACCGGCCCTTTAAGAGAAGCTGTACACTGCTGGAAGCTGGGCTGGAAGCAGGTGATTGATAATGAAGTTTGGAGTTTGAGAGCGGTGAAATAATAATACCGGTGGAGAGTGGTAAACTGCAGAAAGGACACCGGCCCTTTAAGAGAAGTAGTACACTGCTGGAAGCTGGGCTGGAAGCAGGTGATTGTTGTAACTGGAAACAGGTGAGTCCAGAATGGATCGGAGAGTCAGGCTACACCGCAGATGGAATGCTGGTGCGGGTCTCTATAGCAGAAGTCTGGAGACAGGAGCTGGAACCTGGAAGACAACCACAGGAGAGAGACAAACTGGAACTAGGTTAGACAACCAAAGCACTGACGCCTTCCTTGCTCAGGCACAGCTTACTTATACCTGCAGCAAGGAAGGGGTTGGCTAGGCAATTATGCAAATCAACAATACAGACAGCAGATTGGTGGAAATGATCAGATGACAAAATCCAAGATGGCTGCGCCCATGCAGACACTTGGAGGGAAGTTTGGTTTGTAATTCATGTGAGAATTGAAACAGTAATGGCGACGCCGGCCACAGGAGACAGGAGACGCCAGACTGACAAGCGCACATTTAACCACGCGGGCACAGCGGAGGCCGCGGCTGATGAAATCACCACTCTGACATTCTGCATGTGGAAACTCAGGAACAGCGGGATCCGGTCCTGGAACGCTGAGCCAGCCTTAGGAGGCATCTGAAGGGTAAGTAATGGCGTCCAGATACCCGGATCGTGACAGGCTGTTGCTATGACTTGCGTAGTGTGGGGATGTCCAAAAGTGTGTAGTATAGAAGGAAAGGTTCCCTAATATAGGTGCAGATTGTGCAGGGAGGATGTAAGAGAGCTCTCTGCTGCTGCACACGGACTTGCCACTTCCCAGTAACCATAGGAAACAATGTACACGGAAGCGGGGCTGTGTGTTTAATTAAAACACTATGCCTAGATTTATCAAGCCTTGGAGAGTGATAAATTGCAAAGTGATAAAGTACCAACCAATCAGCTCCTAACTGCCATGTTACAGGCTGTGTTTGAACAATGACAACTAGGAGCTGATTGGTTGGTACTTTATTACCATGCAATTTATCACTATCCAAGGCTGGATAAATCTAGGCATGAATTTAAATCAATATTATTAATAGAAATTTCTAAAAACAATACTATGTGACCTGACCATAACAATCAATGAAATAGTGCTGAAGTCCAGTCAGTCAGGAATTGTGTGTGTCCCTTTATTAGATAGTAAGCGGCTCAGTTATTTGATAGTAAGCGGCTCAGTTATTAGATAGTTAGCGGCTCAGTTATTAGATAGTAAGCGGCTCAGTTATTAGATAGTAAGCGGCTCAGTTATTAGATAGTAAGCGGCTCAGTTATTAGATAGTAAGCGGCTCAGTTATTAGATAGTAAGTAGCTCAGTTATTAGATAGTAAGCGGCTCAGTTATTAGATAGTAAGCTGCTCAGTTATTAGATAGTAAGTGGCTCAGTTATTAGATAGTAAGTGGCCAGGTTAGTGTATTAATGCAGTCTTGAATTTTAGTATGACCCACTAGATGTGGAGTACTATCCAAGTGTTTTTGTTTGTCTGGATAGAAATGGATAACCATACAAAGTAATCACATCCACTACATACATCTTGGGGTAATGTAAGGTATCCATTTGGGTGGTCGACCATGTTATGGTCGACAGTCATTAGGTCGACCACTATTGGTCGACATTGCCATGGTCGACATGGACACATGGACGACACATGAAAATGATTGACACATGACAGGTCGACATGCCTTTAAAAAAACAAAAGATTTTAAAATGTTTCTTACTTTACCATCCACATGGACTACGATTGGGAATAGCAACCTTCGCGAGCCATGCATGGGGACGCGGTACACTAATTGGGGTTCCTGGTCATGTTACGGGAAAAATGATGCCAAGAACAGTTCAAAAATCCATGTCAACCTTTTCATGTGTCGACGATTAGTCCATGTTGACTAATAGTGGTCGACCTAATGACTGTCAACCTTAACATGGTTGACCATTCATACTGGAACTGGAATGTAATAGGGTGAGATTTTGTGAGACTTTTCCTGTTTTTTTAGGTTGGTTTGGCCATGTAAATGATTCGGTATGAGGTTAGCATACTGCTCGTCGGGCCCGCAAGTGGCTTAGTTGTGCTTGCCCCCCCTGCCGGCATTCCACCACTCGGGATGCAGATGTCGGTATACTGAGCTTCGGCATCCCGTGTGGCGGGATACCATACCGATCCCAATGATTCATACTTTCCTACTTTTGAAAAGTAGTTTCTGGGAGATTGTAGATGTTAGCAGAATGTGCAGCCCGCCATTGAGTGGGCGTGCCATGTTCTACCCAAGGGGCGTGTCTAGCTCCACTTATGGGCGTATCTATTTCAACTCAGGGGGGTGTCCTGCAGTGGCAGGGGAAAACTATAGTATGAGGAGCAGCATACCACCAGAGCAGGTCTGTGTATGGGTAGCATACTACCAGAAGTTGTACAGTCAAAAATAACAATCATATATCATGTGTTATTCCCTTTATGTATGGTTGCAATATGATTGATGGTTGTGAAATATTTGTATATAATGTGTTTTCAGTCAAGGCGAAAAATTATAATAATAAGAGAAAAAATCCTGTACCTCATTTGTTTTTTGGGATTTCATCTTTGCATGGGTTTAAAGGTTTATTGTCAGTGCATATGGGCAGAGAAAGACATAGCAAATACATACTACATATAGAAACCTAAACACATTCATTTATTGCCTAACCTTCTAGCACATATCTTCATTTAGTAACCTATTCACTCAAATAGGGGTGTGGATCACTAGGTCGACCACTATTGGTCGACAGTGACTAGGTCGACACCTGAAATAGGTCGACATGATCTTTAGGTCTACATGGAAAAAGGTCGTCGTGAGTTTTTGCATTTTTTGGGGTGTCGTTTTCTTTGTGAAGTGACCGGGAACCCCAATTACATAGTTAATGAGGTTGAAAAGAGGCAAAATGCCCATCGGGTTCAACCTGTATTCTGTATTATGCAGTGCACATTATAATGCACCAATGGTTTCATACCTATTGACAACTATATGTTGTATCACTCCCATATACTTAATGTCAATATATTAAATGCTATAGCCTTGGATACTTTTTTCAGCTAGAAAACTGTCCAATCCATTTTTAAATGCATTTACAGAGTCCGCCATTATTACCTTCTCCGGCAGGGAGTTACAAATCCTTATTGCCCTTATGGTGAAGAACCCTTTCCTACATTTTGTATGGAATTCTCTCTCCTCTAGCCTCAGTGAGTGCCCACGTGTCCTATACAGAGTTCTATTAATAAACAAATCCACTGCTAACTCTACATATTTGAAGATAATGTCTCCTCTTAGTCTCCTCTTTTCAAGGGAATACATATTTAACCTAGTAAGCCTTTCCTCATACTACAGTGTCTCTAACCCTTTAATAAGTTTAGTAGCTCGCCTTTGAACTCTTTCGAGCTCCCCAAAATCTTTTTAATAATATGGTGCCAAAAATTGAACACAATATTCCAGATGCGGACCTACCAATGATTTATACAGAGGCAAGATTACATCCTCGTCACTTGTCTCAATACCCCGTTTTATGCACGCAAGCACTTTACTTGCCTTCTTTGCTGCATTCTGACATTGTGTACTGTTATTAAGCCTATTATCTATGAGCACCCCCAAATCTTTTTCCACTACTGTTACCCCTATATTTTCCCCATTAAGTGTGTAGGATGCAAGTTTGTTTTTAATCCCAAAGTGTATAACTTTGCATTTTTCAATATTGAACCTTATTCCCCATTTAAACACCCAGGTTTCAAGTTTAAGTAAGTCATTCTGTAGAGACTCCACATCGATTTCCGAATTAATTACTTTACAGTTTAGTATCATCTGCAAAGATTGACACTGTGCTTCCCAGGCCTATTCCCAGATCACTAATAAATATAAAGGTCGCCGAAAGAGAGACTTGGGTCCACTCGTCCCACTGCAAGAAGGTCACTGACCCTGAGAAAACTCGTGAAAAAGAGCAAGGTGAAGAGAACCTCATATCACTAGAGAGTCTATTCCGGGAAAGCTGAGAGGCAGGACTGTTGAACGGCACCTGAGCACGGAGAGCAACAAGATCAAGGACGGTTGTCGCACCATTTTAATTTTTCACCCCTCCCAGCATTTCCCTTTCTTTTCTCCTCCTTATTTTCCTTCTTTCCCCTAACGAAATGGATCTATCACATGAGCGTGCATTTCGGGTTCTGTTAGTAATACTGTTTTTGCTCAGGACAGTTTGTTTTGGTGAGGGTCCCAGAGAGGTCGAGCAAGGATCTGGAAAGGGTTCTGATGGCGAGTACAAATTTGTAGGATCTTAGGAGCAGCACATCACTCGAGTAAAGACTGGTATCATTAAGTGCTCTGGTAGTCATGGAGCTCAGAGGCAATGTGAGGGGTTATTGTCTGATGAATATTGTATTTGTAGATATTGCGAGAACATAGTCGAAGATGGGTGCATCCAGAGATGTCAGTCCAACTTTAATATCGACCTCGACCAACATCCGTTGAGTGATTACCACTCATTAGTGGGTAAGGTCTTAAACCAGACAGAATGTTGGGTGTGCTCCCAAGTACCTCAAGGACAGAGTAAGTCAGGATTAGTCCTTTATTATCCTTTAACGTTAGATGAGGTACTCGAATTATGGGGTGGGAGACCGGTGGACAAGAAATTCAATATATCTAGGCCCCCTAGCTTGAAGCTCCACCAGTATCATGTAGATAGATCACTAATATGCTTTAATGTTTCCAATTTCTGAAAACCCAGAAATTGGGAAGTAACCTGGAATAACGAGACAATTACCTTTTCACACAGCGGATACAATACCTATTGACTCTGAACTTGTACGCAAGATAGCCAATAGTGGGAGGTATTTTCGGTATAGGTATACACGTGGGAGCAAGACAATGTGGGTTGGAAAGGTATCACATCATCCAACCTGATACTTGTACTGAGCAGATGAGAGAACTAGGGATTGGTTTCTTTACCTGGAAAATTTGCAATATGGTGTTGTTACATTCTGTCCCCTATGTTCTCCCAGATGATGCCTATTTCATATGTGGGAGGAAAGCGTACAAGTGGCTCACTCCGAGCTCTGAGGGGTTGTTACATTGGAAGGGTACTACCAGAGGTCATGACCTTAGAGCACGATAAAATGAAAGACATTCACCGCAACGCTCAGACTCCTTATACTCTTACCCACTATGAACACTTCATCAAGAGACACATCATAGGTGGTCATTCAGAGTCGTTCGCTCGGTAAATTTCATCGCATCGCAGCAATTTTCCGCTTAGTGTGCATGCGCAATGTCCGCACTGCGACTGCGCCAAGTAATTTTGCTATGAAGGTAGTATTTTTACTCACGGCTTTTTCATCGCTCAGGCGATCGTAGTGTGATTGACAGGAAATGGGTGTTTCTGGGCGGAAACAGGCCGTTTTATGGGCGTGTGGGAAAAAACGCTACCGTTTCTGGGAAAAACGGGGGAGTGTCTGGGCGAACGCTGGGTGTGTTTGTGACGTCAAACCAGGAACGACAAGCACTGAACTGGTCGCAGATGCCGAGTAAGTCTGGAGCTACTCAGAAACTGCTAAGAGGTGTGCTAATCGCAATATTGCGAATAAATCGTTCGCAATTTTAAGATGCTAAGATACACTCCCAGTAGGCGGCGGCTTAGCGTGAGCAACTCTGCTAAAATCGCCTTGCGAGCGAACAACTCGGAATGACCTCCATAGATAGGACAGAGCACGCAGCCTCTGATTTGATCCATGAGTCCACCGGGATTCAAATACTTGCATTAGACATCACCCGTACTGCCAGATGAATTAAACATTTTAGGTACATCGATGCGCTTGCGAACTTGATAGATCATATCACTGAGATGTATGATGACACCTTTAGGTATACAGGCAGGGAGTTACAAGCATACAACACGGAGTTGGTCCAGCACAGGATGGTCCTGAATTATGTCACAGTTGTGACGGGTGGGTACTGTGTCACTTTGGCAACTCAATATGGTGTGAAGTGCTGTACGTACATTACGAACAGCACTGACGACCCCACGGAGATCATTGATCAAAGGATGGACGAGATATTGAAGTGGGAGTTCCGGAGAGACACAATCTTACCTTGACAGCTGTGAGTAATGAATTGACCGGCTGGGTCTCATGGTTAAACCCACTCAAATGGTTTTCTGGATTAGGAGAGTGGGTGCAGAATGTAATTGCAAGTGTAGGAAAGTTTCTCCTTTGTATCCTGGGTGTCGTCATAATTAATGGTTTGATATTCAGGTGTGTTCGAATTCTGACGCGGCACAAGCGCAGCACAAATTTGCTGAGTCTAAGGAGCAAGGGCATTGTTACAGCAGCAGATTTGATTTATGATCCATCCATAGAGACAGTGTTATAAGGATTGCAAATGAATTTCATGGCCTGTTTCTTTCACCATTTTTCTCTGTTTCCCCCTTTACCCAGAAACATCCAACCGGAAAAGATGTCAGCCCTACCCAATGTTTATGTGAATGTATTTTTATATATGTGTTTTATCTTCATCTCTGTAACCTCCAGTTAATGGCACACATAGTCGACAGGTGTTATCCACATATACTAGCACTCACATATGTTCCCCCTCCATGTATCATCAACTAAATGTGCTCCCCATTTGTTGGTATTAGAAGATGAAGAGGTGAGGGTTAAAAGCCCTTGCCCGAACGAAGCTCGTTAGTGTTTGTTTGCCCAAGTACAGACCCTTAATACAGGATAAGAAGGATTTAATGTATACTTCGCAATACCTCGAAGCTTACTTAGAACATATACGGCACGATGATACATGCCCCTCAGACATTGATTCATACATACATGCTTTTTACTATCCCACTAGGCTATATATTTCCCACCTACAACTGTCCCCCGATCATCCAAACTTGTATATATTGTGTAGATAATATTTTTAGTGTACTAGTTAAGAGTGGCAGTTATTGATGATTGCCAAAGGGTGGACTGTCGAAGTCGGAAAATATTATGGTACACACATCACGGACAAACTCCACACCGATGGCCTCTGTGCGCGTACTTGTTCGGCCGTGCGTACACATACATGCAAGCTATGTATGACCACTCACGCGGTCTTGCATGTTAGCACGTGGTATGAGTGAATACGGTAGCATACGCATTCGCACAGAAAAGCCATCAAAAGCCATATTCAGTATTTTACCCATATAATGCATAAATCACACACTGATTTATCTTTCTAGTAGCTAGTTACAGTTCACAGATAAATTATCCTCCTAGAAACTCTAGCACAATGTACCAGACTGCCTTGTTTACGCAAAGCTTTGAAATCCTATGAAGAAGGCAAATACCTTTGATTACCCCCATTATTCTAGAGTTGTCCAGTATCTGTCAAAGACAATAAATACTGGATTGTCATCGTCTTATCTGAAGACAGGACAAACAAAAAGACAATATCCAGGAATCTAGTTTAACTGGAGAGAACTCAATTTGCAATAGCTGACAAATGACATACCAGACATTTAGATAGCTAAGGTAATGACATGGATATATGTATATATTGAGGATGGAAATGGAAAATCATATCATGTGTGGGATCATATTGTTCAGAGTCACATAAACAGTAATCTGGTGGGTATAAGAATATTGTCACATATTGCAACAAGTTATTAATACCAGATTAATGTATGATTAAAGTGATGGGTTTAACTGGTCATGGGGCGGGGACTCAGATGCAAACAACAGAAATCACATCTCAAGTCTTAGCCATCACCCACCGCTTGAGCTGACCAATGATCCCTGGTGCACAGGATATGTATAAAAAGTCAGCTGCAGGCCCGGTCACACACAATCTCTGAAGATCATCTACCTTGATGTTTCCCAAGGTCTCCCCAACTGTAATGTTGATATAATGTCCACATTATTGGTAATAACTAGGTCCAGAATGTTATTATTACCTCTGGTTGGGTCCTAGACTAATTGAGACAAGTATTGATCCTTTAATTTGTTTAGAAACCAGCTGCTCCTAGCTTTTACACATGAATCATTACTCCAATTTATATCAGGATAATTGAAATCCCCTATCACTAGGATGTTCCCCATTCCTGCAGCTTTTTCAATTTGCTGCAAGAGTTCCTTCTCATGTATGCTAATATACGGTTGTTTATAGCACGTGCCAATTACTAGTTTTTTGCTTCAATGTCCCCACTTGTTATCACAACCCATATCGATTCCACATTTCTCCAGTCCCCTCGTAAATAACATCTATCAAGTTTGGTTTTAGAGATGGTTTAACATAGAGACATACCCCTTTTGGTAGCCCTATCCCTCCTGAGAAGTGAATATCCCTCCAAATTTGTCATCCCACCATATTTCCATAATACCTATAATATCATATTGATTTTTTGATACAAGCAATTCCAATTCCCCGATTTTACCTGCTAGGCTTCTTGCGTTCGCAAGCATACATTTTAGCTATTTCCCTTGCCCGTTTGTTCTAATGGTATCTTATCATTATTTACAAGTGCCTTTCTAGAATTACTCTTGACTGTTATTCTCCTCCCTCTCTTAGCACCCCATCATACTTAATACAGCCTTTTTTACTGCTATCCCTATTTGACCTATTTGCTATGGACATTTTCTATATACCGTACTGTTGAACTATAATCGTCGTAAATTAATAAATTGGGAATACCATGGGCAATACCTTTGTCAGTAATTCCTGCGTCAATACCCCTGTAATTTCCCTTGCTGGCAGATCTCCCCCCCCCCCCTTCTCCACCCCCATTTTGTTCACTACCCCCATCCTTACTGTTCTCACTGTTTGACCCATAGCTCCTAGCTAAACCCTCCCACCAGGCTCCTAGTTTAAAAGCTCCTCCAACCTCCTAACCATCCTGTCTCCTAGCCCCCTCCGCATTCAGGTGCAATCCATTGTGACAAAAAAGATGGCATCTGACTGAGAAGTCCGCCCAATGTTCCAAGAACACAAACCCCTCCTTCCTACACCAGTCTCTAAGCCACACATTTACCTCCCTAATCTCTCTCTGTCTCCCTGGGCTAGCATGTGGCATTGGTAATATTTTGGAGAATATTACCTTAGATGTCCTTGCCTTAAGTTTCTTGCCTAGTTCCCTATAGTCTTTCTTAAGGACATCCCACCTACCACTAACTTTGTCGTTGGTGCCGACATGCACCAAGACTGCCGGGTCTTTACCAGCCCCTCCCAACAATCTGTCTACCCGGTCCACGATGTGCCGCACCCGAGCGACAACAGACTGTATGGCGATCATGGTCCCGGTAGATTTCCCTGTCTGTGTTCCGGATAATAGAATCCCCTACCACCACAATCTGACTAGGTATTTCACTATCTTTTTTTCTCATCTGTAACAGAGGGACCGCGCCTCTGGTTGCAAGAGTGAACAGTCTCATCCGGTTCAGTCATTTCCTCACTGCTATCCAGAATCTTCGTCCAGTCGGGCGAATTTATTGGGGTTTGGCAGATCGGAGATGTCCTGTCTCCCACTCCCCCTCTTCTTCTTCCTTCTAACCGTGACCCAGCTGTCTACCTGATCATCCTCCTCTTCCAGTGTTCCCCCCTGCAACTCCTCCACGGTTCTATCTAAACTTTGCTTGAGATTGTGAATATTCCTCGGTTGCGTAATGGTCCGCTCTAGATCAGTTACCTGGGCTTCCAGGGCAGCCGTTCACTCACATTTCGCACAGATGTACCCACACTCAGACTGTTGTTCCAGGTGCGCATACATCATGCACGACATGCACTGTGAGATTCTCACTAAATTCAACAACGGAACAGTAATTGATAAAACAATACAATCAAGAACAAGGGGAGATACAGAAAGACAGAGAAAAACAAAAAGCAATCACCTATACAGTACTGTAGTTAAGCTTACTACTTATCTTTCCTTGTGTACCTGCTGATCCTTTTCTTTTATGCAGCAGCAGTCCCCAGCCCCGTACAGCAGACTCCTCTAGTAGCAGCAGTTCAATTAGTGCACCGTGTCCCCTCACATGGCGAGCGAAGGCACAGTGCCTCGCTGCGCTACCACTGCACTCAGCACGCATTACTATTCCCAATCTTAGTCCATGTGGATCGTAAAGTATGAAAAAGTTTTAAAAAATTCAAAAAAGTGAAAAAACCTGTCGACCTTTCCATGTGTTGACCTAATGCATGTCGACCACTAGTGGTCGACTTAATGGGCAGGATTCAAATCTTCTGTCCCCCTCCTGCCCCCATCGCACCCGCCGGCAGTATTCAAATGTTACTGCCGATGGGTGCGATATCAGCATTTCAGCTCACCACCCCCAGGGGTGGTGAGCTGAAATGCGCAAAAAGTGACCTGTGTGGACGTCAAAACGGGACTTTTCATGACCGTGTCCATGTGTTTAGTCGGGTTTATCTGCTTTACGCGGCTAAACGCGTCTCTTATGGGCGCGATCAGCGCGATAACGGGGAGCCATAGAATATCGCCCCGTTATCTCCCGTCACTTTGGATGGGAGATCGGGGGTAATAAAAGATTTGAATCCCACCCAATGAGTGTCAACCTAAGTGTTGTCAACCTAAAGACCGGATACTCTCAAATAGAACCTCTACCCACTAGTGCTCCAACCAGACATCCATATCTTCTCCCTAGTGATGTATGCCCTCAGGGCCAGATGTACTAAGCCTTGAAAAGCGATGCATTTAACGGTAATAAAGTACCAACCAATCAGCTCCTAACTGTAAATATGCAGACCCAGCCTATAACATGGCAGTTAGGAGCTGATTGGCTGGCACTTTATCACCGTGAAATTTAACACTTTTCAAGGCTTAGTACATCTCTCCCAAGAAATAGAAGTCAGGCTCCATAAATATACAGAATAAAGAGGCACTACATATCAAAACTATTGTTTATTTGAAAATGAACATGTTTTAAATAACAAATAATGCAAATATTAATTCAGAATTGGATGTGGAGTCCTTGCAGAATGATCTATCTAAACTTGAACTCTGGGCGTCTAAATGGAAAAGGAGGTTCAATACAGACAAATGCAAGGTTATGCATTTTGGGACTAAAAACAAACTTGCATCCTACATATTAAATGGGGAACGCCTAGGGGAAACAGAGTTGGAAAAAGATTTGGGGTTATTCATTGATAATAGGCTTAATAACCGTACACAATGTCAAAACGCAGTAAAGAAGGCAAGTAAGGTGCTAGCGTGCATAAAAAGGGGAATTGAGACAAGGGACTCGGATGTAATCCTGCCGCTGTATAAGGCATTGGTACGTCCGCACCTGGAATATTGTGTTCAGTTTTGGGCACCATTGTATAAAAAAAAGACATCAGTGAACTCGAAAGTGTTCAAAGGCAAGCTACTAAACTGATTAAAGGCCTAGAAGGACTGGACTATAAGGAAAGACTTACTAGGCTGAATATGTATACACTAGAAAAGAGGCCTAAAAGGAAATATTATTAATATCTTCAAATATGTAAAGGGACATCACAAAGAGTTATCAGAGGAATTATTTATTAAAAGAACACAGTTTAGGACACGTGGGCACTCGCTGCGACTGGAGGAGAGAAAGTTTCCGAACGCAACGGAGGAAAGGGTTCTTCACTGTTAGGGCAATCAGGATGTGGAATTCCCTGGCAGGGAAGGTGGTAATGGCAGACTCTGTAATTGGATTTAAAAAAGTAATGAATACATTTCTGAATGAAAAAATGAGTTTTATGGTAAGACATAGGGGTGTAGAGTAGGATCTTGAGCCGAGGCACCAACAGGCTCAAAAGCTTTCACTGTTCCTAGAATGCATAGCGCCGCCTCCTCTATAACCCCGCCTCCCTGCACAGGATTTCAGTTTTTAGTTAACCAGCCCAATGCAGTAGCAGGAAAAGAGACGACAATGGTTAGTAGCACCACACTCTCACGACAGGAGAAGTGTTAGCGACTAATGCCATACCAACCCAAAGAAGCTAAGAGGGTAATTCCAAGTTGATCGCAGCAGGATTTTTGTTAGCAATTGCGCAAAACCATGTGCACTGCAGGGGAGGCAGATATAACATGTGCAGAGAGTGTTAGATTTGGGTGGGGTGTGTTCAAGCTGCAATCTAATTTGCAGTGTAAAAATAAAGCAGCCAGTATTTACCCTGCACAGAAATAAAATAACCCACCCAAATCTAACTCTTTCTGCACATGTTATATCTGCCCCCCCTGCAGTGCACATGGTTTTTCCCAATTGCTATCAAAAATCCTGCTGCAATCAACTTGGAATTACCCCCTAAGTGCATCAGGGTGGGCACCTTGTGGAGCCCAGTGTACCTCACAGAAAGAGTTTTAACAAAGGTTAGTTCTTACCATAAAACTCGTTTTCTGCTGCGGGGTACACTGGGCTCCACAAGGAAAGACATAGGGGATGTCCTAAAGCAGTTCCTTATGGGAGGGGGTCGCACTGCAGCGGGCACAAGAACCCGGCGTCCAAAGGAAGCATCCTGGGAAGCGGCAGTATCGAAGGCATAGAACCTTATGAACGCGTTCACTGAGGACCACGTAGCCGCCTTGCACAATTGTTCAAGGGTCGCACCACAGTGGGTCGCCCAAGAAGGTCCAATAGACCGAATAGAATGGGCCATAATGTGAGCAGGAGCTGACAGACCAGCCCTCACATAAGCATGTGCAATCACCATTCTAATCCATCTGGCCAAAGTCTGCTTGTGAGCAGGCCAGCCCCGTTTGTGAAACCCAAACAATAAAGAGAGAATAAGATTTCCTAACAGAAGCAGTTCTCTTCACATAGATACGGAGAGCCCGTACCACATCCAAAGACCGCTCTTTGGGAGACAGATCAGGAGAGACAATGGCCGGTACCACAATCTCCTGATTAAGGTGGAACGAAGAAACCACCTTAAGCAAATAACCGGGACGAGTCCTAAGAACCGCCCGGTCACGGTAAAATATCAGATGTGGGGAACTACAAGGCAAGGCACCCAAATCCGACACTCTTCTAGCTGAAGCAATAGCCAGCAGAAACTCCACCTTCAGGGAAAGCCACTTAAGAACCAAGAGGTTCAAACGGAGACTCTTGTAAGGCCTCCAAAACCACCGACAAGTCCCAAGGAGACACAAGCGGGACATAGGTAGGTTAGATACGCAACTCACCGAGTGAAGGTATGCACATCAGGTAAGGTCGCAATCTTTCTCTGAAACCACACCGACAAGGCAGATATTTGAACCTTGAGGGAGGCCAGACGCAGGCCTAAATCCAGGCCCTGCTGAAGAAAGGCCAACAACTTGGCTGTACTAAACTTGGAAGCGTCATAATTGTTAGATGCGCACCAAACAAAGTAAGAATGCCAGACCCTGTAATAAATCCGAGCAGAAGCCGGTTTCCGGGCCCGCAACATAGTTTGAATGACCGCCTCAAAAAACCCTTTAACCCTCAAGACGGAAGCTTCAAGAACCACGCCGTCAAAGACAGCCGGGCTAGGTCCTGGTAGACACAGGGGTCCTGAACGAGGAGGTCTGGGCGTTGTGGAAGTATAATTGGACGCTCTGACGATAGGTCCTGCAGGTCTGAGAACCAGTGCCGTCTGGGCCACGCCGGAGCTATGAGAAGCAGATTTCCTTTTTCTTGCTTGAACTTCCGAATTACCCTGGGCAGGAGTGACACCGGAGGGAACTGCCAGCACATCCACGAATGCTGCTTGAGGATCCCTTGTCCTTGCTCCGAAGACCAGAACCTTGTGATTGTGTCGAGACACCATCAGATCCACGTCTGGAAGGCCCCACTTTTCCACTAGGAGTTGAAACCCTTCTGGATGGAGGCCCCACTCTCCGGCATGTACGTCCTGACGACTAAGAAAGTCCGCTTCCCAATTCAGGACTCCCGGAATGAATATTGCCGATATGGCCAGTAGATGGCGTTCCGCCAAATGTAGAATCCGTGAGACTTCCTTCATTGCCAAACGGCTTCGAGTGCCACCTTGATGATTTATGTAAGCCACTGTGGTGGCGTTGTCCGACTGTACTTGAACAGGACGATTCTGAATTAAATGCTGGGCCAGGTTCAACGCATTGAAGACCGCCCGCAATTCCAGAATGTTGCTCAAGAGGAGAGATTCCTCCATGGTCCACCGACCCTGAAGAGAGTGTTGCTCCAGCACCGCTCCCCAACCTCTTAGACTGGCATCTGTCATCAACAGGACCCAGTCGGATATCCAGAAGGGACGGCCCCTGCACAATCGTTTGTCCTGGAGCCACCAGTGCAGCGACAAACGAACCTCCGGAGTCAATGAGATCATGTGAGACCTGATCCGGTGAGGCAGACCATCCCACTTGGCTAGAATCAGCCTCTGGAGGGGGCGAGAATGGAATTGAGCATACTCCACCATGTCGAATGCTGATACCATGAGGCCCAGCACCTGCATCGCCGAATGTATCGACACTTGCGGACGAGAAAGGAAGCAACAAATCCTGTCCTGAAGCTTTCTCCTGAGACAAGAACAACCACTGGTTGTGAGTGTCCAATAGCGCTCCCAGGTGCACCATGCTCTGAGCAGGGACCAGGGAGGATTTCTTCCAGTTGATGAGCCACCCGTGGGCTTGTAGAAACCAGACAGTCATATCCAGATGACATAGGAGAAGTTCTGGGGAATTTGCCAGGATTAACAAGTCGCCCAGAGACGGCAGTATCCTGACCCCTTGACGGCGGAGTACCACCGTCATGACTATTGGTGAAGACTCACGGAGCCGTAGTTAAACCAAAAGGTAACGTCCGAAACTGGTAATGGAGGTTGCCAATCGCAAACCTCAGGTATTGCTGATGTGACACTGCTATAGGAATATGCAGGTAAGCATCCTGTATGTCCAGGGAGAACATGTAGTCCCCAGGTTCCAAGGCCAGAACTATAGAGCGAAGGGTTTCCATACGGAACTTGGAAACTTTCACAAACTTGTTCAATGCCTTGAGGATGAGAAAGGGCCAGAAGGACCCATTTCGGTTTCGGGACCAGAAACAGCAGAGAATAGTAGACATGCACACACTGCTGCAGCCCTTGAAGTCTTCACTTTTCTTCTAAAAAAAAGCTCGTTTTAAGGCTGCCTGGAGCAGCCCCTGTTATGTGCCTGCCATCTGCGGCACCAACTACAAAACTGAGCTCCTGTGCAGGGAGGTGGCGCTATGCATTCTGGGAACAGTCAAAGCTTTTTGAGCCTGTTGGTGCCTCGGATCAAGATCCTACTCTATCCTATGTCTTCCCTTGTGGAGACCAGTGTACCCCGCAGCAGAAAGCTATCCAAGGTTATAATACTTAAAATATCAACGTGGTTAATCCGGGGGTAACATGAGTTATAGTAGCTAACTAGTCATAAAACATTATTTAGCAAGTATGTAGAATCATCACAACTTAAAACAGGTTGAACACGATGGGCAATTTGTCTCTATTCAACCTCAAATACTATGTTACTATGTTAACAGAAGTATATTTAAATATCTTAAAAAATATATACCTAAGGGAACAAAACAACGAAACATGCTCATTTATATAAAACAAATATTTAACGCACAATGACTAAACTTAGCATGTAAACCATATAAAAGTAAACGCTGTTTTGTAAAGTACAGTCCTAGCGGGACAACTTATCACATTTTCTCTTATCTTTATGCTATCTTAAAAAGTTACAAAGTTTAGCATGGCTCAACTGTCAATAAAAATAATCAAAGGTTAAGACGTACTTAAGACCAGTGTTTCCCAACTCCAGTTCTCAGAGAAACCGAACAGTGCATGTTTTCTATAGTCCAGTGTCATTACAGACTGACACATTTTTTTAAGATGTCCAGTTAGTAATTAACTTGTGATTATGGGGGTCATTTCGAGTTGATCGTAGCTGTCCTAAATGTAGCACAGCTACGATCATTCACACTGACATGCGGGGCGGGGGGTGAGAACACACCCAGCACAGGGCTAGTCTGCCCCGCATGTCAGTACCGGCCTCCCCGCAGAAGTGCAAAGGCAAGCTTTTGCGTGCTGGCCGGGAGCTACTCATCGCCCCCCGGCCCACAGCGGCTGCGTGCGATGTCACGTAGCCGCTGTGGCCCGCCCCCTATTCGGTCCGGAAACGACTATGTTGGCCGGACCGCTCCCATGAAACCGCCGTTCTGCCCCCTCCCGCCCAACGATCACCTTCGGCCATCAGGCATGCTCCGGCGCACTACGGCACAGTACAGACCCATTCGCTCTGCTGCGATCAAAAGCAGTGAGCGTATGGGTCAGAATGACCACCTATATGGGGAAACCGGGAAAACATGCACGGTTTGTGTTCCACAGGAAACCTTGCTTTAAGCCTTAGAGAAAAGATTTCCTTCTGTAAACATTAAAAGCAGCATTCAAAAAGTCAAACGAAAATAAGACATTATCTAAAGGCCCATACACACTTGACGATGCACACTTCCCTTGAACAGCTGAGCAAACGACATGAGCATACACACTACCAACGACCAAAGACCATTCATCGTTGAAGCATCCAAGCTGAACAGTTTATTAAAATAATGAGCTGGGAACAGGGCTGGTGAACAGTGGCTTGGTCATTGGTCGTTCACACCATACACATTCAATGACGTCTCTGGTCGGTAACGACCATAGTGGAAATTGAGCATACATGCTCCACAGATAAGCGAGGGTCGTTAACGTCCCGCGGGGCCGCGCATCGGTGGTTGTCTGATGCATACACACTTGACGATTTAATGAGTGACGTCGTTGATGAGGGCTGAAATGATCGACGTCGCTCATTTTATCGTCAAGTGTGTATGGGCCTTTAGGCATCACTCTGATATGGTTTCTGTAACTGATAACCTGCAGACTTTGCTGTAGACCACAGGTTTTCAAACTCGGTCCCCAGGACCCCACACAGTGCATGTTTTGCAGGTCTCCTCACAGAACAAGTGAAATAATTAGCACCACCTGTTGACCTTTTAAAATGTGTCAGTGAGTAGTTAATACACCTGTGCACCTGCTGGGTTACCTGCAAAACATGCACTGTGTGGGGTCCTGAGGACCGAGTTTGAGAACCACTGCTTTAGATAAACGCTCTTTGGAAGGTGTGAATTGTTGACAGCCTAAGGGGGGTATTTAATGAAGTGACTTTTTGTTGACTAGTCGAAAAATGGCACCAATTCAACACAGGGTATTCAATTTTCGCCCATCTTTAATCCATTTTCGCCCTTACCATTTCACCTTTTTTTTTGTCGAATTGGCATGGGCAATAATTGCGCCAAAAATGGTCAAAAACACCCACAAATTCCCCAAAACACGTCTATCGGTGGCGAATTTGCCGATACACATTATTTTCACCGGTGCCAGATTTTCCGACCAGTTAAAATAAACGGCACAGGCACTGAATAGGTTGAATGTAAATTCTACCTAAAATGGGCGAAAAGTGCAATTGAATACCCCATAGGTCTGTAAATAAATTAGTTTTGCATTGTAAGAGACTTTTTAGTGTTCCCTCCACAGCCAATTTCCTTCTGAGCTTAGTCTTAACTTTACAAACCTGATTTTCACATACGTAAGTGTAGAACAGAAGTTTCTCACTTCTCTGAAAAATGTAGACACTGCTCCTGGCTTTAGCGAAGGGTAGGTCCTTACATAGTTACTAGTTGTAAAGTCAATAAATAGTTATCTGTCCTCCATTTGCATTTCTGGATCACAAAAATCTATGCCCAGAAGTCTTTCTACAGCAGTGGTTCTCAAACTCGGTCCTCAGGACCCCACACGGTTCACGTTTTCCAGGTCACCCAGCAGCTGCACTGTGTATCACCAACTGTCACATTTAAAAAATTTACAGGTGACCTGGAAAACATGAACCGTGTGGGGTCCTGAGGGCCGAGTTCGAGAACCTGTGTTCTACAGTATCAACAGCTTTAATTATGGTGGGTGTCATCAATTTCAGCAGCAGTTTCTTGTATAAAGTCATTAAGCACTTCTGCAATTTGTGGATAAAAGGGGAACGGTACTGGAGTACTGGATTGGTCTCATTGAATGTGCAAAGTACTGCATGAAGGAAGTGAACGTACGGCTCAGTAGTTGCATCCTCAAACATTTCACAGAGAGCTCTACTCCTGGTATTTTTCTCACAGTCTTCTGACTGGAAAAATGGCTTCAGGGCAATACATACTGAGCAGGATGTAGTTATGTGACCGGCGGTCACAATACCGACCACTACATCCTACCTGCTCCAAATCCAGACAACCGGCATGCCGACTAACAGGGACTATTGTCACTCGTGGGTATCAACACCACCATAGAGTGGGAATAAAACCTGTGGCAGCTCGCCACTGAGCCCACAAGGGGCTTAGTTGCGCTTTTCCTCCCCCGACTAGCATTCTGTGGCTGGGATCCCGGCATTGGTATGCTGACCGCTGGTAACACAACCCCAACCCTACTGAGCCACCTGGTTGCCCCATGTTGTATTTTAGCATACTTAATTTCCACAAACTCACTGATACCTTTCAGTGTTTGAATTATTTTGGTGCTGAACCTGAAGTAGGTTATAAGTTTGTGGAGAAATTCTTTTGGTGCCAAACCTGAAGTAGGTTATAAGTTTGTGGAGGAATTATTTTGGTGCTGAACCCGAAGTAGGTTATAAGTTTGTGGAGGAATTCTTTTGGTGCCGAACCTGAAGTAGGTTATAAGTTTGTTGAGGAATTCTTTTGGTGCTGAACCTGAAGTAGGTTATGTTTGTGGAGGAATTCTTTTGGTGCCAAACCTGAAGTAGGTTATAAGTTTGTGGAGGAATTCTTTTGGTGCCGAACCTGAAGTAGGTTATAAGTTTGTGGAGGAATTCTTTTGGTGCCGAACCTGAAGTAGGTTATAAGTTTGTGGAGGAATTCTTTTGGTGCCGAACCTGAAGTAGGTTATAAGTTTGTTGAGGAATTCTTTTGGTGCTGAACCTGAATTATGTTATAAGTTTGTGGAGGAATTCTTTTGGTGCTGAACCTGAAGTAGGTTATGTTTGTGGAGGAATTATTTTGGTGCTGAACTGAAGTAGGTTATAAGTTTGTGGAGAAAAGCATCAGCAGCAAATGAAAGGTGTATAAGATGTCATGGACACCCTTCTGTAAAAACTGAAGGACTCTTCTGCTGAATTAGTCTTTACAGACCTGTGTCTTCCCATGGTTACATATACATTATCTAAACATAGACCAATGCCATTTTTCCAGGGAGTTCCTTTTTTTAAAAAAAACTACTCAACTGCATTTACAATATTAATACTTGTGTCAATATTGCATACTACAATATCTAAAAGCTTTGGCTTCATTTTCTCATCCATGTCAAAATAGGATGCTAAAATGGGAAATAATTTCTCCTCTGATTCATTTCCGTCGTCCAGTGCTAAAGTAAATGGCAGGCTCTTCAAGGCCTCTATAACCGGTTTGGTGCAGTGTGGTGCGAGAGCATGATTAATAATTGCAGTTGCTGTTCTCCCACAACCCCATATTTGCATTTGGCATCATCAATTTCCCTACATGATCAGAGGCAGAACTAGAAATATTATGTTCAATCAGAAAGCCAGTAAAAAGAAGTTCTGCATGAATCACTGCGCTTTCATCATGAGATGTCATTAAGAAGATAACCATTTTGTGACTTGTTTCACGGACTTCTAATCGCTTTTTATGTTTGGCTCTGTCAACATGGCATTTACAGTCATTGACGCCACCATGTTTAATATCAAAATCACTGTTACAGAATATTTTCCATGTGAGGCTTTTTTTAGTACTGGATAACTTTTTGATAATTTGGGGGTAAATTCACAGTAGTATTTCTTTTTTTTTAGTGGGTAAAGTTTGTGTTTCATCCAGCTCTTCTCTATTACTGGAGTAGGGATCTGCCTGTTCCTTAGACCCAACTTCTTGGGAGCTTGTACTTGTATTCTGAATGTCTAGAATAGGTTTATCACTGTCATCACTACTGTCTACAATATATTCAGGAGAATCAAGTCTTAGGGGCATAGATCCACTTTCCTCACTTGTCTCGGGATCCCAAAGAAATTCTGAATATCCATATTGTATGTTTTTTTCAGATACCACCAACACATTCTGTAGTAGCCGGCTGCACAATCAAGGATACTTTTTATTGTAATTAGGAAATGTAATATGTTTACCTGTATTAAAGGTAAAAGCTGTGCAGCTACTTTGAGATTTATGTAAGTATAGGAGATGATAAGCTATACGGGAAATAATTGGGGGGAAAAAGAAACAATGTAAGTATTAATTATATTAGGATATTGTATAATACAGTTAAAGCATTTCCTCCTCTAAAGAGGTATTTTATATAATACTTCTGCATGGGTTTATTTTGGGTTCAGTATGACTTACCGACGGACACACTACCGACTGTCATAATCCCGACTGCCATTGACCTCCAGTCAAAATACTGACAGTCAAAATACTGACATTCATTATGCTGACATAGAATACTGACATTTGGAATGCCGAAATGTCAAAATACCGACATGAGTTTTTATGGGGGGGTTTGTGTCAATGTCGACATGGGCAGCATCTAAGTGTATCGCTGCGCTCGTCATGCTTCAGGCACGGTGCTCGCTTACACTATTATATTCGCCTTCCAGGTCCATTGGGATGGTAAAGTATGAACAAGACTGTTTTGGGGCAAAAATTCCTTAAAAACGCATGTTGGCATTTCAAATGTCAGTATTCTGACTATGTTGACATTTTGAACATGTCGGCATAATGAATGTCGGTATTTTGACCATGTCAGTGAATTGCTGTCGGGATTATGACCGTTGGTAAATCAACTGCTACCCTTTATTTTGTCTGTTTTATTCCATAAATGACCGTACAACTTCTACTCTCAATGACCTGTCTAGGGAAAGAATAGAGGGGATGAATCAGTTATAGTATTATAGGAATGGGTGTGAAATATCAAACATTTTCTACTAGAATTGTACAAACACTGGACAGAGGGGTGTTGATTGAGGGATTTAATGAACAGAAGGGTTTTCAAAATCATGTAAACCATGTATTTTCTATTGGGCACATATGCGTCGCCAGTGGCAGTATAGCAGCAAGCCCATGTGAGATATAAAAGCGAATAATGCATGAATGTATAATCATCTAACTCTTTCAATAGTAATTCAAATCTATTTCCAATAAAAAGACATATGTGTAATTGAAAATGTCCATATTCAAAGTTAATACTTTAGGGTTGCAGTTACAATCACCAAAGGTTTGTTTGTCCCCGAGAAAGATACGGGAAGCAGTTAGCTTCCTGACAGACGGGATCCCGGCAGTCGATATACCAATGGCGGGATCCCAAAGTAGGAGGCAATGCTGGCATCGAGATTCCAACGGCGAACGGAATGCCGGTGTCACATTACCGACAGCCGGCATCCCGATTGTCCGGACAGTGGGAAGGGTTAGTGTTAGGGACCGGGAAGGGAGGGTTAAGCACATAGGTTAGGGTTAGGCATCAAGTGGGGAGGGTTACGTTTAGGCAGCAGGGGAGGGAGGGTTAGGTTTAGGCAGCAGGTAAGGGAGGGTTACGTTTAGGCAGCGGGGAAGGGAGGGTTAGGCACCCACAAGGGAGGGTTAGAGTAGGGGGCAGAGAAGGGTTAGGGGGCTTACTTGGGGTCTGTCAGGATTCTGATAGATGGTATGCCGCTGTCGGTATTCTGAACGCCGGCATCCCGTCCATCGGCAAATTATACTGATCCTAAAGATACAACGCAAAAAACAAGTTGCTTGGGCATAGCAAAAAGTTCTATCTCAACCCGACTCAAGGAGACATCCTATAAACTATATTATCGGTGGTACTACACCCCGGATAAATGGTCTAGGATGTTCCCTTCTGCTACCCCGGTTTGTTGGCGAGGATGTGGGCATCGGGGAACTCTCTTCCATATTTGGTGGACCTGTCCACGTATAGCTCACTTCTGTAATAGGGTACTCAATTTATTGTAGTCCCTCTCTGGACTTCCCCTCGTGTTGGACCCGTGGATATTTTTGTTAGCACGTCCATATCCAGATCTTGACCCGCTTCTGAATAAATTGTTTTCCCATATAATAGTGGCCGCTAAATCCTTGATTGCCAGGAATTGGAAGTCCTCCGCCTCCCTTACTGTCTCTGCGCTGAATAATTACATTTGGTTTGTTGCTAGTATGGAGAAGATCACTTATTATCTGCATGACTGTCCCCACAAATTTGAACTCGTTTGGAGCCTCTGGTTGCTTAAGATGTCTCCCTCACCTTGATACTCAAACTGTCCTTCTGTTCAGGCCTTTTGGAGTTACCCGCCATACTGTACCTGGACCCTCCCTCTGGACACCCTCCTGCCTTCCCTGGCAGTCTCTTGGTTTTTGAGCAGTAATCTGTCCATATGTGTGTGTGTGTGTATATATATAGATTCTGTGATTTCCAAACACAGCCAAACCTTCTCCAGGGATCTATTCCTTGAAACTTATTGAGGAAGCTGCATCTCTTTTACCCTTGTGATTACCAAACCAGCCATATAAGCTTTGAATTTTACGTGAGTCAACATTGAAAAAAGAAATAATTTTCACCATAAGAGTAGAAGACCACATTTTAGTCTGCAAAAACGCCAATATATGGTTGCTGACAGTCCCAATGGACTATGATTAAGATTTTTTAGACGGCCCTGGAGGAATTTTGATTAGTTATAAGGCAGTGTTTACAAAAACACTATTCTATAGATTTTATATATACATAAAGGATAACCACTTAAGCTCCAGTTAGAAGCACGAATATAGGAGCTGTACCCATTAAATTCTAATAAAGGAGAATTTGATTAATCCCTATTTAGAGGTTACGATCTGCCATAAGAATTTATCAAGTGCAATTCATCCTTTTCCCTATATGTGTTACCCCTGATGAAGTCGATCAGACGAAACGCGTTGGGTTTGTCAGTCAGAAAATAACACCCTAGTTTGTGAAGATACTCCCTTTGAGCTCGCACCTTGAAAAAGGTGAGGGAGTATCTAGAATTCCATCCTACAAACATGTTGGTTGTGGCTGTGTTTTATTGATACAATTTTATATCTTGAATTGTGTACCAAAATTCATATGTTCAAATATATGTTATTAAAAAAAACTTTTTATTAATTGGCCTGTTGGCCTCTTGTTTGGGTGACTTTTTGGTGAGGGGTGTCTGTTACAGGTCCCCAGATCTAAATATCCTCCAGTCTACATTTTCCGACGAATTAACCGCTGGAAGATTTGTGTAACTACATTTTCACTATTAGCGCACTTGGGAATTTATGTTCTCTTTGCATGTGTTTGAGGTTTTCCAACAAAGACCTCTCCCAGTGTGCCGCTTCTGAGTTGGCGCAAGATAAAGATACTTTTGTGTATTTATATATATATATATATATATATATATATATATACACAATGCAGTTTACCCGGCACTCCACCTCGTACACAGCTGGTTCTGGTGCCCTCATAAAACAAATACAAGCAAGCAGGGATGCGGCACTCACGAACACTTGGGAAGAAAATCACAGACACCAATTCTGGTATAATCAACGTTTAAAGGATTGAAACGTTGATTATACCAGAATTGGTGTCTGTGATTTTCTTCCCAAGTGTTCGTGAGTGCCGCATCCCTGCTTGCTTATATATATATATATATATATATATAGAAATTTTTCAAAAGAACAATCAGCGGCACTCAGAGACTGCAATAGCCGTGGATAAAGTGCAAGTGCTTTTAATCCATGTAAACAAAGATAAGTGGTCCAACGTTTCGGGGCGCGGACGCCCCTTTGTCAAGGTGAACAAATACAGAGTAAGTGAAAAAGCAAATTAGTGTTACCTTTATGGTGTGGGAGACCCGGGAGGCGGGAGTAGCAGCATTAGCCGGGGGAGCGTAGAGCTTCCGTCCCGATGTGTGTGACGTGCAGGCGCCTCAGTCACATGGTTCCGGCGCGTCACTGGATTCCTATGGTACCTAGGCAACCAGGCACGCTATTGCCATGGTTACCCGGCGCTCCGTGGCTTCCTGCTCGCGGAGGTACTGTGACGAGGCTGTGCAGAAACAAAACATGAACATAATAAGAGAAGCGTGTACAGCATCTAAACAGGCATTAAAGACATTGCTACTGGTGCATATATGATAATGAAATGTAAATACACAAATAGTGGATAATACAACTGTGCTTGTTAGTGCCATAAGATGTAAAAGCCGCAGTAAACTGATAACTGGTTTGCTAAAACAGAGGGCTCGGGGGTCTCTTCACTGTAATAGCCGAGATAACTAAAGGAAGATAATATAGTGTCCAGATGGATTTCTATCGGACGGCCCAAACGATTTAAAAGATGCTCCATTGTATCCGTTCGTTAAGTCCGCTAGGTCGGACGGTGTTTAATTTAAACATCCAGCTTGCTTCTCTTTGGAGCAGAATGCCTGCCCTGTCACCTCCTCGCAGGCTGCTGGGAATATGATCAATAATTTGAAAACGGAGGTCATTAAGGGAGTGTTGTTTTTCGGCATAGTGCCTTGCGACAGGCTGTTCTGATTTCTTATGTGTCAACGCAGCCTTCACGGCAGATCTATGTAGAGCAAAACGTTCCCTCGCAGTGCGTATAGTTTTGCCTACGTTTTAATGTTTACACGGACATGTAATGAGGTAAATGATGAAAGTAGTTGTGCAAGTGAGCACATGCCGTATCTTATATGATCTGCCCGTGGAACTGGAGGTAAAGGTGGATCCTGGATTCATGTATTTGCATGTCTCGCAACCTAAACATTTGTAGCATCCCGCTGTCTTGGTCAGAAAGTTGATAGCCGGTGTCTGTTCTAAGCCTGTGATGTCGGTGCAGACAACAACATTTTTTATACTCTTGCCCCTTGTGTGACACACCATGGGTCGTTTGTTGTGCAATGTGGTAAGATTGTTGTCCGTCGTTACTATGGGCCACAGTGCTTTGAGGGCTCGTGGAACGACAGGGCTAGAAGTATTGTAACGGGAGACAAACGGTACTATCTGCTGGTCACTCCTGATTTTC
This sequence comes from Pseudophryne corroboree, assembly GCF_028390025.1. NCBI lineage: Eukaryota > Metazoa > Chordata > Amphibia > Anura > Myobatrachidae > Pseudophryne > Pseudophryne corroboree. The sequence goes on from NC_086446.1 coordinate 87,641,949, forward strand.
TGTTTCAGGAGATCCTTTCTCTTCATGGTAGCCACTTTGTTGCTCCTGTTGTCGAAGGGATCCACTCTTGTAACCTCTGTTCTGAAAACGTTTGGTTACCTCAGTTAGTGCATCTTTGAGTTTGTCAGGGTCACTGGTAATTCTGGCTGCCCTGATGTATTGCGATTTTGGTAAACCTTTTCTGAGGGCTGCTGGGTGATGACTGTTATGGCGTAACAAGGTATTCTTGTCGGTGGGCTTGTGATATACTTCTGTGTGTATCACATTATCTTTAATGATGACGTTCACATCTAAATAGTTCAGCATGTATGGATCGCTTTGGGCTGTGACTTTGATGGGTGAATGTCTGCTATTGATGGCGGCGATGAAAGCATCAAATTTAGCCTTGCCTCCGGTCCACAGTAAGAAGACGTCATCTATATACCTGGAATAAAATGCAATGTGTTGAGTGAATTCGTCATTGCTGAAGAACATGATTTGTTCTTCCATGAGCATGAAGACGTTTGCAAAGGATGGAGACACATTACTGCCCATGGAACACCCGCTGACCTGGCGGTAAAATTTCCCGTCGAATAGAAAGTAATTGCGGGTTAATGTTAATTTTAATAATTGAAGAAATAACTTCTGATCTAGGCTTGACATCTGTGTGTTGGTAAGGAATACTTGCATGGCTTTTAAGCCTTGGTCGTGTGGTATACTTGTGTAAAGACTACAGATGTCCACTGTGCAGATGATGGTTCCCATGGGTAAGTTGTTAATGGAATTGAGTTGGTTGAGAAAACTAGTGGTGTCTTTGATGTATTTCGGTTGTTGACTGATTAATGGCTGAAGAATGCTGTCCAGGAATATAGAGATGGGCTGGAAAAGTGCATTGTGCGCGGAGATGATAGGTCTGCCGGGTGGACTGTCCATACTCTTATGGATTTTGGGTACCAAATACAACAGGGGTACTGTGGGAAATTCTTGTTTAAGGGAACTGCATAACTTGGTGGAAATCAGACCTGTGGCAAGGGCTGATTCCAGAATGCTGTCCACTTCCGCCTTATATTGTTTGGTAGGATCAGCTGTCAGTACTTCATATACAGTGTCATCTGCCAGTTGGCGGTACGCCTCTTTTCTGTAGTCAGTTAAATTCATTATAACAATGCCGCCCCCCTTATCGGCGGGGCGGATAATGATATCTTTGTAAGACCCCAAGTTCTTTAGGGCTTGAAATTCTGAACGTGACAGATTGTGGTGTACGTCGTGCTTGGCTGCTGTGTATTTGGTGATGGACTGGTCCAGCAGTCTAGTAAATGTTTTTATAGACGAATTGGTCGAGGTGGGGTCGAATTTTGACTTCCGTGCAGAATTAATGAACGCTTGATGCACTTCTGGGGTCGCTGTGGGAGGATGATCTTGAAAAAATTCTTGTAAGCGAAGCTTACGGGCAAATTTGTTTAATTCAATTTGCCAGGTGAACTCGTCGAAGTGGCTGGTTGGCACAAAAGATAAGCCATAATTAATCACCTTGATTTCTAGGTCATTGAGATGACGGTCGGACAGATTGTAAATCACTATTTCTTCCTTGAGGCAGTGTTTCTGGAGCCTCGTGTTCTGCTGGCCCCTGCGGGTGAGCGTCCTTTTGTTCTTGTGCCTGCCCCCGCGGCAGGCGTGACCCCTAAAGGGGGGTCATTAGCTTCGATCGGGCCCTCTGATTCTGCAAGCATAAAGTCACTGTCGCTGTTAGACGCGAGGTTATCTCTAGATCTTTCTTCTCTGCGATTGCGCCAGGTGTGTTTGGAACGATAATTATACGGTTTATGGTTACCAGGTTCACCGCCAGAGAGCCACCGGTAAACGCGGTTGGTTTCGTAGTCTTCTTGGACTAAGTGTAATTTAGTCCGCTTGAACTTAATAAGTTCTTTCTTGTGATTGTCACATATTGTGTGAATTTTTTGTATGATGGTCTGATTCTCTTCTTTAGTTAGTAGCAGGTGATGTTTTCCTGCTCAACGGCCTTGATTTTGTCGCGAGTGCTTTTTAGTTCTTTTCCAGCTTCCTCCACTACTAGCAGCATGAGATCCATGCTGCACTTGTTTAAAATGCCAATCCACTGGTTACAGAAATCTGTATTGAACCGGCCTATAGTGGGGACATTGCGGATGCGGAAGCCTCTAGGGATCATCTTATCCCGATGGTAATTGGACAAGGAAATGCCGTGCATGAGAAAATCTAGTTCTCTTTTTTTCAGTTTGACAAGTTGGTGATAAATGTCATCCATGTTGAGCTGTTCATCTGCTTCAGTGAGATCTTCTGTAAACAGCAAGCGGTCCGCATCAGCGTCGGTGAAGCTGTAGAGGTTAGCCTGGGTGGCAGTGTTGTCTGTATGCAGCGACATGGTCACAGGAGTAAGCAGCACTACCTGTGGTAAGAAAAGTGCACAGTGCTTATACGAAGCAAATAGCCTGTAGTGCTCCAAGCTTCATGTGAACTGCAGCAAACGTAAGTGCGGGAGTGACTGTGCGTGCTGTGAATGACTCCTGCGGATCTGTTCTACCACAAAGGGGGCTGTAATTTAGCAGATATAATAGATGAAGCTGTTTGAGTGAGCTGGGGTGCCTTATCCCAAACGGAACGCTGTGTCAATGAGAGGCATCTGCGTCCTGATAATGTAGTGGGTACTCGGATCGGCACTCTCCATAAGCAGATCAATGGTGCTCCGGTGCCATCTGGAACATGCATGCAGAAATTTTCAAAAGAACAATCAGCGGCACTCAGAGACTGCAATAGCCGTGGATAAAGTGCAAGTGCTTTTAATCCATGTAAACAAAGATAAGTGGTCCAACGTTTCGGGGCGTGGACGCCCCTTTGTCAAGGTGAACAAATACAGAGTAAGTGAAAAAGCAAATTAGTGTTACCTTTATGGTGTGGGAGACCCGGGAGGCGGGAGTAGCAGCATTAGCCGGGGGAGCGTAGAGCTTCCGTCCCGGTGTGTGTGACTGGACTCTGGACTTCCCCTCGTGTTGGACCCGTGGATATTTTTGTTAGCACGTCCATATCCAGATCTTGACCCGCTTCTGAATAAATTGTTTTCCCATATAATAGTGGCCGCTAAATCCTTGATTGCCAGGAATTGGAAGTCCTCCGCCTTCCCTACTGTCTCTGCGCTGAATAATTACATTTGGTTTGTTGCTAGTATGGAGAAGATCACTTATTATTTGCATGACTGTCCCCACAAATTTGAACTCGTTTGGAGCCTCTGGTTGCTTAAGATGTCTCCCTCACCTTGATACTCAAACTGTCCTTCTGTTCAGGCCTTCTGGAGTTACCCGCCATACTGTACCTGGACCCTCCCTCTGGCAGTCTCTTGGTTTTTTGTTTTGTTTTTTAAACATTTTATTTACACCAAGAAAGACTGAAGAATCCACAATACATGATACAAAAACAGTAGCATAATAAAATATGAATGACAGTCTTCATGGCGTCAGTTTTTCAAATATTTTGTGTATAGTTAAGCAGATAGGCAGAATTTCTCCCCAGATGGGGAGCATATACATGGAGAAAACAGGAACGTCAGGGGGTAATGAGAAGGGGGGGGGGGGGGGAAACAAAGAAAAAGGGAGAGAAAAGGGACAACAGAGCCGTTCTATGCTACAGTGGGAGCAAAACAGCTGACATATCCATGGAGAGTGTATACGCTAAACATAAAATAAGCATACCTGTGGATTGCGTAACAGTGCAAATTCAAACGAGATCTGGAAGGGCGAGGCGGCGCCCGGAGGGAGGGCCCCAGCGCGTCCCGGCCGGAGGCCAATGAGGTGGGGTCAAAGTCAAGGTTTGGATCTCATAGTGGGGTAGACATCGCGGTTAACCAGGGGCCCCAAACGAGTTCAAATTTGTGGGGACAGTCATGCAGGTAATAAGTGATTTTTTCCATATTAGCTACGAACCAGATGTAGTTATTCAGGGCAGGTATCGTGGGAGGGGCAGTGGTTTTCCAATTTTTAGCTATTAAAGATTTAGCCGCTACTAATATATGAGAAAATAATTTATTCAGTAGGGGGTCAAGATCTGGGTGTGGGCGGGCCAGTAGAAACATCCATGGGTCCAATGTGAGCTTAAGCCCGGCTAACGAGTTCAGTATGTCAAGTACTTTTTTCCAGTAGTTAACGATACGCGGACAGGTCCACCAAATATGGAGGAGAGTACCACGTTGACCGCATCCCCGCCAGCAGACCGGGGTGGCAGAGGGGAACATCCGAGATAGTTTGTCTGGGGTATAATACCATCGATAATACAATTTATAGGATGTCTCCTTGAGTCGGGTAGAGATAGAGCTTTTAGCGATGCCCTCCCGTACTTCTTCCCAACAGGCTTCGTCAGGGGGGGGGGCCCAGGTCCCTTTCCCACTCCCGTTCGTGGCGGGTCTGCGGTCCAGAGGAGGTCTCAACCAACAAGGTATATATTTGCGAGATTAGGCCTCTGCTTATGGGTTTTGCAAGGCATAAAGACTCAAGGGGGGTAAGGTCCCATTGAACGTCGGCCTGAGGCAGGGAGAGGAGGAAATGACGAAGTTGAAAATATTCAAAGAAGGGCGGGGACAGTGAGGGAAATTTGGATTTAATATCGTCTATTGACATCCAATGGCCGTGTAGGGATAAGTCGTGGACCACAAGGATCCGAACATTAAACCAGGATGTGAACTTACGGGGGGGGGGGGGACCCCAGCAGGAAAATCCGGGTTGTCCCAGAGGGGTGTAAGAGGGGAGTGTGAGGAGGATAAATGATATTTCGCAAGAGATTTGTGCCAGGTAGATAGGTGAAACTTAAGGGAGGGAGAAGTGTCTCTGAGAGCCAGCAGGTGAGATTTGCCCAGGCCCCACAGCGAAGCCAGTGAACGTATTCCCATAGAAAATGCAGTAAGATCAACCCAGGCGATACAACCGCGGGGTGCAAATGAGGCCACCATTTGGCTTAGATGGCTAGCCAGATAATAGAGTTTGACATCGGGAAATCCTCGGCCCCCCTCGGAGCGGGGGATCCGAAGCACGGTAAAGGCTATCCGTGGGGGTTTGTCGTTCCATACAAACTTCACAAATGAGGCCTGGGCATCTCTGAGAACCTTCTCTGGCACCTTCACAGGTAGAGTTTGGAAGAGATATAGAAGTTGTGGTATAACTGTCATTTTGAGGGCAATAATCCTACCCAGCTAGGATATGATGTGTGTCCTCCATCTTGCCAAATCCGATTTGATCTTGGTCAGTACCCGCTGGAAATTTTCAGAGTAGAGGGAATTATAATGAGAGGTAATATAGATACCTAGGTACTTAATCTTATTGGTCTGCCAACGAAGGTCATAGGAGGACTGCAGGGAGCATTTGAGGTCTCCAGGCACGTGGAGTAACATGGCTTCAGATTTAGTATAATTTATTTTATAGCCTGACAGGGAACCATATTCCTCTATAATCCTATATAGGGCGGGCAGGGAAGACTGCGGCTGAGTGAGAGATAGTAGTACATCGTCGGCGAAGAGCGAGATCTTAGACTCCTGTGAGCCCATCTGCACTCCCCGAACACTACCGGACTTCCTTATCATAGCTGCCAATGGCTCAATGACCATGGCAAACACCAGGGGGGAAAGAGGACACCCCTGTCTAGTTCCATTGGCTAATGGGAAGGAGGGGGACAGTATCCCGTTGGTAAGGACCTTTGCTATTGGAGAGGAGTAGAGGGCAGAGACCCCGGTCAGAAATTCCGCCGATATCCCGAACACCTGTAGAGTCTGAAATAAGAACGGCCAAGAGATACGATCGAACGCCTTCTCAGCGTCGAGGGAGAGGATAATAGATGGGGTTTGCCTGCTATTCAACAAATGAATAACGTCAATCACCTTTCTAGTGTTGTCTCTGGCCTGGCGTCCTGGGACAAATCCCACCTGGTCATAGTGTATCAGGTCAGAGAGCACACCATTAAGGCGGGTAGCCAAGATCTTTGCATATATTTTAATGTCTAGATTCAATAAGGATATCGGGCGATAATTAGCACAATTTCGTGGATCTCTGCCCTCTTTATGGATGACTATTACTCTGGCCTCCAGCATAGAGCTTGGGAATGGAGTGCCATGCAGGACTGCGTTAAACAATACCCGGAGATGGGGGACCAACAAGGGGGCAAATTTTTTATAGTAGGAGGCCGAGAAGCCATCAGGACCTGGGGCTTTAGAAGATTTAAGGTTTCTCAGGACGGCCGTTATTTCTTCCTCTGTGATATCTCTATTCAGTTCCACAGAGTCGGTGACAGATAGTTGAGGAAGATCGGCTCGGCGTAAGAATTCTGAAATTAACGCGTCAGGGGGGCCGGGATTTGGGGCCGTGGGGTTTAAATTATATAGCTTGGTGTAATAATCCTGGAACACCCTGTTTATACCCCCTGGGTCATATGTAATTTCGCCAGATTCGGTGTTTACCGCTAGGATATTATTACGAGATCGTTGTGCTCTAAGACGGGAAGCCAGAATTCTATCGGCTTTATCACCTTTCTCGTAGAAGGTCTGGTTAAGCCTCTGAAGAGTCTTTGCCGTACGTTCCGACAGAGAGAGTGATATTGCGTTTCTAGCTTCTAGCAGGGGCTCTAGATTAGACGGGGTAGGAGAGAGTTTATGTTGACGCTCAAGGGCTTGGAGTTTAGTAGAGAGGGAAAGGAAGCTAAGCTCCCGGGTTTTTTTAAGCCTAGCTGCCTAGCTAATCAAATGGCCACGTAGGACAGCTTTATGCGCCTCCCACAGAGTGGTTGGGGAAGTCTCCGGGAGATCATTGAGAAGGAAGTAGTCAGCAAGGCAGACTTTAATCTGAGTGGTAACTTCCTGGCTGTGTAATATGGAATCGTTTAGACGCCAGGAAACGGGGGGAGGGCGTGGGGTGATGGATTGGAGTTCGGCAGTAATTGGACAGTGGTCAGACCAAATCATAGGGAGAATACAGGCAGATTTCAATTTGGAGGACAGATCCTGGCTGAGTAGGATCATGTCAATTCTAGAGTAGGACTTGTGTACAGAGGAAAAGAAGGTGTAGTCTCTGGTCAGAGGTTCAGATAGCCTAAAAGAGTCAAATAGCAAGTGAAGTTTCAGAAGATCTAACAAAGCAAGAGATGCCAAGGTCGGACGGGGGCGGTTAAAAGACCGAGAATGAGGAGGGGAGGACCTATCCAGGGAGGCATCCAGCACCTCATTAAAATCTCCGGCCACTATGACCTCTCCCCTACCAAGTCTAGTCAAATGTGCACTCAGCCTCACCGAAGAATGTAGCTTGATTTTGGTTTGGGCGTAGATATTAACTAGGGTACATAGGCTATCATTTAGTTTCCCCACAAGAATAAGCCATCCACCTGATTTATCTGCATGACTGTCCAGCAATTCAAACGTAAGGTGGGCAGCTATCAGAGTGGAGACCCCCCTCTTCTTGTGTGTGGCATCACATGCGTGAAACGTAAGGGGGTAAGCTTTGGATTTTAAATCAGGGTGTAGGGATTTCTTAAAGTGGGTTTCCTGTAGGAAAACTAAGTCACCTTTGGCCTGTTTAAGGGAGAGGAACAGCTTGGTGCGTTTGTTAGGGCTGTTCAAACCTTTGACGTTGTGCGAATAGACTTTAAGAGCCATGACCGACCGGGTCTCGAAACGCCTCACCACATCCCTCCGGACACCGCAACCCTATAAAAAACCAGAACAAAAACAGTGTAAATATATGCGATACATGGCAAATAGTTTTGCATAGACGGACAAAAAAAGGATATGAATACAAGAACAGAGACAGAAACAGGGGGAACAAAACATGGGAAAGACAGGGAAGAGAGGAAGGTTGGAGACCAGAGGAAACGGCATCTGGCCAAACGTGCCGGTCAGGGGGAAACCAAAGGGGGTCACTAAGTGACAACGACCGGACTAGGGTATAAGACCCAGTTATGGGGGCGCGGCCTGGCCGAGCCAGAGGCATCAGGGGTAACGGGCACACATCATGGTGCCCCGAGTCCGGGACCTTACATTTAAAGGGTATATGCGAACTCAACTGTTCCCTATCCCCACCATCTCCTAGGGTATCTAGTGAAATAACAATGGCTAATCCAGGTTAAAGCGCCGAGGTGGTTGTGCCATGTGCACGGGGAGCCGGGACAGTGTTGGGACAAAAGCAGAGCGAAAACACATCTTAACAAGATAGACACACGTATAGGCAGTAGAAGATAAAAATAAAACAATATTTAAGCAGGAACGGCCTCAGGTGTTAGGACCAGCAGAGGCGGATTTCCGTGTTGAGGGCACTCGTGACCAGTCTCGGTTCAGGGATCGTCTCGGAGTATCGTTCGCCTCTACAGAAGGAGCTTCATTCAGCCACTGCGGAGACTCAGACAGGGTTGGAGACGGGGAAATGCCTAGGTTGCGTAAGAGATCTTTAGCTTCAGCTAGGTCCCTAGCCGAGTGGAGGCGGTTATGGTGCCATACAAGTATGCGAAAGGGGAACCCCCATCTATATCGAATGCCACTGTCTCGGAGCGCCAGGGTAATGGGTCGGAATTCCTTTCTTTTAAGCAGTGTACTAGGAGCAATGTCCTGAAATATTTGAAGGGAATGTCCTAGGAAATCCAACTTGGGAAGCTTTCTGGCCTCCCTAAGCAAGTCCTCCTTAGCCGAATAATAGTGGCAGCGGAGAATAACATCCCTGGGTTGGGTTTGGTCTTGAGAGCAAGGGCGAAGAGCCCTGAGGGCCCTATCCAACAGAAACTGATCTTCTGGAGTTGAGGGCGATAGGTGTACAAACAGTTTCTTGAGGTAGACGGGGAGGGAAGACATATCAACGTCCTCAGGGACCCCCCTGATGCGAAGATTATTCCGGCGCGCCCGGTTATCCTGGTCCTCCTGACGTTCCAGGATTAGGTGCATTTCTTGCTTTAGGGTATGAACATCATCCTCCACCCCCTGTTGAAAAGCGACCACTTCGTCCATTTTAGACTCCAAGTGGTCCGTCCTGTCGCCCAGATCCGTAATGTCAGCTTTAAGAGAGGCAATAGCTGTATGGACCTCCGCCTGTACCGCCTGTACAGATTTCCTCGTCTCCTTGATTTTGCGGAAAAGCAGATGAAGATCCTTTCGGGTCAAAGGAGAGTGGTCGGAGTCCTCCGAGTCTGAGACGTCGGGATGTGACGTAGCCCCCTGTCCTGGTGATTTAGTATCTGAGTAGGCAAATTTTTTCAGGCTCGGGGTCACAGCTGCTCCCTGTTGCTTTTTGTTGCCTCTAGTCATGGTGGACATGTGTGTGTATAGAGCGGTTAGAGAGAATCACTGCATCAGTGTATTTGAAAAGTCCAGGTAGTGGGGATAGGACAGCTTCAATATTATGACATAGGCGATCCCGAGACTCAGGGCAGGTTCCAATGAATCACATTATGAGAGAAAGAGTACCCGACCTGTAGCCGAGATCAAATATGAGGGCTGCCAGTAGATGGAGCTCCAGCCTCATATATCATAGGTGAAACAAAGCAAAAGATATTTGTGGTGGAAACCTTTACAATGTTTAAAGAACAGGTCCAGGGGGTCCCCCCTGGACTTATTTACTGTAGTCCTGGGTGAGCTGGTCTCCTCTAGTGATCAAGTGGTGGGTGGTAGTGAAACAATGCCCGGGCGGGGAAGTTCAGAAATACACTATCACCCCGCACAGTTCCAACAGGGTATAGATATATATTTAGGGCAATATACAGGATCCAACAGAGAGGGCCTCCCAGCTGCGGTCCAGCCAACTGTGTCGCCGGCACGTAGCAAGCGCCCCGAGATAATTTGCAAAATCCGTCAAGTAGGAGGTAGGTATAAGAGCAATGAAATTTCAGAGAGGAGTCAGTGTATCAATAAGAGCCGCTAGGGGGAGCTCTAACCCAGCAAATACACTGAACTTTGAGAATCCACTGTGCAATAGGGAATGAACTGCAAGGAAAAGTTAATTTCACAGGGAAAGCACTGGACTCCGGGGGGACATATAGCCCACTGACTAATGTTAGGACAAAGAGAAGGGGCATCGGCAGTATAAGTAATGGGGAGGTCTCACCCAATCCTGTGGATGATTTCAAGCTGCAGCAGTGTTCCCCAGATCCAGGGGAAGATAGCCTCCAAGTATGCCAGCATTAGAGGGAGACCACAGCAGGCAATCCTCTCCGCACCTCTCTGCACTGCAGAGGCAGGAGAGCTGAGGTCGGGCGGCAGGGAGAGCTCCAGATTCGGGCGCAGCGCCCAGAGGGAAAGGCCGCCGCCAGACCACGTGGTGCGGGCGGCGGACGGAGCCGCGGCCGTGGCTGGGTGCGGCAGTGCGGACAGCGGGAGGAGACACTAGCTGGCGGCAGAGCCAGAGCCGAGGACGGTCTCCCGGTGCGGTGCTTGCAGGTAGGTTGACCAGCGGGAGGGGTCGCGCTGTGGGTCCAGGGTGGGAGAGGCTCCAGGCCGCACCGCAGGTATCGCCAGCCAGATGGAGGGGAAAATTGAGTCCCCGGCTGCAGGAGAGGAGACAGGCCGCAACCCGCAGAGGGGTAGGGGACCCCCCCCGGCTCCGGGAGCCCGACTCCTGTGACAGGGAAGGTGTCCTGGCGTCCAGGGGGTATATGTGGATGCAGTAATTAGAAGATCAAGCCACAGTAAAGGGGTTTATACGGCTGTTAAAGCAGGAGCCCACACAAAGCTGATCCTTTCTCAATGGCAGCCAAGCCACGCCCCCAGTCTCTTGGTTTTTGAGCAGTAATCTGTCCATATATGTGTGTGTGTATATATATATATATTGTGACAAGAACACTGGGATAGTGTTTGAGGGCAGGTATATTTGTCCCAGGTTCTTGTCTTACATGTTTTAGAAAATGTTAACTTCTAGGAAAAATGCTTTTTGTTTTGTCTGAACCTTTTCAGTTTGCTGTAAAAGCTGGGTAAAGGCTCTGAGAGAGAGATAAGGCGAGTTCTAGACATTGGGCCCAGTTCGGGTCTTTGGCCTCACAGAGGGCTAATCAGGGTTTCAGCTGTGTAAGAGTGATATAGTGCTTCTAACCTGATTAGTATGGGCAGACTGCCTGGGAAGGCTGCAGGATCTGTGTGTGAGAGACACGCTTTCTGATGCAAGTAAGCTATACAGTATGTACTGAAGAACTCTGTGTTTTGTTTAGTGACAGTTAGGAACATCTTATGTTTAGTTAGTGCCGGACAGGCAAGGTATTTTTATTTTGGGGTTTGTTTTATTTTCTGTTTCAATAAAACTGGCCGGGGTCAGTTGTACCAGAAACTGGACTTGTGTTGTTCCTCAGCTGCTGCGTGCTGCCATATTCCCCAGGAAAAGGCACCTTGCACCCCTACAGTGTTACAACTTGGTGGAGAATGCGAGCAGGCCGTTCTGCGCATAAGTGAAAGCAGCAGCTTTGTGAGGCCTGCAGAAAACGGTGGTTTATGCAGATACAGCCCAGTGTGAAGTTACTGAGACTCACCCCTGAGGGTTTGATATATGTCCTGGGTGAAAGCAGCTGCAAAGCCGCCTGAAAAATCTGTTGACATGGAGGATCTGCTTAAAGCCTTGCTGCAAGCTACAGCGGCTCAGCAGGAGGCCAACCGACAGCAGCAGGTGGCAATGGAGGAAAATTGGAGACTACAGCGTCAGGATAGAGAGGCCTTAGCAGAAGTGGTGCAGAGACTTGCAGCTCGGGTTGGAGATGTGGCCGTCAGTGCTCCAACCAGCTCTAGTTCTATACGAGCCAGTCACTTCCTGCAGAAAATGACAGAGGCTGATGATGTGGAGGCCTATCTGACCACGTTTGAAAGGACTGCCGAGCGTGAGAACTGGCCGAAAGCACAGTGGGCCAGTCTGCTGGCACCTTTCCTGTCAGGTGAGCCCCAAAAAGCTTACTTTGATTTAAGCCCTGCTGAGGCTCGGGACTATGATAAACTAAAGACTGAGATCCTGACCCGCCTGGGAGTCACGCTGTCAGTACGAGCACAACGGGTGCACCGTTGGCTGTACGCCATGGAGAAGCCTCCGCGCTCCCAGATGCACGACCTTATTCAGCTAACAAAAAAATGGCTGCAGCCAGAGACATTAACTGGTCCCCAGATGGTGGAAAGAGTCGTCATGGACCGCTACTTGAGATCTTTGCCCCTGGTCCTGCGCAAGTGGGTGAGCCATGGAAACCCGGGTACTGCTGACCAATTAGTGGACATGGTAGAGAGGTATTTGGCAGCAGAGGAACTACTGATGACCACCCAGCAACCCATAGATCCTCGACAGCGCCCTTCAGTAAAGACTGGTAAGACTGTTCCGTGGGAAAACGTTGCTGGGCGGTTAAGAGAACGCAAGGCTGGAGAGACTGTAAACACTGGCCCTGGAAACAGGCCAATGGGGCTAGAACGGTCTATGCTGCCCAAATGGGTTGATAATCGTGTGGTTAAATGTTTTAGGTGTGGTATGCCAGGTCATGTTATTGCCAATTGCCCAGTCACGCAAGAACCCATGCAATGTGATGCTGCCTTTGAATGTCGCAGAATGTCTTTCTTTGCTAGGTTAGCCTGTACTGTGGTACCTTCACCTGAGCTGGAAAAACAAATGTGTGATGTGTTCTTAGAAGGTAACCGGGTAGAGGCCTTGCTAGATTCAGGAAGTTTAGTTACCCTCGTGAAAGCTGGGTTAGTGAACCCCTTAAAGGTCCAGCAAATACCTATTGGGGTAACTTGCATACATGGGGATACCCAATATTATGCCACTGCTGAGGTGAATATAGAAACTTGTTGTGGGTCAGCAATGGTTAAAGTGGGACTGGTCCCTACCTTGGTGCATGAGGCCATAATAGGGAGGGATTTTCCTCATTTTTGGAAACTGTGGGAATCACGGTTATCAACAGATGTGAGAAGTAAAAAGCCAGTTGATAATACCGGTGATTTTTTGGATGTACGTGGGTCTTCGGAACTTTCTGGCCCTTTGCCTTTTGCTAGTTTGGCTGGGGAAGTGACAGATGGGGAGTCCAGTGAGGACCCTCTTGCCGGGAACAGAGACATAGTAGTTAGAACTGAAAGCGTGCCTGACCTGGAGGTAAAGAAGGATCTGTTTGCGTCTGAACAGTTAAAGGATCCTACCTTAATAAAGGCTAGAGAGAATGTTAAGATTGTTAATGGGGAACCTGTGGTACCAGGTGACAGGGTTACGTATCCCCACATGGCCATCTGTAATGAGCTCTTGTACCACATTGTCAAAAGGGGTGAGGATGTGGTGGAACAGCTGGTAGTTCCCCAGCCTTATCGGAGAACGGTACTAGATTTAGCTCATAGTCACGTTACCGCAGGACATTTAGGGGCAGAAAAAACCACTGAAAGAGTTTTACAAAGGTTCTTTTGGCCAGGGGTTTATAAAGAAGTGTCTGAATATTGTTCTTCCTGTCCTGAATGCCAGTATCATGCCCCTAGACCCCATTTCAGGAGCCCACTAGTTCCCATGCCTATTATAGAGGTCCCGTTTGACAGAATAGCCATGGATCTCGTGGGGCCCTTGTTAAAGTCTGCTCGGGGCCATCAGTATATCCTGGTAATTATGGACTATGCCACTCGATATCCTGAGGCTGTCCCTTTACGCACTATCACAACCAAGGCGATAGCTAGGGAGCTGGTGCAGGTATTTAGTAGAGTGGGAATACCAAAAGAAATTTTGACTGACCAAGGTACTCCATTTATGTCAAGGATCATGAAAGAATTGTGCAAGTTATTTAAGGTCACTCACCTCAGGACGTCCATCTACCATCCCCAAACTGACGGGTTGGTGGAAAGGTTTAATAAAACATTAAAAAGTATGTTAAAAAAGGTTGTTGAGAGAGATGGGAAAAACTGGGATTGTTTGTTGCCCTACTTGTTAATGGCCATCAGAGAAGTTCCTCAGTCCTCTACGGGGTTTTCTCCATTTGATTTGTTGTATGGTAGACACCCCAGAGGGCTGTTGGATGTTGCCAAAGAGACGTGGGAAGGACAGCCCACTCCTTATAGAAGCGTTATTGAGCATGTAACACAAATGCAGGATAGGATTGCAGCCGTGGTACCTGTTGTCAGAGAGCACATGGAACAGGCCCAAAGTGCTCAACAGAGGGTCTATAACCGGAGTGCCAAGATACGGGAATTTGCTCCTGGAGATAGAGTTCTTGTTTTGGTACCCACTGTGGAAAGCAAATTCCTAGCTAAATGGCAGGGTCCATTTGAGATTAGGGAAAAAGTGAATGAGGTTAATTACAAAGTATACCAGCCGGGAAAGAGAAAACCCGAACAGATCTACCATGTTAACTTAATCAAACCCTGGAAAGATAGGTTGTCTCTGTCAGCGGAGCCTTGCCCTTCGGTGTCTTCACCCCGGTTGCTTCCCGCAGTGAAGGTGTCAGAGACATTATCAGCTGATCAGAACAATCAGGTTAAAGAATTTCTCATCCAAAATAGGGAGGTATTTTCAGAGCTGCCTGGCCGAACGACCATAATAAAACATGACATTGTCACAGAACCAGGGGTCAGGGTTCATTTAAAGCCATATAGGATTCCTGAAGCTCAGCGAGAAGCTATTTCTAAGGAAGTTAAAACCATGTTAGAACTTGGAGTCATAGAGGAGTCTAACAGTGAGTGGTCCAGTCCCATAGTGCTCATCCCGAAGCCCGATGGTAGCATACGCTTCTGTAATGACTTTCGTAAGTTAAATGAGGTGTCCAAGTTTGACGCATACCCCATGCCCCGTGTGGATGAGCTTGTAGAAAGGCTGGGAACAGCCAGGTTTCTCACCACATTGGACCTGACCAAGGGTTACTGGCAAATACCTTTATCTGATAGCGCCAAAGAAAAAACAGCCTTTTCGGTTCCGGAGGGGCTGTACCAGTATAAGATGTTACCCTTTGGGTTGCATGGGGCTCCAGCAACCTTTCAACGGGCGATGGATAAAATTTTGAGGCCCCATAGAAAATATGCAGCTGCCTATTTGGATGATGTGGTAATTCACAGTACAGACTGGGGGTCACATTTGGTTAAAGTACAAGCAGTACTGGACTCAATCAGAGAGGCAGGGTTAACTGCTAACCCAAAGAAGTGCTGCCTCGCAATGGAGGAGGTCAAATACTTGGGCTTCACCATAGGCAGAGGTCTGATTAGGCCCCAATTGAATAAAGTTGATGCTATTCAAAACTGGCCTCGTCCAGTGAATAAAAAACAGGTAAGGGCTTTTTTGGGAATTACTGGGTACTATAGACGGTTTATTCCTAATTTTGCGACCACAGCGGTGCCTTTGTCAGACCTTACCAAAGGGAAGCAGTCAAATGTGGTGAAATGGAACCCTGATGCAGAAAAGGCGTTCCAAGCGTTAAAAGTGGCTTTGTGTTCACAACCGGTGTTGATAACACCAGATTTTTCAAAAGAATTTGTGGTACAGACAGATGCCTCAGAGGTAGGGATAGGTGCTGTGCTGTCCCAAACCAGAGATGGGGACGAACACCCTATCATTTATTTGAGTAGGAAACTCAATGAGCATGAAAAAAGGTATGCCATTGTGGAAAAGGAGGCTTTGGCCATTAAGTGGGCACTAGATACCTTGAGATATTACCTCTTGGGTAGACAATTCAGACTAGTGACAGACCATGCCCCTTTAAAATGGAGGTATGTAAATAGAGGCAAGAATGCTCGTGTAACTAGATGGTTTCTAGCGTTGCAGGACTTTAAGTTTACTGTCGAACATAGACCGGGAACACAATTGGCCAACGCAGATGCATTGTCTCGCATCTTCTGTTTGGGGGCTACAAGTGTTCCGGCCCCTAGGTCGAAACAGGGGAGGGGGATATGTGACAAGAACACTGGGATAGTGTTTGAGGGCAGGTATATTTGTCCCAGGTTCTTGTCTTACATGTTTTAGAAAATGTTAACTTCTAGGAAAAATGCTTTTTGTTTTGTCTGAACCTTTTCAGTTTGCTGTAAAAGCTGGGTAAAGGCTCTGAGAGAGAGATAAGGCGAGTTCTAGACATTGGGCCCAGTTCGGGTCTTTGGCCTCACAGAGGGCTAATCAGGGTTTCAGCTGTGTAAGAGTGATATAGTGCTTCTAACCTGATTAGTATGGGCAGACTGCCTGGGAAGGCTGCAGGATCTGTGTGTGAGAGACACGCTTTCTGATGCAAGTAAGCTATACAGTATGTACTGAAGAACTCTGTGTTTTGTTTAGTGACAGTTAGGAACATCTTATGTTTAGTTAGTGCCGGACAGGCAAGGTATTTTTATTTTGGGGTTTGTTTTATTTTCTGTTTCAATAAAACTGGCCGGGGTCAGTTGTACCAGAAACTGGACTTGTGTTGTTCCTCAGCTGCTGCGTGCTGCCATATTCCCCAGGAAAAGGCACCTTGCACCCCTACAGTGTTACAATATATATATATATATATATATATATATATAAAATAAACAAATACTCTCCCTCTGCGCTTTTACAAAACAAGGTAATTGGGAATTAAATACGGCTGCCCAAATTTCGCTAAGTCCCTTGTTAGGAGGGACTAAAAATAGAAATATGTAGCAAGAGAAAATAGGATTTTGGTACTCACCGTTAAATCCTTTTCTCCTAGTCCGTAGAGGATGCTGGGGACTCCAAAAGGACCATGGGGTATAGACGGGATCCGCAGGAGCTTGGGCACACTAAAAAGACTTAAGACTAGGTGTGAACTGGCTCCTCCCTCTATGCCCCTCCTCCAGACCTCAGTTATAGGAACTGTGCCCAGGAGAGACGGACACTACAAGGAGAGATTTTTGTCTTAACTAAGGGCTACCAAATTACCAGCCCACTCCAAAAACATACCGTACAACCGGAATAACACCCAACCAGATAACAGTATGCATAAAACTCCAGCAACCCGCTGTAACAAACCAATACACAACTCGTGTACAAACTAACTTAACCAGTAAGAAAACACACTGCAAGTAATAGTCCGCACTGGGACGGGCGCCCAGCATCCTCTACGGACTAGGAGAAAAGGATTTAACGGTGAGTACCAAAATCCTATTTTCTCTTACGTCCTAGAGGATGCTGGGGACTCCAAAAGGACCATGGGGATTATACCAAAGCTCCAGAACGGGCGGGAGAGTGCGGACGACTCTGCAGCACCGACTGAGCAAACGCCAAGTCCTCCTCAGCCAGGGTATCGAACTTATAGAATTTAGCAAAAGTGTTCGAACCCGACCAAGTAGCCGCTCGGCAAAGCTGTAGTGCCGAAACACCTCGGGCAGCTGCCCAAGATAAGCCCACCTTTCTGGTAGAATGGGCTTTAACCGCCTTCGGCACTGGTAACCCCACCGAAGAATGAGCCTGTTGGATCGTACTACAGATCCAGCGTGCAATAGTCTGTTTTGACGCGGGATGACCAACCTTGTTGGCCGCATACAAAACAAACAACGCTTCAGTTTTCCTAGCAACAGCTGTCCTAGAAACGTAAACTTTTAACGCTCTTACAACATCCAGAGATTTTGGAATCGCCACTTCTTCCAAAGCTACCGGAACCACAATAGGTTGGTTAATGTGAAATGACTAAACCACTTTTGGTAGAAATTGTTGACGAGTCCTCAATTCCGCCCTATCCGCATGAAAAATCAAGTACGGACTCTTATGAGACAAAGCTACCAATTCCGATACTCGCCTGGCAGATGCCAGCGCCAAAAGCATAACCACCTTCCAAGTGAGAAATTTTAATTCAACCTTCCGCAAAGGTTCAAACTAGGAAGACATGAGGAACCGCAAGACGACATCAAGGTCCCATGGTGCTACAGGCGGTACAAACGGTGGATTGATATGAATTACACCCTTCACAAAGGTCTGAACCTCTGGAAGGGCAGCCAACTCTTTTTGAAAGAAAAAAGACAAAGCCGAAATTTGCACTTTGATTGAACCCAATTTCAGGCCTGCATCTACACCCGCCTGTAAAAAGTGGAGAAAACGACCCAAGTGAAAATCCTCCGCAGGAGCCTTTTTAACCTCACACCAGGAAACATATTTCCTCCAGATACGGTGATAGTGTTTTGCCGTAACCTCTTTCCTAGCCTTAATGAGAGTTGGAATTACCTCCATGGGAATACCCTTACGAGCTAAGATCTGGCGCTCAACCTCCATGCCGTCAAACGCAGCCGCGGTAAGTCCGGAAACACGCATGGACCCTGTAACAACAGATCCTCCCTTAGAGGAAGCGGCCAAGGATCTTCCACCAGCAAGTCCTGAAGATCCGGGTACCAGGCCCTTCTTGGCCAGTCTGGAATGACTAGAATCGCCTGAACCCTTGCTCGACGAATGATCCCCAGCACCTTTGGAATGAGAGGAAGAGGAGGGAACACATACACCGACTGGAAGACCCAAGGAGACACCAGGGCGTCCACCGCCGTAGCTTGTGGGTCCCTTGTCCTGGAACAATACCTCGGGAGCTTCTTGTTGACCCGAGACACCATCATGTCTATCAACGGAATTCCCCAGCGTCCTGTCACCTCTGCAAAAACCTCTTGGTGCAGAGCCCACTCTCCCGGATGAAGGTCATGTCTGCTGAGGAAATCCGCTTCCCAGTTGTCCACCCCCGGTAGGAAAACTGCTGACAGTGCGCTGACGTGTTGTTCCGCCCAGCGAAGTATCTTTGCGGCCTCCGCCATTGCCGCTCTGCTCCTTGTTCCGCCTTGCCGGTTTATATGGGCCACCGCTGTGATGTTGTCTGACTGTACCAGGACCGGTCGACCCTGAAGAAGACTTCTTGCTTGGAGTAGGCCGTTGTAAATGTCTCTTAACTCTAGAACATTTATGTGGAGACAGGCTTCCTGGGGCGACCATTTTCCCTGGAAATATCTTCCTTGGGTAACTGTGCCCCAGCCCCGGAGACTTGCATCTGTTATCAGAAGTACCCACTCCTGGATACCGAATCGGCGTCCCCCCAGGAGGTGATTCACTTGTAGCCACCACAGGAGAGAAATTCTGGCTCTGGGAGATAGACTTATCTTTCAGTGAATGTGTAGATGAGACCCGGACCATTTGCTCAGCAAGTCCCACTGAAACACGCGGGCGTGAAATCTGCCGTATGGAATGGCTTCGTATGCCGCAACCATCTTCCCCAGAACCCGAGTACAATGATGTATCGACACACTCGGCTTCAGAAGTTCTCTGACCATCGTCTGCAATTCCAGAGCCTTTTCTTCTGGAAGGAATACCCTCTGTAACTCCGTGTCCAGAATCATGCCCAGAAACGTAAGCCGAGTGGTCGGAATCAACTGGGATTTCGGCAAATTGAGGACCCATCCGTGTTGTCGCAGGACCGATAGAGACAACTCCACACTTTTCAGTAATCGTTCCTTGGACCTCGACTTTATCAGGAGATCGTCCAAGTATGGGATAATTGAAACCCCTTGTTTGCGTAGAAGAACCATCATTTCCGCCATGACCTTGGTGAAGATCCTCGGAGCCGTGGAAAGCCCAAACGGCAACGTCTGAAATTGGTAATGAGAATCCTGTATCGCAAACCTGAGGAAAGCCTGATGCTGAGGATATATCGGGACATGTAAGTAGGCATCCTTTATGTCGACTGACGCCATAAAATCCCCCCCTTCTAGGCTGGAGATCACAGCTCGAAGGGATTCCATCTTGAACTTGAAAACTTTCAAGTATGGATTGAGGGATTTTAAATTTAGAATTGGTCTGACCGAACCGTCCGGTTTCGGCACAACAAAGAGGCTCGAGTAGAACCCCTCCCCCTGCTGAGACGAGGGAACGGGAATAAAGACCCTCTGTAGACACAGTTTTTGAATCGCTGCTAGCACCACCTCCCTGTCCGGAAGAACTACTGGTAATGCCGAAATGAAGAACCGGTGAGGGGGCATCTCCTGAAACTCCAGTTTGTATCCCTGAGACACGATCTCTAGTACCCAGGGATCCAGGCCTGACTGAATCCAGACCTGACTGAAACTCCGTAGACGGCCCCCCACCGGTTCGGACTCCCCCAGGGAAGCCCCAGCGTCATGCGGTGGACTTGGTAGCAGCAAGGGAGGACTTTTGGTCCTGGGCGCCTGAACCTGCAGAAGGTTTCCTTCCCCTTCCTCTACCTTTTGAAGCGAGGAAGGACGAGCCTTTTCCACGCCTGTATTTATTGTGACGAAAGGACTGCATCTGCTGATATGGTGCCTTTTTCTGCTGTGTGGGAACATAAGGAAGAAAAGTGGACTTACCCGCAGTCGCGGTCGAGACCAGGTCAGCCAAGCCGTCCCCAAACAAGACAGTACCTTTGAAGGGTAGCGCTTCCATGGCCCTCTTGGAGTCGGCATCAGCGTTCCATTGATGGATCCACAGGGCCCTCCTGGCTGATATCGACATGGCATTGGTTCTTGAACCCAAGAGACAGACGTCCCTCGCCGCATCTTTTATGTAATCTGCAGCGTCCTTAATATAACCAAGAGTTAGAAGGACATTATCTTTATCCAGAGTATCCATATCATTAGCTAAATTCTCAGCCCATTTAGCAATAGCACTACTCACCCATACCGACGCCACAGCGGGTCTGAGCAATGCACCCGAATTAGTGAAAATGGACTTCAGAGACGTCTCCAGCTTGCGATCCGCCGGATCTTTGAGAGCTGCCGTGTCAGGCGACGGAAGTGCCACTTTCTTAGACAAACGAGATAAAGCTTTGTCAACAGTTGGAGATGCCTCCCATTTTTCCCTGTCATCAGAGGGGAAAGGATACGACATGTAAATTCTCTTGGGAATCTGCCATTTCTTATCCGGCGACTCCCAAGCCTTTTCACAAAGAGTATTCATTTCATGAGAGGGGGGAAATTTCACCTCAGGTTTTTTTCCCTTGAACAAGCAAATCCTAGTTTCCTGTACCGCAGGTTCATCAGAAATGTGTAAAACATCTTTTATAGCCACAATCATGTACTGAATACTCTTAACTAAACGTGGATGTAACGCTGCCTCAGTGAAATCGACGTCGGAATCAGAGTCCGTGTCGGTATCAGTATCTACCACCTGAGTAAATGGCCGCTTTTGCGACCCAGATGGGGTCTGAACCTGAGACAAAGCCTCTTCCATGGACTTTTTCCACACCTGGGTCTGTGCCTCAGACTTATCTAATCTCTTTGATAAGGAAGTTACATTCAAGTTTATCGTATTGAGTAATGCTAGCAAATCAGGTGTCGGCTGCGTCGACAGTCCCAACTCTAGCCCCGCATCCGCTCCTCCAATAACCTCCTCCGGTGAATAAGCTTCAGCCTCAGACATGCCGACACGTAGTACCGACACACCACAACACACAGAACGTCCCTGCTAGGTGACAGTCCTACAATAAAGCCCAGATAGAGGACACAGAGGGAGTATGCCAGCTCACACCTCAGCGCCCATATATCGCAAAAAACGATATATGTACCCAGCGCTGCCTAATCACACTATGAAGCACCACCCTGCGGCCCCCCTCTGAAAAAGCACCCCCCGTTACTTGGAGAAGCGTGGAGGTCCCCGCAGCGTCTCTACCCCTCAGCCGCGTGTTGCAGGGAAAATGGCGCTGGTGAGCTGCGGGTCGAAGCTCCGCCCCCTTCCTGGCGCGCTTCGGCCCGCCAAATTCAAAATTGTTTAAAAATGCCGGCGGGGGTCTGTATACGGTGCCGAGGCACCCATAATCTTTGTGCCGCCCTAAGAAAACTCCAGTAACATGCTGCCCAGGGCGCCCCCCCCCCCAGCGCCCTGCACCCAGTGAAATACCGTTGGTGATGTGTGTGGGAGCATGGAGCACAGCGTTACCGCTGTGCTTTACCTTCCGTCACTGAAGTCTTCTGCCGTCCTGAAGTCTTCTGATCTTCTCATACTCACCCGACTTCTGTCTTCTGGCTTCTGTGAGGGGATTGACGGCGTGGCTCCGGGAACAAGCAGCTAGGCGCACCAAGTGATCAAACCCTCTGGAACTAATGGTGTCCAGTAGCCGAGAAGCAGAGCCTTGAAACTCACAGAAGTAGGTCCTGCTTCTCTCCCCTCACTCCCACGCTGCAGGGAGCCTGTAGCCAGCAGGTCTCCCTGAAAATAAAAAACCTAACAAAAAGTCTTTTCTAGAGAAACTCAGTAGAGCTCCCCTAGTGTGCATCCAGTCACTCCTGGGCACAAAGTCTAACTGAGGTCTGAAGGAGGGGCATAGAGGGAGGAGCCAGTTCACACCTAGTCTTAAGTCTTTTTAGTGTGCCCAAGCTCCTGCGGATCCCGTCTATACCCCATGGTCCTTTTGGAGTCCCCTGCATCCTCTAGGACGTAAGAGAAATAGGCGCCCTTGGGGTGTACTTCCTCCCAATAGTAAATAGGATTCAGCAGGAATCTCTAGACATGTATAAATATATATTTGCTCAATATTTTAGAGCATAAAAATCACATTAACATGTTCCATATAAAATGTATTAAAACATAAAAACACAAGCAATGGTACAGAGAATTAAGTATCCATCCTTGACAAATGACACCAAACAATTATACAGAGGACAAGTAGAATAACTTTTACAGACTCCTCCTTATAGCAAGTTTGGAGATTGGTGTGATAAATAGAAAAACCCAACGCGTTTCGTCTTGCTCAAAGACTTCATCAGGGGTATATCTATAATGGTAAAATAATTTATCAGAATATTCCACTAATTATACATGAATAAAAATAAGGGAACATGTCAATAAATGAAAAAGTAAAGAAACATGCAAAACAGAGCTGGACAAAAAAGTGCAAACCTACACCAATCAGGTACACTTATTACAGTAAAGTACTTTCAAATAAGTTGACAATGAGTCAAAAAGGTTAATGATTATGCACAGAAGAAAAGAGAGAAAGAAGAAGAAAGAGAACACCAGAACATGTCATGGAAACTTCATATGACATACCTCGAATGCTTGATAAAATAGGATTTTGGTACTTACCAGGTAAATCCTTTTCTTTGAATCCATAGGGGGCACTGGAGTACTCTTGGGATATGGACGGGCGTAGCCGAACAAAGGCACTGAATATTCAAATTTAGGACTCTCCCCCCCCTCCATATCCCCGAGTACCTCAGTGTACGACCTCAGTGTTTTTTACTGAGCGAACAGGAACGATATAGAGAGGTTGACAATGGAGAATACCTATAACATAACGGACAACACAATGTTGACCCATAACCTTACTGTCAACTAAACAGTTGACACCATAACCGATAGAACTTTATAATTTGAACCAATCGGTGAAAATGTGTTACCATAAGCTCCTCTGAGCTTAATATCAATCAAGTAAAACTTGTTACCCTAAGCTCCCTTGAGCTTAAAACAACCCAGGTAAAACTGCTCTGGGTGGGCGTCCAGTGCCCCCTATGGATTCAAAGAAAAGGATTTACCTGGTAAGTACCAAAATCCTATTTTCTTTATCATCCACTAGGGGTCACTGGAGTACTCTTGGGACGTACCAAAGCTTCCCTCGTGGGCGGGAGAGCTGTTTGATACTTGTAACAGTAGGCAGCCCAAAGCTAGATGCTGATGGCGCCACCATTTATAACGTGTAAACGTGCACAAACATGGTGCACATGAAGGCTATATAGCCGCGTTTTAGACACTCCACGACCCACTGGGTCTGACATTCCCACAGAACCTGTGGGATGAGCTATTACTGACGTAGGCGATTGTAACTTAGCCTTAAGGTAAACCTGACTTGTAGTCATTATTATTACCCAACTGGATAATGTCTGCTAAGAAACTGGCTAACCCCAGTTGGCAGTATCATAGAGAACAAACAACGTATTCATATCACGTACTGTTGACGTCCGGGACATATATAAACGCGTAATGCGTGTACCACATTCAGAATTCTAAAATGTGCTGTCCACACAGGAACCCCTATTGGTATATTGATGTGAAGAATACGAAAGCGTGATTCGTCCGAAGATCTGCTTTGTCATGAGAAAACTCAAATACGGTGCCTTGGAATACAAGGCACCCAAATATGAAAACAAAACCCTTGCCGAAGCCAAGGCTATAAGAAAATTGTTTTCCAAAGTGAGAAACTTAATTCCCATTTGTTGAAAGGGTTCAAAATATGAAAACTGTAAGAAAACTGAACCCAACCTCAAGTCGCCTGGCGCTGTAGGTGGGATAAATAGTCTCTGAACTTTGATGACACCTTGTAGAAAGATGTGTACAGACGCAAATAGAGGCAAACGTCTTTGAAAATAAGTTTACCACACAGATACCTGCACTCTTAGTGCAGATTAACGCAGTTTTCCATGCCACCCCGTTTAACAGAATACGGGTAACTTGAAGGATGATGTTGGAAACTTCCAAGGTTTACAACCTATGTAAGCACACGAAATTTTGTAATAATGAGCTGCCTTAAGCGGCTTACTAGCTCGTAACATGGTTGGTATAACCGATACTGTAATGCTCTATTTCGTAATAATGAGCTGCCTTAAGCGGCTTACTAGCTCGTAACATGGTTAGTATAACCGATACTGTAATGCTCTATTTCTTAAGAGGGCGGTCTGAACCCTCACCCCGTCAGCCGCAGCTGCGGTACATAGATAATAGGTACCTAGGTAACTATGGGTAAACGAACGTTCCCTGATGTAACAGGTTGGACTTATTATGAGCGGGCCAAGATCGTGTGCCAGTATTCCTTTAAAATTCGAGAAGCAAACTTCTCCGAAACCCATGAGATACCACCAGTATGTTGTGACGAACTGTCTTATGATCCGTTTTGGCAACGGAGAGAGCAGTGGAAAATGGTAGAGCCAGATACCCGATGCTGAATGACCACACGAATGTGAGAGACTCCACCGCCACTGCCCTTGTGATCTGTTTTGTACCCATACTGATCTTTTCTAATTGTGGCGAGATGCCATCCTGTATACTTGAGGGTAACCCCCTTCTGTGGACTCACATATGACACACCTGTGGATTTAATGTCCAGTTTTCAGGATCCAAATCCTGACGGGTGAGATCCTCTGTCTAACAGATGTCCACTCACGGAATGATCTCTTGACATTTTCACATAATGGTGTTCTGAGCCATTGAGGATTTGAGTCACATGCCGCATTGCCATGCGGCTTCTTGGTTCTCATGCCGCATTGCCATGCGGCTTCTTGGTTCTCACTGGTTGTTGTGTATGCAACTGCCGTTGCCTTGTTTGACTGCTTAAGGCCAGCGTGAGGCAGGCATCAAAAATTTACATGAAACTCACGGTTGTTCCCCTCCACGGAAATCTTTAGTAAAAGGCGAAAGATTTATTCGTTCTGAAGAGAAACCAGAGTATATCCCTGGTCAGACTGAAAGCGAATCATGTATTGCATTGTAAAATGCACAGAGTTCTAGGACATTTATCGACCGCAATCTGTCGTGTTTTAGAACCTTTGTCGCTGATTTTAACTACAAATCCTGACCCTCTGCGACTGTAGTCCAGAGTATATGCACCCTTGTTCCTCTGTGGGAAACGCGAGTGAAGGGTGGCGAACTAAATTGAAAACACATCTTTATTCTTAATAGGTGAATACACCAATGTACCGCTAGTGTGCGTGTTTTGCACTAATTACTAGATGTACATTTGTTCTTGCTGGTGTAGTAGGTAAAAGTCTTTGATTTACCGTATTTATAATCTTACCTAGGAATTGACATCGTTTAGACGGAATTAGATGCGATTGTTTTCGAACTTGATCTGCTACCGCAGTATACCTTAGTAGCGCAAGTTAGAGGAACTTTGTTGAGACAGAGTTCTTATGTGAGATGAGCTATCATCCCAACATCACTTTGGTAAATACCCAAAGCGATAAGCAACGGTAGACATGAAATGGTTAATGGTTGTGGCGATTTGCAAACGCTAGAACCTGTGATGAACAAACCGGACTGGGTAAATACGCATTGTGAAGATCAAATGCAATTATGCAAATTTTGTGGCTCCAATAAGCAAATACTAACCGCAGAAAATCCATTTTCTAACTGTAGTAAATGACTTGCTGACTGATATTGCGACAGAGCTGTTTGGTTTTGCTCAAACAGAAGGGAATAAGTAACTTTGACTCTGTTGGCGTACTACTGCCTGGTTTATAAACCAGCAAAGACTAAATGACAACCTGCCAACCGTTCGACAGAGACAGTTTTGTACTTTAAGCTGTAAATAGCTGAGACATGTATGAGTTGAAGTCCTGAAACCTCGCAAATGTAACATGTAAAGACACGCTTCCCCAATTGTAAAAGAGGTCATCAAACCACTGGCTTGCTGACTGTAACGTCATGTCGTCAACGTCAGCGTGACTGTTTCTTATAAAGGGATAAAACGCCGTTACAAGTATGCGCTAATGGCTGAATAGCCTAAAGGGATAAAATGCCGTTACAAGTAGATCAAATGTATGAGCAAACAAGCTCTGGCATTGTCGCGCTTAACTAGCGACCATGAAAATAACCGGCGTTAGCAGAAGCTTTACAGATATGCTCTGCAGCTTATTTTAACAGTGATCGGCATGGTTTCATACATAGATTCTAGTGACCCACATGTATCTGTGGTTTTTATAATGTTTGACAGAAACACATATACCAATGGCGGATCGCGTCCTTTTGGAAACGATTATGTATGGTTGTCCAAAACCCCGCACTATCTGCGTGCTGGACTAATGTACCCTTCTCACTTGTAGTTATCGGTGTGAGATTTGACATAGAATCGTGCATTAAATTATAAGACCAGTGAAATAAACACTCTGGTACCCAAAGGAAAATTGGCCCTTTGGAAAGACTGTCTTTTGTTAACGCTGGCGGAGTCATTCCGAGACTCCGATTACCGCTGTTTTAATTTGAATTGCCAATGTTAACAATTTTAGTCTGCACTAGAGCCTTATTCGCTATGTAGACAGACATCATAATAGGCAACAAACAGACACTTGCACGACTTAATAAAGTTATTATATGGCATATATATCAATATATATATGTTATTGCTGAACAGCATATTTATTAGGAAACTAAAGTGTTCTTTATGTGAAAAGCAGTTCACATGGGCATGAAACCCGAACCAAATTCCTACTAACACCCCTGCGCCTTCTGGTGGCTTAAAGATGTAGGGCAGGAATGTTCTAGAATCATCCTGAACTAAAAATTCCCACTAACACCCCTGCGCCTCCTTGTGGAGTAAAGGTGTATGGCCGGAATGTTCAGGAATTATAAGCTGGAAAAACAGCAATGATTAAAAATGGCCCTTATGCTTTCACTGAAAATCACAGTACAGGCAGTGTTAATATAGGCTTAATAGCCTTTTATACAGGTAATATATGCTTAATAGCGTATATGTTATTACAGGTCTATTATACAGTAAACCCATACACTTAGTTAACTTCCAGTTACTCTAAATCCAGCCTGCAGTGTATATATTATATTGCAGCCTTAACCCATTCACTGCTTAATAAACTGAACAGCCTTTTTGTTAACCCATGCTGCCTCTGCTGCTATGGGCATTTACTCCCCCCTCACCCCCCCTGCAGCTGCGCTGCTTGTGAGGTAACTTCTATCCTATGTTACCTGCAGCGGATTGGAGCGGGTGCAGGGAGAGCGTATCAGCCCCTTGTGTCCCGCGATTTCCCCCTGTTCAGCCGTAGTGCTGTCCCCTCTTACACCGCAATAGCTAGCAGAGGGGTGCCGGGGAGCCGGATAGCAGCGGGGGACGGATGTAGGAGGCCAGCGGCAGCAGCCTGTCTGTCCGCGGCTGGCTGTATAGCGGACAGCGGGAGCCGGCCGGAAGATCGTGGGGCGCCGGATATGAGCGGCGTCGCTGGCTCTCTGCAGAGTAGCTGGCTCGGGCGGCGCTTTGTACAGCGGTGGCCGGGTACCAGCGTTGGGAGAGCGGCCGGCGTCTGATTGACGTGCGGCCGCTCGGAGCTGTGTAATCTCAGTTACCACCCCCTAGCTATACTGCAGTGTCCAGCTTAGCGATGGGAGAGCGGCCGCCGTCTGTGATTGACGTGCGGCCGCTCGGAGCTGTGTCCTCGCTGGGAGAGCGGCCGGCGTCTGTGATTGACGTGCGGCCGCTCTGCTGCTTGGAACGGGTGCAGGGACATAATTCAGCGGGGCATGAGCGGCGGCTGTAATCAGCTGTGGGCAACAGAAAAAAGAAACACTTTCCCCACACTGCAGGGCGGCAGCGTGAGCTGACCGCCCTGACCCCACCATACCTTGTGCTGCAAGCTCCGTCCAGCTTGAGACGGGCTTCTGATGCTGGCTGTGACGGACTTCTAAGCTCTGTCCAGCTTTCAGATCATCATCTTGGCTGTGCTATCCTGGCTGTGACGGAGCTTCTTCTGTAAGCTCCGTGCAGCCTGCAGGAGACAGCTGCCTGTGGCTGTGAGGGTGCTCTTTGTGAGGACCGACACGCCATGCGCTGCCTTGCAGCGCCTGTGGCTGTGAGGGTGCTCTTTGTGAGGACCGACACGCCATACGCTGCCTTGCAGCGGCACCATCCCGGACCCCTGTTTTTCAAGAAACTGGGGAAGGGAAGTGTAAAATAAAAAGAAAAATAAAATCTCAAATGTGGGCTCTTCCCACAAGCCTTGATGTTCGTGCTGTGAGCACCGAAAAAACACTGAGGTCGTACACTGAGGTACTCGGGGATATGGAGGGGGGGGAGAGTCCTAAATTTGAATATTCAGTGCCTTTGTTCGGCTACGCCCGTCCATATCCCAAGAGTACTCCAGTGACCCCTAGTGGATGATAAAGAAATATTGATAGTGTCAATTAAATAACAAATAGGCGTTCAGGATACTTGAATACCACCCACAAATCAGTGGGATATATAGGTGAAAATTAGATTGGGCCTAATTAGGGAAATATTAGTTTTAGTAACTTAAAAACCACATGAAATGTACATAGTAACTGATTTATAAATCAATCAGTGTGCTGGTGAATGGGAACACATACCTTGTGGTTCAAATGCTTGACTGACAAGTTCAAATACACAGGTCTAACAAAGGTTCATATAGATGTGTGACCTGATAAAATTATTGATATTAACCAATTAGAGATATAACCTCACTGGTCTACATAAACTCAAGAGGCTTACCAAGTATATTTATATTCTCCAGAACATTAATAAAAATGCAGAATTTTTTTTTTTTTAAATTGTGTTTATTGAAGAGAAGAAAAGTAACACACATGTAACAGTATTAATACATATCAATAAAGGCGAACATAGAAATCCACTGTCCGTATATTATTGTGACATGTTAAATGTGGGAAATTGCGAAACAAAATAGTATAAACCCTAATGATCATGAAATACAGTACATCAAAATTAGTCAATTATACATATGTATGACTATATTTATAAGTGAGGTGTTAAAAGTCCAACGGCAAAAGACCTATCTAAAGAAGCTCAAAACGGTGGCGACCCATCGGTGAGGGTTGCCATATTATACCACGTCGTTAACCGTACCACTTTACGTATACTTTCTT
This sequence comes from Pseudophryne corroboree, assembly GCF_028390025.1. NCBI lineage: Eukaryota > Metazoa > Chordata > Amphibia > Anura > Myobatrachidae > Pseudophryne > Pseudophryne corroboree. Next base: position 87,671,411 of record NC_086446.1, read on the forward strand.
TGGTGTTCACAGGTAATGTGATCAAAAAAGGCAGCCATATTGCAAAAAACTTAGGAGCACGAGATTCAACATCTAGAGAACATTCTGTCCAATCCATTTGGAATAGAAATATTAACCGTGGTAACACAAGAGACACAGGAATATGATCTTTTTGTATCCACTGAGATAGTATTGTTTTCTTTGCTGCTGCTGCAATGCGAGCCAGAAGCAGTCTTGTACCCTTGGATAAAGCGGGAGTGTAAGGTTCTACATAATTCCAAAGGGCCCATGCCATTGTCATTGTAAATGGTATACCCAGGTTAACCCCGATGTACACCTGTATTAGTTCCCAGAATGATTGTATAATTGGGCAAGACCATAAACAGTGTATAATATCAGCATCGGGGGACTTGCATTTGAAACATTGAGAATCGTCTGCTGCCCCTGTAAGGAATGGCAGCCTAGGGGTATAGTAAGCTCTATGTAAAATTTTTAAATGCATCTCTGCATAAGAGGAAGATACCAATTGTTTATTAAGCAAATTAGACCATTTAATAATAGTGTGCAAATCCACTCCCGGAAAGACATCCTTCCATTTAGCTATGCCCGCAGTAAGTTTAGTATAGTCAATCTTCCGTCTGGTGTAAGAGTATATTAAAGATGTAGAATGGGGGGAGTCTAAACGTCGTCGTACAATGCCATCCAGTAGAAAAGTACGATCAATGGGCTGTAGGTGTGTCATAATGTGTGTAGCAAAACTACGCATCTGAAAATATGCAAAAAAGGGAAATTTCAAAGTCGGGTATCTAGTTTGTAATTGGGACAGCGATAATACCGCCGAACAGTCATCATTCAAAAATTGAAACAATGAACGGAGTCCCTGGAGGTGCCAACCACGTACAATCCTGCCCGCATCCCCTCCCTGGAAAGCCGGGTTCCCAAATAAAGGCTGGAACAAGGAATGAGTCAGAGTGAGTTTAGAACGTTTTCTAATTTGCTGCCACGCCTTGTAAGGAGCATATAATAATGGAATTGATTTTATATCCTGTAATATAGAGGAATTCGGAAAATGTAGTATCTGTAACAAATCATAACTGGGATACAAAGCTTGTTCCAGAGCCTTGTTAACAAAATTGTCTCCGTTACCTATCCAATCTAGGGCGCATCTATAATTAGCTGCAAAGGAGTAATCTTCCGGGCAGGGGAGATTAACTCCTCCAAGTGAGGGTGGTTGTTTTAATTTGAACAGCGCTATACGAGGACGCTTATTCGCCCATATAAATTTAGTAATGGCTTTATTTAGTGTATGTATATCTTTTTTTAATAGCAAAAACGGAAGCATCTGTATCGGGTAAAGTAGGCGAGGAAAAGACACCATTTTATACAAGTGACACCTACCCAAGTAAGAAATTGGCAGATGTTGCCATCTCGTAAAGTCCTCGATCATCCTATTAATATAATAAGAAAAGTTTAAAGAGTATAATTCCGAGGGATCAGATGATACACGTATACCAAGATATGTTATGTAGTTATGCGCCCATTTAAATGGGAACGCATCATCCCATCCCACCCTCGCGTCTCCACCCAGTGCCAGTGCCTCAGTCTTGTCAAAATTAATTAAAAATCCTGATATTAAGTTAAAATTCTCTAGTGCGGTCAATAGTGAGGGAAAGGATGTCATGGGGTCACTGAAATATAGTAGAAGATCATCCGCAAAAGCGGAGACCTTTATAGTGTGAGAGCCCACTTCGATACCTTTCCAAGATACATCACTTATGAACGTGCGTATGAGCGGGTCTAATGCCAGATTAAATAACAAGGGGGAGAGGGGGCACCCCTGTCTTGTACCCCTATATAACTGAAACGATTTTGTGTTTAATCCATTGATCATGATATACGCTTGTGGAGTGGCATATAGTGTTTTAAAAACATCAATAAACTTAGTACCAAAATGTTGGGCATGTAGGACTCGCAATATATGAGCCCAGGAGACACGGTCAAATGCCTTGTCTGCATCACAACTGACTATAAGGGCTTTGTGAGACTTTGATTGTCTCGAGCTATGTATCGCTGCCATTAAAGTACGGATATTATGTACTGAAGTTCTGTTTCTTTTTTTTCCCCAAAAATGTTTTTATTGCGGATTTGACAAACTTAGTAACAAGTGTAAACATAGTATGCATTGCAAACATTTTCTAACATTTTCTGCCTCTTGATATAACAGCATGGATATGCAAAGTGAATTTCACGTTGTAAAAGTACGTTACTGACATTGATACTCAATAAAATTACCTTTACATTCACTCTGGTATTTTTTGTCATAACTTTTCTTTGTACAAAAGATGATAGTAGTTTGACATCTGATTAAGAAAAGTTAGAGATAACAAAGAAAGAAGAAGAGGGGGGAAAAGCAAAGGAGGGGGAGCAGGGGGGAAGGGGGGGGTGTAAAGCCACGCGCGTCCGAACCACCTATCATTTCTCAACTCAAGTTAATTGGCGGATCCTGTACGAACACTCTAGTTTCGTACCAGACGGTCATACGAAAACAGTTATGTATTTGCCTTCTGGTTTCAATGGGTAAAGTGTCTATGTAGCTTTCCCACACTAAAAAGAAGTTCTCAATTTGAGAATCCCTATGAAGTGTGGTTTCAGTCCATTCGAGTTTAAACAATTGAAATAATTTGTCTTTGAACATGGCAAGGGACGGGGGCGTGGGAGAAATCCATTGCTGTAGTATACATTTTCTGGCTACCGAAGAGACAAACAGCAACAATTTTTTGCAACCGAACGAGATTTTCGTAGAATTTGGTAAAAGTCCGAAGACCGCCCAGGCCGGGGTCAATATTAGGAAGTTCACCAGGTGATTAATTGTAAACCGTCTCACCGCCAGCCAGAAACGCTGGATCATGGGACATTCCCACAGGCAATGGTATAAGGTTGCTGCAGGGCTAGTGCATTTGTGACAAACGGATGAGGTACTCATACCGATTAAGTTACACCGGTGGGGGGATAGGTATCCTCTATAGAATATCTTAAAAAACATGTCCTTGTAGGATGTAGCTGAAATTGTTTTTACAGAGTATAGTAGGCTTTTCAAAATGTCCTCTTCCCTCAAATTGGGAAAGTGTGTTTGCCATTTTGTGATGCCCGTTTGATACTGGCCATTGTGATAAGGCAACCTCAATATTTTGTAAAAGTAAGATATGGCCTTTGCAGAGTAGTTCACAGCTAGAAAAGCGTCATCCAGCGGATTGCGCCAGTCATCTTTGTTTAAAAATTTTAGTACTTTACTAGTGTAATGTTGCGCCTGAAGGAAGGCCAAATTACACACTGGCAAAAAGTCGTATCTGGAAACTGCTTGTGTATAGGTAAAGGGTTTTTTTGTGTCTGAATTTGCAAGGTGTCTAACTGTGCGCAATCCTCGCTCATGCCACGATCTGAACGGTTGTGTCGCCAAGCCATGTTGGAAATTGATGTTGCCCAAAAAGGGGAGGTGTAAAGAATAGAGAGTGTGAAGTTTAGCTTTATTACGTATTGTGTGCCATGTTGACATGAGCAGAGGATTGTCTAGTATGTGTGAAGGAATCTCATGTTTGGGTAAGTGTAAGAAGCAAGACAGGTCTAGATTAGAAAGAAATTGCTTTTCTAATGTATGGTTTGCATACTGATCTGTTCCATGTAGCCAATCCTTAATATATCTACAGGTGGCTGCTTGGTTATACAGTTTAAGATTAGGGAAATTTATCCCACCTTCCTCTCTAGTCTTTTGTAGTATCTTTAGACTAATTCTTGGTCTCTTCTTGGCCCAGATAAATTTTCGGAATAATCCTACAATTTTTTTTTCATCAGACAGAGTAAGTGTGGGTGGGAGAACTTGTAATGGATATAACAACTTCAGAAAAGTGATAAGTTTAATTAAATTGGCTCTTCCCAGATATGATAACTGAAGATGTTGCCAACCTTCAAGTTCAGTTTCAATTTTTTCAATAAGTGGGGCCATATTTGCGTAATACAGATTATGGATATTTTTGGTTAGATATATCCCCAAATACTGTATCTGGGAAGAGGTCCACTGCAATCCTCCAAAGGAATTATGTGGAGTGTAGGGACGATTGCCTAGGGCCATTGCCATTGACTTGGATAGGTTAATCCGAAACCCCGAGAGCGCGCCAAAATGATTGAAAGTATGGAACAAGGGGTCCAAACTCTCTTCGGGGTTAGAGACAAACAGCATCAAGTCGTCAGCGAAGGCTTGCAGTTTTAATTCCTGATTTCCAATTTTTGCCCCTTGAAGGGTCGGCCATTGTTGTAAGTGGCGCAACAGAGGGTCCAACGCCAGGTTGAACAATAGAGGTGATAATGGACATCCCTGGCGTGTTCCTCGATGCATCTGGAATGGCTTGCCGAGAAGGCCATTGATCAACAATCTGGTATTGGGTTTTAAGTAGAAATATTTAATCATCTCCACAAAGAGAGTTCCAAATCCCCTATGATCTAGCACCTTGAACAGATACTCCCATAGGACTTTGTCAAAGGCCTTCTCGGCATCCAAACTCAATACTACAGTTGATGAGGCCTTATTTGCTGGCGAGGAAGCTAATACCGCTATAGCGGAGCGAATCCCTAGGACCGAATGTCGACCCGTTGTGAAGCCCAATTGGTGTGGAGTAAGAATAGATGGCATTAAGTTTTGTAGTCTAGTAGATAATATTCTAGCCAGAATTTTGTAGTCATGATTTAACAATGCAATCGGCCTGTAAGATTCCATAAGAGAGGCGTCTTTGCCTGGTTTAGGTAATAATAATGTTACAGCTTCGTTAAATGATGGGTACGGAACCTTATTATAAAAAAATCTGCTGGTACAGAGCGGAAAGCGTTGGGACTATTTCATGCTTTATAATTTTGTAGTAATTGGCGTTCAGACCATCTGGACCTGGCGCTTTGTTTGATTTCAGAGAATCAATGGTTTCAACTATTTCTTGTTCTGTAATTGGACTATTAAGGCCCTCCCTCTGATCTGTTGTTAGTTTAGGCAGACCCACGCTCTCTAGGAAGGCATCTATGGTCTGTTGGTTGGGTTCACTAGATTTATACATGTCAGTGTAATAGGACTCCAGTAAGTTTAGTATGTCTGGGTGGGAGGTGACGGTTATTCCGGAACTCCGATCTAGCAATTTCGTTATATAGCATTTTTTCTTTTGCTGTTTTGCCATAAAGGCCAGCAGTCGGCCAGACTTGCCCCCCATCTATGATATTGATTTTTTGTATATTCAGTCTTAAGTTTTGCTTCTTGTAGGAGAAAGGCTTCCAAAATCCCCTTCTCCTGTAGATATATGGATTTATTTACCTCTGTAGCAGAAAGTATATATTGTTGGTGCGAGTGTCGTAGCCTATTAGTTAAAGAGTTTAATTGGGCCTTCCTATCTTTGTTACGTTTAGCTACATATGATATTATATGTCCTCGCATTACTGCTTTGGAGGCTTCCCAAAATAGAACCGTATCGTCCCAATGTTGTATGTTGTCATCTACATAGGATTGCCAAATAGTTTTGAGATATTTTTGGAAATCTTCATTTTGTGATAGGTATATCGGGAAGCGCCAGTTTAGAGGTGTGCAGGGGATTTCTCCTCTCTATATCACACAATATCGGAGCATGGTCTGAGATTATGATGTTATCTATAAATGTGCGGATAACTCGTGTAAACAGGGATTCTTCTAGGAGAATATAGTCCAGTCTTGTAAAGGTGTCATGTACTCGTGAGTGATATGTATATTCTCTGCTAAGACCATTTTGGAGCCTCCAGACATCCAACAAAGAATGCTGAGAGCACAAAAGGGAAATGCCTTCTTTATTATGAGGAGACGGAGTCACCGGAGATTTTGAATGATCTAGGGTGGTGTCATGCAATGAGTTCATGTCACCTCCAATGATTAAGTTAGGTGTGGCGTGTTGCATTAGCAAGTTAGATATTGTCTGAAAAAATGAGAAATTGGGTGAATTCGGTGCATATATGTGAGAAGTGTAAACTGCTCGCCATGCAATGTTATATTTAACATGAGGAATCTGCCCTCTGGGTCAGCAATAGTTTTGGTCACTTCAAAATTGAGGTTCCTGGCAAATAGGATTGCTACTCCTCTTTTTTTTTTGCAATAAGAAGCCGAAATGCAGTCCCCTAGCCAGGGGCTTTTTAGAGTAGAGTTTGAGTCTTTTAGCCAATGGGTTTCTTGTAAGAATATTATGTCTGGATGAGCTCGTTTTAAGTGTGTTAGCACTCTGCGCCGTATGACAGCTGAATTCAGGCCTGCTACATTCCATGATAAAAATCTGAAAGAGTTAGAGGTGACCTGCGGAAACTGCGTTTTAGGGGATTGTGTTTGTGTCATCCTATGCCAATTCTATCCAGATTCGTGTGTGTGTTGATTGGGAAATACAGTACATCTGCTCTGTCCCAGCTAGCAGAGCACATGTAGGACGACTTACCAGCTCTAGAATGAGATTCGGACGCGCGCGGCCTGTGAAAAGGGGGTAAAGCAAGGGGGGAAGAAAGAAGAAAAAAGAACAACCAAATTAACATCAACAATAACAACAGTACATTTGGTTCATGTCTATCGCCCATTGTTGATGGGCGAGACATCTGGGGTTATAAAAGAATTACGACACTAGTATGGTATCGCTAGCCTCGCTAACCTGCAATAGACCCAGTTAACACCCATTCGGGGGCGGATTGGTAGCTGAGATGAGTGTAGAGAGTCCAAGACAACTTCTGGCCTGAGCAGGGTCATCAAACATATGGGTTTTGCCATCAGTGGTTACTCTGAGTTTGGCAGGATATAGTAGGGCAAATTTGATGTTGTTTTCAAAGAGATGTTTACAGATAGGTGTGAATTCTCTGCGTTTCTGAGTAAACGCATTAGAAAAATCTTGAAAAATCAGGATTTGGAAGTCACGGACTGGGAGAGTACGTCGTCTGCGGTAGGCCATTAGGACGTTCTCTTTATCCCTATAATTCAAAAATTTGGCTATGACCGGCCTTGGCCGTGCATCTCGGTTTTCTCTTTCTGGCCCTATACGATGTGCTCTTTCAATCATAACTGTACCTGATGGGGTGGGAATATTCAGTATGGATATGATGTCAGTGCTAAGGAGATCCATTAGATCTGTTCCCTTAATGGATTCGGGGATGCCTATGAACCTCAGGTTACTTCGTATGGTTCTATTTTCTAAATCTTCTAATTTAGATTCTAGTTTGATGTTAAGTTGGACTTGTGCCTCAGCAAATTGTTTGAGTTCAGAAATGGCATCTTCATTGGTACTGGTACGTTGTTCTACCTCCACTAAGCGTTTAGTGTTTGTTTCCAAATGTGTTAGGATAGTATTAATAGAGGCCTGAATGGCATCCAATTTTTGTTCAATTTGTGTTGTTTGTGTTGGGTTCAGCAAACTAGAGGGACCATCTGTGCCTCCCAGGGGGGGGCTCTCTGGAGGTGTGATGGATGGGGAAGAGTTAACCGAGCCACGTGTAGTGGAGCTCAAAGGTTGGGTAGTCTTACCCTTGTTCCTATTTTTCATGTTTGACATTTGAGACCTGTCTAGAAATCTGTCCATGCTATGAACTGTTGTCTTTGACCAGAAATTGAGTGTGCCCCCCAAAAAAAGGGAAAACCGAAAACAGAATATCACATAATATGATGGTTAGGCCAGCGAACCATGTAAACCTTGAATCACATTATTGTGCTGAATGGAGTGTCAGACATTCAGCAAATTCTAATATAATGGAGGACTCACAGAGACCTATGTTCCGTGATTGATGACACCATTGGTGTCGGGCAGAGAAGAATAAAAAAAAAAAAAAACACAACCCCTCCCCCACCACCTATATATATATATATATATATATATATATAGACAATTAAATGCAAAACAAAAAAAAAACAAAAACAGCAGCCGGCAGGTGGCTTTTCCCAGGGAGCCTGCAATTACAGACTTATACCACAAGATGGCAGCCTTTGCCTGTCAGCGTTATAGTTGATAAGTGAGCTTGCTGTGAAATGGGGGAGTGTGGCAAGTTGGGAAAATAGTGCAAAATAAAAATAAAAATAACAGGAAAAAGTACCTCTTACAACAGATCATTCAAAGAATAGAAGTATAACAGGATGAATCTAGAATAGCAAGCTCGTTTAAGCACTAGTTTTGCAGGTCATGCACCCGGTCTCCCCCGAGCCTGTATAACTATAAGGCCCAGCCAACTTGTCCTGTGATGCTCCTCAAACAACACCAAGTGGCAGCTGTGTACCTTGTTATTTCAGGGGATAGACTGCTGAGAAAAGAGGTGAACAGGGAAGAGCAACAGAAAAGAAATAGGCCTAGACCCTACGCACTCCTGAAGTTCTATATATACGTGTTCAATTTAATCCTCAGATAGTATATAATTATATGAGTTAAGCTAGAGAGAAGAAATATAGGAAAGGAAAGGAGAAGTGATCCGGAGAGGCCTGGATCGACCATAGAAAGGGGGTGAGGGGGGCCCGAGCAGTCAACTGTAAACTGGCACCAGAAGAATCCTTGAAAAGTTGTCCCTGACAGGTCAGACAACAGTTCTACCTGAAGGGATATCCCAGTGTCGATGTTGTGTCTGGGCCAGAAGCTCCCCCAGTTAGTGGCTGAGGCGATCTCCTCGCTCCTGCTCACCGCTGGGATATGACACGAATGTTCACGGCCACACCACCTCTGCGACAAGTTTTTCGCTGTGTTGGGACCCCAAGCACCACGACACGAGACAGCTGACCGTCAGATGGTTCGGCGGGTGAGGGTGTCGTGGATATGTGATGAAGACACGTTTCTACTCCTCTTCGGTCCCGGTCCTCCGTGGGGTCGGCCTCCGCTAGGTTTCTGATCAGGGTCTGGACGTCCAGCAAACTCGATCGCTGGACGGCAGGTACAGTGTCCACTCCCGTAGCTCCCGTCCCCCCGACTCGACAGCCGCAGCCGGTCTCAACCTTCCAGCCGCAGTCCGGATCGCTGTCCAGGGTCTCCCACACCGCGAGCCGGCTTGGCCAGCGTAATCACGGCAATAGGGGCTGGGTACGGCCTCAGCGGTGAGCCCCGCAGTCAGCGAGGGCCCGGCCCTTTCCCCAGTGGTCTTCTCCCCGGTCCCTGCAGCCTGCAGGACGGACCCTCGGGGCTCCGCGGTATGATGCTTTCAGGGCTTAAAGGGTTTCGGGGAGGGGGAGCAGGCTCGGTTCTGGCGTTCGCGCCAGTGGCGCGTCAGTGGGTATCCAGGCGGGGTTCACGGACAGGCATCGCCCGGGGTCATCAACAGCGGGAATCGGCCCGGGCAGTATATTCGGGACGGCAGTTCGATGGCAGGACCCGTGCTCGTTTAGATCCCGTCTCTCACCTCAGTGATCTCCACCTCGGCTTGCTCTCAGTGAGATAGCAGGGCCGGCAATGGCGCTAGGCCACGCCACTGGGACGCAGGCAGGCCCCAGGAGTAGCAGGCTGGATTCCAGTGGTTAACTGCCTCAATCTCCCCTATGCTCGGCTCGTTGTGTAGGGTAGAGTCTCCACTACACCCTCAGATATTTTTTGTTAGTTTTGTACGAGATCTACTGCTGGATGGAGGTAGATTTAAACCTGGGGAGACAGAGACATCAGTAAAAAGCGGCCATCACGATGCTCCGCCCACCGGAAGTCCTGAAGTTCTGTTTCTAACAAACCCATTTTGAGCTGGGTGTAAAATTCGCTGTAAAATGGGCTGAAGTCTAAACGCTAGTAATTTGGTAAATAATTTCAAGTCCTGGTTTAGTAAGGAGATCGGCCTATAAGATTGGACATACTTGGGATCTTTTCCCGGTTTCGGAAAGACCACTATTCTAGCCTCATCAAACCCGGTCGGGGTTGAATTCCCTTGTAATATAGAAATAAAAAGAGCTAGCATATAAGGCATTAAGTGAGGAGCCAGCATTCGGTAATACTCCGCCCCAAAACCATCCGGCCCAGGGGACTTCCCCTTTTTCAACAATTTGATTATGAGATAATATTTCAGGTTCCTGAATTGGCGTCGTCAGAGATTCTCTCTCTTCCTCCGTCAACACCGGAAGTCCTGCCTTATCCAAAAATCTCTGGCCCTCCATTGGATGATCAGGAGGAGATTTATACAAAATTTGGTAGTAACGTAAGAATTCCTCCGAGATAGCAGGAGTATCCAAAACGTTAGAGGTGAGATCAGTTGACAGTTGAGTGATGCGTGAAGGAGCAGAGTACGACCGAACCAAATTTGCCAACAACCTGCCCGATTTATTGCCAGTTCTAAAAAACTTGTTTCTACGAATATCATGAGAAAAGCTTGCCCGCTCAGTGCATAGGGCATCGTATTGTTGTTTAGCAGTAAGATAAGCCTGGCGGTTTTCAAGTGAATAATGTGAAGAGAGTATATCATAAGCTCTAGTTAAATTTTGACTAAGATCATTTAATTGATTATTCAGTGCCTTGCGTCTCCTGGAGACATACTCCATGATCTGACCCCGTATTACCGGCTTCGAGGCGGACCAAAATAGGTTGATGTCCCCGATATGTTCCATATTATCAGTTTTATAATTTAGAAATGACTGTTCAAGATGTAGGCGGAAATCTGAAGATTTTTCCATATAAGCTGGAAACTTCCAATTATAAGAACGTGGTATTGGAGTGTTTAACTTTATAGTGAACCACACCGGAGCATGGTCAGAAAGGAGAATTGGATCTATCTGGGAGTGTACTACCTGTTGCAAAAGAGTATCCGTGATCAGCCAATAATCTAATCTGGACGAGGAATGATGAGGGTGTGAGTAAAACGTATACTCACGAGAATCTGGATGTTGGCACCTCCAGGGATCACACAATCCCATCGTATTAGTCAGCAACGAAAGCGATAAGGGAGCAGCTGAGCCATGGGTAGTGGCAGCTGTGGATCTGTCCAGTCCTGTCAATTGAACACAGTTAAAGTCCCCACCCAGAATAATAGCACCTTCTGCCCAGTCCTGCAACTTTGTATAAATATCCGTGAAAAAGAGGGCATTAGGTCCCGTGGGAGCATAAATATTAGCAATCGTGTAAGATATACCATGTACAGTCAGTTTTAAAAATAGATACCTTCCCTCAGGGTCTACCAAGCTGTCACTAATATTATAAACAAGAAATTTGCTAAAAATAATCATAACCCCTCTTTGTTTTGATGTATAGGATGCTGTTTTGAAATCTCCTATCCATGTATCTCTTACCACATTGGGATCAGAAATCTTCCAGTGTGTCTCTTGTAATAAAACTATATCCGGTCGTAAACGTTTTAGGTGGGTCAGAATCTTCTTCCTCTTTATAGGGGAATTTAAGCCCTCCACATTCCATGTTACTAATTTAAGGGCCGTTTTTATCGTTTTAGAAGGATTTACAGTCGCTGTCATTTAACCAATACCCACCCTAGGCCAAGTCATAACAGTATAAACTTCCTTTGGAAAATCCTTACCCGTCCCAGCGAGCGGACAAGGGGGAGGTGAATACCGGCCCAATGGGGGGAAATGTAAACATATCACATGTAGTAGGAAAAAATCATGTGTGTTAACCACAATTAAATTTTCAACAATCATAAACCATTTTAACCTTATAAGAACCCAGTAGTATGTCCGACTGAGCAGCAGCCCTGCAGAACATTGCAGGACACAATCATACTCGTGTGACAATACGGATTTCGAACTAGACGGACATTTAGTACTAGAGCATTTTAAAAGCTGAGAAAATAGGATAAGAACAAGAAAAAGAAGAAAAAAAAGAAGGGAAATCAGTGAGATGCAGAAAGAGAATAAGAAAAAGAGGGCGAGCGAGCCGAAGAAGAAATAGGTAAAGGTACACCTAGATATGAGATTTTCAACAAGAAGTTTGGTCCTTGTAAGACTCCAGCAACACCCTTGAAATATCACAGCATAGCCAAGCATTAAACAGCCTGCAAGAAACCAAAAACATTCCAAACTATAAACCGTCATCCATAACCTGAATGTTCAATGAATTTAAAGATGTCCACAAGATGAAATTCTGTAGTGTCAATCCGCATCATCCATCCTAGATGGACGTGAAGAAGCCAATGAGTCCACAAAGTTTTTTGCAGCTTGCGGAGTATCAAAGAAATAGGATTTTCCTGAGTATGTGACCCTCAGCTTAGCCGGATAAAGTAGAGCAAACCGGAGCTCCATCTCGAAGATGCGTTTGCATATCGGGGAAAACTCTCGTCTCTTTGCAGCCACCATATATGAGAAGTCCTGAAAAAGTAGGATCTTGGTACTTGAGAGTGGAACGTTTTCTATAAGCATCAAGCAGGCGGACCTTATCAGCGTAATTTAAAAACTTCATGATAACCGGTCTAGGTCTATCTTTGGTAGATTGTCGATCCGGACCGATACGGTGAACACGTTCAATCAGCAGTGATTCAGAATCAGATATACATCCCAATTCCCTTGGCAACCACTGAGAGACCAAGTTCATAAGTTCGTAAGGTTTCACCGTTTCCGGGAGTCCTATAAGGCGCACATTACTTCTTCTATTTCTGTTCTCTAAATCTTCAAGTTTCTCTTGCATGGACGTCACTATTTTATCCTGTTCAGTGAGCGCCGTTCTGGCCGTCGTTAAATCATCCTCAAGGTCTGAGATTCTTTGCTCCGCCTCCGATATACGTTGATCATGATGATTCAATTGGGTAAGAGCGGAGTCCAATGAATCCTTCAAGGGAGCCAATTTTTGATCCAGAAGCGAAGCCAGTATGTCAGTAATCTCATGCGTAGTAAAAGATTTGGTGGGATCCTTTGTTGTAGTAAGTGATGAGCGTTCCAAAGGACTATTGCTGAGACCAGATGCCAGTGACTGAGGGCTATCTGCAGGAATGTTGTCCCGACCCCGACCTTTATTCGCTTGTGAGCCTCGGGGGTTTCTAGGAGTTTTAGCCATGTACTTATCCATATTTAGGAACTTGTGGTGTTGAAATAGCAATAGCGTATGACAAGGTGTAAGAGACGTAGAGAGAGAAAATAAAATAAATAAATAAAAAAGAATTTAAAACAAAAAAAAAATGTATATAGAAATAAATGCTCTGCAATATGATTTCTCACCAGCTGGGGGAGCTCCAAAGCTGTTCCTATGACATTACAGATTATTTAATGTATAGAAATGTACTCCAAGAGAGCTGGCTTCACTGTGTATAGGTTAGGTGACCAATAATGTCGAGCACCCAGCAGTGACGGTTGCGTATATATGGAAACGGATTTTCCAGAGGAGAGACAAATATTAAGAAAAAATAAAAATAGCCAAATGGGTATAAAAAAACAACAACAATTAAAATAAAATAAGAATTTACTTACCGATAATTCTATTTCTCATAGTCCGTAGTGGATGCTGGGACTCCGTAAGGACCATGGGGAATAGCGGCTCCGCAGGAGACTGGGCACAAAAGTAAAAGCTTGAACTAGCTGGTGTGCACTGGCTCCTCCCCCTATGACCCTCCTCCAAGCCTCAGTTAGGATACTGTGCCCGGACGAGCGTACATAATAAGGAAGGATATTGAATCCCGGGTAAGACTCATACCAGCCACACCAATCACACCGTACAACCTGTGATCTGAACCCAGTTAACAGTATGATAAACGAAGGAGCCTCTGAAAAGATGGCTCACAACAATAATAACCCGAATTTTGTAACAATAACTATATACAAGTATTGCAGACAATCCGCACTTGGGATGGGCGCCCAGCATCCACTACGGACTATGAGAAATAGAATTATCGGTAAGTAAATTCTTATTTTCTCTAACGTCCTAAGTGGATGCTGGGACTCCGTAAGGACCATGGGGATTATACCAAAGCTCCAAAACGGGCGGGAGAGTGCGGATGACTCTGCAGCACCGAATGAGAGAACTCCAGGTCCTCCTCAGCCAGGGTATCAAATTTGTAGAATTTAGCAAACGTGTTTGCCCCTGACCAAGTAGCTGCTCGGCAAAGTTGTAAAGCCGAGACCCCTCGGGCAGCCGCCCAAGATGAGCCCACCTTCCTTGTGGAATGGGCTTTTACAGATTTTGGCTGTGGCAGGCCTGCCACAGAATGTGCAAGCTGAATTGTACTACAAATCCAACGAGCAATCGTCTGCTTAGAAGCAGGAGCACCCAGCTTGTTGGGTGCATACAGGATAAACAGCGAGTCAGATTTCCTGACTCCAGCCGTCCTGGAAATATATATTTTCAGGGCCCTGACTACGTCCAGTAACTTGGAGTCCTCCAAGTCCCTAGTAGCCGCAGGCACCACAATAGGCTGGTTCACGTGAAACGCTGAAACCACCTTTGGGAGAAATTGAGGACGAGTCCTCAATTCTGCCCTATCCGTGTGAAAAATCAGGTAAGGGCTTTTATAAGATAAAGCCGCCAATTCCGAGACACGCCTGGCTGAAGCCAGGGCTAACAGCATTACCACCTTCCATGTGAGATATTTTAATTCCACAGTGGTGAGTGGTTCAAACCAATGTGATTTTAGGAACCCCAAAACCACATTGAGATCCCAAGGTGCCACCGGGGGCACAAAAGGAGGCTGTATATGCAGTACCCCTTTGACAAACGTCTGGACTTCAGGCACTGAAGCCAGTTCTTTTTGGAAGAAAATCGACAGGGCCGAAATTTGAACCTTAATGGACCCTAATTTTAGGCCCATAGACAGTCCTGTTTGCAGGAAATGTAGGAAGCGACCCAGTTGAAATTCCTCTGTAGGGGCCTCTTTGGCCTCACACCACGCAACATATTTTCGCCAAATGCGGTGATAATGTTTCGCGGTTACATCCTTCCTGGCCTTTATCAGGGTAGGGATGACTTCTTCTGGAATGCCTTTTTCCTTCAGGATCCGGCGTTCAACCGCCATGCCGTCAAACGCAGCCGCGGTAAGTCTTGGAACAGACAAGGTCCCTGCTGGAGCAGGTCCTTTCTTAGAGGAAGAGGCCACGGGTCCTCCGTGAGCATCTCTTGAAGTTCCGGGTACCAAGTCCTTCTTGGCCAATCCGGAACCACGAGTATAGTTCTTACTCCTCTCCTTTTTATGATTCTCAGTACTTTTGGTATGAGAGGCAGAGGAGGGAACACATACACTGACTGGTACACCCATGGTGTTACCAGAGCGTCCACCGCTATTGCCTGAGGGTCCCTTGACCTGGCGCAATATCTGTCTAGTTTTTTGTTGAGACGGGACGCCATCATGTCCACCTTTGGTTTTTCCCAACGGTTTACCATCTCTTGGAAGACTTCTGGATGAAGTCCCCACTCCCCCGGGTGAAGGTCGTGTCTGCTGAGGAAGTCCGCTTCCCAGTTGTCCACTCCCGGAATGAACACTGCTGACAGTGCTATCACATGATTCTCCGCCCAGCGAAGAATCCTTGCAGCTTCTGCCATCGCCCTCCTGCTTCTCGTGCCGCCCTGTCTGTTTACGTGGGCGACTGACGTGATGTTGTCCGATTGGATCAATACCGCCTGACCCTGAAGCAGGGGTTTTGCTTGACTTAGGGCATTGTAAATGGCCCTTAGTTCCAGAATGTTTATATGAAGAGATGTTTCCATGCTTGACCACAAGCCCTGGAAATTTTGTCCCTGTGTGACTGCTCCCCAGCCTCTCAGGCTGGCATCTGTGGTCACCAGGATCCAATCCTGAATGCCGAATCTGCGGCCCTCTAGTAGATGAGCACTCTGCAGCCACCACAGAAGAGACACCCTTGTCCTTGGCGACAGGGTTATCCGCTGATGCATCTGAAGATGCGATCCGGACCATTTGTCCAGAAGATCCCACTGAAACGTTCTTGCATGGAATCTTCCAAATGGAATCGCTTCGTAAGAAGCCACCATTTTTCCCAGGACCCTCGTGCACTGATGCACTGACACCTGGCCTGGTTTTAGGAGATTCCTGACTAGCTCGGATAACTCCCTGGCCTTCTCCTCTGGGAGAAACACCTTTTTCTGGACTGTGTCCAGAATCATTCCTAGGAACAGGAGACGTGTCGTTGGAATCAGCTGCGATTTTGGAATATTTAGAATCCACCCGTGCTGACGTAACACTAACTGAGATAGTGCTACTCCGACTTCTAACTGTTCCCTGGACCTTGCCCTTATCAGGAGATCGTCCAAGTAAGGGATAATTAAAACGCCTTTTCTTCGAAGAAGAATCATCATTTCGGCCATTACCTTGGTAAAGACCCGAGGTGCAGTGGACAATCCAAACGGCAGCGTCTGAAACTGATAATGACAGTTTTGTACTACAAACCTGAGGTACCCTTGGTGAGAAGGGTAGATTGGGACGTGGAGATAAGCATCTTTGATGTCCAGAGACACCATATAGTCCCCTTCTTCCAGGTTTGCTATCACTGCTCTGAGTGACTCCATCTTGAATTTGAACCTCTTTATGTAAGTGTTCAAGGATTTTAGATTTAAAATTGGTCTCACCGAGCCGTCCGGCTTCGGTACCACAAACAGCGTGGAATAATACCCCTTTCCCTATTGTAGGAGAGGTACCTTGATTATCACCTGCTGGGAATACAGCTTGTGAATGGCTTCCAAAACTGCCTCCCTGTCGGAGGGAGACTTTGGTAGAGCAGACTTCAGGAACCGGCGAGGGGGAGACGTCTCGAATTCCAGTTTGTACCCCTGTGATACTACCTGCAGAATCCAGGGGTCCACTTGCGAGTGAGCCCACTGCGCGTTGAAATTTTTGAGACGGGCCCCCACCGTGTCCGAGTCCGCTTGTAAAGCCCCAGCGTCATGCTGAAGACTTGGCAGAAGCAGAGGAGGGCTTCTGCTCCTGGGAAGAGGCTGCCTGGTGCAGTCTTTTTCCTCTTCCTCTGCCCCGGGGCAGAAATGAGTGGCCTTTTGCCCGCCTGTACTTATGGGAACGAAAGGACTGAGTTTGAAAAGACGGTGTCTTTTTCTGCTGAGAGGTGACCTGGGGTAAAAAGGTGGACTTTCCGGCCGTTGCCGTGGCCACCAGGTCCGATAGACCGGCCCCAAATAACTCCTCCCCTTTAAACGGCAATACTTCCACTGTCGCGTCCATAACGCTCTTCTGGCAGAAATGGACATAGCACTCACTCTTGATGCCAGGGTGCAAATATCCCTCTGTGCATCACGCATATATAGTAATGCATCCTTCAAATGCTCTATAGTTAGTAATATACTGTCCCTATCCAGGGTATCAATATTTTCAGTCAGGGAATCCGACCACGCAACTCCAGCACTGCACATCCAGGCTGATGCGATTGCTGGTCGCAGTATAACACCAGTATGTGTGTATATACCCTTCAGGATATTTTCCAGCCTTCTATCCGCTGGTTCTTTGAGGGCGGCCGTATCAGGAGACGGTAACGCTACTTGTTTAGATAAACGTGTGAGCGCTTTATCTACTCTAGGGGGTGTTTCCCAACGCGCCCTAACCTCTGGCGGGAAAGGGTATAGTGCCAATAATTTATTAGAAATTAGCACTTTTTTATCGGGGGAAACCCACGCTTTATCACACACCTCATTTAATTAATCTGACTCAGGAAAAGCTACTGGTAGTTTTTTCACTCCCCACATAATACCCTTCTTTGTGGTACTTGTAGTGTCAGAAATGTTCAATGCCTCCTTCATTGCCGTGATCATGTAACGTGTGGCCCTACTGGACATTACGTTTGTCTCCTCACCGTCGACACTGGACTCAGTATCCGTGTCTGGGTCTGTGTCGACCCACTGAGGTAACGGGCGTTTTATCGCCCCTGACGGTGTCTGAGACGCCTGGACAGGCACTAATTGATTTGTCGGCTGTCTCATGTCGTCAACAGTTTTTTGTAAAGTGCTGACATTGTCACGTAGTTCTTTAAATACAACCATCCAGTCAGGTGTCGACTCCCTAGGGGGTGACATCACTAATACAGGCAATTGCTCTGCTTCCACATCATTTTCCTCCTCATACATGTTGACACAATCGTACCGACACCCAGCACACACACAGGGAATGCTCTGATAGAGGACAGGACCCCACTAGCCCTTTGGGGAGACAGAGGGAGAGTTTGCCAGCACACACCAGAGCGCTATATATATCTATAGGGATAACCTTATATAAGTGTTACTCCCTTTTATAGCTGCTGTTTATAATTTAGCTGCCAATAGTGCCCCCCCTCTCTCGTTTTTACCCTGATTCTGTAGGGACTGCAGGGGAGAGTCAGGGAGCCGTCCTTCCAGCGGAACTGTGAGGGAAAATGGCGCTTGTATGCTGAGGAGATAGGCTCCGCCCCTTCACGACGGCCTTATCTCCTGCTTTTTTCTGGAAAACTGGCAGGGGTTAAATACATCCATATAGCCCAGGAGCTATATGTGATGTATTTCTTTTGCCATCCTAAGGTATTTCTGTTTTTATTGCGTCTCAGGGCGCTCCCCCCCAGCGCCCTGCACCCTCAGTGACCGGAGTGTGAAGTGTGCTGAGATCAATGGCGCACAGCTGCAGTGCTGTGCGCTACCTTAGTTGAAGACAGGAACGTCTTCTGCCGCCGATTTCACCGGACCTCTTCGTTCTTCTGGCTCTGTAAGGGGGCCGGCGGCGCGGCTCCGGGACCCATCCAGGCTGAACCTGTGATCGTCCCTCTGGAGCTAATGTCCAGTAGCCTAAGAAACCCAATCCACTCTGCACGCAGGTGAGTTCGTTTCTTCTCCCCTTAGTCCCACGATGCAGTGAGCCTGTTGCCAGCAGGACTCACTGAAAATAAAAAATAAGAATTTACTTACCGATAATTCTATTTCTCGGAGTCCGTAGTGGATGCTGGGGTTCCTGAAAGGACCATGGGGAATAGCGGCTCCGCAGGAGACAGGGCACAAAAGTAAAGCTTTCCGATCAGGTGGTGTGCACTGGCTCCTCCCCCTATGACCCTCCTCCAAGCCAGTTAGGTACTGTGCCCGGACGAGCGTACACAATAAGGGAGGAATTTTGAATCCCGGGTAAGACTCATACCAGCCACACCAATCACACCGTACAACTTGTGATCTAAACCCAGTTAACAGTATGATAACAGCGGAGCCTCTGAAAAGATGGCTCACAACAATAATAACCCGATTTTTGTAACTATGTACAAGTATTGCAGATAATCCGCACTTGGGATGGGCGCCCAGCATCCACTACGGACTCCGAGAAATAGAATTATCGGTAAGTAAATTCTTATTTTCTCTATCGTCCTAGTGGATGCTGGGGTTCCTGAAAGGACCATGGGGATTATACCAAAGCTCCCAAACGGGCGGGAGAGTGCGGATGACTCTGCAGCACCGAATGAGAGAACTCCAGGTCCTCCTTAGCCAGGGTATCAAATTTGTAGGATTTTACAAACGTGTTTGCCCCTGGCTAAATAACCGCTCGGCAAAGTTGTAAAGCCGAGACCCCTCGGGCAGCCGCCCAAGATGAGCCCACCTTCCTTGTGGAATGGGCATTTACATATTTTGGCTGTGGCAGGCCTGCCACAGAATGTGCAAGCTGAATTGTATTACACATCCAACTAGCAATAGTCTGCTTAAAAGCAAGAGCACCCAGTTTGTTGGGTGCATACAGGATAACAGCAAGTCAGTTTTCCTGACTCCAGCCGTCCTGGAACCTATATTTTCAGGGCCCTGACAACATCTAGCAACTTGGAGTCCTCCAAGTCCCTAGTAGGTGCAAGGCACCACAATAAGCTGGTTCAGGTGAAACACTGACACCACCTTAGGGAGAGAACTGGGGACGAGTCCGCAGCTCTGCCCTGTCCGAATGGACAAACAAATATGGGCTTTTTTGAGAAAAAAAAACCACCAATTTGACACTCGCCTGGTCCAGGCCAGGGCCAAGAACATGGTCACTTTTCATGTGAGATGCTTCAAATCCACAGATTTGACTGGTTTTAAACCAATGTGATTTGAAGAATCCCAGAACTACGTTGAGATCCCACAGTGCCACTGGAGGCACAAAAGAGGGTTGTATATGCAATACTCCCTTGACAAAGTTCTGGACTTCAGGAACTGAAGCCAATTCTTTCTGGAAGAAAATTGACAGGGCCGAAATTTGAACCTTAATGGACCCCAATTTGAGGCCCATAGACACTCCTGTTTGCAGGAAATGCAGGAATCGACCGAGTTGAAATTTCTTTGTGGGGCCTTCCTGGCCTCACACCACGCAACATATTTTCGCCACATGTGGTGATAATGTTGTGCGGTCACCTCCTTTCTGGCTTTGACCAGGGTAGGAATGACCTCTTCCGGAATGCCTTTTTCCCTTAGGATCCGGCGTTCCACCGCCATGCCAACAAACGCAGCTGCGGTAAGTCTTGGAACAGACATGGTACTTGCTGAAGCAAGTCCCTTCTTAGCGGCAGAGGCCATAAGACCTCTGTAAACATCTCTTGAAGTTCCGGGTACCAAGTCCTTCTTGGCCAATCCGGAGCCATGAGTATAGTTCTTACTCCTCTACGTCTTATAATTCTCAGCACCTTAGGTATGAGAAGCAGAGGAGGGAACACATACACCGACTGGTACACCCACGGTGTTACCAGAACGTCCACAGCTATTGCCTGAGGGTCTCTTGACCTGGCGCAATACCTGTCCCGTTTTTTGTTCAGACGGGACGCCATCATGTCCACCTTTGGTATTTCCCAACGGTTTACAATCATGTGGAAAAAACTTCCCGATGAAGTTTCCACTCTCCCGGGTGGAGGTCGTGCCTGCTGAGGAAGTCTGCTTCCCAGTTTCCATTCCCGGGATGAAACACTGCTGACAGTGCTATCACATGATTTTCCGCCCAGCGAAAAGTCCTTGCAGTTTTTGCCATTGCCCTCCTGCTTCTTGTGTCGCCCTGTCTGTTTACGTGGGCGACTGCCGTGATGTTTTTCCCACTGGATCAATACCGGCTGACCTTGAAGCAGAGGTCTTGCTAAGCTTAGAGCATTATAAATTTACCCTTAGCTCCAGTATATTTATGTGGAGAAAAGTCTCCAGACTTGATCACACTCCCTGGAAATTTTTTCCTTGTGTGACTGCTCCCCAGCCTCTCGGGCTGGGCTCCGTGGTCACCAGCATCCAATCCTGAATGCCGAATCTGCGGCCCTCTAGAAGATGAGCACTCTATAACCACCACAGGAGAGACACCCTTGTCCTTGGATATAGGGTTATCCGCTGATGCATCTGAAGATGCGATCCGGACCATTTGTCCAGCAGATCCCACTGAAAAGTTCTTGCGTGAAATCTGCCGAATGGAATTGCTTCGTAGGAAGCCACCATTTTCTACCAGGACCCTTGTGCAATGATGCACTGTTTTTAGGAGGTTCCTGACTAGCTCGGATAACTCCCTGGCTTTCTCTTTCGGGAGAAACACCTTTTTCTGGACTGTGTCCAGAATCATCCCTAGGCACAGCAGACGTGTCGTCGGGATCAGCTGCGATTTTGGAATATTTAGAATCCACCCGTGCTGTTGTAGCAGTATCCGAGATAGTGCTACTCCTACCTCCAACTGTTCCCTGGACTATGCCCTTATCAGGAGATCGTCCAAGTAAGGGATAATTAAGACGCCTTTTCTTCGAAGAAGAATCATCATTTCGGCCATTACCTTAGTAAAGACCCGGGGTGCCGTGGACAATCCAAACGGCAGCGTCTGAAACTGATAGTGACAGTTCTGCACCACGAACCTGAGGTACCCTTAGTGAGAAGGGCAAATTTGGGACATAGAGGTAAGCATCCCTGATGTCCCGGGACACTATATAGTCCCCTTCTTCCTGTTCGTTATCACTGCTCTGAGTGACTCCATCTTGATTTGAACCTTTGTAAGTGTTCAAAAATTTTTTAGATTTAGAATAAGTCTCACCTAGCCTTCTGGCTTCAGTACCACAATATAGTGTGGAATAATACCCCTTTTCTTGTAGTAGGAGGGGTAATTTAATTATCACCTGCTGGGAATACAGCTTGTGAATTTTTTCCCATACTGCCTCCTTGTCGGATGGAGACCTTGGTAAAGCAGACTTCAGGAGCCTGCGAAGGGGAAACGTCTCGACATTCCAATCTGTACCCCTGGGATACTACTTGTAGGATCCAGGGGTCCTGTACGGTCTCAGCGCCATGCTGAGAACTTGTCAGAAGCGGTGGAACGCTTCTGTTCCTGGGAATGGGCTGCCTGCTGCAGTCTTCTTCCCTTTCCTCTATCCCTGGGCAGATATGATCTTATAGGGACGAAAGGACTGAGGCTGAAAAGACGGTGTCTTTTTCTGCAGAGATGTGACTTAGGGTAAAAACGGTGGATTTTCCAGCAGTTGCCGTGGCCACCAAGTCCGATGGACCGACCCCAAATAACTCCTCTTCCTTTATACGGCAATACACCTTTGTGCCGTTTGGAATCTGCATCACCTGACCCCTGTCGTGTCCATAACATCTTCTGGCAGTTATGGACATCGCATTTACTCTTGATGCCAGAGTGCAAATATCCCTCTGTGCATCTCGCATATATAGAAATGCATCCTTTAAATGCTCTATAGTCAATAAAATACTGTCCCTGTCAAGGGTATCAATATTTTTAGTCAGGGAATCCGACCAAGCCACCCCAGCTCTGCACATCCAGGCTGAGGCGATCGCTGGTCGCAGTATAACACCAGTATGTGTGTATATACTTTTTATGATATTTTCCAGCCTCCTGTCAGCTGGTCCTTGAGGACGGCCCTATCTATAGACGGTACCGCCACTTGTTTTGATAAGCGTGTGAGCGCCTTATCCACCCTAAGGGGTGTTTCCCAACGCGCCCTAACTTCTGGCGGGAAAGGGTATACCGCCCATAATTTTCTATCGGGGGGAACCCACGCATCATCACACACTTTATTTAATTTATCTGATTCAGGAAAAACTATGGTAGTTTTTTCACATCCCACATAATACCCTCTTTTGTGGTACTTGTAGTATCAGAAATATGTAACACCTCCTTCATTGCCTTTAACGTGTGGCCCTAATAAGGAATACGTTTGTTTATTCACCGTCGACACTGGATTCAGTGTCCCTGTCTGTGTCTGTGTCGACCGACTAAAGTAAACGGGCGTTTTAAAACCCCTGACGGTGTTTTTGAGACGTCTGGACCGGTACTAATTGTTTGTCGGCCGTCTCATGTCGTCAACCGACCTTGCAGCGTGTTGACATTATCACGTAATTCCCTAAATAAGCCATCCATTCCGGTGTCGACTCCCTAGAGAGTGACATCACCATTACAGGCAATTGCTCCGCCTCCTCACCAACATCGTCCTCCTACATGTCGACACACACGTACCGACACACAGCACACACACAGGGAATGCTCTGATAGAGGACAGGACCCACTAGCCCTTTGGAGAGACAGAGGGAGAGTTTGCCAGCACACACCAAAAACGCTATAATTATATAGGGACAACCTTATATAAGTGTTTTCCCTTATAGCATCTTTTTTATATATTTCTAACGCCAAATTAGTGCCCCCCCTCTCTGTTTTAACCCTGTTTCTGTAGTGCAGTGCAGGGGAGAGCCTGGGAGCCTTCCCTCCAGCCTTTCTGTGAGGGAAAATGGCGCTGTGTGCTGAGGAGATAGGCCCCGCCCCTTTTTCGGCGGCCTCGTCTCCCGCTCTTAATGGATTCTGGCAGGGGTTAAATATCTCCATATAGCCTCCGGAGGCTATATGTGAGGTATTTTTAGCCAAAATAGGTTTTCATTTGCCTCCCAGGGCGCCCCCCTCCCAGCGCCCTGCACCCTCAGTGACTGCCGTGTGAAGTGTGCTGAGAGGAAAATGGCGCACAGCTGCAGTGCTGTGCGCTACCTTTAGAAGACTGAGGAGTCTTCTGCCGCCGATTCTGGACCTCTTCTTATTTCAGCATCTGCAAGGGGGCCGGCGGCAAGGCTCCGGTGACCATCCAGGCTGTACCTGTGATCGTCCCTCTGGAGCTGATGTCCAGTAGCCAAGAAGCCAATCCATCCTGCACGCAGGTGAGTTCACTTCTTCTCCCCTAAGTCCCTCGTTGCAGTGATCCTGTTGCCAGCAGGACTCACTGTAAAATAAAAAACCTAAGCTAAACTTTTCTAAGCAGCTCTTTAGGAGAGCCACCTAGATTGCACCCTTCTCGGCCGGGCACAAAAATCTAACTGGCTTGGAGGAGGGTCATAGGGGGAGGAGCCAGTGCACACCACCTGATCGGAAAGCTTTACTTTTGTGCCCTGTCTCCTGCGGAGCCGCTATTCCCCATGGTCCTTTCAGGAACCCCAGCATCCACTAGGACGATAGAGAAAACCTAAAATAAACTTTTACTCTAAGCAGCTCAGGAGAGCCACCTAGCATGCACCCTTCTCGTTCGGGCACAAAAATCTAACTGAGGCTTGGAGGAGGGTCATAGGGGGAGGAGCCAGTGCACACCAGCTAGTTCAAGCTTTTACTTTTGTGCCCAGTCTCCTGCGGAGCCGCTATTCCCCATGGTCCTTACGGAGTCCCAGCATCCACTTAGGACGTTAGAGAAAACAAAAGAAAGGAAAATAAATAAATAAACAGAAATATAAATCAAAGAAAGGATTAGAATGGGGAGGTAGAGCACCTTTATGCCCTTTCCAGCATACCCCTTTCACAAGGCATGTAAGGTTGTTGACAGGAGTGTTCAGTGTAACTTCCCAGACCAGGCCAGTCGATCAGCATGTAACGAGCCGCAGGAGCTGGCTGGAAGTGCAGGTTTTCCCACACTAAAGATGGCCGCCGGGAGGTGTACAGCCCGGGGAAGTGTCCAGGAGTATCCGGCCAGTTAGCTCCGTGTGAGGGGTGAGTGCCGGCGTGGATGCAGGGGGAGGCCAGGACCCGGACCACCAGGTCACAGTCTCCGGGGAGCAGGAGAGGCAGCGCTGTAGCCGCGGCAACGAGCGGAACGGGAGGCTCCGTTCCGTTGCCCTGGAGATCCGCGGCAGGCACCTGGTGAAATTGAGGTCCCGGCTCAGGGGGATGAAGTGGGCCGCAACCTGCAAGGGCGCTCTGAGCGTCCTCCGGCTCCGCAACCCGCTTCCTCCGACCCCCTTTCAGCAGCAGAGGTATAGTAGAGGGTATGGGGAGACCCGGTGGGCTATTTGGTGTTGTAGTTTTGTTTTTATTAGGACGCCGTGTAGGAGCAGTTCCAAGGCACGTCCTTCTCCCTAGCCCGTCAGGCCACGCCCCATGCAGAATTTTTTTAATAGGGAATATCCACCAATCTATACAGCCTCAACCCAAATATTAGACTCAAAAGCTTTATAAAAAAAGCAAAATTAGCCAATTATTAGTCCAAATAATTTAATTATTTATTCGTTTAATAGGACTCTATAGGGCGTGACCCCCTAAATATTTCATATACCAAAAATAAAATTAATCATACATGCTAATATTAATATTCAAAATACTACTTCTATAATGACAATTCATATGAAACATAATTTTTCATATAGTACTGGTATTATTATTAACTTCCCTCATTGTCAGTATGAATTTTAATTCACAGTAACATAATACAAAAAAGAGAATGGGAATAATTACAGACCAATAGAAATAGTAAATGGAGCCATATTTAAGAGTGATGCTAACAAACTATCACATGAAAATAAGATTTTACTCACCGGTAAATCTATTTCTCGTAGTCCGTAGTGGATGCTGGGAACTCCGAAAGGACCATGGGGAATAGCGGCTCAGCAGGAGTCTGGGCACAACTAAAAGAAAGCTTTTAGACCTCCTGGTGTGCACTGGCTCCTCCCACTATGACCCTCCTCCAAGCCTCAGTTAGGATACTGTGCCCGGAAGAGCTGACACAATAAGGAAGGATTTTGAATCCCGGGTAAGACTCATACCAGCCACACCAATCACACCGTATAACACGTGATACCATATCCAGTTAACAGTATGAAACATAACTGAGCCTCTCAACAGATGGCTCATAACAATAACCCTTTAGTGAACAATAACTATGTACAATTATTGCAGACAATCCGCACTTGGGACGGGCGCCCAGCATCCACTACGGACTACGAGAAATAGATTTACCGGTGAGTAAAATCTTATTTTCTCTAACGTCCTAGTGGATGCTGGGAACTCCGAAAGGACCATGGGGATTATACCAAAGCTCCCAAACGGGCGGGAGAGTGCGGATGACTCTGCAGCACCGAATGAGAGAACTCCAGGTCCTCCTCAGCCAGGGTATCAAATTTGTAGAATTTTGCAAACGTGTTTGCCCCTGACCAAGTAGCAGCTCGGCAAAGTTGTAAAGCCGAGACCCCTCGGGCAGCCGCCCAAGATGAGCCCACCTTCCTTGTAGAATGGGCTTTAACTGATTTAGGATGCGGCAGTTCAGCCGCAGAATGCGCCAGCTGAATTGTGCTACAAATCCAGCGAGCAATAGTCTGCTTAGAAGCAGGAGCACCCAGTTTGTTGGGTGCATACAGGATAAATAGCGAGTCAGTTTTCCTGACTCCAGCCGTCCTGGAAACATAAATTTTCAAGGCCCTGACTACGTCCAGCAACTTGGAATCCTCCAAGTCGCTAGTAGCCGCAGGCACTACAATAGGTTGGTTCAAGTGAAAAGCTGATACCACCTTAGGGAGAAACTGGGGACGAGTCCTCAATTCTGCCCTATCCATATGGAAAATCAGATAAGGGCTTTTAAATGACAAAGCCGCCAATTCTGATACACGCCTGGCCGAAGCCAAGGCCAATAACATGACCACTTTCCACGTTAGATCCACGGTCTTTAGTGGCTCAAACCAATGTGATTTTAGGAAATTCAACACCACGTTGAGATCCCAGGGTGCCACTGGAGGCACAAAAGGGGGCTGAATATGCAGCACTCCTCTTACAAATGTCTGAACTTCAGGTAGCGAAGCTAGTTCTTTTTGGAAGAAAATCGACAGAGCCGATATCTGTACCTTAATGGAGCCTAATTTTAGGTTCATAGTCACTCCTGCCTGTAGGAAGTGCAGAAATCGACCCAGCTGAAATTCCTCTGTTGGGGCCTTATTGGCCTCACACCAAGCAACATATTTTCGCCATATGCGGTGATAATGTTTTAAGGTGTGTACACACGGTAAGATATTTTCTTCCGATTCTGACTATATAGTCAGAATCGGAAGAAAATATAGTGCAGATCGCAAGGTGACAGTCACCTTGCGATCCCGATCCGATGCCGATGCGCGGCCCCGCGCGGTCGGCATCGGAAGAAAAAATAGGCTGTGCAGGCAAGTCAATCCTGACTATCTCTATAGAAGAGATAGTCAGGATTGAAATCGCACATAGCCAGCATCGCAAGCACAGTTATTATGTGCTTGCGATACTGGCTAAGTGCCGACCCGGCCCCCTGTCGCACGGTGAGAATCGGATAAGTCCGAATCTCACCGTGTGTATGCACCCTTACAGTTACATCTTTCCTGGCTTTAATCAGCGTAGGAATGACATCCTCCGGAATGCCCTTTTCCTTTAGGATCCGGCGTTCAACCGCCATGCCGTCAAACGCAGCCGCGGTAAGTCTTGGAACAGACAGGGCCCCTGCTGCAGCAGGTCCTGTCTGAGCGGCAGAGGCCATGGGTCCTCTGAGATCATCTCTTGAAGTTCCGGGTACCACGCTCTTCTTGGCCAATCCGGAACCACGAGTATTGTCCTTACTCCTCGTTTTCTTATTATTCTCAGTACCTTTGGTATGAGAGGCAGAGGAGGGAACACATAAACTGACTGGTACACCCACGGTGTCACTAGAGCGTCCACCGCTATCGCCTGAGGGTCCCTTGACCTGGCGCAATATCTCTCTAGTTTTTTGTTTAGGCGGGACGCCATCATGTCCACCTGTGGCCGTTCCCAACGATGTACAATCAGTGTGAAGACTTCTGGATGAAGTCCCCACTCTCCCGGGTGGAGGTCGTGCCTGCTGAGGAAGTCTGCTTCCCAGTTGTCCACTCCCGGAATGAACACTGCTGACAGTGCTAGCACGTGATTTTCCGCCCATCGGAGAATCCTTGTGGCTTCTGCCATTGCCGTCCTGCTTCTTGAGCCGCCCTGTCGGTTTACATGGGCGACCGCCGTGATGTTGTCTGACTGGATCAGTACCGGCTGGTGTAGAAGCAGGGGTTTTGCCTGACTTAGGGCATTGTAAATGGCCCTTAGTTCTAGAATATTTATGTGTAGGGAAGTCTCCTGACTCGACCATAGTCCTTGGAAGTTTCTTCCCTGTGTGACTGCCCCCCAGCCTCGAAGGCTGGCATCCGTGGTCACCAGGACCCAGTCCTGTATGCCGAATCTGCGGCCCTCTAGAAGATGAGCACTCTGCAGCCACCACAGCAGAGACACCCCGGTTCTTGGAGACAGGGTTATTAGCCGATGCATCTGAAGATGCGATCCGGACCATTGGTCCAACAGGTCCCACTGAAAGATTCTGGCATGGAACCTGCCGAAAGGAATTGCTTCGTAAGAAGCCACCATCTTTCCCAGGACTTGCGTGCAGTGATGCACCGACACCTGTTTTGGTTTCAGGAGGTTTCTGACTAGAGATGACAGCTCCTTGGCTTTTTCCTCCGGGAGAAACACTTTTTTCTGGACTGTGTCCAGAATCATTCCCAGGAACAGTAGACGTGTCGTCGGAACCAGCTGTGACTTTGGAATATTCAGAATCCAACCGTGCTGGTGTAGCACCTCCTGAGATAGTGCTACTCCTACCAACAACTGCTCCCTGGATCTCGCCTTTATTAGGAGATCGTCCAAGTACGGGATAATTAAAACTCCCTTTTTTCGAAGGAGTATCATCATTTCCGCCATTACCTTGGTAAACACCCTCGGTGCCGTGGACAGACCAAACGGCAGCGTCTGGAATTGGTAATGGCAATTCTGTACCGCAAATCTGAGGTACTCCTGATGAGGATGATAAATGGGGACATGCAGGTAAGCATCCTTGATGTCCAGGGATAACATGTAATCCCCCTCGTCTAGACTTGCAATAACCGCCCTGAGCGATTCCATCTTGAACTTGAATTTTTTTATGTATGTGTTCAAGGATTTCAAATTTAAAATGGGTCTCACCGAACCGTCCGGTTTCGGTACCACAAACAGTGTGGAATAGTAACCCCGTCCTTGTTGAAGTAGGGGCACCTTGACTATCACCTGCTGGGAATACAGCTTGTGAATTGCCTCTAGCACAGCCTCCCTGTCCGAGGGAGTTGTTGGCAAGGCAGATTTGAGGAAACGGCGGGGGGGAGACGCCTCGAATTCCAGCTTGTACCCCTGAGATACTACTTGAAAGATCCAGGGATCCACCTGAGAGCGAGCCCACTGATCGCTGACATTTTTGAGGCGGCCCCCCCACCGTACCTGGCTCCGCTTGTGGAGCCCCACCGTCATGCGGCGGACTTGGAAGAAGCGGGGGAGGACTTTTGCTCCTGGGAACCAGCTGTTTGTTGCAGCCTTTTTCCCCTACCTCTGCCTCTGGACAGAAAGGACCCGCCTTTTCCTCGCCTGTTTTTCTGGGTCCGAAAGGACTGTACCTGATAAAACGGCGCTTTTTTAGGCTGTGAGGGAACATGGGGTAAAAATGCTGACTTCCCAGCTGTTGCTGTGGAAACTAGGTCTGAAAGACCATCCCCGAATAACTCCTCACCCTTATAAGGCAAAACTTCCATGTGCCTTTTGGAATCTGCATCCCCTGTCCACTGCCGAGTCCATAAGCCTCTCCTAGCAGAAATGGACAATGCACTTATTTTAGATGCCAGCCGGCAGATCTCCCTCTGTGCATCTCTCATGTATAAGACTGAGTCTTTTATATGCTCTATGGTTAGCAGAATAGTGTCCCTGTCTAGGGTGTCAATATTTTCTGACAGGGAATCTGACCATGCAGCGGCAGCACTGCACATCCATGCTGACGCAATAGCTGGTCTGAGTATAATGCCTGTGTGTGTATATACAGACTTCAGGATCGCCTCCTGCTTTCTATCCGCAGGCTCCTTCAGGGCGGCCGTATCCGGAAACGGAAGTGCCACCTTTTTAGACAAACGTGTGAGCGCTTTATCCACCCTAGGAGGTGTTTCCCAACGTGCCCTATCCTCTGGCGGGAAGGGGAACGCCATTAGTAATTTTTTTGAGATTATCAATCTTTTATCGGGGAAAGCCCACGCTTCTTCACACACTTCATTTAATTCTTCAGATGGGGGAAAAACTACGGGTAGTTTTTTCTCCCCAAACATAATACCCTTTTTTAGTGGTACCTGGGTTTACATCCGAAATGTGTAACACCTCTTTCATTGCCTCAATCATGCAACGAATGGCCTTAGTGGACATTAGATTAGACTCATCGTCGTCGACACTGGTATCAGTATCCGTGTCGACATCTGCGTCTGCCATCTGAGGTAGCGGGCGTTTTAGAGCCCCTAATGGCCTTTGAGACACCTGGGCAGGCACGAGCTGAGAAGCCGGCTGTCCTGCATTTGGCATGTCGTCAAATTTTTTGTGTAAGGAGTCGACACTTGCACGTAATTCCTTCCATAAAACCATCCACTCAGGTGTCTGCCCCGCAGGGGGTGACATCACTTCTATAGGCATCTGCTCCGCCTCCACATAATTTTCCTCCTCAAACATGTCGACACAGCCGTACCGACACACCGCACACACACCGGGAATGCTCTAACAGAGGACAGGACCCCACAGAAGCCCTTTGGGGAGACAGAGAGAGAGTATGCCAGCACACACCAGAGCGCTATATAATGCAGGGACTAACTGAATTATGTCCCCTATAGCTGCTATAATATTTACTGCGCCTAAATTTAGTGCCCCCCCTCTCTTTTTTACCCTTTTCTGTAGTGTAGACTGCAGGGGAGAGCCAGGGAGCTTCCTTCCAGCGGAGCTGTGAGGGAGAAATGGCGCCAGTGTGCTGAGGGAGATAGCTCCGCCCCTTTTTCGCAGACTTTTCTCCCGCTTTTTTAAGGATTCTGGCAGGGGTAATTATCACATATATAGCCTCTGGGGCTATATATTGTGATTGTTTTGCCAGCCAAGGTGTTTTTATTGCTGCTCAGGGCGCCCCACCCCAGCGCCCTGCACCCTCAGTGACCGGAGTGTGAAGTGTGTATGAGGAGCAATGGCGCACAGCTGCAGTGCTGTGCGCTACCTTGGTGAAGACAGAAGTCTTCATGCCGCCGTTTTTCCGGACTTCTTCTTGCTTCTGGCTCTGTAAGGGGGACGGCGGGGCGGCTCCGGGAACGAACACCAAGGCCAGTTCCATGCGGTCGATCCCTTTGGAGCTAATGGTGTCCAGTAGCCTAAGAAGCCCAAGCTAGCTGCAAGCAGGTAGGTTCGCTTCTTCTCCCCTTAGTCCCTCGCTGCAGTGAGCCTGTTGCCAGCAGGTCTCACTGTAAAATAAAAAACCTAAAATATACTTTCTTTCTAAGAGCTCAGGAGAGCCCCTAGTGTGCATCCAGCTCGGCCGGGCACAAAAATCTAACTGGGGCTTGGAGGAGGGTCATAGTGGGAGGAGCCAGTGCACACCAGGTAGTCTAAAAGCTTTCTTTTAGTTGTGCCCAGACTCCTGCGGAGCCGCTATTCCCCATGGTCCTTTCGGAGTTCCCAGCATCCACTAGGACGTTAGAGAAATAGACCTTACCTTCCAGCAGATCAGCAGTGTTAGCTCAGTTCCAGTGGAATGAAACTGTGTTCAAATTTTTACCCTTAAATAGGGGAAAGGTGATGACATCACTTCCCATTAGTGCAGTGATTGGAAGTGAAATAAAACTTTAAAAAGACCTTTATTTATAGCATAATTAATTCTATATACCCAGCATTCATTAACCAGTTTATTAAGGGGACAGTACCTAACAAATGTTCTTATATCTTATATTGATTTAAACATAAACATCCTTAATTGATTAATATATCCCATAATGCATCTATTTGGACCGGGACTAGATGTTCCATGATTGACAGCACTGTTCACCAATAGAACCACTATAGGACTTGTGATGTAAATAACCTCTTCCAATGTGCATAATACTGAATTGAGTGAGTGATAAGAAAAATGTGGAGTGGCCTTGTGGAGAAAGGACACACTTTACAAAAATCAGGCAACCACATGGTAGAACAAAGGGAAAATACACAACAGACCACCATAGGAACAGAAAGCATACCAAGTCAGAACACAACCGTAACCACAGGATATGGGAAACACTGGGATATCGATTTTTTAGACCTAGAGGCAGGAATTGCGGCCTGCCGTTCACCAAAGACACATACACAAACGAACAAAAGAAAACTTACAGAACCAGACGAGGATGCAGGGGAGGCCAAAAAAACAAAACCAACCCCACCGCAAGTAGAGTAGGACAGTCGGAAGGGATATTCAATCTAAGCAGTTTCCATTTGGGGGAGCAACACAAAACATTACTTAACAAGGGACTCAAGTTCGCACCCACCAAAAAGATGAACAAATTTGAGACATACATATACAGGCCTTCACTAGGAAAATAACCCTTAAAAAATACTTTGCACAAACCAGTCTACAGCACAAACCAGAAGATAGAATCACAGACCACAAACATACTAGCTACAAACCACCATCCACTTTCTACCCCCAACATGTGAAGGGACACATAGTGAATACATTTGAACAACTAGTGGTCAACGACCTGGACAAAATTGAGGTTACACGCAATAAACAGGCAAACTTAACTAAGGGAGAAATACAAGCATTAGAGGAACTCAAGAGTCTAAAGACTATTGTCATCAAACCGGCAGACAAGGGGGGTGGAATAGTGCTACTTGACAAAACTGACTACATGCAAGAATCCAGACGCCTACTGGGAGATAAACAGGTTTATACCCTATTACCAGGGGACCCAACACAGGAATACAAACAGGAACAGGAACTACAGACGCTTTTAAACGAAGGTTAATCCCTAGGGATCATTAACAAGAAGCAATTTGACTTCCTCACTCCCACCAATCCAGTCATACCAGTATTCTACTACCTCCCCAAAATCCACAAAGACACACAGCATCCGCCAGGTAGACCTATCATTTCAGGTATCAACTCACTCACCTCAAACCTATCCCGATATATAGACTTCTTTTTACAACAACATGTGACGAAACAGAAATCATATCTCAGAGATACCACACACACACACTCCAAATAGTATGGACAGAAGATATGATATTGGTGACCAGTGACGTAACATCTCTATATACAGTTATAGAACACACACAAGGCACTGAAAGCACAAGACATTTTCTTTTAAAGGACGACACACTTCAACAAATACAGACAGAGTTCATCTTAAAGGCCATTACATTCATTCTAGAACACAGCTACACGTGGTTTGATAATGGTTACTACACACAGCAGACAGGGACAGCCATGGGGACCAGGTTTGCCCCGAGCTATGCCAACCTGTTTATGAGTAAGTGGGAGGAGGACAACATCTGGCAGGGGCATGGCTTCGGGGCAAACCTGGTCCTCTGGCGATGTTTTATAGACGATATACTGTTCATTTGGAAAGGGTCAGAAAGTGACCTACAGGAATTCATATCCTACATTAATGACAACCACCGAAATTTACAATTCACTACCATCTACAGTAAAGAGAAGGCAATTTTCCTGGATTTAGACATTCACATTGTCAACAACAGGATAGAAACACGCACATACCACAAACAAGTGGATGTGAACAGCTATATCCTATCCACCAGTAGCCATCATCCGAATTGGCTCAAAAGTATCCCCACAGGGCAGTTCACACGACTGAGGAGAAATTGTACACAGATAGATGATTACAAGGCACAGGGACAGGAATTAAAACAGAAATTTTTTGACAAAAGATATGATGAAGAGACTGTGAATAAGGCATATCAGAAACTGGAAGAAACAGATAGGGGAACACTTCTGACATACAAAGATACGAACCAAGCGAAGCAAGGAAATGACATATACTTTGTGACACAGTACAACACTGCAGCTGGAAAAATCAAACAAAGCATTAAGAAACACTGGGACATTCTGATGCAGGATGAGACACTAGCTAGAATCCTACCCCCACAACCAAAAGTAGTGTATAGGAAGGCCCCCGACCTAAGAACGAAATTAGTACACAACCACATTCCTCCGGCTGAGACCCATCAGATGAAACTAGATGGCACGACTAAAAGATAGGGATTCCACTATTGTGGCTCATGTCTAGGCTGCAGAAACACTAGTACAAGAACGACCAAAAGCATTACAGAATTCACATCAAACACCACAGGACAGAAATATATGGTTAGGGAGGAGTTATCCTGTCACACGAAAGGGGGTGGTATATCTCATCACATGTTCATGCGGACTCCAATATATTGGACGCACTATCAGGACATTAAAGATCAGGATATCAGAACACATACAAAATATTAAAAGAGGTTACGAGAAACATAGTGTATCACAACACTTTAAAGAAAAACACATGCAAGACCCCACCCATATGCAATTCATGGCAATACAGCAAGTAACCAAGAATTGGCGAGGAGGAGACTACTTGAAAAAAATCAATAGGGAAGAACTCTGAAGACCCTCACACCGAGGGGTTTGAACATAGACTATAACATCACCTCAGTTATGTAATGGGATACCAATTTCCGCAACAACAATTAGGCACCCCCCCCCCCCTTGGACGTATGGCCCATCTTTTAAAGGGGAACACAGTTCCATATTTGATCTAGCAGAGGACGGAACATATCTACCACTTTTTTTTAAAGGGGTTCATTATAGGAACATTATAGGAACATAAATTTATTCACCATAAAAATATATATTGTTTGTGAGGGACCACCCTTCACCCCATTGGAACGACTAGGTTCCCTACAGTGGGAATTTTGACACACACATTTGTGCAATATACATATGGTAGTCATTTATGCACGTTGCTAAATGATTTACCAATTGTGAAATAATTGTAATATGCAATCCATCGCATCCACCAACAAGATCTGTGCAAACCTTCCCCCTTTCATTATTTCACGATTCAATTATTTGTTCCTTTAAACACTTATCCATCATGCTCTATACAAATTATCCAGGTGAATGGAACAGACTTTGAATGAACTCTATTGACAGCTGATGGACAAGAAGCATCCAATTGTAAAAGAGGGCGTCAACCACTGACAACCAATCACGTATATGGCACCAGCTTAAAAACTACCCAGACTATCAGGAATGTAATCCTAGAAAAAGGCACGTATGCTGAAACGCGTTGGAGACCTGATACATACACAGACTTTCACCTCCTAATTGTACCACAGATCCCCTTCTCCGGCCGAAGAGGGAGAACACACGGCTTCGGACTTACACTGCCCGCTCACGTGACCTTGCACGTGACGCCGGCACCAGGAAGTAGTAGACGAGACCCCGCAAGCAGGAGAAATACAACGGCGCCTGTGACGGAGACGGGAGCTACAGAAAGGACCCACGGAGGCAACGTAGGAAGCGGGACGGGACTGCAGACACTGGCAGCAGGCGCGCCAGCTTTGCCCCCGGCGGTAAGTGAGACCTTACAGCCCCACACCCGCAACCTCCAGCCGAGGACAACAGATAGAGTCTGACAGGCGGGACGCCGCAAACTGTCACACTCACAAGAATACACAAACAGAAAATTAACCAGAAGCACATAGGCCAACCACACCTATGGTAAAGGTGACCCGTAATAAGGTACACCCGACATCAACCCCAGCTGGGGTCCTTCTGAGTAGGGTATACCATAAGGAGGGTATA
Organism: Pseudophryne corroboree; assembly: GCF_028390025.1. Classification (NCBI taxonomy): domain Eukaryota; kingdom Metazoa; phylum Chordata; class Amphibia; order Anura; family Myobatrachidae; genus Pseudophryne; species Pseudophryne corroboree. The sequence goes on from NC_086446.1 coordinate 87,707,172, forward strand.
CATATAAAGGGTGGTCTGCAAGACACACCTGATAGTGGCATTTTGGACACATTGACTGTAAGGGCCCAAGCACAGGTGTACCATTTAGGAGGGTACACTCAGAAAGGGTAGTCTGCAGGACATACCTGAAGAGGGATGTTCACCTATACGTAACATACAATCAATAAATATACACAATCCATCTTGTCTCATGGGTTATCATTGCACTTACAGGGAACATACATATCGTTGGTTATCCTCATACAAGAACAAGGTCAATCCCCTCCCTCCTCATTTCCATCTCCCCCCCCCCCCCTCCTCAACATCCACACCCCCAGAGTGCGCTGACCCATTCCTTCCAGTTATCTGCAACAGGAGGTAGGACACCTCCAGGTCTAGCAGCACTCATCCTAACCTTCCCCCAGTGAGCGCCATCTCTCCCCATTCCAAAAGAATATCACAGGGTACTTGTACTAAATAATCCTGAAGTATGCACTTGTTCTTAACTAACACTGTCTAAATGACATGTAGAATACGGTATCCGGACTCCAGGTCGACAGCACAAAGGGCGACGCCAATTGGTCGACACACCTTAGGTCAACATGGACAAAAGGTCGACAGGAACAAGGTCGACATGAGTTTTTCACGATTTTTTTCTTTTTTTGAACCTTTTCATACTTAACGATCCACGTGGACTACGATTGGAACGGTAAAGTGTGCCGAGCGAAGCGAAGGCACCATGCCCGAAGCATGGCGAGCGAAGCGAGCCATGCGAGGTGACGCGGTGCACTAATTGGGGTTCCCGGTCACTCTACGAAGAAAACGACACCAAAAAAACATAAAAAAACTCATGTCGACCTTTTTCCATGTCGACCTTGTTCCTGTCGACCTTTTGTCCATGTCGACCTAAGGTGTGTCGACCTTTGTGCTGTCGACCCTCAGTCCCAGACCCGTAGAATACTTAAGTGTCCTGTAAAATGCACAGCGCTGATGATGCAGGCGGCATTACAGAGGAGGCATCACCCAGCAGTCCCAGAATCAGCACAGCTGTGTGTAATGGCGCCAAAACACTGACAGGGAGTGAGGGAGACAGAGAGATGCAGCTCCAGGGCGGGAACATTTACTGTAAATGGCGCCCAGGGGCTGCGGAGGGGCTACAGGTCAAAGCCTTATCCCCTTGCTGGACTTCACCACCGGGTACTGCTGGCCTTAATAAACTGGATTATAGCCTAATCCGACCTGTGCCCTTGCCGTGGTGGTCTAGTGTGGTCCCTGTACTGCCACAGTGTCCACGCCACGTGCGCGGCCCGCCTCCTGATGGCCGCAGCGGATTGCGATTTCCAGCAGGTCCTGCCTGGGGGACCCTCTTACCCCTCCCTGAGTGCGGCCACGCGATCCTGGAGAACTTTGGTTAGTGTGTGTGCCCTGTGTGAAGAGCCGAAGCCTCCGCTGTAAGTACCCGGCAACCAGGGACGCGGGAGTATACAGCACCGCTGGGGGAGGAGATGGAGCTGCAGCAGGAGCTATCAGAATGATATCTAGCACTAGAGTGCCTCTGCTGCGGCCCTTGAAGTCTTCTACCTTCTTTAAAATAGCTCTTCTGAGGGCTGCTGAAGCAGCCTTGCCTGTTAGCTGCCTGCACTGCAGGCACCAACTTACAAACTGAGCTCCTGTGCACGGAGGCGGGGTTATAGAGGAGGCGGCGCCGAGCATCTTGGGAACAGTTAAAGCTTTAAGCCTGTTGGTGCCTCGGATCAAGATCCTACTCTACACCTCGATGTTATTCCCTGTGAAATACCAGTGTACCCCGCTGCAGAAAAATAGATTTTAAAACTTTGTTGTAGTGTTCTTTTTGTGTGTTTAACTAAAGATTACTAATACAAATTCTTACGGTCAGCCACAGTTCACACTACCATTAGCAGATGCTGAGGTAAATGAGCTATCACACAGGATCAGACAGACTATTATTTCCTGCTGGGGGACCAACAGTGTGGTGAAGAGAGTAGACAGCAGGGGCTGCTGAGCATTGACAGCATTCATAGTAACAGCAGCAAATCACTTTCCTTGCCTAGAAACTCCTTGGTGGTCCCGTGGCAGGCCGAGTTGCACTGCAGTGAAGAATATGAAGCATACAATGTTTTCTTTTAAAATGCAGGGCAGTGGGAGACGCCACACTAAACCGGGAGTCTCCCGCAAAATGCGTTAGGGTAGGCAAATATGATAAAATGTGAAAAGAAACTAAACTTATTTGGAGGGTTTTTTGCAGGCTAATTATGCAGAAAATACAAGGGTCTATGTGGGGGGTCTGAGTCCTCGGACAACTGCCAGCACTCATGGACAAGCCATCAGCTTTGAACAAATTGGCTCAAACAGTAAGATGATGCAGTTATAGGGGCTGGATGAAAATAGAGAACTCAGGCCCATGGAAGGTGGCAGGTGACAGAAAATAAGAATTTACTTACCGATAATTCTATTTCTCGTAGTCCGTAGTGGATGCTGGGACTTCCGTAAGGACCATGGGGGGGGGGGTAGCGGCTCCGCAGGAGACTGGGCACAAAGTAAAAGCTTTAGGACTAGCTGGTGTGCACTGGCTCCTCCCCCTATGACCCTCCTCCAAGCCTCAGTTAGGATACTGTGCCCGGACGAGCGTACACAATAAGGAAGGATTTTGAATCCCGGGTAAGACTCATACCAGCCACACCAATCACACCGTACAACCTGTGATCTGAACCCAGTTAACAGTATGATAAAACTTAGGAGCCTCTAAAAAGATGGCTCACAACAATAAACAACCCGATTTTTTGTAACAGTAACTATGTACAAGTATTGCAGACAATCCGCACTTGGGATGGGCGCCCAGCATCCACTACGGACTACGAGAAATAGAATTATCGGTAAGTAAATTCTTATTTTCTCTGACGTCCTAGTGGATGCTGGGACTTCCGTAAGGACCATGGGGATTATACCAAAGCTCCCAAACGGGCGGGAGAGTGCGGATGACTCTGCAGCATCGAATGAGAGAACTCCAGGTCCTCCTCAGCCAGGGTATCGAATTTGTAAAATTTTGCAAACGTGTTTGCCCCTGACCAAGTAGCTGCTCGGCAAAGTTGTAAAGCCGAGACCCCTCGGGCAGCCGCCCAATATGAGCCCACTTTCCTTGTGGAATGGGCTTCAACAGATTTTGGCTGTGGCAGTCCTGCCACAGAATGTGCAAGCTGAATTGTACTACAAATCCAACGAGCAATCGTCTGCTTAGAAGCAGGAGCACCCAGCTTGTTGGGTGCATACAGGATAAACAGCGAGTCAGATTTTCTGACTCCAGCCGTCCTGGAAACATATATTTTCAGGGCCCTGACTACGTCCAGTAACTTGGAGTCCTCCAAGTCCCTAGTAGCCGCAGGTACCACAATAGGTTGGTTCATGTGAAACGCTGAAACCACCTTAGGGAGAAATTGAGGACAAGTCCTCAATTCTGCCCTGTCTGAATGAAAAATTAGGTAAGGGCTTTTATATGATAAAGCCGCCAATTCTGAGACACGCCTGGCTGAAGCCAGGGCTAACAGCATTACCACTTTCCATGTGAGATATTTCAAGTCCACAGTGGTGAGTGGTTCAAACCAATGTGATTTTAGGAACCCTAAAACTACATTGAGATCCCAAGGTGCCACTGGTGGCACAAAAGGAGGCTGTATATGCAGTACCCCCTTGACAAACGTCTGAACTTCAGGCACTGAAGCCAGTTCTTTCTGGAAGAAGATCGACAGGGCCGAAATTTGAACCTTAATGGATCCTAATTTTAGGCCCATAGACAGTCCTGCTTGCAGGAAATGTAAGAAACGACCCAGTTGAAATTCCTCTGTGGGGGCCTTCTTGGCCTCACACCACGCAACATATTTTCGCCAAATGCGGTGATAATGTTTCGCGGTTACATCCTTCCTGGCTTTGATCAGGGTAGGGATGACTTCATCCGGAATGCCTTTTTCCATCAGGATCCGGCGTTCAACCGCCATGCCGTCAAACGCAGCCGCGGTAAGTCTTGGAACAGACAAGGTCCCTGCTGGAGCAGGTCCTTTCTTAGAGGTAGAGGCCACGGATCCTCCGTGAGCATCTCTTGCAGTTCCGGGTACCAAGTTCTTCTTGGCCAATCCGGAGCCACGAGTATAGTTCTTACTCCTCTCTTTCTTATGATTCTCAGTACTTTTGGTATGAGAGGCAGAGGAGGGAACACATACACCGACTGGTACACCCACGGTGTTACCAGAGCATCCACCGCTATTGCATGAGGGTCCCTTGACCTTGCGCAATATCTGTCCAGTTTTTTGTTGAGACGGGACGCCATCATGTCCACCTTTGGTTTTTCCCAACGGTTTACAAACAGTTGGAAGACTTCTGGGTGAAGTCCCCACTCCCCCGGGTGGAGGTCGTGTCTGCTGAGGAAGTCTGCTTCCCAGTTGTCCACTCCCGGAATGAACACTGCTGACAGTGCTACCACATGATTTTCCGCCCAGCGGAGAATCCTTGCAGCTTCTGCCATTGCCCTCCTGCTTCTTGTGCCGCCCTGTCTGTTGACGTGGGCGACTGCCGTGATGTTGTCCGATTGGATCAATACCGACTGTTCTTGCATGGAATCTTCCGAATGGAATCGCTTCGTAAGAAGCCACCATTTTTCCCAGGACTCTCGTGCATTGATGCACTGACACCTGGCCTGGTTTTAGGAGGTTCCTGACTAGCTCGGATAACTCCCTGGCCTTCTCCTCCGGGAGAAACACCTTTTTCTGGACTGTGTCCAGAATCATCCCCAGGAACAGTAGACGTGTTGTTGGAATCAGCTGTGATTTTGGGATATTTAGAATCCACCCGTGCTGACGTAACACTACCTGAGACAGTGCTACTCCGAACTCCAACTGTTCCCTGGACCTTGCCCTTATCAGGAGATCGTCCAAGTAAGGGATAATTAAGACGCCTTTTCTTCGAAGAAGAATCATCATTTCGGCCATTACCTTGGTAAAGACCCGGGGTGCCGTGGACAATCCAAACGGCAGCGTCTGAAACTGATAATGACAGTCTTGTACCACAAACCTGAGGTACCCTTGGTGAGAAGGGAAGATTGGGACATGGAGATAAGCATCTTTGATGTCCAGAGATACCATATAGTCCCCTTCTTCCAGATTCGCTATCACTGCTCTGAGTGATTCCATCTTGAACTTGAACCTTTTTATGTAAGTGTTCAAGGATTTTAGATTTAAAATTGGTCTCACCGAGCCGTCCGGCTTCGGTACCACAAACAGCGTGGAATAATACCCCTTTCCCTGTTGTAGGAGGGGTACCTTGATTATCACCTGCTGGGAATACAGCTTGTGAATAGCTTCCAATACTGCCTCCCTGTCGGAGGGAGACGTTGGTAGAGCAGACTTCAGGAATCTTCGAGGGGGAGACGTCTCGAATTCCAATTTGTACCCCTGTGATACTACCTGCAGGATCCAGGGGTCCACTTGCGAGTGAGCCCACTGCGCGTTGAAATTTTTGAGACGGGCCCCCACCGTGCCTGAGTCCGCTTGTAAAGCCCCAGCGTCATGCTGAAGACTTGGCAGAAGCGGGGGAGGGCTTCTGCTCCTGGGAAGAGGCTGCCTGGTGCAGTCTTTTTCCTCTTCCTCTGCCCCGGGGCAGAAATGAGTGGCCTTTTGCCCGCTTGTTCTTATGGGAACGAAAGGACTGAGTTTGAAAAGACGGTGTCTTTTTCTGCTGAGAGGTGACCTGGGGTAAAAAGGTGGACTTTCCAGCCGTTGCCGTGGCCACCAGGTCTGATAGACCGACCCCAAATAACTCCTCCCCTTTATACGGCAATACTTCCATATGTCGTTTGGAATCTGCATCACCTGACCACTGTCGCGTCCATAACGCCCTTCTGGCAGAAATGGACATCGCACTCACTCTTGATGCCAGGGTGCAAATATCCCTCTGTGCATCACGCATATATAGTAATGCATCCTTTAAATGCTCTATAGTTAATAATATACTGTCCCTATCCAGGGTATCAATATTTTCAGTCAGGGAATCCGACCAAGCCACTCCAGCGCTGCACATCCAGGCTGAGGCGATTGCTGGTCGCAGTATAACACCAGTATGTGTTGTAACACTGTAGGGGTGCAAGGTGCCTTTTCCTGGGGAATATGGCAGCACGCAGCAGCTGAGGAACAACACAAGTCCAGTTTCTGGTACAACTGACCCCGGACAGTTTTATTGAAACAGAAAATAAAACAAACCCCAAAATAAAAATACCTTGCCTGTCCGGCACTAACTAAACATAAGATGTTCCTAACTGTCACTAAACAAAACACAGAGTTCTTCAGTACATACTGTATAGCTTACTTGCATCAGAAAGCGTGTCTCTCACACACAGATCCTGCAGCCTTCCCAGGCAGTCTGCCCATACTAATCAGGTTAGAAGCACTATATCACTCTTACACAGCTGAAACCCTGATTAGCCCTCTGTGAGGCCAAAGACCCGAACTGGGCCCAATGTCTAGAACTCGCCTTATCTCTCTCTCAGAGCCTTTACCCAGCTTTTACAGCAAACTGAAAAGGTTCAGACAAAACAAAAAGCATTTTTCCTAGAAGTTAACATTTTCTAAAACATGTAAGACAAGAACCTGGGACAAATATACCTGCCCTCAAACACTATCCCAGTGTTCTTGTCACATATCCCCCTCCCCTGTTTCGACCTAGGGGCCGGAACACTTGTAGCCCCCAAACAGAAGATGCGAGACAATGCATCTGCGTTGGCCAATTGTGTTCCCGGTCTATGTTCGACAGTAAACTTAAAGTCCTGCAACGCTAGAAACCATCTAGTTACACGAGCATTCTTGCCTCTATTTACATACATCCATTTTAAAGGGGCATGGTCTGTCACTAGTCTGAATTGTCTACCCAAGAGGTAATATCTCAAGGTATCTAGTGCCCACTTAATGGCCAAAGCCTCCTTTTCCACAATGGCATACCTTTTTTCATGCTCATTGAGTTTCCTACTCAAATAAATGATAGGGTGTTCGTCCCCATCTCTGGTTTGGGACAGCACAGCACCTATCCCTACCTCTGAGGCATCTGTCTGTACCACAAATTCTTTTGAAAAATCTGGTGTTATCAACACCGGTTGTGAACACAACGCCACTTTTAACGCTTGGAACGCCTTTTCTGCATCAGGGTTCCATTTCACCACATTTGACTGCTTCCCTTTGGTAAGGTCTGACAACGGCACCGCTGTGGTCGCAAAATTAGGAATAAACCGTCTATAGTACCCAGTAATTCCCAAAAAAGCCCTTACCTGTTTTTTATTCACTGGACGAGGCCAGTTTTGAATAGCATCAACTTTATTCAATTGGGGCCTAATCAGACCTCTGCCTATGGTGAAGCCCAAGTATTTGACCTCCTCCATTGCGAGGCAGCACTTCTTTGGGTTAGCAGTTAACCCTGCCTCTCTGATTGAGTCCAGTACTGCTTGTACTTTAACCAAATGGGACCCCCAGTCTGTACTGTGAATTACCACATCATCCAAATAGGCAGCTGCATATTTTCTATGGGGCCTCAAAATTTTATCCATCGCCCGTTGAAAGGTTGCTGGAGCCCCATGCAACCCAAAGGGTAACATCTTATACTGGTACAGCCCCTCCGGAACCGAAAAGGCTGTTTTTTCTTTGGCGCTATCAGATAAAGGTATTTGCCAGTAACCTTTGGTCAGGTCCAATGTGGTGAGAAACCTGGCTGTTCCCAGCCTTTCTACAAGCTCATCCACACGGGGCATGGGGTATGCGTCAAACTTGGACACCTCATTTAACTTACGAAAGTCATTACAGAAGCGTATGCTACCGTCGGGCTTCGGGATGAGCACTATGGGACTGGACCACTCACTGTTAGACTCCTCTATGACTCCAAGTTCTAACATGGTTTTAACTTCCTTAGAAATAGCTTCTCGCTGAGCTTCAGGAATCCTATATGGCTTTAAATGAACCCTGACCCCTGGTTCTGTGACAATGTCATGTTTTATTATGGTCGTTCGGCCAGGCAGCTCTGAAAATACCTCCCTATTTTGGATGAGAAATTCTTTAACCTGATTGTTCTGATCAGCTGATAATGTCTCTGACACCTTCACTGCGGGAAGCAACCGGGGTGAAGACACCGAAGGGCATGGCTCCGCTGACAGAGACAACCTATCTTTCCAGGGTTTGATTAAGTTAACATGGTAAATCTGTTCGGGTTTTCTCTTTCCCGGCTGGTATACTTTGTAATTAACCTCATTCACTTTTTCCCTAATCTCAAATGGACCCTGCCATTTAGCTAGGAATTTGCTTTCCACAGTGGGTACCAAAACAAGAACTCTATCTCCAGGAGCAAATTCCCGTATCTTGGCACTCCGGTTATAGACCCTCTGTTGAGCACTTTGGGCCTGTTCCATGTGCTCTCTGACAACAGGTACCACGGCTGCAATCCTATCCTGCATTTGTGTTACATGCTCAATAACGCTTCTATAAGGAGTGGGCTGTCCTTCCCACGTCTCTTTGGCAATATCCAACAGCCCTCTGGGGTGTCTACCATACAACAAATCAAATGGAGAAAACCCCGTAGAGGACTGAGGAACTTCTCTGATGGCCATTAACAAGTAGGGCAACAAACAATCCCAGTTTTTCCCATCTCTCTCAACAACCTTTTTTAACATACTTTTTAATGTTTTATTAAACCTTTCCACCAACCCGTCAGTTTGGGGATGGTAGATGGACGTCCTGAGGTGAGTGACCTTAAATAACTTGCACAATTCTTTCATGATCCTTGACATAAATGGAGTACCTTGGTCAGTCAAAATTTCTTTTGGTATTCCCACTCTACTAAATACCTGCACCAGCTCCCTAGCTATCGCCTTGGTTGTGATAGTGCGTAAAGGGACAGCCTCAGGATATCGAGTGGCATAGTCCATAATTACCAGGATATACTGATGGCCCCGAGCAGACTTTAACAAGGGCCCCACGAGATCCATGGCTATTCTGTCAAACGGGACCTCTATAATAGGCATGGGAACTAGTGGGCTCCTGAAATGGGGTCTAGGGGCATGATACTGGCATTCAGGACAGGAAGAACAATATTCAGACACTTCTTTATAAACCCCTGGCCAAAAGAACCTTTGTAAAACTCTTTCAGTGGTTTTTTCTGCCCCTAAATGTCCTGCGGTAACGTGACTATGAGCTAAATCTAGTACCGTTCTCCGATAAGGCTGGGGAACTACCAGCTGTTCCACCACATCCTCACCCCTTTTGACAATGTGGTACAAGAGCTCATTACAGATGGCCATGTGGGGATACGTAACCCTGTCACCTGGTACCACAGGTTCCCCATTAACAATCTTAACATTCTCTCTAGCCTTTATTAAGGTAGGATCCTTTAACTGTTCAGACGCAAACAGATCCTTCTTTACCTCCAGGTCAGGCACGCTTTCAGTTCTAACTACTATGTCTCTGTTCCCGGCAAGAGGGTCCTCACTGGACTCCCCATCTGTCACTTCCCCAGCCAAACTAGCAAAAGGCAAAGGGCCAGAAAGTTCCGAAGACCCACGTACATCCATAAAATCACCGGTATTATCAACTGGCTTTTTACTTCTCACATCTGTTGATAACCGTGATTCCCACAGTTTCCAAAAATGAGGAAAATCCCTCCCTATTATGGCCTCATGCACCAAGGTAGGGACCAGTCCCACTTTAACCATTGCTGACCCACAACAAGTTTCTATATTCACCTCAGCAGTGGCATAATGTTGGGTATCCCCATGTATGCAAGTTACCCCAATAGGTATTTGCTGGACCTTTAAGGGGTTCACTAACCCAGCTTTCACGAGGGTAACTAAACTTCCTGAATCTAGCAAGGCCTCTACCCGGTTACCCTCTAAGAACACATCACACATTTGTTTTTCCAGCTCAGGTGAAGGTACCACAGTACAGGCTAACCTAGCAAAGAAAGACATTCTGCGACATTCAAAGGCAGCATCACATTGCATGGGTTCTTGCGTGACTGGGCAATTGGCAATAACATGACCTGGCATACCACACCTAAAACATTTAACCACACGATTATCAACCCATTTGGGCAGCATAGACCGTTCTAGCCCCATTGGCCTGTTTCCAGGGCCAGTGTTTACAGTCTCTCCAGCCTTGCGTTCTCTTAACCGCCCAGCAACGTTTTCCCACGGAACAGTCTTACCAGTCTTTACTGAAGGGCGCTGTCGAGGATCTATGGGTTGCTGGGTGGTCATCAGTAGTTCCTCTGCTGCCAAATACCTCTCTACCATGTCCACTAATTGGTCAGCAGTACCCGGGTTTCCATGGCTCACCCACTTGCGCAGGACCATGGGCAAAGATCTCAAGTAGCGGTCCATGACGACTCTTTCCACCATCTGGGGACCAGTTAATGTCTCTGGCTGTAGCCATTTTTTTGTTAGCTGAATAAGGTCGTGCATCTGGGAGCGCGGAGGCTTCTCCATGGCGTACAGCCAACGGTGCACCCGTTGTGCTCGTACTGACAGCGTGACTCCCAGGCGGGTCAGGATCTCAGTCTTTAGTTTATCATAGTCCCGAGCCTCAGCAGGGCTTAAATCAAAGTAAGCTTTTTGGGGCTCACCTGACAGGAAAGGTGCCAGCAGACTGGCCCACTGTGCTTTCGGCCAGTTCTCACGCTCGGCAGTCCTTTCAAACGTGGTCAGATAGGCCTCCACATCATCAGCCTCTGTCATTTTCTGCAGGAAGTGACTGGCCCGTATAGAACTAGAGCTGGTTGGAGCACTGACGGCCACATCTCCAACCCGAGCTGCAAGTCTCTGCACCACTTCTGCTAAGGCCTCTCTATCCTGACGCTGTTGCCTGTAAAGTTCATCAACAACTGCCTGCTGTTGTCTCTTATTTTCCTCCATTGCCACCTGCTGCTGTCGGTTGGCCTCCTGCTGAGCCGCTGTAGCTTGCAGCAAGGCTTTAAGCAGATCCTCCATGTCGACAGATTTTTCAGGCGGCTTTGTAGCTGCTTTCACCCAGGACATATATCAAACCCTCAGGGGTGAGTCTCAGTAACTTCACACTGGGCTGTATCTGCATAAACCACCGTTTTCTGCAGGCCTCCCAAAGCTGCTGCTTTCACTTATGCGCAGAACGGTGTGCTCGCATTCTCCACCAAGTTGTAACACTGTAGGGGTGCAAGGTGCCTTTTCCTGGGGAATATGGCAGCACGCAGCAGCTGAGGAACAACACAAGTCCAGTTTCTGGTACAACTGACCCCGGCCAGTTTTATTGAAACAGAAAATAAAACAAACCCCAAAATAAAAATACCTTGCCTGTCCGGCACTAACTAAACATAAGATGTTCCTAACTGTCACTAAACAAAACACAGAGTTCTTCAGTACATACTGTATAGCTTACTTGCATCAGAAAGCGTGTCTCTCACACACACACAGATCCTGCAGCCTTCCCAGGCAGTCTGCCCATACTAATCAGGTTAGAAGCACTATATCACTCTTACACAGCTGAAACCCTGATTAGCCCTCTGTGAGGCCAAAGACCCGAACTGGGCCCAATGTCTAGAACTCGCCTTATCTCTCTCTCAGAGCCTTTACCCAGCTTTTACAGCAAACTGAAAAGGTTCAGACAAAACAAAAAGCATTTTTCCTAGAAGTTAACATTTTCTAAAACATGTAAGACAAGAACCTGGGACAAATATACCTGCCCTCAAACACTATCCCAGTGTTCTTGTCACAGTGTGTATATACCTTTTAGGATATTTTCCAGCCTTCTATCAGCTGGTTCCTTGAGGGCGGCCGTATCAGGAGACGGTAACGCCACTTGTTTTGATAAGCGTGTGAGCGCCTTATCTACCCTAGGGGGTGTTTCCCAACGTGCCCTAACCTCTGGCGGGAAAGGGTATAGTGCCAATAATTTGTTAGAAATCAGCAGTTTTTTATCGGGGGAAAACCACGCCTTATCACACACCTCATTTAATGCATCTGATTCAGGAAAAACTACTGGTAGTTTTTTCACACCCCACATAATACCCTTTTTTGTGGTACTTGTAGTGTCAGAAATGTTCAATGCCTCCTTCATCGCCGTGATCATGTAACGTGTGGCCCTACTGGACATTACGTTCGTCTCCTCACCGTCGACACTGGATTCAGTATCCGTGTCTGTGTCGACCATCTGAGGTAACGGGCGTTTTAGCGCCCCTGACGGTGTCTGAGACGCCTGAATAGGCACTAACTGATTTGCCGGCTGTCTCATGTCGTCAACAGTTTTTTGCAAAGTGCTGACATTGTCACTCCGGGACCCATCCAGGCTGAACCTGTGATCGTCCCTCTGGAGCTAATGTCCAGTAGCCAAGAAGCCCAATCCACTCTGCACGCAGGTGAGTTCGCTTCTTCTCCCCTTAGTCCCGCGCTGCAGTGAGCCTGTTGCCAGCAGGACTCACTGAAAATAAAAAACCTAAGTATACTTTTACTTCTAAGCAGCTGAGGAGAGCCACCTAGATTGCACCCTTCTCGGCCGGGCACAAAATCTTAACTGAGGCTTGGAGGAGGGTCATAGGGGGAGGAGCCAGTGCACACCAGCTAGTCCTAAAGCTTTTACTTTGTGCCCAGTCTCCTGCGGAGCCGCTACCCCCCCCCCCCCCATGGTCCTTACGGAAGTCCCAGCATCCACTAGGACGTCAGAGAAACATTATACTGTATACACCATACTAGGTAGTGCATAGAGGGGACAGCTGATTCTTCTGCGAGTACAGATCCGAGTAGCCGGCCTTTATAAATAACTATGGTTGGACTGCAGTGTATTTACTGTATTAGGTGAGGGACTCAGTGTTCCCTATAATCGCCTCATAACTGCACTCCGCTTTGGGTTAGATGCTCAAGATCAGAACTGTTACTGCTCTTCAATCAAGCTGCCCACCGGGGGAACTGACAGCAAGTAATACTCATGGCATAGTTTTAACGCTTAACTGCACATACAGTATGTAAAACTGCTCAGTGCATAATGGGGGTAATTCAGAGTTGATCGCAGCAGCAAATTTGTTAGCAGTTGGGCAAAACCATGTGCACTGCAGGGGGGGGGGCAGATATAACATGCGATCAACTCTGAATTACCCCCTATATACCGATTTACCAAGATATCGTAGTCAATATAAAATCTGAAGGGTGAATTTATACCAATAACTCCTCAGTGGCACCTGTAGGAGACCCTCCTTGACATAAATGGGTTATAAAACCATGATTCACATTTCACAATATCTCTTTAATTCCTGAGAACATCACAGCAATGAGGAGTAATTTAGCAGGATATCTTCTGGCCAATTTTAGAATTATCGTGGTAGGTATTTTCTGATATATACTAATGGAATAGAAAGTCAGTCTTACTGCACTATTGTGCCTTATCTTAGCCCCCACTGGTGTTAGTGGGTCCCCTTCAAAATTCTGGAACATAATGTTGAAATGAGCTCCATAACCCAAAAAGCGGTTCTCCTCCTGACGTTTTTCTGTTCTCCTTACACTTTTCTCAAGGGAAAATTCTGAAACTCTAGGGCGCCGTGATTCAAAAAAGTTTGGGACCCACTAATCAAGCCCATAGCTGGGCCTTGGAGCTGTCTGCGGTCTCTGTGCTCTCACTTCATTGTGCCCAGTGGCGGGAGGGGAGAGGGGAACAGCTGGCACAGGGATGAAAGGGGAGAGTAGAGGGGGTGCAGAGTGAGAGTCCAACACATTTACAGCAGTTGCTATGAAAAAATAGGTACATACGATAGTGGGATCCCGGCAGCGGAATCACGGCTGGAAGGGGGGGGGTTGCAGGCTCGCTGCAGTCGCCACGGGTTCTGTTCCCACTCTATGGGACATCCACGAGTGGGAAAAGTCCCTGTTGGTCGGCAAGCCAACCGTCGAGAATGTGAGGGGGATGTAGGGGGAGGTTACTGTCGTCGGTCACATGACTACATTCTGAAAAAACATGATCTACCTGGGTTGGGATTGATATGCTGGCATTCAGGATGCCGGAGTGCAGAATTCCGCGGCTTACCTCTCAGTTGGTTCGGCACATGGTCGTTCGGGATCCCAGCAGTTGGGATTATGTTGCTGGGCTTGTGACACTATTTGGGATGCCGGTATCAGCATTCCGAGTGGTGTCAGGATTCCGGCGTCGCTTTTTCTACTGCCAGGATCCCGACCAGATCACAGCTACCTGTATAATAACATGAGTACACCAAGACCTACTATACACCAGAGCCTGCCCCACCTGTACTGTACTAACAAGACTGTACAGTCTGATCCACTTTTATTATAATATGACACAAATCAGTCTCCCCATATAATAACCACCTCTAATATAACAACAGGACACCAAATTCCAGACTTCTGTGTAGCAGGGCACCAAAGTCCGCTGCACATGTATAGTATACCATCAAAAGCGACATTGCCCGGTATAACAATAATAAATACCATTACTCGCTGCCAGACACAGAGATGTCGCCAATTCGGCAGCCACCCTGTCATCAGAGTATGAACTTCTCACTCTCAGAGGGCAGAAGTTAGAACTTGTCAGAACAGAAAGCACGAGCATTAGTCTACCACGAGCATTAACAATGAGAGCAGCCGGAAGTCAGGTGGAATTTGGAACGCACAGGCCAGAAGTCAGGTGGAACGCACAGGCCGGAAGCCGGTGTGTAACGTACTACAACAAGGCAGGCGGAAGTGAGCGGTAGCGACTGCGGGTAAGTCAACAGCAGCTGGAGATGTACAGAGACATAATGAGGCGCTTACAGCTCAGATAGGAGCAGGTACATGGGGGATGCGCTGCATTGTCACCATGCGGCAGTGCAGGAGGGATTACCGGGCTGTGGCATCATCGCCTAGGGCTTTACCGCTCCTGGCCTCATACCTCCCGCCTCATACAGTACCTCCCACCTCAGCTCCACCCCCATCCAAGCCACACAATTTATGTAGTTGTTATTCTTTATGGCCTCATTCATTGATACATTCATACAAATAAACCTCCCACTCCACCCCCCAAAAAAAACAAACCCCAAAACAAACACCCAGTTTATTTAGTCTACATCCATTAAAAACCCAGGCCCAGAAAAAAATGTAACAATCACTGGGCACCTTATCTGGCACTTCGGGATGGGTCACTGTATGAGTGACGTCACCTAGTGTTTCCCCCTCCCGGGGCGGTCGGCGGCCGGGCGTACACACTGAGCGATATGACGACCAAATCGCTCAGTGACGTCACTCTCAGTCCAAATTGAGCTGCATGCCCGGCCGACAGCGAGGGTCGTTAACAACTCCCAGGGCCGCTTGTCGCCGGCGGCATACACACTGGCCGAAAAAGTAAACAACGTCGCTCTGGAAGGGTGAAAATGAGCGGCGTTGTTCATTTTCTTGCCAAGTGTGTATGCACCTTTAGGCTGCTGATTAGTCTGGAACTATGGGGTCTAAGTACTAAGCCGTGAAGAGAGAGAGAGAGAAAGCACCAACGAACTGGCTCCTGTCATTTTTCGAGGACACCGTGTGGCATGGAAGTTAGGAGCTGATTGGCTGGTACTATATCTCCATCCAATTTATCTGTCTTCAAGGCTCAGTACATAGTCCCCTGTGTCTTATATTGTGTTACGTACGGCTATGCTCAAGTGCAATGCTTTGCTATTACCATCGGTTTTATACACCTGAAGTTATTAGCAATGTGACAATTAGCTGCCCGTAATTGTCTGATGGTGATATAGATATGGAACTATGCGAGAGTTACCCTGTCCTGCATATTGATGGAGAAACGCGTTAGAGATTCTGGATTTAATTACAGCACCATTATTTTGCCACCGGTATCCGAATTGTATACCTTCCGCATTTATCAGCGGAGGTCCCCAGAGTTCAGTATTGGGTCATTCCATGCCAAATCATCACAGCTTCCAACCCAACCGGATTTTATGTATACGGCCGTAGTCATCCAAAGTGGCCCCTACAACAGAATATGGGACCCATTTATCATTGATTGCATATTTAATGCAATCTTTACGTGATCGTAGCACCCAGGATCACATTGCAATATGCGATCATATCGAACGGAGTCTGTCCCTGCAATGTGCTGTAAGGGCTGCCAGGGCTACTGGACGTGCGTGGTCCCGACAGACTGCACAAGCACAGCGACCACTGCCGGCTAGTAATGCAAAGGATAGCCCACAGGCTACAATGGGCTACCGCCATTTTCAGATGGCATTAGCTGCAGAGGCCGAAATATCTGGAATGCTTCACATTCCTGATATTGATACATCTGGGGCAGCATCACTCCTCCGTATAAAAACCTATGGGGGATGCGGCTGCCGGCGGGAATGCAGGGATCGCAGCAGGTATGTGCGGCCCCTCCTGCATACATAATATTTGCGACTAACCGCGGAAAACGGTTAATAAATGGGCTTCTATATCTGGTTTCTGACTCAACAACTGCTAATAAATACCTACCAGAACACGGAGGCGCGCATTCGCATGAAAAAGAGGCGGGGGAGGGGGCGTAGCCCCTCCGACATCACAATTGGGGGTGGGCCTGCCCCCTCTACATCATGAATGGGGGCGCGCCGGAGCCGACGGCACCACTGGTGGGGACAACCCCCAATCGCTCCCTTTCATGTGAATAGATGCCATATACGCACAGCATCTATTCATGCGGCACGGCAGGCAGTTTTAGCGGAGCGCCACTAAAGGGGCAAGGTGCATTTTGCCCTTTAAAACTCGGGCAAAGCACTAAAACAGCCTAACGTGACCACTGTGCTTTGATCTGGGAGGCTACATCTATCTCCCTTAGAAGATCATAGTTTGATACTTTGAGTCAATTTGGATAAAAGATACTAGGGTAAATGTATTACCCTGGCACCGATCGTGCCTGTATTTCTCTTCCTGCTTGTCTCTTTACCAACGCCGAGAAGGAAGCACGAACGCCGAGATGTAAGAACAGCTCAGCTGCCGGAGTGTGGGAGTGAGAACTTTCCCCGTCTGGCAAACCCTGCCTGTGCTTGGTACTGATGCGCTGTGTCTCTCCCCAAACCCTCCCCCGCACCGGGCCATCATCCAAGAGTGTTACATTTATGTGACTTTATGTATTATTTTGGTGCTGTTATTTATGCATGATTGCAAAATGCGCCGTAAATGTGTGTTATTATATCACTGTTATTTTATGATTTTTGTATTTATTATTGATAATTTAGATGGTTTTATAATAGCACCTGACTGTGTTTGTGGTCCTGTTGGTGTCTGTCACCATCTTCTCTTTATCGTTTTGTTTATCGTAACATAAAATACAAGGTGCTTGATCAGGAGCTGTACATATATGACATAGTCCAATTTATATATATTGGTTTGTGCCTAGTTTTTTTGATATCTTTTTCCTATAAGGTGATCCGGACCAGCTGCTTAGCTATAAGACCCCTGCGTAGACGTCTAAGTGATCAGTTTTGAGGCACTATGAGTGTTTGGTGAATAGTGCTGAGAACTATGACAAAATAGTGTGTTGCATTTAGCTGCCTGTCACAAAATGTAAAAAGCCAGCAATTCTAAATAATTATGCTACGCTATGGGGGGTATCCATGTAAGTTACAGCTGTGACATGTTAACCTAACATACAGGGATACCCCCCATAGTGCGGCATGTCACAGTGTAAGATACAGGGATACCCCCCATAGTGCAGCGTGTCACAGTGTAACATAGAGATACCTTCCATAGTGCTACATGTCACAGCGTAACATACAGGGATACCCCCCATAGTGCACCGTGTCACAACGTAACATACAGGGATACCCCCCATAGTGCGGCATGTCACAGTGTAAGATACAGGGATACCCCCCATAGTGCGGCATGTCACAGTGTAACATACAGGGATACCCCCCATAGTGCGGCATGTCACAGTGTAAGATACAGGGATACCCTCCATAGTGCAGCATGTCACAGCGTAACATACAGGGATACCCCCCATAGTGCACCGTGTCACAGCGTAACATACAGGGATACCCTCCATAGTGCAGCATGTCACAGCGTAACATACAGGGATACCCTCCATAGTGCAGCATGTCACAGCGTAACATACAGGGATACCCCCCATAGTGCAAAGTGTCACAGTGTAACATACAGGGATACCCCCCATAGTGCAGCATGTCACAGTGTAACATATAGGGATACCCTCCATAGTGCAGCATGTCACAGTGTAACATACATGGATACCCCCATAGTGCAGCATGTCACAGTGTAACATACAGGGATACCCCCCATAGTGCGGCATGTCACAGTGTAAGATACAGGGATACCCCCCATAGTGCGGCATGTCACAGTGTAAAATACAGGGATACCCTCCATAGTGCAGCATGTCACAGCGTAACATACAGGGATACCCCCCATAGTGCACCGTGTCACAGTGTAACATACAGGGATACCCTCCATAGTGCAGCATGTCACAGCGTAACATACAGGGATACCCCCCATAGTGCAAAGTGTCACAGTGTAACATACAGGGATACCCCCCATAGTGCAGCATGTCACAGTGTAACATACAGGGATACCCTCCATAGTGCAGCATGTCACAGTGTAACATACATGGATACCCCCATAGTGCAGCATGTCACAGTGTAACATACAGGGATACCCCCCATAGTGCAGCGTGTCAAAGTGTAACATACAGGGATACCCCCATAGTGCGGCATGTCACAGTGTAACATACAGGGATACCCCCCATAGTGCAGCATGTCACAGTGTAACATACATGGATACCCCCATAGTGCAGCATGTCACAGTGTAACATACAGGGATACCCCCCATAGTGCGGCATGTCACAGTGTAAGATACAGGGATACCCTCCATAGTGCAGCCTGTCACAGTGTAACATACAGGGATACCCCCCATAGTGCGGCATGTCACAGTGTAACATACAGGGATACCCCCCATAGTGCGGCATGTCACAGTGTAACATACATGGATACCCCCATAGTGCGGCATGTCACAGCGTAACATACAGGGATACCCCCCATAGTGCAGCGTGTCACAGTGTAACATACAGGGATACCCACCATAGTGCAGCGTGTCACAGCGTAACATACAGGGATACCCCCATAGTGCAGCGTGTCACAGCGTAACATACAGGGATACCCCCCATAGTGCAGCGTGTCACAGTGTAACATACAGGGATACCCACCATAGTGCAGCGTGTCACAGCGTAACATACAGGGATACCCCCATAGTGCAGCGTGTCACAGCGTAACATACAGGGATACCCCCATAGTGCAAAGTGTCACAGTGTAACATACAGGGATACCCCCATAGTGCAAAGTGTCACAGTGTAACATACAGGGATACCCCCCATAGTGCGGCATGTCACAGTGTAAGATACAGGGATACCCTCCATAGTGCAGCGTGTCACAGCGTAACATACAGGGATACCCCCCATAGTGCAGCGTGTCACAGTGTAACATACAGGTATACCCCCCATAGTGCAGCATGTCACAGTGTAACATACATGGATACCCCCCATAGTGCAGCGTATCACAGCGTAACATACAGGGATACCCCCCATAGTGCAGCGTGTCACAGTGTAACATACAGGTATTACAGTGATCGCGCCGAGTGAAAAAAATTGTGGGTCCCAGGGACCCCTCACTTTAGAAAATTGGGGTCCTACTTCACCATTTCTGGGTCTCATCACATATTATTGGTGGGGAAGGGGGGAGCATGCCGTTGTTGGAACAGTGCTGGGGGGGGGGGGGGGCAAGGAGGAGGCTAGGGACAGGCAGTGCTGAAGGTAAGGTGTGGGTAAGGGTAGATAGCAGCAGGAGCAGTATTGAAGGGCAAGAAGGGGGTTGGAGGCAGGCAGCACTGGGGTTAGGGAGGTGGTAAGGGTGGATAGCAGTTATGCAGTACTGGGGCAGTACATGCAGACAGTGCTGTAGGGTAGGGAGGGGGTATGGGTAGATAGCAGTTTAAGCAGTACTGGAAGCAAGTTGAGGGTTAAGGGCAGGTAGCAAAGGGGTAAGGGTAGATAGCAGTTGGGGTTGTACTGGGGCAAGGAGAGGGTTAAGGAGAGCCAGTACTGTGGGCAGTGCTGGGGGTAGGGAGGGGTAAAATTTAGCAGCTCGCCTCCCTCTTCAGGATTCAGCTTACCTGAACGCTGCAGCCCTCCCTAGGACACCTCCACCGTGATCGCCTTGTCCAGCCTCCTGAACACTGTCCTGCAGGTGACTCTCATGATCTTGATTTCCTCCTTCGGCTGCCTGCAGGGTTGTGCATGGGGGGCTCCATGAGCTGCGAGGCTGGGGGTGCACATCTCGGGACTGTATGCCCGTATCTCTCGTGGGGCGTCAGCCCACAATAGTGCCACGGTCGGGTGCGGTTGAAGCAGGGGCAACCTTGTCCAAGGACCATCAGCGGAGGAGCTCCACAGTAAGGCAGGGTGACTGTGGAGCCGAGGATGGGAGCTCTATGAGAATGCGAGCATCCCCGGTTCCTTTTTGAAGCATGCCAAAGGAAATCCTCTGCACCTGGCTGGCTGGTGCAGCAGCCAATGCATGCAGAAGTGAAGGCACCAATGGCTGGCTCTTCCACAATTTCTTAAAGTCCCCAGGAGACCCCCCCGCCACCGCGGGAACACAGAGCACACCAGTGGCGGATCTTGAGTGGTGGGCCCAAGTGCAAAGATATGCATTGGGGCCACCCTCCTCCTCCCAACCCCAAGTTCATGATATCCTACACAGCAGTGTATATTAATACTTATTCAATGGTATATTGTGTGTTTTTTATGTGTCTAGTTTATATGGGTCTAGTTTTAACAATAAATATTTAGTTGGTACTGTATAGAAAGAAGCTTCCAGTTTTAATTATCATACAGCAGATACATTTACAGTAAATATGCACAAATGCCCGCATGTAGCCAATGCAATTACCTGGAACACGTTCCCTGCCTTTAAGCAGTACTTTGCATTTATGTTGCACATGCTATATCACTGCTTTAACCTCTTAATACATAATCTCCTCTATGTGTCACTGCTGGAAGTTATGAAAAAAGAAAATTAATAATATATATACATAAATGTATGTAGAGTGGAGAGTATGTATTAAGAGCTTACAGCAGTAAAATAATATTTGCAACATGAATGCACAGTACTGCTTAAAGGCAGGGAACATTTTCCAGGGAATTACATTGGCTACCTGCGGGCGTTTGTGCAGAGCGCCCACCTAGAAATGCCATTGCTACGTCCTAGGTCTCATGACGTCACTGCCGCCCTTACCACATTGTTTAGGTGCATCAGCAACTTCTGCGCTGGGGCCGGTCACTACATTGTGGCATCAGAACCCCTGCAACAACGTCAGGAGAAGGAGAGGAGATGGGGAGGAGAATGCTTCCCTCCTGTCCTCCGGCCGGACCGCTTCCTCCTTCTTTGCTGCAGCGTACTGTAATGAGTTTGTCTGACTCATTATTAGTACTGCTGCCGTCAATACCGCTGTGGTCCCTTTCAGTGCTGCGGGCCCCGGTTGCATCGCTAACAGCCCCCGCTCATCCCCTTGTCTGGACACAGAGCACACCGCGGGGACACTAACACATCTGCCACTCACGCCTGCAGCCTGCCACTGCCAGAGCCCTGAGCATACGGACCCCCCGGCCGCAGTAACACGAAGCTGCCACTCACCGTCACGCCCGCCGGAGCGCCGCTGATCATCAGGACCCGCCCCCGCCAGCTAATGGATAAGTTAGAATTCCTCCCTCACCACTGCAGAAACACTTTAGCCGCGGGCCCTCCGTGCTGAGCTGCCACTCCAAGTCCAGCCAAGCTGCAGCAGAGCGCGTCCCAGGGACCCGGCCACTTTTTAAATGCGAGTCCCCAGTCCTCAAATCAGGGTAAAATACGCGCTATAGCGCGTTTTTGCGAACACTGAGTATACCCCCCATAGTGCGGCATGTCACAGTGTAAGATACAGGGATACCCTCCATAGTGCAGCGTGTCACAGTGTAACATACAGGGATACCCTCCATAGTGCAGCATGTCACAGTGTAACATACAGGGATACCCCCATAGTGCAGTGTGTCACAGCGTAACATACAGGGATACCCCCATAGTGCAGCGTGTCACAGTGTAACATACAGGGATACCCCCCCATAGTGCAAAGTGTCACAGTGTAACATACAGGGATACCCCCCATAGTGCAGCGTGTCACAGTGTAACATACAGGGATACCCCCCATAGTGCAGCGTGTCACAGTGTAACATACAGGGATACCCCCCATAGTGCAGCATGTCACAGTGTAAGATACAGGGATACCCCCCATAGTGCAGCGTATCACAGCGTAACATACAGGGATACCCCCATAGTGCGGCATGTCACAGTGTAACATACATGGATACCCCCCATAGTGCAGCGTGTCACAGTGTAACATACAGGGATACCCCCATAGTGCGGCATGTCACAGTGTAAGATACAGGGATACCCCCCATAGTGCAGCATGTCACAGTGTAACATACATGGATACCCCCCATAGTGCAGCGTGTCACAGCGTAACATACAGGGATACCCCCCATAGTGCAGCGTGTCACAGTGTAACATACAGGGATACCCCCATAGTGCAGTGTGTCACAGTGTAACATACAGGGATACCCCCATAGTGCGGCATGTCACAGTGTAAGATACAGGGATACCCCCCATAGTGCAGCATGTCACAGTGTAACATACATGGATACCCCCCATAGTGCAGCGTGTCACAGCGTAACATACAGGGATACCCCCCATAGTGCAGCGTGTCACAGTGTAACATACAGGGATACCCCCCATAGTGCAGCGTGTCACAGTGTAACATACAGGGATACCCCCCATAGTGCAGCATGTCACAGTGTAACATACATGGATACCTCCATAGTGCAGCATGTCACAGCGTAACATACAGGGATACCCTCCATAGTGCAGCGTGTCGCAGTGTAACATACAGGGATACCCCCCATAGTGCAGCGTGTCACAGTGTAACATACAGGGACACCCCCCATAGTGCAGCATGTCACAGTGTAACATACATGGATACCCCCATAGTGCAGCGTGTCACAGTGTAACATACAGGGATACGCTCCATAGTGCAGCATGTCACAGTGTAACATACAGGGATACCCCCCATAGTGCGGCATGTCACAGTGTAAGATACAGGGATACCCTCCATAGTGCAGTGTGTCACAGTGTAACATACAGGGATACCCCCATAGTGCGGCATGTCACAGTGTAACATACAGGGATACCCCCCATAGTGCAGCGTGTCACAGTGTAACATACAGGGATACCCCCCATAGTGCAGCATGTCACAGTGTAAGATACAGGGATACCCCCCATAGTGCAGCATGTCACAGTGTAACATACAGGGATACCCCCCATAGTGCAGCGTGTCACAGCGTTACATACAGGGATACCCCCCATAGTGCAGCGTGTCACAGTGTAACATACAGGGATACCCCCCATAGTGCAGCATGTCACAATGTAACATACATGGATACCCCCATAGTGCGGCATGTCACAGTGTAACATACAGGGATACCCCCATAGTGCGGCATGTCACAGTGTAAGATACAGGGATACCCTCCATAGTGCGGCATGTCACAGTGTAAGATACAGGGATACCCTCCATAGTGCAGTGTGTCACAGCGTAACATACAGGGATACCCCCCATAGTGCAGCGTGTCACAGTGTAACATACAGGGATACCCCCATAGTGCAAAGTGTCACAGTGTAACATACAGGGATACCCCCCATAGTACAGCGTGTCACAGCGTAACATACAGGGATACCCCCCATAGTGCAGCGTGTCACAGCGTAACATACAGGGATACCCCCCATAGTGCAGCATGTCACACCCCCATAGTGCAGCATGTCACAGCGTAACATACAGGGATACCCCCCATAGTGCAGCGTGTCACAGTGTAAGATACAGGGATACCCCCCATAGTGCGGCATGTCACAGTGTAAGATACAGGGATACCCACCATAGTGCAACATGTCACAGTGTAAGATACAGGGATACCCCCCATAGTGCAACATGTCACAGCGTAACATACAGGGATACCCTCCATAGTGCAACATGTCACAGCGTAACATACAGGGATACCCTCCATAGTGCTACATGTCACAGTGTAACATACAGGGATACCCCCCATAGTGCAGCATGTCACAGTGTAACATACATGGATACCCCCATAGTGCAGCATGTCACAGCGTAACATACAGGGATACCCCCCATAGTGCGGCATGTCACAGTGTAAGATACAGGGATACCCCCCATAGTGCGGCATGTCACAGTGTAACATACAGGGATACCCCCCATAGTGCGGCATGTCACAGTGTAAGATACAGGGATACCCTCCATAGTGCAGCATGTCACAGCGTAACATACAGGGATACCCCCATAGTGCGGCATGTCACAGTGTAACATACAGGGATACCCACCATAGTGCAGCGTGTCACAGTGTAACATACATGGATACCCCCATAGTGCGGCATGTCACAGCGTAACATACAGGGATACCCCCATAGTGCAGCGTGTCACAGTGTAACATACAGGGATACCCCCCATAGTGCAGCATGTCACAGTGTAACATACAGGGATACCCTCCATAGTGCAACATGTCACAGCGTAGCATACAGGGATACCCCCCATAGTGCAACATGTCACAGTGTAACATACAGGGATACCCTCCATAGTGCAGCGTGTCACAGCGTAACATACAGGGATACCCCCCATAGTGCAACATGTCACAGTGTAACATACAGGGATACCCCCATAGTGCAACATGTCACAGTGTAACATACAGGGATACCCCCCATAGTGCAACATGTCACAGCGTAACATACAGAGATACCCTCCATAGTGCAACATGTCACAGCGTAACATACAGGGATACCCCCCATAGTGCACCGTGTCACAGCGTAACATACAGGGATACCCCCCATAGTGCAGCGTGTCACAGCGTAACATACAGAGATACCCTCCATAGTGCAACATGTCACAGCGTAACATACAGGGATACCCCCCATAGTGCACCGTGTCACAGCGTAACATACAGGGATACCCCCCATGGTGCAACGTGTCACAGCGTAATAGTGTTCCACACTAAGAGTGAAAAGGGGCATGGCGCCGGACTCCGGGGGCATATGTGAGCGCGCGCGGCCGAAACGGGGGCGCGGCCACGCAAATTAGGGGGCGTGGCCACTCCTACATCATTTAGGGGGCGGTGCGGCCCACAGACGCTACTATAGAGAGCGTCTGTGGCTGGCGACGTCACTGTTGCGGGCGTGCCCAGCACCTCCGTCGGTGCTGGGCTTCCCCCAGCTCTCTCCCAATGCGTGAATGGATGCCGCGCGCATGGCATCTATACACGCCGGGAGGGCAGGAAGCGAGCGGCTGTTTTAGCAGGGCGCCGCAAAAGGGGCAGGGCGGATTTTGCTTGCTAAAAAACGGCTGCTAAAACAGCCTAGAGTGAACACTAGCGTAATATAAAGGGATACTCATCATAGTGCAGTGTGTCACAGTGTAACATACAGAGATACCCTCCATAGTGCAAAGTGTCACAGTGTAATAATATACAGGGATACCCCCCATAGTACAGCGTAACATACAGGGATACCTCCCATAGAGCAACGAGTCACTGCGTAACATACAGGGATAGCCCCATAGTGCATAGTGATGTTGTACCTATGCATTGTTCAGAACACAAACATTCTGAGAGAGAAACACAATTTCTACTATCATAGGTAAGAAAATCAGTTTTCTTGCCATTTTGGATATGCTGTAACCCAGTTGTCTAGCCCTCACAATTTGGTCCATGTCAAAGTTGCTCAGAACCTTGCCCATTTTTCAACTTCAAGAACTGAGCGTCCACTTGGTGCCTAATATATCCCACCCCTCGACAGATTCCATTGTAACAAGATTATTTTATTTCACCTGTCAATGGGTTTATGTTATGGCTGATCGGTGTATTATTACAGTTTATATATATATATATATAGTGTGTATCAGTAACACCAGGGGATGTGTCTGGGTGATGACTGGAGAGGTGACTGCTGGGAATGGGGCATTATACAGTAACACCAGGGGAGGTGTCTGGGTGATGACTGGAGAGGTGACTGCTGGGAATGGGGCATTATACAGTAACACCAGGGGAGGTGTCTGGGTGATGACTGGAGAGGTGACTGCTGGGAATGGGGCATTATACAGTAACACCAGGGGAGGTGTCTGGGTGATGACTGGAGAGGTGACTGCTGGGAATGGGACATTATACAGTAACACCAGGGAGGAGGTGTCTGGGTGATGACTGGAGAGGTGACTGCTGGGAATGGGGCATTATACAGTAACACCAGGGGTGGTGTCTGGGTGATGACTGGAGAGGTGACTGCTGGGAATGGGGCATTATACAGTAACACCAGGGGAGGTGTCTGGGTGATGACTGGAGAGGTGACTGCTGGGAATGGGGCATTATACAGTAACACCAGGGGAGGTGTCTGGGTGATGACTGGAGAGGTGACTGCTGGGAATGGGACATTATACAGTAACACCAGGGAGGAGGTGTCTGGGTGATGACTGGAGAGGTGACTGCTGGGAATGGGGCATTATACAGTAACACCAGGGGTGGTGTCTGGGTGATGACTGGAGAGGTGACTGCTGGGAATGGGGCATTATACAGTAACACCAGGGGAGGTGTCTGGGTGATGACTGGAGAGGTGACTGCTGGGAATGGGACATTATACAGTAACACCAGGGGAGGTGTCTGGGTGATGACTGGAGAGGTGACTGCTGGGAATGGGACATTATACAGTAACACCAGGGGAGGTGTCTGGGTGATGACTGGAGAGGTGACTGCTGGGAATGGGGCATTATACAGTAACACCAGGGGAGGTGTCTGGGTGATGACTGTGTCATTGTGTGTGTCAGGTTCCTATAAGGTGTCAGGATGTCACTGTCTATCTCACCATGCAGGAGGGGGGAGTATATAGAAGACCACAAGGATCTGTACAAGGACGTGATGGAGAATCACTGGCCCCTCATGTCACTGGGTAAGAGGAGACTTTCATTTATTGTACAGGGAGAGCTGTGTTGACGGCCACCTATATACACACACCGTCTGATATTCACATATGCACAATGTACTCAGTCTCTGTTTCTCCTACAGATGGACCCAGTAACCGAGATACCCCAGAGAGATGTCCCCGTCCTCTTTATTCACAGGACTGTACAGAGGAGAATCACAGGATCCCACAGGAGGATCAGGTAGGTGGGATTTAAGCTCTCACCATATATCAAAGGGACTTACACAATATGAACTGCAGAGTATCTGTGTGTGTGTGTGTGTGTGTGTGTGTGTGTGTGTGTGTGTGTGTGTGTGTTTTATACAATTATATTCTACTGTGTAATCTCAATAATATTAGACATTGCTAATGTGGTATTTTTTATAGATTCACTGTGAAGATTTGACCAAAATTAAGGTAGAAGACATAAAGAGAGAAGAAGAGACGTATGTGATCGCTAGAAAGGGTGGAGAAGAGATGTATGTAACTGACATTAAGGCAGAAAATACAGATGAAAAAGAGACGTATGTGACTGATATAAAGGCAGTAGAAGAGATGTATGTGACTGATATAAAGGTAAAAGAAGAGTATTATGTGATTGATATAAAGACCGAAGAAGAGACGTGTGTGACTGATAATACAGAAGAAGATACAGAGGGAGAAGAAGAGACGTATGTGACTGATAATACAGAAGAAGATACAGAAGGAGAAGAAGAGACGTATGTGACCTACATTAAGGCAGAAGATATAAAGGGAGAAGAAGAGACGTATGTGATTGATATTAAGGTAGAAGATATAAAGGAAGAAGAAGAGACATATGTGATGGGTGATCAGCAGTGTAAGGAAGAGGAAATCACTACAGATACCAGCACAGGTGAGTAATAATCACTTATTACAGAAAAGAGTCACATTCTGCTTGTCCAGTCACTATATAAAACAATACATTATTCTATACCTTGCTCTGTCAGTACAAACTAATGAGGATGTATCTGCCCAGTGGGTGAGTCAGGAGCAACCATCGCTGTGACCGGACAACCTTGCTCCACCAGGCAAACACAGATTTTTGTGCGTAGCTAGACTAGAGGTGGTAACTCGGCCTAGAGTAACCTGAGTGGGCTTTCTCCACTACTCCTAAAGATTCCCTGTCACCTTCAGTAACCGCCTGTTACTGACTCTCCTACTGCAAAACTCTTTACCAACAGGCTAATAATCAAGAACGTGGAACCGCCTACTTGTGGATACGTGTACTTTAACTCCTGCTGGTTGGTGATGGCTAATTCCCACCGGTACATCACTATGGACCTGTCACTAATGTGTTTTGTTGTGGATCCAGACTAGGTGGAGTAGCAGGATTAGGATCAGAGGGGCTCGGGGAGAAACTTGGAGGTCTGATATAACTTCATCATGCAGACTGGAGAGTAGAAGATGAAGATGTCTGGATTGAAGTGAAGGCAATACACAGACGAGACGGTTTAATGTCTGTATACTATGGATGCACCAATATACGGGATGGCAGGATTGGTGCGACAGGTGATCTTTATAAAAACTGGAACTGATGTATGTGTTAAAACTGGGATTTAGCCAGTGATAAAGATATCGATGTTGCAGCAGATACTGGGATTGCACCAGTGATACAGGAACGGATGCTGCAGCTGATACTGGAGTTGCACCAGCAATACAGTAACCGATGTTGCAGTCACTGCGATTGAACCAGCTGTACAGGAGCCAGGAAGCGCTTGAGAAGTAACGGCGGAGTCACAGATAGAGCTTGCAGCTGGTCAGGATCCAAAAAAGTACTGTGAGCTTGGGTGTATCCAGGGATTGGCTGAGAGTGTCATGTTATTGCAGACTGGCTTCTGGTTGGTGTTTGGCCGATCATCTGATCCAGACTGTCATGGCTGCGCCCATCTCTGATTCCGGAGGGTACTCTGGCAATGAGCCCTCTGTGGGAGAGAGAATGGAAAGCAGAAGGATTAAATCTGCAGACTTTACAGACAGAGAACTCCCAGGTGCACAGTCATCCTGAAAGGGGATTCAGTAACACAAACACATGCTGCACATTGTATGCAGATCAGATCTCTCAAGCAAAACTGGTTGTCCTAACCTGCAGGACATGTGAGACAGTGTGCGGCTGGGAAGACCCGGCCATCCCTGCTTTGTAACAGGTACCAGTCTGTGCTTGGTAGCTGGAAGAGGGTTTCAGCTTGGATACACTAGGCCAGTGGCACCCTAGAGTATCAGAATTTCTTTTCAATGCACTACTAGGCCAAAGGTTTCTTATTTCAGGTTTCTTAATTCAGAAAAACATATTACATTGTGTTTGTATGTCATCCTTAAGGTGTGTACACACGGTAAGATTTTTTCATTCGATTCTGACTATATAGTCAGAATCGGATGAAAAGATAGTGCAGATCGCAAGGTGACAGTCACCTTGCGATCCCGATCCGATGCCGATGCGCGGCCCCGCGCGGTCGGCATCGGCAGAAAAAATAGGCTGTGCAGGCAAGTCAATCCTGACTATCTCTATAGAAGAGATAGTCAGGATTGACACTTAGCCAAAATCGCACATAGCCAGCATCGCAAGCACACTCATTATGTGCTTGCGATACTGGCTAAGTGCCGACCCGGCCCCCCGTCGCACAGTGAGAATCGGATAAGTCCGAATCTCACCGTGTGTATGCACCCTTAGGGTCAGATATATGGTGAGGAACAGGATTTGCTTCTGTTTAGCCACATATTTTATCAGAAAAACAAGCACTGGTTTTGCCTGTTATACTGTATATTGACCGTTAATCAGTTTGATTACCCTGGGGGCTGTGCGGATGAGAGGCCGACTAATATTAGGCCGTCAGTCATAAAGCCAACCCCATATGGTTGACATGCATTTGGTCGACATGTAAAAGGTAGACAGTGCTTAAGATTGACAGGCTCAAAAGGTCAGCAGTTCAAATGGACGACATGACAATTATCACATATAGTCGACACGTGGTGGGGTCATGTTTTCTGCTGCGGGGTACACTGGGCTCCACAAGGATAGACATTAGGGTGTAGAGTAGGATCTTGATCCGAAGCACCAACAGGCTCAAAAGCTTTGACCTTCTTCCCAAGATGCATAGCGCCGCCTCCTATATCACCCCGCCTCCGTGCACAGGAGCTCAGTTTGTAGTTGGTGCTTGCAGGGCAAGCATGTAACAGGAAGAGCTGCTCACAGCAGCTCTCGAAAAAGCTTTTTCTGAGGAAAAAAGAAGACTATAAGGGCTGCAGCAGAGGCACAGATTGTGCTGGATGTCAGTAGACATTGCCTGCTGCAGCTCCATCTCTCCCCCAGCGGCGCTGTACACTCCCGTGCCATGGTTGCCGGGTACCTACAGCAGGAGGCTCCGGTTTTCTTCCAAGTCAGTCACACACGGCTGGGGCTCTCCGGGATCACGTTGCCGCACTTCGGGAGGAGGTAAGTGGGTCCCGCTCGCGGGACCCGCACTTTATCGCGATCCGGCTCGGCCGGTGGGAGGTGGGCCACGCGCGCTGGCAGTGGACACTGTGGCATACAGGTGATCCCACTAGATCACCAGGGCATGGGTGCAGGTCAGGTTTTCTCTCTAAACCTTTTTACAAGTAGCCTGCAGTACCAGGTGGTTTTGCCAGCAGAGGGGATAAGGCTTAGACCTGGAGCCCCTCCCCCAGCCCGCCATTTATAGTAAATGTTCCCGCCCTGGAGCTGCATATCTGTCTCTCCCTCACTCCCTGTCAGTGTTTGGGCGCCATTTCCCCAGCTACACTGTTCCTGGGACTGCTTGGGCAAATCCTCCTTTGTAAAGCCGCCTGATAGTCAGCGCTTTGCCTTTACAAGACATTTAAGTATTCTACATGTCATTTAGACAGTGATAGTTAAGAAACAGTGCATTTAGTCAGGGCTATCTGGTAAAAGTACCCTGTGATATACATTCAGTCTTTACTGTGCAGTGTTATATCTATTGATTACATAGCTATATATAAGCTAGTCCAGTGCAGTATTATTGCTTGTCATAACTTCTGCATTGTACAAATGGTGACTATATGTGTGTGCATTTGCCTGCTGTGTGACCTCCATTTCGTGTCTCTCACTCAGCTTGCTATCCGTATATTCTATAACCTTAGGGAGCTAGGTGCGTCAGGTTTGTAATACTGTAATATAGGATATTCACAAGATACTGTATACTGTAATTGTATTTCTCTCTGTGATTTTAGTCACCATATCTCTCCTGAATCCCTGTTTGTGCTGACAACACTGTGCAGGGGTTTGGGTCAGGTATTGTGCTGCTGACAATTTGTACTATGTTACCTTATACTGTGCAAGTTATAACATATCTGCTTATGAGGGTAACTGTTCTAGGGCTGAACACACTGGTAGTGGTGCTGAGGCCACAGATACTTTTGAGGAAATTACAGCAGCTGAGGGCTCTGGTTCTGGGGGTTCCTTGCCCCCAAGTGGGACTACAGCAACTGGGGTCCAGAATGACCCGCCGTGGGCTACCGTCTCTACGCTACTGAATACGCTAGTTACTAAACTAACGCCCCCTATGGGGCCTCCTATGCCGGTCCAACCGTATATGGTCCCTGCGGCAGATTGTTCACTCAGTTATGAACCAGTCCCTGACTACTAAAAAGTCTAAGCAAGAGACAGGATGGGGATTAACCCCTGGTGCCCCCCAGCACACCAAACTATATGGGTAACATGACTTGAATACCTACATATAATAGAAATCCAGAGGTCTTCGTTACATATATCTGCAGAAATATGGCAAAGCCACCAGGCCTCGACAAGGCTCCTCTAATGCTGGTGGTCCTAAACCTAATACTATATCTGGGCCTGGGGTGCAGAACCCCACAAACCGGCACAGGCTTTTTATTATTATTATTATTACTATTATTGGTACTGGAGATGGGTCTGGGGTGCAGTTCCCCCTGATTGGAGTGGCTGGGCTGCTGTGGGGTAGCACACTATAATTTTTATTTAGCACCCCCTTAACACTGTTATTAATCCTTTAGGTCTTTTAATTACACCGTCACTAGTGTATCACTTTTTGTATACAGATTTTGCGTTCCCTTTAATTAACACATACTAACACTTTACCTTCTCACATGTGTGCTGCCCTGGGGTGGCTGGCCTGTGCCGGTTTGTGGGGTTCTGCACCCCAGGCCCAGATATAGTATTAGGTTTAGGACCACCAGCATCAGAGGAGCCTTGTCGAGGCCTGGTGGCTTTGCCATATTTCTGCAGATATATGTAACGAAGACCTCTGGATTTCTATTATATGTAGGTATTCAAGTCATGTTACCCATATAGTTTGGTGTGCTGGGGGGCACCAGGGGTTAATCCCCATCCTGTCTCTTGCTTAGAATTACCCCTCCCTTTCAAGCACCTGAAGTATATTGTCAAATTGATATGAGCAACTTGCATTCTGTTTTACTAAATCAGGATTTTGGTACTTACCGATAAATCCCTTTCTCCGATTCCACAGGGGCCACTGGAGCGTAGTTACAATGGGGAAATAGTAGGCAGTAATTGGGAGCTGGCACTTTAAAATTCTCACACTGTGGCTAGCTCCTCCCCTACTATCTCCCCTCCAAGCCAGTCTATGTAAAACTGTGCCCGAGGAGAGCTGGAATAAACAAACCGTAAGGTAGAGGAGGTTAATGAAGCCCTGTAAACCAGGATAACACAAAACCAACCTGGAACAGAACCTAACAAACAACCGGCTAGCCCGAACTCAACAAGCAGTCATATGGTGATCTGCAAACCGTTAAGCAAAAAACAAGGAGGAACAGCGCTGGGCGGGCGTCCAGTGGCCCCTGTGGAATCGGAGAAAGGGATTTATCGGTAAGTACCAAAATCCTGATTTCTCCTTCATCCACTAGGGGCCACTGGAGCGTAGTTACAATGGGGACGTCCCAGAGCTCCCAAATCGGGTGGGAGAGCGCTGAGAGTCCTGTAAAACCGCTCAGCCAAACTGTGATGCAGAGGCCGCAAAATTGTCAAACTTGTAGAATTTGACAAAACGAATGTCGGTCCAACCAAGTAGCCGCCCGACAAAGTATTCATGGAGACCCCACGGGCAGCTGCCCCCGAAGGTCCCACCACGCGCGTAAAGTGCGCTGAAATGGTCAGATGTATGCAACAGCCCAGCATATGCTGGGACCCCGGCTACTAAGTACGGGAGCATCGTACAGAATAAAGAAGAAAAAACCCTTTGTCGAAAAGCCTAAGACCTCTGTAAAGAGAGTCAGCGAGCCCTGACAACAGTCAAAGAGGACTGAAAAACACTAGTGTCAGATTTATATGAAAAACGGACCTCCCCTTTGGAAGAAACGACCGCTGAGGCCGAAGCTCAGCCGGGGGAGTAGCTAATAGAGTACTCCCTGAAAGAGAGCCCAAACTTACGGCCGCCAGGCTAATTTCTTTTGGAAGAAAACCGAAAAAGGCAGAGACCTAAAATTCAGGTCAATGTGGTTTGAAGCGCAGCGGAGCAAAACCTCCCAGAGAAACCAAAGATGACGGCTGAATGGCAACTGAAAGAAGGGGAAAACCCCCTTTTATCCTTATTATGTCCCATACAGTTTTCCAAAAGTGGCAAAAGCGAGAAGAGGTAACAGACTTCTGAAATCGGGGCCTAGTAGGCCTAACCGAACTAGGGAACTCCTCCCTTCTGAGGTCTCGTGAACAGTCACACGGTTAAATGAAACCAGTGTAAGATTGAATAAAGAAAAGGACCCTGTTGAAGTAGACAGTCCAGTCGAGGTAGGAGCCAGGGCTCCTCTACTGACAACAGGTGTAGCCGTAACTTCAAGTCATGGGTGGCCCAACCAGAGCCACCGAGAGGACTAGCACGCATATTCCCCTCCTGTGTTACCGAAAGTGAGGTAGAAATAGAAAAGGAGGCAGGATAGAATAACCAGAAACTCCCAGGAGCCCTGAGGGCATCCGCGGCTACTGCCACCAGAGCTCACGTCCGTGAGTAGTAAAGAGTTAAAGACTCAGTCAGAACGCCCTGAGGTAGATTCGAAATCTCCGCCCACAGCAGACCAGCTGACAAAACTCCGGGGAATGTTCCCTCACCCAGGAGTCTGACCTGGTGGCCTGACCTGGGAAGAAGATTGTTGTCCCCCGCTCAGAGGGGAATGTAGGCGACCACTCATTGCGTCGCAACTTGTGTTGAGAAAACGTCTACGAGGAGCATAAATTGGATCTGTGTCGAACCAGAAGCTCCTGGATCCTCCGGATCTTCAGAAGACACGTAATGTACAGAATGGGATAGTAGCAGTAGATTGTCCCATTAGGGAACCAACGTCACCCCCTTGAAAAAGAGTTATTCTGTGATCTTCCTGAACCCTGTGGGAGCGGAAGAGAGACCGAAAGGAAAGGAATTACAGTGAAAATGAGAATCCTGTAATGCGACTCTGAGTAAAGCCCGATGAGGAAACCCAAGGGAAATCAGTAAACAGGCATCCCTGAAGACAAGGGACGCGTAAAACTCCCTTTCTTGTTTAAACTAGCAATCACAGACTGAAAGGATTCTAAGGCCAGAATAGGCCTGGCCGAGCCAACTGGCTTCGGAACGTGAAAAAACCAAAGGCCT
The DNA here is from genome assembly GCF_028390025.1 of Pseudophryne corroboree. Taxonomy (NCBI): domain Eukaryota; kingdom Metazoa; phylum Chordata; class Amphibia; order Anura; family Myobatrachidae; genus Pseudophryne; species Pseudophryne corroboree. The sequence goes on from NC_086446.1 coordinate 87,741,875, forward strand.
GAGAACTGTCTCGATTCAAATGATATGTAAAAAACAGGGATCAACACCCTTTGCGGTTAGAAGCATATGGAGCGCCGCCTGCAGTATGACTCTCTTGTCATCGTAAATCGGCCGACCCCTGCCGAGGGACTCCCGAGACGGTTGTACTCCAAAATCTAGTCTGTAACCGCCCAAGCCTTCTTCCACCGACCTGCGCCCACCCTGGGACCCTCCAGGTGGTAGGAAAGTCTGACCTGTAGAGTGTGTATAGGATGATGTAAAATCAGACTGGACCGAGGTTGTTGAACCTCTGCTTCAACCTTTTTTTTTTTTTTTTGAGATCCCCTGGCAACGGAGATATCGCCCGTGTGGAGTCGAAAGCTTGAAAGGGCACGGTAAAACTCTAAAGGAAAGACCGGTAAAGGTCTGTCTTGGAGCTGAGGCAGAAGTAGGAGAAAGCAAAGTGGACTTACCTCCAATGGTTCAAGAAATCCTGCAGAAAGTTCCTTCCCCTGAACCATCTGCCCCGTAGGATTTCATGTTCACCTGTCACTGTCGCAGTCCCAGAGGTCGTCGGGTTAAGACAGCCCAAGCGAAAATGCAGGTTCCGAGTCTGTAGACGTGGAGACCTCCAAAGAACATAAAGCAGAATCGTGATTCTGACCGTACCAAAGTATCAATTGATCCTGATGCGAAACATCCTGTAACCTAGAGGACAATTGTTCCACAACCTACCTGCTCCGGACAAGGTAGAACCCTGCTGCCGTATATGTCTTCGATGGGTCCCTGAGCAAGGTTGCCTCAGGAAAACGGCAGCTTGTTGGACCGGCGATACATCGAGGGATATACCCTGGAGAGGTACTGATACCATTTCCTGCCGTCTGCGGGGAAAGGATAGGAAAACAAACATTGTTTGATACCTGAAATTGTGTATTCGGGCGTCTGCCGGCCGTCTACCGGAGCCTGGCCAGCTCATCCGAAACTGGACCAGTCGCTGTCATTTAGTCATCGGCGTCGAACCCTGATGGACTTGACGTGTCCGCCTCCTTTACCTGCATTCTCAGACGAACTGCTGTATAATGCACCTGGATATTCTGAGACACTGGTTCAGACTCCACAGAAAACAGACATCATCAGTATTGTAACATGGAAGGTTAGCAAGGTTCCTTTAGAAACCTGGAGAGGTGAAATGACGTACAAGGTCTCTGGTTACCAGTGACATTACCTGCATAATCTGAGCTGTTCAAACAGGAGTGTCCTGCAGGTGCGTGGAGGGCTATGCAGATGGCTCCACCGCATACTTCACACCTAAGAGGGAATTCTTTGACTATCCCAGGTGAGACAAACGAAAGGAGAAAAGGTGGGTTAAACAAACACAGCCCTATGCAAGGTCTGCGCTATAATGTGTGACCGACACGATTCAACTAAACTTTCTGGAGCAGCGGAGACCTGAACCAGTAGTGCTGCGCTGTGGGACAGGAGTCTTAGCCCTAGGCCAGAGGTTCCCAAACTGTGTGCCGTGGCTCCCTGGGGTGCCTTGGGACACTTGCAGGGGTGCCCTGGGTTGGTGGTCCAGGACCAATTCAAATTATTCATGTTCAATATAATAGGCAAAACCAGTGCTGGTGGCTGCCAGTCATAAAATATGTGGCCAAACAGAAGCAAATCTTGTCCCTCACCACACAACTGACCCTAAGGATGACATATAAACGCGATCTACTTAATGTAATATTTCTTTCTAAATTTCTCAATAAGAAATTTTTGGCCTAGGGGTGCCGTGAAAAAAATTCTGATATTCTAGGGCGCCGTGATTCAAAAAAGTTTGGAAACCACTGCCCTAGGCTATAGGAGCTCTCCTTAAAGTTTTGTTTGGATTCAAACCTCTGTTCAGATACCCGCTACTAGCGTACTGAGCCACAGCGCTATTTGTCTGATGCCTTACACACATTCCCCAAATTACAAATAGCATTAGTAACTAGTGACACCAAGGAATAATAAAGGGAAGGCAACACCCCGCCCTGTATTGTACCGCTAATTAAGGTGCACCAGATGTTTCTCGGAGGTTCCGCTGGCTTTTCAAAATGGTGACCAGCCTGTGAGAAAAGATGGGGGAAAATGTTATGTGGCAAGGTGAGGTATTCTGTTATTAGAAAACATTGCGGAAGGGTTTGTTTTATCCCCTATATATGGTATTGTATGGATATATCTATATACATACCCACACACACTTAAATATATATATACAAACATATCTATATATATCTATATATATCTCACACCACAGTATCTACCCGGTTGGGTTCAAATACTGTGCACCTAATAGGGTAGATAAATACTGTGTATTTGTAGGGTAAAGAAATACTGCACAGTAGACTTTTAATTATTAATGAGCCGAGTCCCAGCTCCTGTAATAGAGCAGGTTTCCTGATCTAAATGTCTGAAATGCCGGGCAGAGGACTCCCCTGCAGGGAGGAATGTAGCCAATGCAAGATGTAACAATATTTCTGCAGCACACTGCACAGAAAAGCTAAACATCCCAGAGACAGGTGTGTTGCCTAGAGACCATGAGAGCTGGGAGCCGCCGGGGGGAATAAGCTTCACCTCCCCCCTCATACCTTATACATGTTAAGAATCCTCCCTGCGCAGCCAGGAGAGGAAAGGAGCTTTCAGCGGGACGGGGAGCGGGGGACTGTGGAGCGGCGTCTCGTCATGCAGCGGCCGGGGAGTGGAGAAAGCCCGCTGTACAGAGCGGGAGTTAGCTAGTTCTTGGTGGCCGCTGCTGTCTCAGTGCATCCCCCGGCCGCCTGTATGCTGCGGCTGGGGAGCGGTGTGCGGCCGGGGAGCGGAGAGCCTGAGCCCGCCGAACAGAGCGGGACTTAGCTCCGCCCCCTCGTTCTTGATGGCCGCTGCTGTGCTTTCTCCCTGCATCCCCCGGCCGCCTGTATGCTGCGGCCGGGGAGCGGTGTGCGGCCGGGGAGCGGAGATCTGAGCCCGCCGAACAGAGCGGGAGTTAGCTACGCCCCCCTCCGGTCACTTATCAAATTAAAAACCACATTATCCTCCGGCTGCCTGTAAGTGTGTATGCTGCAGCCGGGGAGTATAAATGTATCACCCGGCTGCCTGTATGCTGCAGCCGGGGAGTGAAGAGCGTTGAGCCCGCTTACAGAGCGGGCTGAAGCTCCGCCCCCCACATAATGGCGCCAATTTCAAATCAGTAATTGCGCCTTTTATGCACTCCAGCCTGGCTATGACTGGAGAGTATAGGAGAGCCTTGTATTAAAACACTGAAAAATGTAAAAACATACATCAGTCTGGGGAGATTGTACTCACCGCTTCCTTCCGTCAGGCGTTTCGACCCAGTGGCCCCAACACGCGCCGCACGCAGCGGTGTCCGGCCGGAATCTTCTGTGGTGGAGCGTCGCCGCACGCAGCGGTGTCCGACCACGTATACTCACCGCTGCCATGCTGCCGGAATCTTCTGCTGGATGGAGTGGCCCCGACACGCGCCGCACGCAGCGGTGTACGGCCAACTCAGGAGAGCTCAGTGTCTCCCTCAGCCGGGGCCCATCCCGAGCCGCACGCAGCTGCGATGGGACCCCGCCGGCAGCTCCCGCGGTGCAGACTGGCAGTGGCAGAGCTGCCAGTCTGTGTGTGATAGTAAGAAAAATAAAATAATAAAGAAAAAAGAAAAAATTCTTCAGCTAAACCCAAGTGAACCAGCTACCTCGGGCACTAAACTAAGACTGACTTGGAGGGGAGATAGTAGGGGAGGAGCTAGCCACAGTGTGAGAATTTTAAAGTGCCAGCTCCCAATTACTGCCTACTATTTCCCCATTGTAACTACGCTCCAGTGGCCCCTAGTGGATGAAGGAGAAAAAGTCTAACCCTCGCCCGCCTAAGACCAAGGAGTCCTCTAAGCGGGCCATTACTTCCTCACAATCCACTGCTATCACTGACACCTCGTCTGATGAGGATGGCTTTTACACTGACCTCACAAATTCTGACACTGATAATACTGATGGGGATAGTAGTTCACAAGTGGATGTTCCTGATCTATTGGAGGCTATTACGGATGATCCCAAGCCATCCGTGCCTCCTAAGAAACCAGATAGATTCAAGCGTCAGAAGGTGGTTAAACAAGTTTTCTCTGATAACCTGGTTGATATACGTCAGGAATCCTGGGAAAAATCCAGGTAAGAAGTTCGTGCCTCACAAGTAGCTGCTTGCTCGCTATCCCCTCGCGCCAGAGCTGTCAAAAAATTGGGAAACGCCTCCTCCAGTGAATTCGCATGTGGCAAAGATGGTGGTTTCCTCAGCTGTACCTGTCACTACCGTCACGTCTCTGAAAGAGCCTACGGATAAACGTGTGGAGGGTTGTCTGAAAGCGATTTACACCCTCATGGGTGCTGCACAAGGGCCCACTATTGCAGCGACATGGGCTGCAGAGGCTATTGAAGCGTGGGCCCTAGAGTTGGAAGCTGAAATCTCTTCTGACCATGCTAGACAGTGCTTGTCATATATTGTCACAACTTCTCACTATATTAAAGAGGCGGCTGCCAATGCCAGTATTCTAGCAGCCAAGGCCTCTACTACGTCAGTCCTGGCTCGCCGGATATTGTGGCTGAGATCCTGGTCCGTGGATCTGGATTCTAGAGAAACCCTGGAGATACTCCCTTTCAAGGGAGATATTTTGTTCAGGGAGGACTTAAATAAGATAGTGGCTGATTTGGCTACTGCCAAAACTGCCTGTCTGCCAAGTACCGCTCCTTCTGTGCCGAAGGCTAAAGGTACTTCCTTTCACCTCTTTTGTCCTTCAGGTAAAGCAAAAGGTCAGGCGTACCACAAGCAGGCCCGCACTTCCAAACCTGGTAAGCCAAAGCCCAAAAGAGCCTGGGCTGCCCATCAGCCAGCTTCCAAGACCGATACGTCTGCCGCATGACGGGCAGACCTCTCCCTGGGGGATCCCAGGATGGGGGGCCGGCTTCTAGGGTATACCCAGGATTGGTTGAAGTCCACTTCATATGCCTGGGTACGGGAAGTCGTCACTCGAGGTTACGCCATAGCCTTCAAAAACCGCCCCTCTCATCGATTTTGCCTGACAGACGTCCCTTTGGACCAGACAAAGGCAAAAACTCTACATTCGGTGGTACAGACCCTCCTGGACACAGGAGTGGTAGTACAGGTGCCTCTTGCTCAGAGAGGCCAGGGGTTCTATTCTCCGCTATTTCTAGTCCCGAAACCGAATGGGTCCTCCCGGCCCATTCTCAACCTCAAGGCATTGAACAAGTTTGTGAAAGTCTCCAAGTTCCGTATGGAAACCCTTCGCTCCATCGCTCTGGCCTTGGAACCTGGGGATTATATGGTCTCCCTGGATATACAGGATGCTTACCTGCATGTTCCTATAGCAGTGTCGCATCAGCAATACCTGAGGTTTGCGATTGGCAACCTCCATTACCAATTTCGGGCGTTACCTTTTGGTTTAACCACGGCTCCGCGAGTCTTCACCAAAGTTATGGTGGTGATGACGTCAGAGCGTCCAGTTCTACTTCCACAATGCCCAGACGGTTTCTGCAAGCCCACGGGTGGCTCATCAACTGGAAGAAATCCTCCCTGGTCCCTGCTCAGAGCATGGTGCACCTGGGAGCGCTATTGGACACACACAACCAGCGGTTGTTCTTGTCTCAGGAGAAAGTCCTGAAGCTTCAGGACAGGATTCGTTGCTTCCTCTCTCGTCCGCAAGTGTCAATACATTCGGGGATGCAGGTTCTGGGCCTCATGGTGTCAGCATTCGACATGGTGGAGTATACTCAATTCCATTCTCGCCCCCTCCAGAGGCTGATTTTGGCCAAGTGGAACGGCCTGCCTCACCGGATCAGGTCTCACATGATCTCATTGACTCCGGAGGTCCGTCTGTCGCTGTACTGGTGGCTCCAGGACCAACGAACTGGATATCCGACTGGGACCTTTTGACGACAGATGCCAGTCTAAGGGGTTGGGGCGCGGTGCTGGAGCAACACTCCCTTCAGGGTCGGTGGACCAAGGAGGAGTCTCTCCTCCCGATCAACATTCTGGAATTGCGGCCGGTCTTTAACTCATTGAACCTGGCCCAGCATTTAATTCAGAACTGTCCTGTTCAAGTACAGTCGGACAACGCCACCACAGTGGCTTACATAAATCATCAAGGCGGCACTCGAAGCCGCTTGGCAATGAAGGAAGTCTCACGGATTCTTCAATGGGCGGAACGCCATCTACCAGCCATATCGGCGATATTCATTCCGGGAGTCCCGAATTGGGAAACGGACTTTCTCAGTCGTCAGGACGTACACGCCGGAGAGTGGGGCCTCCATCCAGAAGTGTTTCAACTCCTAGTGGAAAGGTGGGGCCTTCCAGACGTGGATCTGATGGCGTCTCGACACAACTACAAGGTTCCGGTCTTCGGAGCAAGGACAAGGGATCCTCAAGCAGCATTCGTGGATGCGCTGGCGGTGCCGTGGAGGTTTCGGCTGCCGTACGTGTTCCCTCCGGTGTCACTCCTGCCCAGGGTAATTCGGAAGTTCAAGCAGGAAAGAGGAATCCTGCTTCTCATAGCTCCAGCGTGGCTCAGACAGCACTGGTTCTCAAACCTGCAGGGCCTCTCGTCAGAGCGTCCAGTTCTACTTCCACAATGCCCAGACCTCCTCGTTCAGGTCCCCTCTGTCTACCAGGACCTGGCCCGGCTGTCTTTGACAGCGTGGCTCTTGAAGCTTCCGTCTTGAGGGCTAAAGGGTTTTTTGAGGCGGTAATTCAAACTATGTTGCGGGCCCGGAAACCAGCTTCTGCTTAGATTTACCATATGGTCTGGCATTCTTACTTGGTTTGGTGCGCATCTAACAATTATGACGCTTCCAAGTTTAGTACAGCCAAGTTGTTGGTTTTTCTTTAGCTGGGCCTGGACTAAGGCCTGCATCTGGCCTCCCTCAAGGTTCACATTTCTACCTTGTCGGTGTGGTTTCAGAGAAAAATTGCGACCTTACCTGATGTGCATACCATTACTCAGGGTATGTTGCGTATCCAACCTCCCTATGTCCCGCCTGTGGCTCCTTGGGACTTTTCGGTAGTTTTGGAGGCGTTACAAGAGTATCCGTTTGAACCTCTTGGTTCAGCTGATCTTAAGTGTCTTTACCTTAAGGTGGTGTTTCTGCTGGCTATTGCCTCAGCTAGAAGAGTGTCGGATTTAGGTGCCTTTTCTTGTAGTTCCCCATATCTGATATTTCACCGTGACCGGGCAGTTCTTAGGACTCGTCCCGGATATTTGCCTTGGGTGGTTTCTTCGTTCCACCTTAATCAGGAGATTGTGGTCCCGGCGCTTGTTTCTCCTGATCTGTCTCCCAAAGAGCGGTCTTTGGATGTGGTACGGGCTCTCCGTATCTATGTGAAGAGAACTGCTTCTATTAGGAAATCTGATTCTCTCTTTGTTCTGTTTGGGTTTCACAAACGGGGCTGGCCTGCTCACAAGCAGACTTTGGCCAGATGGATTAGAATGGTGATTGCACATGCTTATGTGAAGGCTGGTCTGTCAGCTCCTGCTCACATTACGGCCCATTCTACTCGGTCCGTTGGACCTTCTTGGGCGGCTCGCCGTGGTGCGACCCTTGAATAATTGTGCAAGGCGGCTATGTGATCCTCAGTGAACACGTTCATAAGGTTCTATGCCTTCGATACTGCCGCTTCCCAGGATGCTTCCTTCTTGTGCCCGCTACAGTGCGTCCCCTCCCATAAGGAACTGCTTTAGGACATCCCCAATGTCTATCCTTATGGAGCCCAGTGTACCCCACAGCAGAAAACAAGATTTATGGTAAGAACTTACTGTTGTTAAATCTCTTTCTGCGAGGTACACTGGGCTCCACAAGGCGCCCACCCTGACGCACTTCGCTTCTTTGGGTTGGTGTGGCTACAGACGCTGACACTTTCTCCTGTCGGGAGAGTGTGGTGTTTGTGGCAACTTGCAGTTGTCGTCTCTTTTACTTGCTACTGCATTGGGCTGGTTAACAAAACTGAGCTCCTGTGCACGGAGGCGGGGTGATATAGGAGGCGGCGCTATGCATCTTGGGAAGAAGGTTAAAGCTTTTGAGCTTGTTGGTGCCTCGAATCAAGAGCCTACTCTACACCCCAATGTCTATTCTTGTGGAGCCCAGTGTACCTCGCAGAAAGAGATTTAACAACGGTAAGTTCTTACCATAAATCTTGTTTTTTAAACTTTTGCTTCATTTACCATCCATGTCACAACATATGACCTATAGTAACCTTTTGGCAAGCGGGCCACTGTGCCCGAAGCATGATGAGCAAAGCAGCTCTACTTATGGTTGTGAAAGGTGGTAAAGGTAACAAAATTAACCCCAAAAAACACTAAAAGGTGCATCGACATTCTGCACTGTCTACCTTTCACATGTTGACCTATTGACCCTGTTTGACCATGCTCATGTTGACCATATAAGGTCGACCTAATGTTGGTCAATCCAATGATCCACACTCCCCGGGCACCCCTGCTAGTGCCCCCAAGCACCCAATTTGGGAACCACGGCCCTGGGCAAAATGCATAACAGCTGGAGAAAAAGGCAGCGTCTGGCGTTTCTCTGGTGGTCACATGATACAAGCAGATGCAGGCGTCTTAAGGCAAGATGCGTCTTGCTCATATTCCTATCAAAAGACAAGTCCCTTGCTGAAGATGCATGTGACAGTCACAGCATATAAGATATCATACAAGTACATTCCTTTCTAGATGGTCAGAGGATAGGGATGCAGTCAGGATCCCGGCTGTCGGGAACCTGGCAGTCAGAATCCCAACACCAGTCTGAATGCCGACACCGCCATCCAGAAAGAGAGCAAAATCCCGCTGCCAGAATAACGACAACAGGGATCCCGAACGAGGACAGACCGCACCGCAGCAGAGGAAAGCTGCGGGGCGGGGGGTTATGTTTAGGCCGCAGGGTTAGGGTTAGGCACCCGCCTCCAAGGGTTAGGGTTAGGCTACGAGGTGGGACGGTTAGGTTTAGGCTGCGGGAAGCGGGGAGTAGGTTTATGCACCTCCCGGGGGTGGTTAGGGTTAGGCACAAAGAGGGTTTGTTAGGGTTATACAGCAGGCAGGGAGGGTTAGAGGGGTGGGGAGAGGGTAGAACACCCTTAACTCACCCCTTTCGGTCTTTCTATGTTCAGTATCCCGGCAACGGTATTTCGAGTGCCGGGATACCACGTGGTGAGATATACTGATCCCAGGGGATGCACACTCTATAGAGCCACATCAGCTCTTAATATAGTAAAAGGATACAATACAGTAGGGTGTGTTCCTGCCCATACTCCTTCAATACTAGTAGAGAAATCAGGCAACTGTATTATATATTTCTCTGACGTCCTAGTGGATGCTGGGAACTCCGTAAGGACCATGGGGAATAGCGGCTCCGCAGGAGACTGGGCACAAAAGTAAAGCTTTAGGACTACCTGGTGTGCACTGGCTCCTCCCCCTATGACCCTCCTCCAAGCCTCAGTTAGATTTTTGTGCCCGGCCGAGAAGGGTGCACACTAGGGGCTCTCCTGAGCTTCTTAGTGAAAGTTTAGTTTTAGGTTTTTTATTTTCAGTGAGACCTGCTGGCAACAGGCTCACTGCATCGAGGGACTAAGGGGAGAAGAAGCGAACCTGCCTGCTTGCAGCCAGCTTGGGCTTCTTAGGCTACTGGACACCATTAGCTCCAGAGGGACCGAACACAGGCCCAGCCTCAGAGCTCGGTCCCAGAGCCGCGCCGCCGGCCCCCTTACAGAGCCAGAAGCAAGAAGAGGTCCGGAAAAATCGGCGGCAGAAGACATCAGTCTTCAACAAGGTAGCGCACAGCACTGCAGCTGTGCGCCATTGTTACTCAGGCACACTTCACACTTCGGTCACTGAGGGTGCAGGGCGCTAGGGGGGGGCGCCCTGAGCAGCAATGTAAACACCTTGGCTGGCATAAATACACCACATATAACCCCCAGGGCTATATGGATGTATTTTAACCCCTGCCAGAACTCACCAAAAAGCGGGAGAAAAGGCCGCCGAGAAGGGGGCGGAGCCTATCTCCTCAGCACACGGGCGCCATTTTCCATCACAGCTCCGCTGGAAGGACGTCTCCCTGACTCTCCCCTGCAGTCCTGCACTACAGAAAAGGGTAAAAAAGAGAGGGGGGCACTAATTTGGCGCAGTTTTAATACTAACAGCAGCTATAAAGGGAAAAGCACATTTTATAGTGGTATTCCTGTCTATATATAGCGCTCTGGTGTGTGCTGGCATACTCTCCCTCTGTCTCCCCAAAGGGCTAGTGAGGTCCTGTCCTCTATCAGAGCATTCCCTGTGTGTGTGCGGTGTGTCGGTACGATTGTGTCGACATGTTTGAGGAGGAAAATGAGATGGAGGCGGAGCAATTGCCTATTATAGAGTTGTCACCCCCTAGGGAGTCGACACCTGAGTGGATGAGCTTATGGAAGGAATTGCGTGACAGTGTCAGCTCTTTACGACAGACAGTTGACGACATGAGACAGCCGGCTACTCAGCTTGTGCCTGTCCAGGGGTCTCAAACGCCATCAGGGGCTTTAAAACGCCCGTTACCTCAAATGGCAGACACAGACACGGATACTGACTCCAGTGTCGATGATGAGGAGACAAACGTGACTTCCACTAGGGCCACACGTTACATGATTGAAGCAATGAAAAATGTATTGCATATCTCTGATAATACAAGTACCACTAAAAAGGGTATTATGTTTGGTGAGAAAAAACTGCCTGTAGTTTTTCCTGTATCCGAGGAATTAAATGAAGTGTGTGATGAGGCGTGGGTTTCCCCCGATAAAAAACTGATAATTCCTAAAAGGTTATTGGCATCGTACCCTTTCCCGCCAGAGGATAGGGCACGTTGGGAAACACCCCCTAGGGTGGATAAAGCGCTCACACGCTTGTCTAAACAGGTAGCACTACCCTCTCCTGATACGGCCGCCCTAAAGGAACCTGCCGATAGAAAGCTGGAGAATATCCTAAAATGTATATACACTCACACGGGTGTTATACTGCGACCAGCAATCGCCTCAGCCTGGATGTGCAGTGCGGGCCTGGCGTGGTCGGATTCCCTGACTGAAAATATTGATACCCTAGATAGGGACAGTATATTACTGACTATAGAGCATTTGAAGGATGCATTTCTATATATGCGTGATGCACAGAGGGATATTTGCCGACTGGCATCAAGAGTTAGCGCGCTGTCCATTTCTGCAAGAAGAGGTTTATGGACGCGGCAGTGGTCAGGTGATGCGGATTCTAAAAGGCACATGGAAGTATTGCCTTATAAGGGGGAGGAGTTATTTGGGGTAGGTCTATCAGACCTGGTAGCCATGGCAACTGCTGGAAAATCCACATTTTTACCCCAGGTAGCTTCTCAACCTAAGAAGACGCCGTATTATCAGGCGCAGTCCTTTCGGCCCCATAAGGGCAAGCGGGCAAAAGGCGCCTTATTTCTGCCCCGTGGCAGAGGGAGAGGAAAAAGGCTGCAACAAATAGCCAGTTCCCAGGAACAAAAGCCCTCTCCCGCCTCCGCAAAGACCTCAGCATGACGCTGGGGCTTTACAAGCGGACTCAGGCACGGTGGGGGCCCGTCTCAAGAAGTTCAGTGCGCAGTGGGCCCACTCGCAAGTGGACCCCTGGATCCTTCAGGTGGTATCTCAGGGGTACAAATTGGAATTCGAGACGTCTCCCCCTCGCCGTTTTCTAAAGTCTGCTTTACCGACGTCTCCCTCAGACAGGGAGGCAGTATTGGAAGCCATTCACAAGCTGTATTCCCAGCAGGTGATAATAAAGGTACCCCTCCTACAACAGGGAAAGGGGTACTATTCCACACTATTTGTGGTACCGAAGCCGGACGGCTCGGTGAGACCAATTTTAAACCTAAAATCCTTGAACACTTACATACAAAGGTTCAAATTCAAGATGGAGTCACTCAGAGCAGTGATTGCAAACCTGGAAGAAGGGGACTATATGGTGTCTCTGGACATCAAAGATGCTTACCTACATGTCCCAATTTACCCTTCTCACCAAGGGTACCTCAGGTTTGTGGTACATAACTGTCACTATCAGTTTCAGACGCTGCCGTTTGGATTGTCCACGGCACCCCGGGTCTTTACCAAGGTAATGGCCGAAATGATGATACTCCTTCGAAGGAAGGGAGTTTTAGTTATCCCTTACTTGGACGATCTCCTGATAAGGGCAAGATCCAGGGAACAGTTGGAAGTCGGGGTAGCACTATCTCTGATAGTGCTGCGCCAGCACGGTTGGATTCTCAATATTCCAAAATCGCAGCTGATCCCGACGACACGACTTCTATTCCTAGGGATGATCCTGGACACAGTCCAGAAAAAGGTGTTTCTCCCGGAGGAGAAAGCCAGGGAGTTATCCGAACTAGTCAGAAATCTCCTAAAACCAGGCCAAGTCTCAGTGCATCAATGCACAAGGGTCCTGGGAAAGATGGTGGCTTCTTACGAAGCAATCCCATTCGGCAGATTCCACGCAAGAACCTTCCAGTGGGATCTGCTAGACAAATGGTCCGGGTCGCATCTTCAGATGCATCAGCGGATAATCTTGTCACCAAGGACAAGGGTGTCTCTCCTGTGGTGGTTGCAGAGTGCTCATCTTCTAGAGGGCCGCAGATTCGGCATTCAGGACTGGGTCCTGGTGACCACGGATGCCAGCCTGAGAGGCTGGGGAGCAGTCACGCAGGGAAGAAATTTCCAGGGCTTGTGGTCAAGCCTGGAGACATCACTTCACATAAATATCCTGGAGCTAAGGGCCATCTACAATGCTCTAAGCCTAGCAAGACCTCTGCTTCAAGGTCAGCCGGTGCTGATCCAGTCAGACAACATCACGGCAGTCGCCCACGTAAACAGACAGGGCGGCACAAGAAGCAGGAGGGCAATGGCAGAAGTTGCAAGGATTCTTCGCTGGGCGGAAAATCATGTGATAGCACTGTCAGCAGTGTTCATTCCGGGAGTGGACAACTGGGAAGCAGACTTCCTCAGCAGACACGACCTCCAACCGGGAGAGTGGGGACTTCACCCAGAAGTCTTCCACATGATTGTGAAGTTGGGAAAAACCAAAGGTGGACATGATGGCGTCCCGCCTCAACAAAAAACTAGACAGGTATTGCGCCAGGTCAAGGGACCCTCAGGCAATAGCTGTGGACGCTCTGGTAACACCGTGGGTGTACCAGTCAGTGTATGTGTTCCCTCCTCTGCCTCTCATACCCAAGGTACTGAGAATCATAAGAAGGAGAGGAGTAAGGACTATACTCGTGGCTCCGGATTGGCCAAGAAGGACTTGGTACCCGGAACTTCAAGAGATGCTCACAGAGGACCCGTGGCCTCTACCTCTAAGAAGGGACCTGCTCCAGCAGGGACCCTGTCTGTTCCAAGACTTACCGCGGCTGCGTTTGACGGCATGGCGGTTGAACGCCGGATCCTGAAGGAAAAAGGCATTCCGGATGAAGTCATCCCTACCCTGATCAAAGCCAGGAAGGATGTAACCGTACAGCATTATCACTGTATTTGGCGTAAATATGTTGCGTGGTGCGAGGCCAGGAAGGCCCCTACAGAGGAATTTCAACTGGGTCGTTTCCTGCATTTCCTGCAAACAGGACTGTCTATGGGCCTAAAATTAGGGTCCATTAAGGTTCAAATTTCGGCCCTGTCGATTTTCTTCCTGAAAGAACTGGCTTCAGTTCCTGAAGTTCAGACGTTTGTCAAGGGGGTACTGCATATACAGCCTCCTTTTGTGCCTCCAGTGGCACCTTGGGATCTCAATGTAGTTTTGGGGTTCCTAAAATCACATTGGTTTGAACCACTCACCACTGTGGACTTAAAATATCTCACATGGAAAGTGGTAATGCTGTTGGCCCTGGCTTCAGCCAGGCGTGTCTCAGAATTGGCGGCTTTATCCTATAAAAGCCCTTACCTAATTTTTCATACGGACAGGGCAGAATTGAGGACTCGTCCTCAATTTCTCCCTAAGGTGGTTTCAGCGTTTCACTTGAACCAGCCTATTGTGGTACCTGCGGCTACTAGGGACTTGGAGGACTCCAAGTTGCTGGACGTAGTCAGGGCCCTGAAAATATATGTTTCCAGGACGGCTGGAGTCAGAAAATCTGACTCGCTGTTTATCCTGTATGCACCCAACAAGCTGGGTGCTCCTGCTTCTCAGCAGACTATTGCTCGTTGGATTTGTAGTACAATTCAGCTTGCACATTCTGTGGCAGGCCTGCCACAGCCAAAATCTGTAAAAGCCCATTCCACAAGGAAGGTGGGCTCATCTTGGGCGGCTGCCCGAGGGGTCTCGGCTTTACAACTTTGCCGAGCAGCTACTTGGTCAGGGGCAAACACGTTTGCTAAATTCTACAAATTTGATACCCTGGCTGAGGAGGACCTGGAGTTCTCTCATTCGGTGCTGCAGAGTCATCCGCACTCTCCCGCCCGTTTGGGAGCTTTGGTATAATCCCCATGGTCCTTACGGAGTTCCCAGCATCCACTAGGACGTCAGAGAAAATAAGAATTTACTTACCGATAATTCTATTTCTCGTAGTCCGTAGTGGATGCTGGGCGCTCATCCCAAGTGCGGATTGTCTGCAATACTTGTACATAGTTATTGTTACAAAAATCGGGTTATTATTGTTGTGAGCCATCTTTTCAGAGGCTCCTCTGTTATCATGCTGTTAACTGGGTTCAGATCACAGGTTGTACGGTGTGATTGGTGTGGCTGGTATGAGTCTTACCCGGGATTCAAAATCCTTCCTTATTGTGTACGCTCGTCCGGGCACAGTATCCTAACTGAGGCTTGGAGGAGGGTCATAGGGGGAGGAGCCAGTGCACACCAGGTAGTCCTAAAGCTTTACTTTTGTGCCCAGTCTCCTGCGGAGCCGCTATTCCCCATGGTCCTTACGGAGTTCCCAGCATCCACTACGGACTACGAGAAATAGAATTATCGGTAAGTAAATTCTTATTATATATATATATATATATATATATATTGGTATCTATCAGCCTAGCTCCCTAACAGTTACTTT
Source organism: Pseudophryne corroboree (assembly GCF_028390025.1). NCBI lineage: Eukaryota > Metazoa > Chordata > Amphibia > Anura > Myobatrachidae > Pseudophryne > Pseudophryne corroboree. Next base: position 87,756,952 of record NC_086446.1, read on the forward strand.
GTGATTCAACCTTGATACCTACAAGACTGTTAAGTTGGCCCCCGTCTGTTTACCAGTCCCTGAAAGAGCTGTGGATGTGTAGACCATCACACTTGATGCAGATATTGCCGGCTGAGATCGTGCGCCTCCCAGTTGTTTACTGCTGTGATAATTATTGCAGTGAGAGCCTAAATGTATCTCTGCTCAACTTATTATTCTGGCTGTCTCACTCCTTGTGCATCTTTTATGGATCAGATTGAACTTTTAAGGATCTTCCTCTTAAAAGACTTCTGCCCATTATCAGGATTTTAACACTGCCCAAAGTTCCAACACAAAGTAATTTAAATAATAGTTTATCTGCTAACAAAGACCTGGCTAAAGTCTCCAAGGAAAGAATCTTGGGGGTAAATTTACTAAGATGGGAGTTCTATTTAAGATGGGATGTTGCCCATAGCAACCAATCAGATTCTACTTCTCATGTATCTAGCACCTTCTAGAACCATGGTTCCCAACTTCGGTCCTCAAGTACCCCCACAGTTCATATTTTCCAGGTCACCTAGCAGGTGCACAGGTGTAGTCATTACTCACTGACACATTTTAAAAGACCCACAGGTGGAGCAAATTATTTTCACTTGCAATCCTGTGAGGAGACCTGGAAAACATTAACTGTTGGGGGTACTTGAGGACCGAGGTTGAGAACCACTGTTCTAGAAGACAATACCTAGAATATGATTGGTTGCTATGGGCAATCTTAAATAGAACTCCCATCTTAGTAAATTTACCCCACGTTCTCTGAAAGAAACACCCTTAGTTGCTGGTGTTGAGAGTAGAAACGACTGCGAGTGTGCAGGGATCAAACGACTTGGTGTAATTGATCCATCCAAGAGATTGCAGAATGTCTTACGTGTTTCTTGATCTAGCAAGACCCGAGCCTTACTCAGCAACACAAGTAAACATCCTGTGTTACTCAAGCATTTAAAGCTAAGGCAATAGTCAAGGTGAGAAGACCACACATGGTTCAAGTTCGTCCAGACAAAAGGGCAAAAAGAAGTCCTGGATTTATTCAGTCATTTTAAGCCTACTACTGATCAGAAGAAGTGCAGCGATTTGGTATAATCTAAAACAAATGGCCGGACCATACCGGCGCTTGTCAATTAGCTGCTATACAAATAAGAGCGTCAGTCTCCTTAAAGACAAGTATAAACAGATGGCAGGAGAACAGCACTTGTGGGTATAAGTAAAAATACCTAAATAAATACATTAAAAAAACAATTCATGCACACAAGGTATTAGATTATACCAATAACAATCACTGACTCTGCAAGTTGAATCTAATGCAAATGGAACTGTGTATGATCCAAATGGCATCTGGTGAGTTAGGTGGTGTCATCAAATGGTTAAACTCCGTCAATAACCGCCAGTGCATAAATGAATCGTTACCAAACGTTACCCTATTGGTAGTAGCCAGTCCATGTGGTCATTGAATTAGTAAGGGTAACGTTGATCTACTGGGTGTATATTATACTGGAACTGTTCTAGGGCAGTATGGATGATGTAATGGTTAGCATTACTGCCTCATAGCGCTGAGGTCATGGGTTCGATTCCCACCATGGCCCGAACTGTGAGGAGTTTGTATATTCTCCCTGTACTTGCGTGGGTGTCCTCCTGTTTCCTCCCACAATCCAAAAATATACTAGTAGGTTAATTGTATCCCAACAAAAATTAACCCTAGTGTGAATGTGTACATGTTTTAGGGAATATAGGGGGTCATTCTGACCTGTTCGCACGCTAGGTTTTTTCGCTGCGATCAGGTCAGAACTGCGCATGCGTATGCACCGCAATGTGCAGGGCGTGTCGTACGGGTACAAAGCGGATCGTTGCTGAGCGATGGATTTACCGAAGAATCCATTCGCACAGCCGATCACAAGGTGATTGACAGGAAGAGGGCATTTGTGGGTGTCAACTGACCATTTTCTGGGAGTGTTTGGAAAAACGCAGGCGTGTCCAAGCGTTTGCAGGGCGGGTGTCTGACGTAAATTCCGGGACCGGACAGGCTGAAGTGATCGCAGCGGCTGAGTGAGCTCAGACCTACTCAGAAACTGCACAAAACTTTTTTGTACCGCTCGGCTGCACATGCGAGCGAGCGATCAACTCGGAATGACCCCCATAGACTGTAAGCTCCACTGGGGCAGAGACTGATGTGAATGGCCAAATATTCTCTGTACAGCGCTGCGGAATATGTGTGTGCTATATAAATAACTGGTAATAAATCAATAATAATAACTAAACTGTTTCCTTTTACGTGCACCTCTTCATTTATGTGTTGGTGGTTATTGGCGGAGTTTAACCGATTGATGACACCACCTATATCACTGGATGTCACTTAGATCATACTCAACTATTCAAGATCCTATTTACAATGCTGCTGATTGATATTGGTATCATTGAATACTTTGTGTGCATGAATTGTTTGATAATTTATTATTTAGGTATTATTTCTTAAATAATGTATTGTGTTCACCAAGCCACATTGCACATTTTCAGGAAGCCAACGCAAGCACGGGGAGAATATACAAACCCCACACATACAGGGCCATGGCGGGAATGGAACACATGACCTCAGTGCTGTGAGGCAGTAATGCTAACCATTACACCATCTTCTATATGTTAATCCAGAAATATTCACGCTGTAATAATATTTTGTAATGGTCTCCAAGTCTGGTCAGCTGGCATAACACGGAGAGTAGTTATTTTGTGGTGATATTCTGCAAAATGTTTTGCCACAACAAATCTTCAGTGTCAGCGCTGTTTTGCCCACAATGGCTTTTTACAGGGTCAGACAATTACATATCTACCATACTTGTTGTAAGTAATGTCCCAATGTTTCATTAATGTCCTTCAGCTATGTTTTGAATAAGTGCTAGAAAACACCAGTCCATCAGCCTGTTTAGGGGGACATTTACTAAGCAATGATAAGTACGGAGAAGTGAGCCAGTGGAGAAGTTGCCCATGGCAACCAATCAGCACTGAAGTAACATCTAGAATTTGCATACTATAAAATGTTATAGAGCTGCTGATTGGTTGATGAGGCAACTTCTCCACTGGCTCACTTCACCGCTCTTATCACTGCTTAGTAAATGTCCCCCTTAGACGTAGATGGTAATGCTTGTTGTCCGCCCATGTTTAAGCAACGGGAAATGGCATCTTTAACCTCTGCTTCTTGTTAACCACGTTTGAGAATTTTTATTCCTTTTCAAGCAAAGCTTTTGGTAATACGCAATTATACAAGTACTTTATACAGAGTTTATAATTCATTCTTCATTTATATAACATCATACAGAGATATTTCATACAAGTTATTCTTGGGGACTGAGCTTGATCATCTTCATCACTTGATTTACTTCAGTAGTCATAATAGTTGATGATGTAACCAGTAATACTATGGGTATGTATGTTCTGTTTGTGAAGATTATTCTTATATATACCAGTGAACAAACAAGGTGGCACTCCAAGTCTTTACAAACGGTGAAACGCTGTTTGTTCATTGGTACATGTGGGATTCTACCCAGGAGGGCACCCAAGCAGGTTATTTATTTACCAGGGAGCAACTGTCCCTGTTGGAGTGCCTGGTTGGGACTTGGATGGAGATATATATATATATTTATTTAATCCTCTGTGTGGTCCGGCACTCACCCCTCCCGACAGGTTACTTGCTCCGGTGCCCTCCTAAGAGGTTGTTGCTACCTCAATGCATGTGGAGAAGAAAGGCGGCACTCGAAGACTGATAATATGGTCAAACAAAACCAATCCGTGTTTATTCACGTCTACGTTTCGGGGGACGTACCCCCTTCCTCAGGACAAACCAAACACAAGTACACACAGTGAGAAAGCAACTATAAATACCTTACCATGTCTAGAAGCGCCAACCCCTGCCGCTGCGACGCCGGCCGGAGCCACGGGTCCCGCACTTCCGGTCGCGTCCCTCCGTGTACCCGGAAGTGCCGTCATCCCGCGACGGCTGTGGACGTGCACACAATCTGTAACCATGGAAACCAGGGACACAGATTAAATAATACTGTGAAACAGCGTAATTTAACCATAAAACATACAGCTTAAAACATGCACAACATTACTGTATATATACCAAACATTTAAAAAGTGACAGTACCTCCAAAAATAAGTTAAAACAGAATGGCAGTGAAATGGTAATCAAACTAATATAAGATTAGTGACAGTTAAAACTTAATGTTTAAGACACACTCAGGTATTAACCCTTGTGTGATATGTGAACACACAATATACACCTATACATCCATAAAAAATGTTGATATGTTACAATTAAATATACCACATATATAGGAAAATAGTGAACGACAATGTATGTGAAAAAAACATATTATAAAAAATTATAAAAAACCTCTGCTCTCAATATGATCTGCTGCACATACTATCCGCTGCTGCAAGCTATATTGATATCTACATAAACTCATATGCTGATAACGATGGTCTAAAACACTATACATCATGCTAAACATGTCTTAAAAACCTACATCTGGACCTGGTATATCTGCAGTGTTAACTTGGGAATGTATGCCAGCCATCTGCGCATTGTATAATTGTGTTACATGTGACCTATCCTATCATAAAAAGCAGCTTAAACCCAAATTTTCATTAAGGCCCCTGGGATGGATGGTGTCAAGCCTATAAATCCATCGTGCCTCAAGTTGTAATAATTTTTTGGGTCTGTTGCCGCCACGCTGCGACACTGGGACCTGGTCCACGATTTTATAGCGCAGCGAAGTGAGGCTGTGTCTACTCTGAGCAAAATGCCGTGCGACCGTCTGCTCACTAGTGCCAGACTGTAAGGCAGCCCTAATAGCCGACCTGTGCTGGGCCATTCTTTCTTTGAATTGGCATTGAGTCTTACCAATGTAGTACAAACTACACGGGCACACCAGCACATATACTACAAAGGTCGAACTACAAGTAAGAGGCCATCTTATGGGAATTTGTTTGCCAGTATGCGGATGTGGTATATATGCACCTGTCTGCATATAACTGCAGGTAGTGCATCCTAGGCACCTATAACATCCCGGTTTTCGGGTCAGAAAATGGGTACTCGTTGGGGGGTTAATTAAAGATGTCACATCATTCTTAACCAGTAAATCCTTTAGATTTGCACTTCTAGTGTAGCAAGGCATAATTTTACTGTTACGTAAAGAGGGTAAATTTGGATCGGAAGTGATAATGGGCCACATGTGTCGGACCTTCTTGCATACATTCATGCTGGTTGTATTAAATTCATTAACCCATGGAACTATCACCCTTTCAGGTTTGGAGGGATTGCCCTGTAGTAATTCCTCTCTCGTTTTTTCTAAAGCTTTAGATCTAGCCGATTTTAAGAGCTTATAGGGGTACCCCCTCTCTAAGAACTTGTTGGTCATGATGTCCAACTGTGCCTGGCGTTCTTCCAATTCACTAGTAATTCTGCACACCCTCAGAAACTGTGAATATGGTAACCCATTAACAGTGGCTGGTGGATGGAAGCTGTCATGCCTAAGCAGAGTGTTGCGGTCCGTGGGTTTGCTATATAGTGCAGTCTGGATTCTCCCCTCCTTGATTGTGATCTTTATGTCTAGGAAACATATCTCACTAGTACTAGTAGTGAGGGTTAACTTTACCGGACTAGGTGAGATATTATGTTCCTCAATCAGTGTAGTGAGGGGGTCTATTGCTCCCTCCCAAAACAATAGCAGATCGTCAATGTATCGATAATACAAGCTAATCTGTCTTGCTATACGTGGATCTTCAAAAAACAGATGCCTCTCAACCTCCCACATAAATGCATTGGCTAGCGATGGGGCCACAGAGGACCCCATCGCACACCCAGTCACCTGTATGTAAAATTTGCAGTTAAAGAGAAAGTAATTATGTGTGAGGGTGAACATTAGCAATTGCAGGAAAAGATCTATGTCAGGGCCCTCATATAACTCATTGTGAGTAATCAAATGCTTAACTGCTGCGACACCCGATTTGTGCAGGATGCACGTGTATAAGCTAGTGACGTCAAGGGTGGCCAAGGTGAGGTCACTAGACACGTGCTCGATGGTCATTAACGTTTTCAATAACATGGTGGAATCTTTCAAGTGGGTAAAGGTTGCCTGGATGCAGGGTTGAAGAAAGGCATCCAAGAAAATGGAAATAGGTTCACAAAGAGAACCCCTGGTCGATATAATCGGCCGGCCAGGGGGGCTCCTTGCATCTTTATGAATTTTGGGTATCGAGTAAAATACCGGTACTACCGGATATGGATTAATTAATTTATTATACACTTCTACAGTAATCAGTCCATCTTTTTTGGCACTCCCCAAGATGGAGTCCAATTCTGCTTTAAAGCTGTTAGTGGGATCGCCCTCTAATGGACTGTAAGTGTGTCTATCCGATAGCAAGCGGTCACATTCCTGTATATAGTTAACAGTGTCCTGGACCACAATGGCCCCCCCTTTGTCCGCTCCCCGAATGATGATATCCCTCCTATCCTGGAGGGACTTCAGGGCCAGATTCTCTTCCTTGGTCAAATTTTTGAAATTATATGGGGATGGAATGTCCTGCAGAGAGTCCATCATTCTTGAAAAAGTCCTTATAGAGGCATTATTTGAAATGGGATCAAATTTAGAACTCGGTCCCAATTTCCTGATCTGTGGCTTTAACTGGCTTATACTGGTATTTTCAGGTTGTTTCCCGAAGTGCTCACGTAATTTGAGTATCCTATTCAACTTGTAAGTCTCTACTTTCCAACCGAACTTATTGGGAAGGTTGGTTGGTATATATGAAAGACCCCTATTCAAGACAGCCGTCTCAGTCGGGGACAGGGGAGTGGAGGATAGGTTAAATATTAGGTCCGTTTCGACCTTGGCGGTAACACTGCAGATATACCAGGTCCAGATGTAGGTTTTTAAGACATGTTTTACATGATGTATAGTGGTTTAGACCATCGTTATCAGCATATGAGTTTATGTAGATATCAATATAGCTTGCAGCAGCGGATAGTATGTGCAACAGTTCATATTGAGAGCAGAGGTTTTTTATAATTTTTTATAATATGTTTTTTTCACATACATTGTCGTTCACTATTTTCCTATATATGTGGTATATTTAATTGTAACATATCAAAATTTTTTATGGATGTATAGGTGTATATTGTGTGTTCACATATCACACAAGGGTTAATACCTGAGTGTGTCTTAAACATTAAGTTTTAACTGTCACTAATCTTATATTAGTTTGATTACCATTTCACTGCCATTCTGTTTTAACTTATTTTTGGAGGTACTGTCACTTTTTAAATGTTTGGTATATATACAGCAATATGTGCATGTTTTAAGCTGTATGTTTTATGGTTAAATTACGCTGTTTCACAGTATTATTTAATCTGTGTCCCTGGTTTCCATGGTTACAGATTGTGTGCACGTCCACAGCCGTCGCGGGATGACGTCCGGGAGCGGGATGACGGCACTTCCGGGTACACGGAGGGACGCGACCAGAAGTGCGGGACCCGTGGCTCCGGCCGGCGTCGCCGCGGCGGGGGTTGGCGCTTCTAGACATGGTAAGGTATTTATAGTTGCTTTCTCACTGTGTGTACTTGTGTTTGGTTTGTCCTAAGGAAGGGGGTACGTCCCCCGAAACGTAGACGTGAATAAACACTGATTGGTTTTGTTTGCCCATATTATCAGTCTTCGAGTGCCGCCTTTCTTCTCCATATATATTTATTTATATATATATAGTCCAAGAAAAGGATACGGCACTCTAGGACTTAATGAAACATGCCTATGGCAACTTCAAGCAAAGCTGACAGCGCAGCATAGTTTAGTCAACGTTTCATTTAATATCTTAAATTTCGTCAGGACAATATCAAAAGTACAAACAAACATGCTTACCTTATATACCAACACCACATACAGATTTGTCCACGCAGCACGAGCGGGTCCCGGACGGGTACTGATGACGTCACGGTCAAACGACGTGCGCCCTCCGGCGCCGTTGTCATAGCAACCCGCCGGGTTTAGCCGCACCAGTGCTGAGGGTCAAAAGACAGTAATTAAACACATATGAAACAAAATATATATATACCAAGAACCCAAAGAAAAAACATCTACAATATGGTGAGACCTAAGCACATAAAAAGTATAATATATAAATACCCTCTGGGTTTATCATAAGATTGTATGTGTCCAGAGGCCAACAGGTCCCTAAATGCACACAAGCAGATAATCATAGCTGTTGCATACAATATCAGTAAATATACATAATATCATCAAATCCCAGAATCACTGGGACAGCTACCCTTAAATTTAGGGAGAAAATCACCTCACTTATCATAACAGATGATGCAGATCACATGCAATTAAGTAGCAAAAAAGGCATATAAAACAATCAAAGAAAAACAAAAAAATCAAAGAAAAATCACAGAAAGCATCCTAAATTGTTAGATTCATTAAGCCCATTCGGGGCCAAAGTCCGCAATTTGAAGATCCAGCGAGCCTCCTTACGAAGTAGAAGTGCTCCTCGGTCTCCCCCCTGGATGTCACAAGGGACATGATCGATGACTTTATGCCGCAAACTGCCCAGAGAGTGTTTGGCTTCACGAAAGTGACGAGCTACTGGCTGTTCCTGGGGGGTACCCTCTAAGGCGGAGCGTATGGCTTGGCGATGTAGTGCCATTCTTTCCCTAAATTGGCGGATGGTCTTGCCAATATAAAGCAATCCACATGGGCATCTAATATAGTAGATAACATATGTGCTTTGATAAGACAGGATATGCTTGATCCGGATTTTCACACCCGAATGGGGGTGATTGAAGGTAGGGCCACATTCCATGGACCTGCAGGTGGTGCAGCCCAGGCACTTGTAGCACCCCGGCTGCCGAGCCAGAAAAGTCCTGGGAGTTGTACTGTCCATATGAGAGATGTCATTTTTAACCAGCATGTCCCGAAGATTTCGTTTTCGTTTGTAGCTGGGCCTGAGCTTACACTGTTTAATGGATTTGAGATCGGGGTCAGCGGTAAGTATTGGCCATAAACTTTTGCCCATCTGCATATTTTTCTGATTGAATGGATGGTATTCTTGTACAAATGGGATCCTGTTATCCTTACTGTGGCTTGGTGACTTTATGGAGAGGACCTCTTGTCTAGGCAAGTCCAAAACCTGCTTCTTAGTTGTTTGTAGCTGGATAATATCATAACCCCGAACCACAAAGTCCTGTTTCAGCAGGTCAATACGCTTTTCAGCCTTCGCCAGAGTGTCACAAGTACGGACAGCCCGTAAAAATTGTGTTTTCGGTAGGCTGCCTGCAACAAAACCAGGGTGCTGGCTGTCTGCCCTCAGTATTGTATTGCGATCCGTGGGTTTCTTATAGAGGTCTGTGGTCACATGCCTATCCTGTAGAGACACTTCAACATCCAAATAATGGACCATTGTATCACTGATCTGATAGGTAAATTGTATATCAACATCCATCATATTAATTTGCTCCATCGCCAAACTGAATTCCAGACTGGTGCCCGACCAGATGATGAACAAGTCATCTATGTACCGGGTTAGGTACAGGATTTTAGATTGCATGTTGGGATTTAAAAGAAAAAGATTTTTGTCAAGCTCGAACATGAAGATGTTAACCAGGGACGGCCCGACGCAAGATCCCATGGCACAGCCCCGTTGTTGAACGTACCATTGTCGGTCGAATAGAAAGTAATTTCTTGTGAGAGAGAAAGTTAGCAACTCACAAAAGAAATTAATGTCAGGACCTCTGTAAGCTAAGTTCCCCGTGAGGAATCTACGGACTGCTTGTACGCCTCGGCTGTGGGGAATGTTTGTATATAGTGATACCATGTCCAGTGTGCATAAAAAACATCCCTTCGGTAAAGCCGGTAAATTGACCAATTTCCTAAGAAAAGTTGAAGAGTCCTTGAGGTAGGTCGGTTGATCCAGAATGAGTTCTTGCAAGAAACTATCTAGATACTGTGAGATGATGTAGTACAGAGGTTCTCAAACTCGGTCCTCGGGAGCCCACACAGTGCATGTTTTGCAGGTAACCCAGCAGGTGCACAGGCGTATTAGTTACTCACTGACACATTTTAAAAGGTCCACAGGTGGAGCTAATTATTTCACTTGCGATTCTGTGAGGAGACCTGCAAAACATGCACTGTGTGGGCCCCCGAGGACCGAGTTTGAGAACCTCTGATGTAGTAAATGGAGTCCCGGGCACTGATAATAGGACGCCCGGGTGGATGTGTAGAATTCTTATGCAACTTTGAAATGGAGAATAAGACTGGAGTTTTGGGATGGTCTATAGATAGTGCTTGACAGACTTTGTCCGTGATATAACCACTCTGAGTTGCTTCTCGTAGAATCGTGTCTAGTTCTTTCTTGAATGTTATAGTTGGATCCGACCTTAGTTGCCTATAGACCTCAGTATCATCCAATTGTAAAAGTATGTCTTGCCGGTAATATTCTAAATCCAGAACCACGACGCCCCCGCCCTTGTCGGCGGGGCGGATGACTATATCATTATAGCCTTGTAGATTTTTCAAAGCTGCTCGCTCAGCCCTCGTGAGGTTGTTCCTAGGTGGAGGAGAGTTACTTGCATGCTCCATGACAAATTGATTGAGGGTTCTTGTGAACACTTTTAAGGAGTTATTAGATGAAGAGGGATCGAAAGATGATTTAGGTCTAAATCTTTGTATCTGTGAGGATGGAAGTTGGACCGGTTGCTTATCAAAAAATTCTTTCAATCGTATCTGTCGAGTGAATTTATGGAGGTCCACTGTCCAATTAAATTTGTCGAATTCAGATGTTGGGATGAACGAGAGTCCTTTGTTAAGAACATTAATTTCTCTGACGTCCTAAGTGGATGCTGGAACTCCGTAAGGACCATGGGGAATAGCGGCTTCGCAGGAGACTGGGCACAACTAAAGAAAGCTTTAGGACTACCTGGTGTGCACTGGCTCCTCCCCCTATGACCCTCCTCCAGACCTCAGTTAGAATCTTGTGCCCGGCTGAGCTGGATGCACACTAGGGGCTCTCCTGAGCTCCTAGAAAAAGAAAGTTTATTTTAGTTTTTTTATTTTCAGTGAGATCTGCTGGCAACAGACTCACTGCTACGAGGGACTAAGGGGAGAGAAGCGAACCTACCTGCTTGCAGCTAGCTTGGGCTTCTAGGCTACTGGACACCATTAGCTCCAGAGGGATCGAACACAGGGCCCGACCTCGATCGTCCGGTCCCGGAGCCGCGCCGCCGTCCCCCTTACAGAGCCAGAAGCAAGAAGACAGTCCTGGAAATCGGCGGCAGAAGACTTCGGTCTTCATCAAGGTAGCGCACAGCACTGCAGCTGTGCGCCATTGCTTCCCATGCACACCTCACACTCCGGTCACTGATGGGTGCAGGGCGCTGGGGGGGGCGCCCTGGGCTGCAATATTAAGTACCTTGGCTGGCAAAACTACACATAATATAGTCATAGAGACTATATATGTGTAAAATCCCCTGCCAGATATACCTACAAAAAAGCGTGAGAAGTCCGCCGGAAAAGGGGCGGGGCTATCTCCCTCAGCACACTGGCGCCATTTTCCCTCACAGCTCCGCTGGAAGGATCGCTCCCAGGCTCTCCCTGCAGTTTCCAGACTACATAGGGTAAAAAAGAGAGGTGGGGCACTAAATTTAGGCGCAATATTGTGTATACAAGCAGCTATTGGGAAAATCACTCAGTTACAGTGTTAATCCCTGTGTTATATTGCGCTCTGGTGTGTGCTGGCATACTCTCTCTCTGTCTCCCCAAAGGGCTTTGTGGGGTCCTGTCCTCTGTCAGAGCATTCCCTGTGTGTGTGCGGTGTGTCGGTACGGCTGTGTCGACATGTTTGATGAGGAGGCTTATGTGGAGGCGGAGCAGTTGCCGATAAATGTGATGTCACCCCCTGCGGGGTCGACACCTGAGTGGATGGACTTGTGGAAGGAATTACGTGAAAGTGTCAACTCCTTACATAAAAGGTTTGACGACATAGCAGATGTGGGACAGCCGGCTTCTCAGCTCGTGCCTGCCCAACTGTCTCAAAAGCCATCAGGGGCTCTAAAACGCCCGCTACCTCAGATGGCAGACACAGATGTCGACACGGATACTGAATCCAGTGTCGACGACGATGAGACTAATGTAACTTCCAATAGGGCCACACGTTACATGATTGAGGCAATGAAAAATGTGTTGCACATTTCTGATGTTACCCCAGGTACCACAAAAAAGGGTATTATGTTTGGGGAGAAAAAACTACCAGTGGTTTTTCCCCCATCTGAGGAATTAAATGAAGTGTGTGAAGAAGCGTGGGCTTCCCCCGATAAGAAACTGGTAATTTCTAAAAGGTTACTAATGGCGTACCCTTTCCCGCCAGAGGATAGGTCACGTTGGGAAACATCCCCTAGGGTGGATAAAGCGCTCACAAGCCTGTCAAAGAAGGTGGCACTACCGTCTCCGGATATGGCCGCCCTAAAGGAGCCTGCTGATAGGAAGCAGGAGGCTATCCTGAAGTCTGTGTATACACACTCAGGTATTATATTGAGACCGGCTATTGCTTCAGCATGGATGTGCAGTGCTGCAGCTGCGTGGTCAGATTCCCTGTCAGAAAATATTGATACCCTAGACAGGGACACTATATTTCTAACCGTAGAGCATATAAAAGACGCAGTCTTATACATGAGAGATGCACAGAGGGATATTTGCCGGCTGGCATCTAAAATAAGTGTAATGTCCATTTCTGCCAGGAGAGGATTATGGACTCGGCAGTGGACAGGTGATGCAGATTCTAAAAGGCACATGGAAGTTTTGCCTTATAAAGGTGAGGAGTTGTTTGGGGATGGTCTCTCGGACCTCGTTTCCACAGCCACAGCTGGGAATTCAGCATTTTTACCCCATGTTCCCTCACAGCCAAAGAAAGTACCGTATTATCAGGTACAGTCCTTTCGGCCCCAGAAAGGCAAGCGGGTTAAAGGCGCGTCCTTTCTGCCCAGAGGCAGAGGTAGAGGGAAAAAGCTGCAGCATACAGCCAGTTCCCAGGAGCAAAAGTCCTCCCCCGCTTCCTCCAAGTCCACCGCATGACGCTGGGGCTCCACAGGCGAAACCAGGTACGGTGGGGGCCCGTCTCAAAAACTTCAGCAATCAGTGGGCTTGCTCACGGGTGGATACCTGGATCCTTCAAGTGGTATCTCAGGGGTACAAGCTGGAATTCGAGACGTCTCCCCCCCGCCGTTTCCTCAAATCTGCCTTGCCCACAACCCCCTTAGGCAGGGAGGCAGTGCTAGAGGCAATTCACAAGCTGTATTCCCAGCAGGTGATAGTCAAGGTGCCCCTCCTTCAACAAGGACGGGGTTACTATTCCACAATGTTTGTGGTACCGAAACCGGACGGTTCGGTGAGACCCAGTTTAAATTTGAAATCCTTGAACACTTATATAAAAAAATTCAAGTTCAAGATGGAATCGCTCAGGGCGGTTATTTCAAGCCTGGACGAGGGGGATTACATGGTATCACTGGACATCAAGGATGCTTACCTGCATGTCCCCATTTACCATCCTCACCAGTAGTACCTCAGATTTGTGGTACAGGATTGTCATTACCAATTCCAGACGTTGCCGTTTGGTCTGTCCACGGCACCGAGGGTATTTACCAAGGTAATGGCCGAAATGATGATACTCCTTCGAAAAAAGGGAGTTTTAATTATCCAGTACTTGGACGATCTCCTGATAAAGGCGAGGTCCAGGGAGCAGTTGTCGGTCGGGGTAGCACTATCTCGGGAGGTGCTACAACAGCACGGTTGGATTCTAAATATTCCAAAGTCACAGCTGGTCCCTACGACACGTCTACTGTTCCTGGGGATGGTTCTGGACACAGAACAGAAAAAAGTGTTTCTCCCGGAGGAGAAAGCCAAGGAGCTGTCATCTCTAGTCAGAGGCCTCCTGAAACCAAAACAGGTGTCGGTGCATCACTGCACGCGAGTCCTGGAAAAATGGTAGCTTCCTACGATGCAATTCCATTCGGCAGGTTCCATGCAAGGACTTTTCAGTGGGACCTGTTGGACAAGTGGTCCGGATCGCATCTTCAGATGCATCGGCTGATAACCCTGTCTCCAAGGACCAGGGTGTCTCTGCTGTGGTGGCTGCAAAGTGCTCATCTTCAAGAGGGCCGCAGATTCGGCATACAGGACTGGGTCCTGGTGACCACGGATGCCAGCCTTCGAGGCTGGGGGGCAGTCACACAGGGAAGAAACTTCCAAGGACTATGGTCGAGTCAGGAGACTTCCCTACACATAAATATTCTGGAACTGAGGGCCATTTACAATGCCCTAAGTCAGGCAAAACCCCTGCTTCAAAACCAGCCGGTACTGATCCAGTCAGACAACATCACGGCAGTCGCCCATGTAAACCGACAGGGCGGCACAAGTAGCAGGACGGCGATGGCAGAAGCCACAAGGATTCTCCGATGGGCGGAAAATCACGTGTTAGCACTGTCAGCAGTGTTCATTCCGGGAGTGGACAACTGGGAAGCAGACTTCCTCAGCAGGCACGACCTCCACCCGGGAGAGTGGGGACTTCATCCAGAAGTCTTCCAACTGATTGTAAACCGTTGGGAAAGGCCACAGGTGGACATGATGGCGTCCCGCCTCAACAAAAAGCTAGAAAGATATTGCGCCAGGTCAAGAGACCCTCAGGCGATAGCTGTGGACGCTCTAGTGACACCGTGGGTGTACCGGTCGGTTTATGTGTTCCCTCCTCTTCCTCTCATACCCAAGGTACTGAGGATAATAAGGAGAAGAGGAGTAAGAACTATACTCATTGTTCCAGATTGGCCAAGAAGAGCTTGGTACCCGGAACTTCAAGAAATGATCTCAGAGGACCCATGGCCTCTGTCTCTCAGACAGGACCTGTTACTGCAGGGGCCCTGTCTGTTCCAAGACTTACCGCGGCTGCGTTTGAAGGCTTGGCGGTTGAACGCCGGATCCTAACGGAAAAGGGCGTTCCAGATTAAGTGATTCCTACGCTGTTAAAGGCTAGGAAAGACGCTGCCTGAAGTTCAGACGTTGTTAAGGGAGTGCTGCATATTCAGCCCCCTTTTGTGCCTCCAGTGGCTAGGCGTGTGTCAGAATTGGCGGCTTTGTCATGTAAAAGCCCTTATCTGATCTTCCATATGGACGGGGCAGAATTGAGGATTCGTCCCCAATTCTCCCTAAGGTGGTATCAGCATTTCATTTGAACCAACCTATTGTGGTGCCTGCGGCTACTCGGGACTTGGAGGCCTCCAAGTTGCTGGATGTAGTCCGGGCCCTGAAAATCTATGTTTCCAGGACGGCTAGAGTCAGAAATACTGACTCGCTGTTTATCTTGCAACAAGCTGGGTGCTCCTGCTTCTAAGCAGACTATTGCTCGCTGGATCTGTAGCACGATTCAACTTGCACTATCTGCGGCTGGACTGCCGCATCCTAAATCAGTAAAAGCCCATTCCACGAGGAAGGGGGCTCTTCTTGGGCGGCTGCCCGAGGGGTCTCGGCATTACAACCTTGCCGAGTTGCTACCTGGTCGGGGTCAAACACGTTTGCAAAATTCTACAAGTTTGATACCCTGGCTGAGGAGGACCTTGAGTTTGCTCATGCGGTGCTGCAGAGTCATCCGCACTCTCCCGCCTGTTTGGGAGCTTTGGTATAATCCCAATGGTCCTTACGGAGTACCCAGCATCCACTAAGACGTCAGAGAAAATAAGAATTTACTCACCGGTAATTCTATTTCTCGTAGTCCGTAGTGGATGCTGGGAGCCCATCCCAAGTGCGGTTTTTCTGCAATACTTGTATATAGTTATTGCTTAACTAAAGGGTTATTGTTATGAGCCATCTGTGGAAAGAGGCTCAGTTATTGTTCATGCTGTTAACTGGGTATAGTTATCACGGGTTGTACGGTGTGATTGGTGTGGCTGGTATGAGTCTTACCCTGGATTCCAAATCTTTTCCTTGTTGTGTCAGCTCTTCCGGGCACAGTTTCCCTAACTGAGGTCTGGAGGAGGGGCATAGAGGGAGGAGCCAGTGCACACCAGATAGTACCTAATCTTTCTTTTAGAGTGCCCAGTCTCCTGCGGAGCCCGTCTATTCCCCACGGTCCTTACGGAGTACCCAGCATCCACTACGGACTACGAGAAATAGAATTACCGGTGAGTAAATTCTTATTTTCTTCATCTGATAAAGTCCTGCTGGACAATTTAAACACTATGTTCGTTTTTTTGCTGCACGCTTCTTGTTTGAAGATCCTTTGCCACTGGACCCCTCGCCTGCTTTTTTTGGGAGGATCCCGCGCTGGGTGCGGGTACGAACCCCTAAAAGGGGTTTACCGGAGGTTTTTGTTGAATCACTGTCCCGGTCACTTTGGGAAGATTGTGTGCCAGATGTATCATTGTTGATAAGATCACGTTGTTGACGCCATCTGGAGGATCTATTAGGCTTAGAAGAAACCCCTGGGTTATTAACCCAGGGATATACAGTGCACTGTTGGTAGTCCCTCTGGACAGTAGACAATTTTTCATGTTTAAATTTGAGAAGGTCTTGCCGGTATTTGTCAATCTGCTCCTGTAGTTTACTCATCCAGTTTGTTTCCGGATCCTTGCTGAACGTATCATCAATATTTTTTTCAACTTCATGGATGTTGGCTTTGATGCGAGTTAATTCACGGTGAGACTCTTCTATAACTAACAAGAGTAGATCAAAACTGCACTTGTTAAGAACAGCCACCCACCGCCGGCAAAACTCAGGGTTGAACTTGCCGATGGTGGGGGTGTTCTTAATCCTAAATCCCCTTGGAATCAATTTCTTGCGGAAATAGTCGCTCAATGTGGAGCCATGAAGAAAATAATCTATTTCTTTCTTTTTTAATTTTAATAACTTAAAAAAGATCTGTCCATTAGGCATGGTAATATCAGAAGCTTCCGTAATTTCCGGGAACAGAATGCCCTCCGCATCACTTTCTGAGAGGGAAAGCATTTCACCAGGAGGTAAAGGCACATTTCTGTAACCACTTGTGCTCGTTTGCTCAGTTCCAGTTGCCATATTGAAGATTTCACCAAGAAAAATTAGTAAAAAAGTGTATAAAAAGAAAAGAAGGAGACAATCTGTATCCTGGAGATAATTCGTAGGGTGCCTTGTCAAAAATGGAGGAGGGGGTGTCCGTCGCTTACAAAACGGGCCACTGCTCTTGCTCCCCCATAACACACAAACAACAAGGACAGGCACTCCTATGTTCCATCCGGTGTACGGTGCCCAGGTGCCAGTAAATAATATTGCACAGTCCAAGAAAAGGATACGGCACTCTAGGACTTAATGAAACATGCCTATGGCAACTTCATGCAAAGCTGACAGCGCAGCATAGTTTAGTCAACGTTTCATTTAATATCTTAAATTTCGTCAGGACAATATCAAAAGTACAAACAAACATGCTTACCTTAAATACCAACACCACATACAGATTTGTCCACGCAGCACGAGCGGGTCACGGTCAATCGCCGTTGTCATAGCAACTCGCCGGGTTTAGCCGCACCAGTGCTGAGGGTCAAAAGACAGTAATTAAACACATATGAAACAAAATATGTATATATACCAAGAACCCAAAGAAAAAACATCTACAATATGTACCCGCGCCCAGCGCGGGGTCCCCCCAATAAAAGCAGGCGAGATGGCCAGTGGCAAAGGATCTTGAAACGAGAAGCGTGCAGCAAAAAAACGAACATAGTGTTTAATTTGTCCAGCAGGACTTTATCAGATGAAGAAATTAATGTTCTTAACAAAGGACTCTCGTTCATACCAACATCTGAATTCGACAAATTTAATTGGACAGTGGACCTCCGTAAATTCACTCGACAGATATGATTGAAAGATTTTTTTGATAAGCAACCGGTCCAACTTCCATCCTCACAGATACAAAGATTTAGACCTAAATCATCTTTCGATCCCTCTTCATCTAATAACTCCTTAAAAGGGTTCACAAGAACCCTCAATCAATTTGTCATGGAGCATGCAAGTAACTCTCCTCCACCTAGGAACAACCTCACGAGGGCTGAGCGAGCAGCTTTAAAAAATCTACAAGGCTATAATGATATAGTCACCCGCCCCGCCGACAAGGGCGGGGGCGTCGTGGTTCTGGATTTGGAATATTACCGGCAAGACATACTTTTACAATTGAATGATACTGAGGTCTATAGGCAACTAAGGTCGGATCCAACTATAAAATTCAAGAAAGAACTATCACGATTCTACGAGAAGCAACTCAGAGTGGTTATATCACGGACAAAGTCTGTCAAGCACTATCTATAGACCATCCCAAAACTCCAATCTTATACTCCATTTCTAAAGTTGCATAAGAATTCTACACATCCACCCGGGCGTCCTATTATCAGTGCCCGGGACTCCATTTACTACATCATCTCACAGTATCTAAATAGTTTCTTGCAAGAACTCATTCAGGATCAACCGACCTACCTCAAGGACTCTTCAACTTTTCTTAGGAAATTGGTCAATTTACCGGCTTTACCGAAGGGATGTTTTTTATGCACACTGGACGTGGTATCACTATATACAAACATTCCCCACAGCCGAGGCGTACAAGCAGTCCGTAGATTCCTCACGGGGAACTTGGCTTACAGAGGTCCTGACATTAATTTCTTTTGTATGTTGCTAACTTTGTCTCTCACAAGAAATTACTTTCTATTCGACCGACAATGGTACGTTCAACAACGGGGCTGTGCCATGGGATCTTGCGTCGGGCCGTCCCTGGCTAACATCTTCATGTTCGAGCTTGACAAAAAGCTTTTTCTTTTAAATCCCAACATGCAATCTAAAATCCTGTACCTAACCCGGTACATAGATGACTTGTTCATCATCTGGTCGGGCACCAGTCTGGAATTCAGTTTGGCGATGAAGCAAATTAATATGATGGATGTTGATATACAATTTACCTATCAGATCAGTGATACAATGGTCCATTATTTGGATGTTGAAGTTTCTCTACAGGATGGGCATGTGACCACAGACCTCTATAAGAAACCCACGGATCGCAATACAATACTGAGGGCGGACAGCCAGCACCCTGGTTTTTTTTTTTCAAATTGTTTTTATTATAATCTCATACCATACAGAGTAGATATATAGCATTTCGAGACATCGAATGGAATATATAGTTGGCATTGTACAACATAATATGCGCTATATATAAGCCTCTAGACAAAAGACAGGAAGTTACAGATTATTCAGTCTCATATAAAACCTGGTAGAGATCCAAACCTATTTTCAAACTTTTCTCTACATAAAACCTTCGTACCCTTCCAAGAAAGGTAACTTATGTATAACTAAGGATATCAGGGAATTGAGAACGTGCTTTAGTTCTCCAAGTGTCGCAGACTATAGATGAAAAGAGGTGGTTTAAACATCGGTTCTCCGCCAGTATGGACAGAGTATTTCGAATTCCCTAAACATATACATAATATCTAGAACATAAGAAAATAAACTAACATGTAATGCCTACTATGGGACACGGGCCGTTGATCCATCCACAGAGCAATCTTCCCATATCGAGGGTCCATATTTCTAGTCAACCCGGTAGACTATTGAAAATAGAACGGAGCGGAGGAGGGGTCCGGAAAAAGGAGAGGAGAGAGGGCAAATCAGATGTTCAAGGGGTTAGGTTGGGCTAATGTGTGGAGGAGGTACCATGAGGTAGATTGAAAGCATTTATCAATGGCTTGTTTAGTGTGTAGGGGGAGTGTCAAAATGTATGTGTCCCAGCATTGGAACAGGGCAGGGGTGAGCCTCTCCTTATGGATAGAGGCCTCCAGCCAGTCCATGGTGAATAGAAAAAATAATCTAGAGGTCACCATCGAAAGATTAGGAGGTATGTTGTGGATCCATTGTTGTAGGATTGCCTTCCTGCCAGCCGCAGACAATATCATAAGTAGTTTTTTGTTAGACCTGGGGATGTCTGGCTGGTCGGTCAAACATCCAAACAATGCCCAAGAAACAGTGCAACTAAAGGGTATGCCTAAGGAGGTGGTTCCATAATGATGTACCTCATGCCAAAACCGTGACACCAGAGCACAGTCCCAGAAACAATGGAAGAGGTCGGCCCCCTCCATTGAGCATTTAGTGCATTTGCTGTCTTCTGAGATGCCCATCAAATATCGGCGTTTAGGTGAGATGTATGCCCTATGGAGCATTTTATAGGCCATCTCTTGATAGGAGCTTGCAGGGATAAGTTTTAGGGTGAGTTGAAAGTGATTTAGGAGGGATTCAGGGGTTACCGTTGAAATGTGGGAGGACCATTGGGACAGCTCTGGAAGGTCCGTGTCAGGGATGAGTTCATGACGAATACGAGTATAAATGGTTGATATAGAGTAGCATGTTGATTGGAGTAATGTATCTAGAGAGTTAAGAAAATCATTCCCTGTCAATCTCGAGAGTACATTTTTAAGATAATGTATTGCCTGGAAGTAGGCAAACTCGTTGTGAGGGGGCAGGCCATATTTTTCTTGTGCCTCCGCGAAAGACAGCGGGACACGGGAGGGATTAAGCAAGTTGCGTAGGTTGCGGATACCAAGAGAGTGCCAGGCAATGAAGGGTTGTAGAGCCTCTCCTTCCTGAAACTCCAGGTTGCCTATAAGGGGCATCGAGAGTGAGCACAAGTGCTGAAGTTTGAGAGATTTCCTCGCCATTTGCCACGCCTGTATTATGGGGAGTAGTAATGAATTAGTGGTGATATGTAGCGCCAACTTGGAGGGTTTGGCATGAAGAAGATAACTAAGGGATAAGGGGGCGCAGAGTTGAGAGTCTAGGTTGGAGTCCGTGTAGTAATTATTGTCTCCAAGCCAGTCCATAGCAATGCGGAGGAGGCACGCAAGATTGTATTGTTTAACATCAGGTAGGTTGATTCCTCCCCTATATACCGTCTGGGACAATTTTTTCATGCTAATCCTTGGACGTTTGCCAGCCCAGATGTATCTGGAGATAGAGGTATTCAGAGAAGATATATCCGACTTGGATAATAGAAGGGGGGTCATCTGTAGAACATAGAGGAGTTTTGGGAAGCTGGCCATCTTAAATAGGTTACATCTCCCTAGCATGTTAAGGGGGAGGGATTGCCAGAGACCAAGTTCGGTTCTAATCTTATGGAGGACCGGGGTGATATTAAGCCTATACAGGTGGCAGGGGTGGGTAGGGAGTGCAACGCCTAGATAGGTAATATGTGTATTCGCCCATTTAAAGGGAAAAGTGGTCCCCCAACCCAATCTCGCCTGTCCGTATATGGCTAGTGCCTCCGACTTATTGTAATTTATGGAAAACCCTGCAAAAGAGGAGAAACGGTCAATCACAGCAATCAGCTGTGGGATCGTACGGTGAGGGTCTGACATAAAAAGGAGGAGGTCATCTGCGAATGCCACCACCCGTAATTCCTGTGTACCCACCTCGATGCCCCCATAGTTTGGGTGTAGCAGAATGTGGCGTATAAGAGGTTCTAATGCCAGATCAAAAAGGAGGGGGGATAAGGGGCATCCTTGTCTAGTGCCTCTTTCCAACGTGAAGGGTGGAGATGCCACATTGTTGACTAAGACCTGTGCCACTGGGTTATTGTACAAGGTCTGTACTAAGTTGCAAAACGCTGTGCCGAATCCCTGGTGGGCAAGTACTCGGGATAGGTGAGGCCAGGCAATTTTATCAAACGCCTTCTCTGCGTCCAAATTCACAATGATGTTGTTTTTGGCCTGATTGAAGCGGGTATGAGAAATCGCAGTCAGGGCCGCCCGCACTCCTCGTGTGGATTGTCTACCCTTGACAAACCCCATCTGCGCGGGTGAGATAAGGCGGGGTAGGTAGGCTTGCAACCTATTAGCTATGATTTTGGTCAATATTTTAAAGTCCTGATTGAGGAGTGAAATGGGACGGTATGACCCTACTTGGGCAGGGTCTTTGCCCGGTTTTGCGAGTACTATAAGCTTAGCTTCGTTAAAACGAAGGGGAGTCTCTCCTGTTGTTAGGATGTGGTTATATAATCGTGTTAGTGTAGGGAGTATATCGGCATCTAGCATCTTATAAAATTCGGCACTGAAGCCGTCAGGGCCAGGGCTCTTTCCATTGGGTAAGGACTTAATGGTGGCCCGTACCTCGTCATCGGTTATGGGAGCATCCAGTGAGTCCCTTTCTTCTACTTCTAGCCTTGGTAACTGCGCCTCCGCCAGGAATAACTGACCATCAGTTGCGTTATCCGTGTCGGCAGTATATAAGGATTTATAGAACCTCATAAAGGCCGAGCAAATGTCAGTGGGATCAGAAAGAACACCTCCAGAGCTGTGCAATGAGTTAACCCATGTTTTGTTTCGGGGCCCCCTAACCAAGTTGGCCAATAGTCTGCCAGACTTGTTTCCCCACCTATGGAATCTGTTTCTGCCGTAATCATAGCTGATCTGGGCCTGTTCGGTGAGAAAGGTATCATAGATTTGTTTTGCCATGAGGTACGTTTCTCTATGGGTAGGATCGTCGCATTGTTTGTAAGTGCGATATGCGAGTGTGAGAGCTGCGCTAAGTTCCTGCAATTTGGTGTTGAATTTCTTACGCTTAGAATTAACATAGGAAATAATATGGCCTCGAAGGACTGCCTTAGAGGCCCCCCAAAAGAGTGGAGTGTTAGATACTTGATCTAAGTTGTCAGTAGTATAATTATGCCAGGAATGTTTGAGATGTAATAAGAAATCCTCTGAGTGTATGAGATATGCTGGGAATCTCCAACATTTAGAAATGTTCTGGGGTAGGGATAAATGTAGGGACAGGGTGATGGGGGCGTGGTCTGAAATAATGATGTCCTTGATTGAGGTGTGGGTGACTTTAAAGAAAAGGTGTTTAGACAAAAATAAATAGTCAATGCGAGAGTGGGTGAAGTGCGGGTGTGAATAGAAAGAATAATCCCGTTGGAGGGGATGGTGTGTACGCCAAGGGTCTAGTAAGGTAAGTTGAGAGCAAAGAGAGGAAAGCAGAGTAGAGGAGGATCCGGGTTTTTTGGTACTCACCCCCGATCTATCCATGGATGGATCAACGACTGTATTGAAATCTCCCCCTAGGATTAAGTTTTTGCCGCCCCAGGACAGAACTCTTTGAAGGATATCTGCAAAGAAGAGATTGTTAGATCCGGTGGGTGCATATAAATTCAAAAAAGTATATATCACACTATCAATGGAGACATCTAGGAGAATAAATCTGCCCTCTGGGTCAATATATTTTTTAAGGATGGAGAATTGGAGATTTCTATGAAAGAGGATGGCCACCCCTCTGGTTTTATTGGTGTAAGGAGCAGATATACATTCCCCAATCCAAGGGGCTTTTAGTGACACAGGGGAATCATGCACCCAGTGTGTTTCTTGTAGGAACACGACTTGGGGGGATAAGCGAGAAAGGTGGGCAGTCACCTTCTTGCGTTTAATGGGGCTGTTGAGGCCCTCCACATTCCAAGAAATTATATTAAAATCTAAAAGTGGGGTTGTCACCGGAGTTGAGGTCTGAGTGGTAGCATGGGTAGCTATGCTATCCTACCCCCGTAGATGGAAAGCAGAATATCAAAATCGTATAGGTGAAATGGTGCCCCCCCCCCGTCCCAATGAGCAAGGAGGGGCCAACCTATGGAGGATCGAGACACATTATCCCAGCAGGCAGAACGAGCAAACAAACAGACAAAGACATTAAACTAACAAATATGAAACAATGGGAGGTGGAGCCTCCGGCATGCGCAAATAGCATGCCTATATCATATCCCGAACACTGTGTGACCTGTTAATCAAGACAAGTATAAAGATATGTAAACGTTAAGTAATGGTGGACAGTCAAGTGTCAGGGTGTGCAAAATGGGCCTTTGCCGCCATCGGATCATCAAAAAAGCATGGTTTCCCATTGACAAAGACCCGAAGACGGGCAGGGTATAATAGTGAGAACTTGACGTTGTCTTCAAACAATCGCTTGCATATCGGAGCAAACTCTCTGCGCTTGTTGGCGACATGGGTGGAGAAGTCCTGGAAGATAAGCAGCCTTTCACCCTTATAGAGGAGACTCTCTGACTTGCGGTAATGGTCTAAGAGCTTGGCTTTATCCGCGTAGTTTAGAATCCGTAGGATAACAGGTCTAGGGCGTCCGGCTGAGTCTCTGCGTTCAGGGCCGATCCTATGTGCCCTTTCAATGGCTAACGAAGAGCCCTGAAGATCCATACCTAATTTGTCAGGTAGCCAGTTGGCTAAAAGGTCCAGCAGTGCATGGCCCCTTATCGACTCAGGTATGCCCACCACCCTCAGGTTATTCCGACGGCTCCGATTCTCCAAGTCATCTAGTTTATCAGTGAGTCCTTTAATTTCTGTGGTCTGGGACTGTATGGTAGATTGTGCGGCTTGTAGGTCGTCCTCCAATGTTGAGACCCTCTGTTCAACTTCGTCTAGACGACCACTGTGTTGAGTTAGCTGGGCTAAGGTGGAGTCAATGGCTTCCTTGATGCCCGCCAGTTTTTCGTCTAGGAGAGGTCCGAGAACCGCAGCAATATCAGTGGGTTTCATCTTAGGCTGTTTAGTAGTCGTAGTATTAGTACGTTTTCTTTGGGAACGGGAACGGGTGGTGGAGCAATCGGAGTCAGAAGAATTTCTGCGGGATGTGTCCTCGCGTGTGCCTGAGATAAGACTAGTTGAGGACATTGGAGTGGACACCAGGAACTTTTCCATATGAGGTCGTCAGAGATAGATATGTAAAGTAGAAGTAAAGTAGGGCGCAGAGAGTGATTCGATGGGGGTCACATCAGCGTGGGAGAGGTCTTGGAAAGTTACATTGCTATGAAGATAGCCGACATGTCAGGTCGTTACGGGACAAATTCACAAGAAGTAACGTGTTAGCGGTGTCACCATGTGACACTCCGAAATGTCACAGCCGCGTGATGTATACGTCGAAAGGTTTGAGGTGACGTGGTGAGAGCTAGACATCCACTTCAGTGAGCCCACAACTGCAGGACACAGCAGATTACGACAGGGTTGTTGAGGTATCACATCGGGTATTTCAAGATGATATATAGTGATGATTCCCCTCCGGTTGTCAGATAGGAGACCTGTGGACAGGTAGAATTATAGGAATAAATGTGGAGCAGCTGCAAATCCAGAAGCCACCACCAGAGGGAGCTCCTGTTACAGCCTATCTCCAGCTATGCAGCAGGATGGGTGCCATGCCAAACTCAAGATGGCCGCCGCCAGTCGATGAGACCAGGTCCCTCCAGAGCTCTCCTGGCCGTTATCTCCCGTCAGCGGAGTGGGGGAGCTGTGAAACGAGGGTAAGTGAGTCGGGGGGCGAATTTCAGGCACCTGTAGAGGCTGGGGATCGGCGAGGCAGTGCAAAAGATGAGATCTTAGGCGGCGCCAACCACAAGATGGCCGCCGGCCGCCCGTTCTGTGTGTCCCGGCCACTGTCTCCCGCAGGCTGCCCGGTCTCCGGTTCTCAGTGGGGCTTTAGGGGCTTGCTGGGCAGGGTATCCGACCCCCAGAGAGCTGATTAGGTGGGGGGGAAAGTCCGTACAGCCGCCGCTCCGGGCCCGGTGGCTCCCCGTCCTCACCCGAAAATTGAGGCCCCGGCTTCAGGGACAGAGGTAGGCCGCAATCTGCAGGGGGCAGCGCAGGGCCCCCCCGATTCCGCAGCCTCGACCTCTGAATGCAGGGTGATCCAGCAGGGCTTAGGGGTCTGTGCAGGTGGATAGCAGCCCTCAAATCTGGGCCAGGGGGTCTTTTTTAAAAGGTTGCTGGCTGGAGCTCTGCAAGACCCTGACCTCCCTTGATGCCAGCTAGGCCACGCCCCCCCCCCCCCCCCCCAGCACCCTGGTTTTGTTGCAGGCAGCCTACCGAAATCACAATTTTTACGGGCTGTCCGTACTTGTGACACTCTGGCGAAGGCTGAAAAGCGTATTGACCTGCTGATACAGGACTTTGTGGTTTGGGGTTATGATATCATCCAGCTACAAACAACTAAGAAGCAGGTTTTGGACTTGCCTAGACAAGAGGTCCTCTCCATAAAGTCACCAAGCCACAGTAATGATAACAGGAACCCATTTGTACAAGAATACCATCCATTCAATCAGAAAAATATGCAGATGGGCAAAAGTTTATGGCCAATACTTACCGCTGACCCCGATCTCAAATCCATTAAACAGTGTAAGCTCATGCCCAGCTACAAACGAAAACTAAATCTTCGGGACATGCTGGTTAAAAATGACATCTCTCATATGGACAGTACAACTCCCAGGACTTTTCTGGCTCGGCAGCCGGGGTGCTACAAGTGCCTGGGCTGCACCACCTGCAGGTCCATGGAATGTGGCCCTACCTTCAATCACCCCCATTCGGGTATGAAAATCCGGATCAAGCATATCCTGTCTTGTCAAAGCACATCTGTTATCTACTATATTAGATGCCCATGTGGATTGCTTTATATTGGCAAGACCATCCGCCAATTTAGGGAAAGAATGGCACTACATCGCCAAGCCCTTAGAGGGTACCCCCCAGGAACACCAGTAGCTCGTCACTTTCGTGAAGCCAAACACTCTCTGGGCAGTTTGCGGCATAAAGTCATCGATCATGTCCCTTGTGACATCCGGGGGGGAGACCGAGGAGCACTTCTACTTCGTAAGGAGGCTCGCTGGATCTTTGAATTGCAGACTTTGGCCCCGAATGGGCTTAATGAATCTAACAATTTAGGATGCTTTCTGTGATTTTTCTTTGATTTTTTGTTTTTCTTTGATTGTTTTATATGCCTTTTTTGCTACTTAATTGCATGTGATCTGCATCATCTGTTATGATAAGTGAGGTGATTTTCTCCCTAAATTTAAGGGTAGCTGTCCCAGTGATTCTGGGATTTGATGATATTATGTATATTTACTGATATTGTATGCAACAGCTATGATTATCTGCTTGTGTGCATTTAGGGACCTGTTGGCCTCTGGACACATACAATCTTATGATAAACTCGGAGGGTATTTATATATTATACTTTTTATGTGCTTAGGTCTCACCATATTGGGTTCTTGGTATATATACATATTTTGTTTCATATGTGTTTAATTACTGTCTTTTGACCCTCAGCACTGGTGCGGCTAAACCCGGTGGGTTGCTATGACAACGGCGCCGGAGGGCGCACGTCGCTTGACCGTGACGTCATCAGTCCCCGTCCGGGACCCGCTCGTGCTGCGTGGACAAATCTGTATGTGGTGTTGGTATATAAGGTAAGCATGTTTGTTTGTACTTTTGATATTGTCCTGACGAAATTTAAGATATTAAATGAAACGTTGACTAAACTATGCTGCGCTGTCAGCTTTGCTTGAAGTTGCCATAGGCATGTTTCATTAAGTCCTAGAGTGCCGTATCCTCTTCTTGGACTGTGCAATATTATTTACTGGCACCTGGGCACCGTACACTGGATGGAACATAGGAGTGCCGGTCCTTGTTGTTGTTTATTTATTTATATATATATATATATATATATATATATATATATATACACACACATATATTTCTGTAGCGGGGTTCACTGGGATTGCACAGGGAATACATCAGGGTTTAGAGTTGGATCTTGATCCGAGGCACCAACAGGCTAAAGCTTTGACTGTTCCCAGGATGCATTGCACCACCTCCGCTATAACCCCGCCCCCAGGCACTGGAACTCAGTTTGTAAGTTGGTGTCTGCAGAGCAGATCACTAACAGGTGGGGCTGCGCTAGTCAGCCCTGAAAAGGACGTTTTAACAAGACTTCAAGGGCTGCAGCACAATTTATGTCAGTCTGACATTCTGTGCAGCGGCTCCAACACCTCCCCAGCAGCGCTGCATACTCCCGGGACCGGCTTCCCGGGTACTTGCAGCAGAGGCACACCGGTCATCAGGCACACCACCGCTGACTCTCTCCAGGATCGCGTGGCTGCACATCAGGAAGGAGGTAAGAGGGTCCCCCAGGTGGGACCCGCTGTTTAATCACGGTCCCAGGAGACGGATCGCGCCGCTAGCTTGGACACTGAACTGCACAGGGACCCCACTATATCCACCAGGGCGAGGGAGCACAGGTCAGATTTAATAAAATCCGTTTGGTATAGGCTCCACAGTGACCGGTGGTGAGGACCAGCATAGGGGATAAGGCTGTAGCCCCTCCCCCAACTCCGGACGCCATCTACTGTTAGTGTTCCCGCCGTGGAGTTGCATTTCACTCTCCCTCACTCCCTGACAGAGATTTTGGCGCCATCTTCATTACTAGCTGGGCTGATCTCTGGTACTGCAGGACTCTGTCTCCTCTGTAAAGCCGTCTGCCTCATCAGCGCTGTGCTTTTACAGACACTTAAGTATTCTACATGTCATTTTAGACAGTGTTAGTTAAGAATAAGTGTACTACTATCTGAATATTTAGTACAAGTATTCTGTGATATACATCCAGTATCTACTGTGCATTGTTATATCTATATTCGTACATATTTATATGTAGTTCTACTAGTCCAGTGCAGTTTTATTGTTTATATGTAATAACTTCTGCATTGTACATGTGACTGAGTGTGCCTGTAGCTGTTGTGTGTACGATTCCATTCTCCTGTCTCACATATTGCTATCACTATATTCTGTACCCTGAGGGGCTAGGTGCGTCAGGGTCCCATATATATATATATATATATATATATATATATATATATATATATAGTGTTACACAGAATATATACGATTTGGTATTATTCCTGTGTTTTTCAGTCACCTCATACCGCTTAAATCCTCTGTTCTGTGTCCTGTATTTACTGTCACATAACATAGGGGGTTGTTTGCAGGTATTGTGTTTGTCTGGCTATATTGTATTGTTACGGTCTAAGGCTAAATTCCTTATAATGGCTGCCACATGGCGGGAAATCAGCGGACGCTTCTGCATCCTGCAGTACTAGCACCATGGATTTACCTGAGGGAGTTGTTTTAGTTGCTGGTTCAGGTGCTGAGTGCCATACACCCAGTCACCCTCCAGCACCTGTGGCCAATCAGGACCCACCTTGGGCAGCGTTCTCAAGTATGCTGAATACACTTGTGACACATCTTATGCCCCCTGTAGGACCTCCTGTGCCATTACAGCCACATATTATCCCAGTAGTTAATCCGCCCTGAGCGGATGCTCTGTCTACCCAATTACAACAATTAAACCAGTCTTTGGTTAGACAGAATTCTACCCCACGCCCCTCTGGGGCCAAGGGGTCCTCTAAACGGGCCATTTCTTCCTCACAATCCAATAATATTTTGGATAATTCTTCCGATGAGGATGGGAAATATACTGATCCGTCAGACACTGATACAGTTGCTTCTGAGGAGGAAATCTACAACCCAGATTGATGTTCCTAACCTAGTGGAGGCTAATAAACTAATTCTTCAAATAGATGATGGCATTGAGCCTACTACTGCGTCTTAGAAACCTGATAAGTTCAAACGTCAGAAGGTTGCTTAAGTAGTTCTACCACATTCTGACCATTTAATTGACATACAGTATACATCAGGAATCTTGGTCGTCTCCAGGAAAGAAATTTTCCCTGTCTAAAAAGATGCTAGCTCGTTATCCTATCCGGAGTTGAGTAATAAGTGGGAAACTCCACCGCCGGTGGACTCTCATGTCGCCTGTCTTGTGGTGTCATCTACTCTGCCTGTCACTACTGTCACCTCACTGAAGTAACCGGCGGATAAGTGTGTGGAGGGATGCCTGAAGCCTATTTACTCTTACTGGTGCGGCACATAGACCCACTATGGCAGCCTCCTGGGCTGCGAAAGGTATTGAAGCATGGGTTCAGGCAATTGAGGATAAGCTGCCTCAGGATTTCTCTGACACTGCCAGACAATATCTGTCTTATATTACCACAGCTTCCCACTGTATTCAGGAGGCGGCCTCTGATGCAAGTGTAATGGCGGCCAAAGCATCTACTACGTCTATCCTGGATCGCCGAATTCTGTGGTTGAGGTCCTGGAAGGTGGACCTGGACTCCAAAAAGACCTTGGCGGTGCTCCCTTTTAAGGGAGACATCCTATTTGGGGAGGATCTGAACAAGATTGTAACTGACTTGGCGACTGCCAAGACTGCGTTTTTCCCAAATACTAATCCTTCTGCTCTGAAGGCCAAGAGTACCACCTTTCGTTCCTTTCAACCTCCAGGAAGAGTGAAGGATTAGGCGTATCCACGACAGGCTCGTGCTTCCAAAACCTTTAAGCCCAAATCTAAACAATCCTGGGCCGACCGTCAGCCTGCTACATGACGGGGCGGGCCTTCCCCTTGGGGACCGACTTCTGCAGTTCGCCCAGGCCTTGTTAAAGACCACTTCGGACGCCTGGGTGTGGGAAGTTCTCTTTCATGGGTACGCAATCTCTTTCAAGAGACGTCCCCCTCGCCAGTTTTGCACAACCGTTATCCCTGCGGATCCGTTAAAAGCGCAAGCTCTACACTTGGTTGTACAATCCCTCCTAGACACAGGAGTGGTAGTGCTGGTTCCTCTGTCTCAGAGAGGCAGGGGATACTATTTGACCCTGTTTCTGGATCCGAAGCCAAAAGGATCTTCCAGCCTATAGTCAACCTCAAATCATTGAACAAATATGTGAGAGTATCCAAATTCCGTATGGAAACCCTGTGCTCAATAGTGCTGGCCATGGAACCCGAAGACTATATGGTATCCCTGGACATACAGGATGCTTACCTGCACATACCTATTGCCATGTCGCATCAGCAATATCTGCAGTTTGCTATTGGCAACCTACATGATCAATTCCAGGACCTGCCTTTTGGATTGGCCACGGCCCCTCGGCTCTTCACCAAAGGTCATGGCCGTGATGACGGCTCTTCTCCGCCATCAAGGAATCAGTATCCTGCCGTATCTGGACGACTTGCTGATCCTGGCGAACTCCCAAGAGGTTCTCCTCAGTCATCTGGAACTGACGGTCCAATTCCTACAAGCCCACAGGTGGCTCATCAACTGGAAAAAGTCCTCGCTGGTCCCTGCTCGGAGCATGGTGCACCTGGGGGCACTAGTGGACACACACAGCCAACGATTGTTTCTCTATCGTCCTAAGTGGATGCTGGGGTTCCTGAAAGGACCATGGGGAATAGCGGCTCCGCAGGAGACAGGGCACAAAAGTAAAGCTTTTACAGGTCAGGTGGTGTGTACTGGCTCCTCCCCCTATGACCCTCCTCCAGACTCCAGTTAGATTTTTGTGCCCGGCCGAGAAGGGTGCAATTCTAGGTGGCTCTCATAAAGAGCTGCTTAGAGAGTTTAGCTTAGGTTTTTTATTTTACAGTGATTCCTGCTGGCAACAGGATCACTGCAACGAGGGACAGAGGGGAGAAGAAGTGAACTCACCTGCGTGCAGGATGGATTGGCTTCTTGGCTACTGGACATGAAGCTCCAGAGGGACGATCACAGGTACAGCCTGGATGGTCACCGGAGCCACGCCGCCGGCCCCCTCACAGATGCTGAAGCAAGAAGAGGTCCAGAATCGGCGGCTGAAGACTCCTGCAGTCTTCTTAAGGTAGCGCACAGCACTGCAGCTGTGCGCCATTTTCCTCTCAGCACACTTCACACGGCAGTCACTGAGGGTGCAGGGCGCTGGGGGGGGGCGCCCTGGGAGGCAAATGAAAACCTTTAAAAAGGCTAAAAATACCTCACATATAGCCCCAGAGGCTATATGGAGATATTTACCCCTGCCTAAATGTACTAAATAGCGGGAGACGAGCCCGCCGAAAAAGGGGCGGGGCCTATCTCCTCAGCACACGGCGCCATTTTCTGTCACAGCTCCGCTGGTCAGGAAGGCTCCCAGGTCTCTCCCCTGCACTGCACTACAGAAACAGGGTATAACAGAGAGGGGGGGGCAAAATAAATGGCAATATATTAATATAAAAGCAGCTATAAGGGAGCACTTAATCATAAGGCTATCCCTGTCATATATAGCGCTTTTTGGTGTGTGCTGGCAGACTCTCCCTCTGTCTCCCCAAAGGGCTGGTGGGTCCTGTCTTCGTATAGAGCATTCCCTGTGTGTCTGCTGTGTGTCGGTACGTGTGTGTCGACATGTATGAGGACGTTATTGGTGTGGAGGCGGAGCAATTGCCAAATATGAGGATGTCACCTCCTAGGGGGTCGACACCAGAATGGATGCCTTTATTTGTGGAATTACGGGATAGCGTCAACTCGCTTAAGCAGTCGTTTGCCGACATGAGGCGGCCGGACACTCAATTAGTGCCTGTCCAGGCGCCTCAAACACCGTCGGGGGCTGTAAAACGCCCCTTGCCTCAGTCTGTCGACACAGACCCAGACACAGGCACTGATTCCGGTGGTGAAGGTGACGAATCAACCGTATTTTCCAGTAGGGCCACACGTTATATGATTTTGGCAATAAAGGAGATGTTACATTTAGCTGATACTACAGGTACCACTAAACAGGGTATTATGTGGGGTGTGAAAAAACTACCAGTAGTTTTTACCGAATCAGAAGAATTAAATGACGTGTGTGATGAAGCGTGGGGTGCCCCGATAAAAAACTGCTAATTTCAAAGAAGTTATTGGCTTTATACCCTTTCCCGCCAGAGGTTAGGGAGCGCTGGGAAACACCTCCTAGGGTGGACAAAGCGCTAACACGCTTATCAAAACAAGTGGCGTTACCCTCTCCTGAGACGGCCGCACTTAAAGATCCATCAGATAGGAGGATGGAAAATATCCAAAAAGGTATATACACACATGCAGGTGTTATACTACGACCAGCTATTGCGACTGCCTGGATGTGCAGTGCTGGGGTAGTTTGGTCAGAGTCCCTGATCGAAAATATTGATACCCTGGACAGGGACAATATTTTACTGTCGTTAGAACAAATAAAGGAAGCTTTTTCTTTATATGCGTGATGCACAGAGAGATATCTGCACACTGGCATCACGGGTAAGTGCTATGTCCATTTCGGCCAGAAGAGCTTTATGGACACGACAGTGGACAGGCGATGCGTAGAGGAGTTATTTGGGGTCGGTCTATCGGATTTGGTGGCCACGGCTACGGCCGGGAAATCCACCTTTCTACCTCAAGTCACTCCCCAACAGAAAAAGGCACCGACCTTTCAACCGCAGCCCTTTCGTTCCTTTAAAAATAAGAGAGCAAAGGGCTATTCATATCTGCCACGAGGCAGAAGACGAGGGAAGAGACAGCAACAGGCAGCTCCTTCCCAGGAACAGAAGCCCTCCCCGGCTTCTACAAAAGCCTCAGCATGACGCTGGGGCTTCGCAAGCGGACTCGGGGGCGGTAGGCGGTCGTCTCAAGAATTACAGCGCGCAGTGGGCTCACTCGCAGGTAAATCCCTGGATCCTGCAGATAATATCTCAGGGGTACAGGTTGAAATTAGAGACAGAGCCACCTCGCCGTTTCCTGAAGTCTGCTTTACCAACGTCCCCCTCAGAAAGGGAGACGGTTTTGGAAGCCATTCACAAGCTGTATTCTCAGCAGGTGATAGTCAAGGTACCTCTTCTACAACAAGGGAAGGGGTATTATTCCACTCTTTTTGTGGTACCGAAGCCGGATGGCTCGGTAAGGCCTATTCTAAATCTGAAGTCCTTGAACCTGTACATAAAGAAGTTCAAGTTCAAGATGGAGTCACTCAGAGCAGTGATAGCGAACCTGGAAGAGGGGGACTTTATGGTATCCTTGGACATCAAGGATGCGTATCTCCACGTTCCAATTACCCCTCACACCAGGGGTACCTCAGGTTCGTTGTACAAAACTGTCACTATCAGTTTCAGACGCTGCCGTTTGGTTTGTCCACGGCACCTCGGGTCTTTACAAAGGTAATGGCCGAGATAATATTTCTTCTTCGAAGAAAAGGCGTATTAATTATCCCATACTTGGACGATCTCCTAATAAGGGCAAGGTCCAGAGAACAGCTAGAGATGGGTTTAGCACTATCTCAAGAGGTGCTAAAGCAGCACGGATGGATTCTGAATATTCCAAAATCCCAATTAATGCCGACAACTCGTCTGCTGTTCCTGGGGATGATTCTGGACACAGTTCAGAAAAAGGTTTTTCTTCCCGAAGAAAAAGCCAAGGAGTTATCTGACCTGGTCAGGAACCTCCTAAAACCAGGAAAGGTGTCTGTACATCAATGCACAAGAGTCCTGGGAAAAAATGGTAGCTTCTTACGAAGCAATCCCTTTCGGCAGATTCCATGCAAAGGGATCTGTTGGACAAATGGTCAGGGTCGCATCTTCAGATGCACCTGCGGATAACCCTGTCGCCGAGGACAAGGGTATCCCTTCTGTGGTGGTTGCAGGAGGCTCATCTATTGGAGGGCCGCAGATTCGGCATGCAGGATTGGATCCTGGTGACCACGGATGCCAGCCTGAGAGGCTGGGGAGCAGTCACACAGGGAAGAAATTTCCAGGGAGTGTGGTCGAGCCTGAAAAAGTCTCTTCACATAAGCATTCTGGAACTAAGAGCAATCTACAATGCTCTAAGCCAGGCGAAACCTCTGCTTCAAGGAAGACCGGTGTTGATCCAGTCGGACAACATCACGGCAGTCGCCCATGTAAACAGACAGGGCGGCACAAGAAGCAGGAGGGCAATGGCAGAAGCTGCCAGGATCCTTCGCTGGGCGGAGAATCACGTGATAGCACTGTCAGCAGTATTCATCCCGGGCGTGGACAACTGGGAAGCAGACTTCCTCAGCAGACACGACCTTCACCCGGGAGAGTGGGGACTTCATCCAGAAGTTTTCCACATGCTATTAAACCGTTGGGTAAAACCAATGGTGGACATGATGGCGTCTCGCCTCAACAAAACACTGGACAGGTATTGCGCCAGGTCAAGAGATCCGCAGGCAATAGCTGTGGACGCGCTGGTAACACATTGGGTGTACCAGTCGGTATATGTGTTTCCTCCTCTGCCTCTCATACCAAAGGTATTGAGGATTATACGGAAAAGAGGAGTAAGACTAGTGGCTCCGGATTGGCCAAGAAGGACTTGGTACCCGGAACTTCAAGAGATGGTCACGGACGATCCGTGGCCTCTACTTCTGAGAAGGGACCTGCTTCAGCAGGGTCCTTGTCTTTTTCAAGACTTACCGCGGCTGCGTTTGACGGCATGGCGTTTGAATGCCAGATCCTAAAAGGAAAAGGCATTCCAGAAGAAGTCATTCCTACCTTGATAAAGGCAAGGAAGGAAGTCACCGCGAAGCATTATCGCCGTATTTGGCGAAAATATGTTGCGTGGTGCGAGCAGCGGAGTGCTCCGATGGAGGAATTTCAACTGGGTCGTTTTCCTACATTTCCTGCAATCAGGATTGTCTATGGGTCTCAAATTGGGATCTATTAAGGTTCAAATTTCGGCCCTATCAATATTCTTCCAAAAAGAATTGGCCTCAGTCCCTGAGGTCCAAATTTTTATCAAAGGAGTACTGCATATACAGCCTCCTGTGGTGCCTAAGGTGGCACCGTGGGATCTAAATGTAGTTTTAGATTTCCTCAAATCCAATTGGTTTGAACCACTAAAGAATGTGGATTTGAAATATCTCACATGGAAAGTGACTATGTTACTGGCCCTGGCTTCGGCCGGGAGAGTATCTGAACTGGCGGCTTTGTCTTATAAAAGCCCTTATTTAATTTTCCATTCGACATAGGGCAGAGCTGCGGACGCGTCCGCATTTTCTCCCTAAGGTGGTATCAGCGTTTCACCTGAACCAGCCTATTGTAGTGCCTGCGGCTACAGACGACTTGAAGGACTCCAAGTTGTTGGACGTTGTCAGAGCCTTAAAAATATACATTTAAAGGACGGCTGGAGTCAGAAAATCTGACTCGCTGTTTATACTGTATGCACCCAACAAGTTGGGTGCACCTGCTTCTAAGCAGTCGATTGCTCGTTGGATTTGTAACAAAATTCAACTTGTACATTCTGTGGCAGGCCTGCCACAGCCTAAATCTGTTAAGGCCCATTCCGCAAGGAAGGTGGGCTCATCTTGGGCGGCTGCCCGAGGGGTCTCGGCATTACAACTCTGCCGAGCAGCTAAGTGGTCAGGGGAGAACACGTTTGTAAATTTTTACAAATTTGATACCCTGGCAAAGGAGGACCTGGAGTTCTCTCATTCGGTGCTGCAGAGTCATCCGCACTCTCCCGCCCGTTTGGGAGCTTTGGTATAATCCCCATGGTCCTTTCAGGAACCCCAGCATCCACTTAGGACGATAGAGAAAATAAGAATTTACTTACCGATAATTCTATTTCTCGGAGTCCGTAGTGGATGCTGGGCGCCCATCCCAAGTGCGGATTATCTGCAATACTTGTACATAGTTATTGTTAACTAATTCGGGTTATTGTTTAGGAAGCCATCTTTCAGAGGCTCCTCTGTTATCATACTGTTAACTGGGTTTAGATCACAAGTTGTACGGTGTGATTGGTGTGGCTGGTATGAGTCTTACCCGGGATTCAAAATCCTCCCTTATTGTGTACGCTCGTCCGGGCACAGTACCTAACTGGAGTCTGGAGGAGGGTCATAGGGGGAGGAGCCAGTACACACCACCTGACCTGTGAAAGCTTTACTTTTGTGCCCTGTCTCCTGCGGAGCCGCTATTCCCCATGGTCCTTTCAGGAACCCCAGCATCCACTACGGACTCCGAGAAATAGAATTATCGGTAAGTAAATTCTTATTTTCTGTCTCCAGAGAAAGTCCTGAAACTTCAGGACAGGATCAGATATTTCCTCTCTCGCCCAAGAGTGTCGATACACTCGGCGATGCAAGTACTAGGCCTCATGGTGTTGGCTTTCGACATGGTAGAGTACGCTCAATTTCATTCCCGCCCTCTGCAGAGCTTAATCCTTTCCAAGTGGGATGGCCTGCCTTATCGGATCAGGTCTCAAATGATCTCCTTGACTCCGGAGGTTCGTCTGTCACTGAGCTGGTGCCTACAGGACCAACAGTTGAGCAGGGGCCGTTCCTTCTGGATCTCCAACTGGGTTCTCCTGACAACGGATGCCAGTCTGCGGGCATGGGGCGCGGTGTTGGAGCAACACTCTCTCCAGGGTCGGTGGATCAGGGAGGAATCTCTCCTCCCAATAAACATTCTGGAATTGAATGTTCAATGCATTGACACTGGCCCTGCCTCTAGTACAGAACAGGATGTTCAAGTACAATCAGACAACGCCACCATGGTGGCGTACATAAGTCATCAAGGCAACACTCGAAGCCGCATGGCAATACTGTAAGTATCAAAAATCCTCCGTTGGGCGGAACACCATCTGCCAGCAATATCGGCAGTGTTCATCCCCAGAGTCCTCAACTGGAAAGCGGATTTTATCAGTCATCAGGACGTTCACGCCGGAGAGTGGAGTCTTCATCCGGAAGTCTTTCAACTCCTAGTGGACAAGTGGGGCCTACCAGATGTAGACCTGATGGCGTCTCGACACAATCACAAAGTTCCGGTCTTCGGATCACAGACAAGGGATCCTCAAGCAGCGTTCGTGGACGCACTGGCAATTCTAGGCTTTTGGCTTTTCTGCAACAAAGCCTAGATTTAGGCCTTCATCTGGCCTCCCTCAAGGTTCATA
Organism: Pseudophryne corroboree; assembly: GCF_028390025.1. NCBI lineage: Eukaryota > Metazoa > Chordata > Amphibia > Anura > Myobatrachidae > Pseudophryne > Pseudophryne corroboree. The sequence continues at coordinate 87,794,596 of NC_086446.1, forward strand.
TATCTGCCTTGTCGGTGTGGTTTCAGAGGAAAATTGCATCTATTCCTGATGTTCATACATTCACTCAGGGTGTTTTACGGATTCAGCCTCCCTATGTCCCTCCTGTGGCTCCATGGTATCTGTCGGTTGTCTTAAATGTCCTGCAAGAGTCTCCATTTGAACCTCTTGGGATCTTAAATGTCTTACAGGGTTGTGTCTTTACTGGCTGCTGCCTCTGCTAGGAGAGTGTTGGACTTAGGCGCTTTGTCCTGTCGTCCACCCTTTCTGATTTTTCACTGTGACCGGGCAGTTCTTCAAACTTGCCCTGGTTATCTACCTAAGGTGGTGTCATCTTTTCATCTTATCCAAGATGTGGTTCCAGCCTTTATCTCTCCTGGTTTGTCCTTCAAAGAGCGGTCTTTGGATGTGGTACGGGCTCTCCGTATTCATGTAGAGAGGATTGCCTCCCTCAGGAGGTCAGATACACTTTTTGTACTTTTTTGGTTTTCACAAACGTGGCTGGCCTGCGAATAAGCAAACCTTGGCCAGATGAATTGGAATGGTGATTGCACAAGCCTATGCACAGGCTGGACTCCTAGCTCCTGCTGCTATTCTACTCGGTCTGTTGGACCTCCTTGGGCGGCCCGCCGAGGCGCGTCCTCATAACAATTGTGCAAGGTGGCTACGTGGTCCTCAGTAAACACGTTCTTCAGGTTCTATGCCTTTGATACTTCCATCTCCCAGGATGCTTCCTTTGGACGCCAGGTTCTTGTGCCCGCTACGGTGCGTCCCCTCCCATGAGGAACTGCTTTAGGACATCCCCGATGTATTCCCTGTGGAATCCCAGTGTACTCCGCTGCAGAAAAGGAGATTTATGGTAGACTTACCATGGTTAAATCTCTTTCTACGAGGTACACTGGATTCCACAGGTCACCCACCCTGACGCACTTAGCTTCTTTGGGTTTGTATGGCATTAGCCGCTAGTCCCTTCTCCTGTTGTGAGAATGTGGTTGTATGTGACTAACATCTACCGTCTCTTTTACCTGCTACTGCATTGGACTGGTTAACGAAACTGAGCTCCAGTGCCTGTAGGCGGGGTTATAGAGGAGACGGTTCAGTGCATCCTGGGATCAAGATCCAACTCTACACCCCGATATATTCCCTGTGGAATTCAGTGCACCTCGCAAAAAGAGATTTAACCATGGTAAGTATGCCATAAATCTCCTTATAAAAAAAATATATATATATATATATTTATTCGTGCTTCATTTTATGGCAGAGGTTCTCAAACGTGGCACTCAAGGCATCCCAGTGGACCATGGCTCAACACAGATGGTTAAATCAAATTGACAGAGGTACTACTTAAGTTACTTGTAGCCAAGTATGGATATACTTAAAACCTGGACCGTTGGGGTGTCTTAAGGACCATGTTTGAGAACCTCTGAGTTATGCATAATTAGTTATGCTATTTTTAATTAAGCACTGTCTGAATTGTTTATGAAAAATCTGCTATATGTGTTGCACAGCTTACAAGGACAGGACTGGGTTATTCATCATACCTTGAAACAGGATGCAATCAATTTGCCGGCTGCCGGGATCCCGGCAGTCAGGATACCGACGCTGGAATCCCGACAGCCAACAATGCCGCCAGCCGGAATCCCGGCAAAACAGGACTTTTCCCACTCATGGGTGTCCACGACACCCATAAAGTGGAAATAGATCCTGTGGTGAGCCACCATGCTCGCAGCATGGCGAACACAGCGAGCCCGCAAGGGGACTCTTTGCACTCGCCCTGCTGCTGGCATTCCGGCAGGCGGGATGCCGCTGTCGGGATCTTGACAGCTGGCATCCTGCCAGCCATTAAATGGTATGTATTCCCTTGAAACATCTTAAATGTGTTTATTTCATGGTAATTCTGGGACTTTTGACTGTAGACTTTATTTTAAAAGGTATACTTATGGGGAAACATTACCATATCTTTATTTTAATTTCAGCACATAAATGTAGCAGGAAGAATGTCTCAGAAGAATTTTTCATGCCGTTTCAAAATCGTGACATGCAAAGCAACAGCAACACTCAAGATTCTACACGGGACAGCTCTGTTGTACATCCAGTATCTCACAGTGCAGATGTGTCAACTGCCCCCTCTAATCATGGGAAATGTTCTCCTAATAACTCAGATATTGGAACTTATAGAACAACATTTAGAGTCTGTTCTATAAATGCAAAATGTGTTACACAAAGCACAAAGCATATTACCGATCAGTCAGCTAAGGCAGGTGAACAGTCATTTCCATGTTCTGAGTGTGGGAAATGTTTTACACGTAAATCAAATCTTGATAGACATCAGAGACATCACAAAGGTGAAAAACCATTCCCATGTTCAGAGTGTGGGAAATGTTTTACACAAAAATCAAATCTTGTTAGACATCAGAGAAATCACACAGGTGCTATGCTGTTTCCATGTTCTGAGTGTGGTAAAAGTTTTACACAGAAATTACATCTTATTACTCATAAGAAAACTCACACAGGTGAGACACCATTTCCATTCACTGATTGTGGGAAACGTTTTACAGGGAAATCAGATTTTGCTAAACAACAGAGACATCACACAGGTGTGATGTCATTACCATGTTCTGAATGTGGGAAATGTTTTACACATAAATCAAATCTTGATAGACATCAGAGACATCACAAAGGTAAAAAACCATTCCCTTGTTCAGAGTGTGGGAAATGTTTTACACAAAAATCAAATCTTGTTAGACATCAGAGAAATCATACAGGTGAGATGCCATTTCCATGTTCTGAGTGTGGAAAATGTTTTAAAAAAAAATCAGAGCTTGCTATACATCAGAGACATCACACAGGTGAGAAGCCATTTCTATGTTCTGAGTGTGGGAAATGTTTTGCACAGAAATCACATCTTGGTAGACACTTGAGAAATCACACAGGAGATAGGCCATTTCCATGTTCTGAGTGTGGGAAATGTTTTAGACAGAAATCACATCTTGGTAGGCACCTGAGAAATCACACAGGAGATAAGCCATTTCCATGTTCTGAGTGTGAGAAATGTTTTACACAGAAATCACATCTTATTTACCATCAGAGAATTCATACAAATGCTACATCATTTCCATCCTCTGAGGGTGGGAAAAGTTTTTCAGAGAAATCAGATTTTGGTATACAACATAGACATCACACAGGCAAGATTACATTTACATGTTCTGAGTGTGGGAAAAGTTTTACACAGAAATCACATCTTGTTAGACATCAGAGAAATCACACAGGTGAGATACTATTTCCTTGTGTTGAGTGTGGGAAATGTTTTAAAAAAAAATCAGATCTTGCTATACATCAGAGAAATCACACAGGCAAGATGCCATTTACATGTCCTGAGTGTGGAAAATGTTTTAAACAGAAATCACATCTTGTTACCCATCAGAGAATTCACACAGGTAAAAAACTATTTCCATCCTCTGAGTGTGGGAAAAGTTTTACAGTGAAATCAGCCCTTGTAACTCATCAGAGGCATTACACAGGTGACAAGCCATTTCCATGTTCTGAGTGTGGGAAATGTTTTGCACAGAAAGTACATCTTGTTAGACATCAGAGACATCACACAGAACAGAAACCATTTCCATGTTCTGACTGTGGGAAAGGTTTTCTATGGAAATCAGCTTTGGTTACACATCAGAGAATTCACACAGGTCAGAAACCATTTTCATGCTCTGAGTGTGGGAAATGCTTTTTACGGAAATCATATCTTGTTATACATCAGAGAATTCACACAGGTAAGAAACCATTTCCATGCTCTGAGTGTGGGAAATGCTTTTTACGGAAACCAGCTCTTATTACACATCAGAGAATTCACACAGGTGAGAAACCATATTCATGCTCTGAGTGTGGGAAATGCTTTATACGGAAATCAGCTCTTGCTACACATCAAGTAAGTCACACAGTTGAGAAGACATTTCAGTGTTTTGAGTGCGAGAAATGTTTTACGCATAAATCAGCTCTTGTTAGACATCACAGACTCCACACAGGTGAGAAACCATTTCCATGTTCTGAGTGTGGGAAATGTTTTACAGAGAACTCAGATCTTGTTAGACATCAGAGACATCACACAGGTGAGAGGCCATTTCCATGCTCTGTGTGTGGGAAATGTTTTGCACGCAAATCAATTCTTCTTGCACATGAAAGAAGTCACACAGGTGAGAAGCCATTCCAATGCTCAGAGTGTGGGAAATGTTTTACACAGAAAATACATTTAGTTATACATCAGAGCAATCACACAGGGGAGAACTTTCCATGCTCTGAGTGTGGGAAATGTTTTAGAAACAAATCTAACCTTGTTACGCATCAGAGAAGTCACTTAGGTGTGAAATGATTTCTGAATTCTAAATGTAGGAAATGTTTCACAAAATAATTTTGACTTCATATCAAAAAAATTCAGTGGAAAACCCACGTTAAACCTGAAACAGTGTTGTGACAATATTGTACATTTTCCAAAAGTGAGAAATATTCTGCAGAGAAATAAATGTATACATGAATCAAATGTTATTACATATCAGAGAACTCACAGTTGAGAAACGCATTCTATGTTTTGAATGTGGAGTTTTTATTTCAAAAGTTTAATATTGTTCAATACCAATATACATGACACAATTTCAGTTATTCTTAAAATACTACCAGTTTATATTACTGAACCTGATACTCTTGTAATGTGAAGTGATGCATTGACAATAAAATGATTACGATTAAAAAAAAAAAAATACTACCAGTTACTTCAAGAATCGCTAGTTTTTACTTCCGTGTAGATGCAAGCAGGATAATATATACTTCCATATGTACAGTCGGATATCAAACCACTCAAAACCATTGTCTACGGAGGCATACCAGTGTATGTATGTACATGTAATAGAAATGTATTATATATAATAGTTAGGTGTGAGTTTATATGCAATATGGAAGTAGCACTGCACTAATTGTACATGGCCTGCTAATGTGTTCTAAGTACAGTACCTTTTATTCCATACAGTATACAAATAGGGTATTACAGTTTAGCTATACAAATGCAGATATTTATTTTAGTAGAAGAAAGTTCCATTTACAGTACTTAGAAAATAAAAACATACACCTTTTCACCTGTTGTGTTAGAGTCGTCTTTACTGTAGCAGCCTGCATGGAAATTATTTTTTATTATTATATATTTCTCTTACGTCCTAGAGGATGCTGGGGACTCCGTAAGGACCATGGGGATAGACGGGCTCCACAGGAGACATGGGCACTTTAAGAAAGTCTTTAGACCTGGGTGTGCAGTGGCTCCTTCTTTGCCCCTCCTCCAGACCTCAGTTTAATACTGTGCCCAGTGGAGATTGGGTGCTTTTCAGTAAGCTCTCCTGAGTTTGCTGATAGAAAGTATTTTGTTAGGTTTTTTATTTTCAGGGAGCCTGCTGGCAACAGACTCCCTGCATCGAGGGACTGAGGGGAGAGAAGCAGCCCTACTCTCTGAGTGCAAGGTCCTGCTTTTTAGGCTACTGGACACCATTAGCTCCAGAGGGATTGTACCAATCCCTCTGGAGCTAATGGTGTCCAGTAGCCTAAAAAGCAGGACCTTGCACTCAGAGAGTAGGGCTGCTTCTCTCCCCTCAGTCCCTCGATGCAGGGAGTCTGTTGCCAGCAGGCTCCTTGAAAATAAAAAACCTAACAAAATACTTTCTATCAGGATCTCACCCTAGCCGTACGTCCCAGAGCCGCGCCGCCGTCCCCCTCGCAGAGCCGGAAGAATCAGAGGCGGCAGAAGACACCTTGATCTTCATGAGAGGTAACGCACAGCACTGCAGCTGTGCGCCATTGCTCCCATACACCACACATATTCTGGTCACTGTAAGGGTGCAGGGCGCAGTGGGGGGCGCCCTGGGCAGCAATATAAACCTCATTTGGCATAAAATAAACATATATACAGCTGGGCACTGTATATATGTATGATCCCCCGCCAAGTATACAGTTTTAGCGGGACTGAAGCCCGCCGCCGAGGGGGCGGGGCTTCTCAGCACTCACCAGCTCCTTTTTTTCTCCACAGCACTGCTGAGAGGAAGCTCCCCGGACTCTCCCCTGCTTACATGGTAGACAAGAGGGTTGAAAAGAGAGGGGGGGCACATAATTCGGCGCAATTACATATAGCGCTACAGGGTAAACATTAATTTACAGTGTGATTCCTGGGTTATATAGCGCTGGGGTGTGTGCTGGCATACTCTCTCTCTGTCTCTCCAAAGGGCCTGGTGGGGGAACTGTCTCCAAAAAGAGCATTCCCTGTGTGTGTGTGGTGTGTCGGTACACGTGTGCCGACATGTCTGAGGGAGAAGGCTATATTAGAGAGGAACGAGAGCAAATCAATGAGGTGTCTCCGCCGACACCTGACTGGATGGATATGTGGAATGTTTTAAAGGCTAGTGTAAACTCATTGCACAAGAGATTAGACAAAGCTGAAGCTTTGGGACAGTCAGGGTCTCAGCCCATGTCTGATCCTATGTCGCAGAGACCGTCGGGGTCCCACAAGCGCCCACTATCCCAAATGGTTGACACAGATACCGACACGGATTCTGACTCCAGTGTCGATTACGATGATGCAAAGTTACAGCCAAAATTGGCAAAAACTATTCGATATATGATTATAGCAATAAAAGATGTTTTGCACATCACAGAGGAACCCCCTGTCCCTGACAAGAGGGTGCATATGTACAAGGGAAAGAAACCTGAGGTAACCTTTCCCCCCTCACACGAGCTGAATGAGTTATGTGAAAAAGCTTGGGAATCTCCAGATAAAAGACTGCAGATTTCCAGGAGGATTCTTATGGCGTATCCTTTCCCGCCAACGGATAGGCTACGTTGGGAAGCATCCCCTAGGGTGGACAAAGCTTTAACACGTTTATCCAAAAAGGTAGCCTGCCGTCCCAGGATACGGCTACCCTCAAAGATTCTGCTGACCGCAAGCAGGAGGTTACCCTGAAGTCCATTTATACACATTCAGGTACCTTACTCAGACCGGCAATTGCGTCGGCCTGGGTGTGTAGTGCTGTAGCAGAATGGACGGATACCTTATCAGAGGAGCTTGATACCCTAGATAAGGATACTATTTTATTGACCCTAGGGCATATAAAAGATGCTGTCCTGTATATGAGAGATGCTCAAAGGGACATTAGTCTTCTGGGTTCTAGAATAAACGCTGTCGGTTTCTGCCAGAAGAGTCCTATGGACACGGCAATGGACAGGTGATGCCGACTCAAAGAGGCATATGGAGGTTTTACCTTACAGGGGTGAGGAATTGTTTGGGGAAGGTCTCTCGGACCTAGTCTCCACAGCTACTGCTGGAAAATCAAATTTTTTACCTTATATTCCCTCACAGCCTAAAAGAGCACCGCATTATCAAATGCAGTCCTTCAGATCACAGAGAAACAAGAAAGTGCGAGGTGCGTCCTTTCTTGCCAGAGGTAGGGGCAGAGGGAAGAAGCTGCACAGCACAGCTAGTTCCAAGGAACAGAAGTCCTCCCCGGCCTCTACAAAATCTACCGCATGACGCGCTCTGCTGGTGGAGTCCACCCCAGTGGGGGCACGTCTTCGGGGTTTCAGCCACATCTGGGTTCACTCTCAGGTGGATCCCTGGGCGATAGAAATTGTTTCTCAGGGTTACAAGCTGGAATTCGAAAACGTGCCTCCTCGACGATTTTTCAAATCGGCTCTGCCAACTTCTTTCCAGTAGAGGGAGATAGTATTACAGGCAATACAAAAGTTGTGTCTCCAACAGGTGGTGGTCAAGGTTCCCCTCCTTCAACAAGGAAGGGGATATTACTCGACCCTGGTTGTAGCCCCGAAACCGGACGGTTCGGTCAGACCCATATTAAATTTAAAATCCCTGAACCTATACTTGAAAAGGTTCAAGTTCAAGATGGAATCGCTAAGAGCGGTCATTGCAAGCCTGGAAGGGGGGGATTTTATGGTGTCATTGGACATAAAGGATGCATACCTTCATGTCCCCATTTATCCGCCTCATCAGGCTTACTTCAGATTTGCGGTACAGGATTGTCATTACCAATTTCAGACGTTGCCAAGGTAATGGCGGAAATTATGGTGCTCCTGCGGAAGCAAGGTGTCACAATTATCCCGTACTTGGACGATCTCATAAAAGCGAGATCAAGAGAGCAGTTGATGAACAGCGTATCACTTTCACTGGAAGTGTTACAGCGACACGGCTGGATTCTCAATATTCCAAAGTCGCAGTTGATTCCTACGACTCATCTGCCTTTCTTGGGTATGATTCTGGACACGGACCAGAAGAGGGTTTATGTCCCGATAGAAAAGGCCCAGGAACTCATGACTCTGGTCAGGAACCTATTGAAACCAAAACAGGTGTCAGTGCATCACTGCACTCGAGTCCTGGGAAAAATGGTGGCATCGTACGAGGCCATTCCCTTCGGCAGGTTCCGTGCGAGGACTTTCCAATGGGACCTACTGGACAAGTGGTCCGGGTCACATCTACAGATGCATCGGTTGATCACCCTGTCCCCCAGGGCCAGGGTGTCACTCCTGTGGTGGCTGCAGAGTGCTCACCTTCTCGAGGGTCGCCGGTTCGGCATTCAGGACTGGATCCTAGTGACCACAGATGCAAGCCTCCGAGGTTGAGGAGCAGTCACACAGGGAAGAAGTTTCCAAGGTCTTTGGTCAAGTCAAGAGACTTGTCTTCACATCAACATCCTGGAACTAAGGGCCATATACAATGCCCTACGTCAAGCGGAGACTTTGCTTCGCAACTAACCGGTTCTGATTCAGTCAGACAACGTCACCGCAGTGGCTCATGTAAACCGCAAAGGCGGCACAAGGAGCAGAGTGACGATGGCGGAAGCCACCAGAATTCTTTGCTGGGCGGAGAATCATGTAAGCGCACTGCCAGCAGTGTTCATTCCGGGAGTAGACAACTGGGAAGCAGACTTCCTCAGCAGACACCACCTACATCCGGGAGAGTGTTAACACTCTTGGCCATGAAATATTTACATGACCATTATAAATAACATACAGTCACTATCTTATTTTCACTGTATTAAATCAAATTCTGACACAGACACACATAGTATACCACTCAGCTGTTTTTCACATTTTTATTGTTTATTTTATTTTCACATTGCACAGTTTGAGGTGTTCATTTTGTTGTTTTTCCTATTATGTGGTTGCCAATGACAACTGTTATACATCACTTTTCCAATACACACTCACCTTACTTACTAAGCATATTCAAGTTTATCTCTCATACTGGAAACACCGAGTATCCCTTTAATATTACTCTCAGGAACCTATTATTATGATGCCATTGGATCTAACCAGTCAGATGACTTGAATCGTAGCCCAGAATCAGAGACACATTTAACATTATGTCTATCTCTGGTGCACGTAATTTGGGCTCTCTGATAGGTTAATAGGTATCACATGATTAGACTGAGCACAGTCCAAATCCCATTAACAGGAGACGCGACGTGATTGGATGGCCCAGTCATGTGACCGGGAATCTGCCCCGCGATTGGTGTATCTGTACTGTTAAATTAGGGCTATTGGAGGCATTCTGATTAGCCCTGAAAAAATAAGAATTTACTCACCGGTAATTCTATTTCTCGTAGTCCGTAGTGGATGCTGGGAACTCCGTAAGGACCATGGGGAATAGACGGGCTCCGCAGGAGACTGGGCACTCTAAAAGAAAGATTAGGTACTATCTGGTGTGCACTGGCTCCTCCCTCTATGCCCCTCCTCCAGACCTCAGTTAGGGAAACTGTGCCCGGAAGAGCTGACACATCAAGGAAAGGATTTGGAATCCAGGGTAAGACTCATACCAGCCACACCAATCACACTGTACAACTTGTGATAACCATACCCAGTTAACAGTATGAACAACAACTGAGCCTCATTTAACGGATGGCTCATAACAATAACCCTTTAGTTAAGCAATAACTACATACATGTATTGCAGAGAGTCCGCACTTGGGACGGGCGCCCAGCATCCTCTACGGACTACGAGAAATAGAATTACCGGTGAGTAAATTCTTATTTTCTCTGACGTCCTAGTGGATGCTGGGAACTCCGTAAGGACCATGGGGATTATACCAAAGCTCCCAAATGGGCGGGAGAGTGCGGATGACTCTGCAGCACCGCATGAGCAAACTCAAGGTCCTCCCCAGCCAGGGTATCAAACTTGTAGAACTTAGCAAACTAGTTTGACCCGGACCAAGTAGCAGCTCAGCAAAGCTGTAAAGCCGAGACCCCTCGGGCAGCTGCCCAAGAAGAGCCCACCTTCCTTGTGGAATGGGCTTTCACCGATTTTGGATGCGGCAATCCAGCCGCAGAGTGAACCAGCTGAATCGTGCTATAGATCCAGCGAACAATAGTCTGCTTCGAAGCAGGAGCGCCAACCTTGTTGGCTGTATACAGAATAAACAGCGAGTCAGACTTTCTGACTCCCGCCGTTCTGGAAACATACATTTTCAAAGCCCGGACTACGTCCAGCAACTTGGAATCCTCCAAGTCCCTAGTAGCCGCAGGCACCACAATAGGCTGGTTCAAATGAAACGATGATACCACCCTAGGGAGAAATTGGGGACGAGTCCTCAATTCTGCCCTGTCCATATGGAAGATCAGATAAGGGCTTTTACATGACAAAACCGCCAAATCTGACACACGCCTAGCTGAAGCTAAGGCCAATAGCATGACCACTTTCCACGTGAGATATTTTAGCTCCACGGTCTTAAGTGGCTCAAACCAGTGGGATTTCAAGAAATCCAACACAACGTTAAGATCCCAAGGTGCCACCGGTGGCACAAAAGGAGGCTGAATATGCAGCACCCCCGGAACAACGTCTGAACTTCAGGCAGTGAAGCCAGTTCTTTTTGAGAGAAAATGGATAGGGCCGAAATCTTGACCTTTATGGATCCTAATTTTAGGCCCATAGTCACTCCTGACTGTAGGAAGTGCAGGAATCGACCCCGCTGGAATTCCTCTGTAGGGCCTTCCCGGCCTCACACCAAGCAACCTATTTTCGCTATATACAGTGAAAAAGTCTTACTGTCACGTCTTTCCTAGCCTTTATCAGCGTAGGAATAACTGCATCCGGAATGCCCTTTTCCGCTATGATCCGGCGTTCAACCGCCATGCCGTCAAATGCAGCCGCGGTAAGTCTTGGAACAGACAGGGCCCCTGTTGCAACATGTCCTGTCTGAGAGGCAGAAGCCCTGAGTCCTCTGAGAGCATTTCTTGCAGCTCCGGGTACCGAGTCCTTCTTGGCCAATTCGGAGCAAAGAATATTGTTCTCACTCCTCCTTTTATTACAATTCTCAGCCCTTGGGTATGAGAGGAAGAGGAGGGAATACATAGACCGACTGGAACACCCACGGTGTTACTAGTGCGACCACAGCTATCACCTGAGGGTCCCTTGACCCGGCGTAAAACCTTTTTTAGCTTTTTATTGAGGTGGGACGCCATCTAGTCCACCTGAGGCAGTTCCCATCAATTTGCAAACTGCGTGAAGACTTCCTGATGTAGTCCCCACTTTCCCGGGTGGAGGTTGTGCCTGCTGAGGAAGTCTGCTTCCCAGTTGTCCACTCCCGGAATGAACACTGCTGACAGTGCGCTTACTTGATTCTCCGCCCAGCGAAGAATTCTGGTGGCTTCTACCCTCGCCACCCTGCTCCTTGTGCCGCCTTAGCGGTTTACATGAACCCCTGCGGTCTGACTGGATCAGAACCGGTTGGTTGCGAAGCAGGATCTCCGCTTGACTTAGGGCGTTGTATATGGCCCTTAGTTCCAGGATTGTTGTGAAGGCAAGTCTGTTGACTTGACCACAGACCTTGGAAATTTCTTCCCTGTGTAACTGCCCCCCACCCTCGGAGGCTTGCATCCGTGGTCACCAGGATCCAGTCCTGAATGCCGAATCTGCGGCCCTCGAGAAGGTGAGCACTCTGCAGCCACCACAGGAGAGACACCCTGGCCCTAGGGGATAGGGTGATTAACCGATGCATCTGAAGAGGTGATCCGGACCACTTGTCCAGTAAGTCCCATTGGAAGGTCCTCGCATGGAACCTGCCTAAGGGGATGGCCTCGTATGATGCCACCATCCTTCCCAGGACTCGAGTGCAGTGATGCACTGACACCTGTTTTGGTTTTAATAGATTCCTGACCAGTGTCCTGAGCTCTCTCTATCGGGAGATAAACCCTTTTCTGGTCTGTGTCTAGGATCGTGCCTAGGAGAGGCAGATGAGCTGTAGGAACCAACTGCGACTTTGGAATATATAGAATCCAGCTGTGTTGCCGTTACACTTCCAGAGAAAGTGATACGCTGTTCAGCAACTGCTCTCTTGATCTCGCTTGTATGAGGAGATCGCCCAAGTACGTGATAATAGTGACACCTTGCTTCCGCAGGAGCACAATCATATCCGCCATTACCTTAGTTATGACAATCCCGTACCGCAATTCTGAGGTACGCCTAATGAGGTGGATAAATGGGGACATGAAGGTATGCATCCCTTATGACCCGATTCACGATAAAATCTCCCTCTTTTTAGGCTTGCCCTGACCGCTCTTAGCGATTCCATCTTGAACTTGAACCTTCTCAGGTATATGTTCAGGGATTTTTAAGTCAATATGGGTCTGACCGAACCGTCTGGTTTTGGGATTACAACATGGTCGAATAATAACACCCTCTTGTTGAAGGAGGGGACCCTTGACCACCACCTGTTAAAGATACAATTTGTGAATTGCAGTTAACACTGACTCCCTCTCTTGGGGGGGAAGCCCGCAGGGCCGTCGGTGAGGGGGCATCTTCTCACAGTCCAGCTTGTATCCCTGAGACACAATATCTATTGCCCAGGGACCTAACAGGGAGTGAACCCACTTGTGGCTGAACTTACGAAGTCGTGTCCCCACCGGGCCTCGCTCCGCCTGTGGAGCCCCAGCGGCATAGGTGGATTTTTGTAGGGGCCGGGGAGGACTTTTGTTCCTGGGAACTAGCTGTGTTGATCCCGGCTCTCACAAGAAAGGACGCACCTCAGACTTTCTTGTTTCTTTATTCGAAAGGCTGCATTTAATAATGTCGTGCTTTCTTAGGCTGTGCAGGAATATAAGGCAAACTGGCAGAATTAGCAGCTATAGCTGTGGAGACCAGGCCCGAGAACCCTTCTCCACACAATCCTCAGCCTTCCATATGCCTCTTAAGTCGGCATCATCTGTCCAATGCATATTCTACAGGACACGTCAAGCAGAGATCGACATAGCTTTGACTCTAGGACCCAGTATACTCATGTCCCTTTGGGCATGCTTTATAACTATCTATCACTTAAGACAGCATCAATATATTTACTAGGGTCTCAATCTCTGCTGATAAGGTACCTGTCCACGCTGCCACAGCGCTATAAACCCATGCCGACACAATCGCCTGTCTGGGTAGTATACTAGAATGTGTATGCTATCTGTAGGATCCCTGAGAATAGCAAGTGCTACCGTCTGTGCAAACAGGACACCCTAGGGGATGATTCTCAACACATCCTGGCCCTAGTGGGGAAAGGATACAGCCTGAGAATTCTCTTGTGGGAAGCTGCCGTCTCTTGTCTGGAGATTCCCGCTCTTTTTCCTCATGAGAGGAGGGAAATTTACCTCAGCATTCTTCCCCTTAAACATGTGTACTCTCGTGTCAGGGACAGATGAGTCATCAGTGATATGCAAATCATCTTTTATTTTAATAATCATATATTGAATACTTTCTAGCCATCTTGGCTGTAACTTTGCATTATCGTAGTCGACAGTGGAGTTAAACTCCATGTCGATACCAGTGTTTGTTATTTGGATAGTGAGCATTGTGAGACTCTGAAGGTCTCTGTGACATAGGGACAGACATGGGTAGATTTCCTGTCTGTTCCCTAACCATTTGTGCAATAAATTCACCTTAGCACTTACACATATCCAAACAGGTGTCGGCGTTGTCGACGGAGACACCCTCTCACACACATATCCGCTCTATCACCTCCTTAGAGGAGCCTTTTTCCTCAGACATGTTGACACACGCGTACCGACACACCACACACACAGGGGATGCTCTATTTGAGGACAGTTCCCCCACAAGGCCCTTTGGAGAGACAGAGAGTATGCCAGCACACACCCCAGCGCTATATAACCCAGGGATTACACTACAACTCAGTGTTTACCCAGTAGCTGCTGTATATACAATTTTTGCGCCTAAATTTATGTGCCCCCCCCCTCTCTTTTCACCCTTTGTGTACCAGGATACTGCAGGGGAGAGCCTGGGGAGCTTCCTTCCAGCGGAGCTGTGAAGAGAAAATGGCGCTGGTGTGCTGAGGAAGAAGGCCCCGCCCCCTCAGCGGCGGGCTTCTGTCCTGTTTCTGACTAAAAATGGCGGGGGTTTTACACATATACAGTCACAGACTGTATTATGTGTATTTTTATGCCACAGGTATTTTTATTGCTGCCCAGGGCGCCCCCCCCCCCCCCCCAGCGCCCTGCACCCTACAGTGACCGGAGTGTGTGGTGTGCTGTGGGAGCAATGGCGCACAGCTGCGGTGCTGTGCGCTACCTTAATGAAGACCGGAGTCTTCTGCCGCCGATTTCATCGCTTCTCTTCTGTCTTCTGGCTCTGCAAGGGGGACGGCGGCGCGGCTCCGGGAACGGACGATCGAGGTCAGGCCCTGTGTTCGAACCCTCTAGAGCTAATGGTGTCCAGTAGCCTAAGAAGCACAAGCTAGCTGCAAGCAGGTAGGTTTGCTTCTCTCCCCTCAGTCCCACATAGCAGTGAGTCTGTTGCCAGCAGATCTCACTGAAAATAAAAAACCTAACAAATACTTTCTTTCTAGCAAGCTCAGGAGAGCCCACTAGGAGTACCCAGCTCTGGCCGGGCACAGATTCTAACTGAGGTCTGGAGGAGGGGCATAGAGGGAGGAGCCAGTGCACACCAGATAGTACCTAATCTTTCTTTTAGAGTGCCCAGTCTCCTGCGGAGCCCGTCTATTCCCCATGGTCCTTACGGAGTTCCCAGCATCCACTAGGACGTCAGAGAAAACTTAACTGTGAAACACGTGTCGGCGAGTCACACTGTGCTGCTGTGTATAATAACAATGTGCTAAATGTATTGTGTTGTTAGGAATTGAGCGAGATCTATACTAAAGCTGAGCTGGCTATTGTGAAGCCTCATGACACTGATGGAGCTCACAAGCTTTCCTGCACTGAGAGGATTATTTAACCACATATGACTCAGCAAGCTGCATGTACTAGCAACATTGTAGCAAGACTGATACACTGCTTAATGTAGCAGCTGAGACATCTCTACAGCACTGCTTGTTACTTTATAAGTATAGAACAATTATCTAGCAGTGTTTATGTGATACTCAGGTTAAATGCTGTTTATTTGATATATAGGTTTCCATCACACAGCTGATAATTACAAAACAGCTAGTTAGGATATACTGCTATTAACAGCTGATGGAGTGTTCCAGTGTACGGCATTAGTGCAATACTCAAACAGCTCACTAAACCCTGTGCCTCACAGCTATGATCTATATTCCACTATAATAGTAGTGAATATTGTGGAAAACTGTCAGTTTATATGCATTTTTGGACATTACAGTGTCTCTCATTAACAATATCACTAATGAACATTGTGATTACTCACTTAAAGTGATATTGACTTTATTAATTACCTGCTGTAAATCAACTGAGAACAGCTAATTATATTGAGATCATTAGTGGGGAGAAGCACTGATCTATAGCTGTATAAGCATATAAGTGAACATAAATTATCATTCACTTAAAGTGACACTGACTTCAGGTATTACCTGCTGTAAATTGATTAAGAACAGCCAATTATATTGAGATCACTAGTGAGGAGAAACACGGATTCATAGCTGTATAAGCATATGAATGCATATAAGTGAGGGGTCATAGCGCCCAAACAGATTATTCACTTAAAGGGATACTGACTTCAGTTATTACCTGCTGTAAATTGATTGAGAACAGCTAATTACATTGAGAAATGCTGTTTATTTGATGTATAGGTTTCCATCACACAGCTGATAAGTACAAAATAGCTAGTTAGGATATACTGCTATTAACAGCTGATGGAGTGTTCCAGTGTACGGCATTAGTGCAATACTCAAACAGCTCACTAAACCCTGTGCCTCACAGCTATGATCTATATTACACTATAATAGTAGTGAATATTGTGGAAAACTGTGAGTTTATATGCATTCTTGGACATTACAGTGTCTCTCATTAACAATATCACTAATGAACATTGTGATTACTCACTTAAAGTGCTGTAAATCGACTGAGAACAGCTAATTATATTGAGATCACTAGTGGGGAGAAGCACTGATCTATAGCTGTATAAGCATATAAGTGAACACCAATTATCTTTCACTTAAAGTGACACTGACTTCAGTTATTATCTGCTGTAAATTGATTAAGAACAGCCAATTACAATGAGATCACTAGTGAGGAGAAACACAGATTCATAGCTGTATAAGCATATGAATGCATATAAGTGAGGGGTCATAGCGCCCAAACAGATTATTCACTTAAAGTGATACTGACTTCAGATATTACCTGCTGTAAACTGATTGAGAACAGCTAATTACATTGAGATCACTAGTGAGGATAAACACCGACTCATAGCTGTACAAGCATATGATTGCACATAAGTGAGGGGTCACAGCGCCCAAACTGAAGGGGAGCTTTCTATTGGAATATTGCACTTTACAGTACCCTCAGTAAGCCTATCTAGTACAACTGATCAGTGACTTCAAAGCGCCATTGGGCACTCAGCCTAACAACACATATAATTTGATTCAAGGGTCATAGTACCTATAATATATTATATATGTGTAGCACTACACAGCACAGTGTGTGTTTTTATTCACACATATCACACTTTGTTTTGTCAATTTATATGTTTTTGGTTTTAATATTTCACAGCTACTGGTCTTTTTAACAAATATACTCTAATAAAAGTTATATTTTATGTATCAATTTAATGTTTAAGTGCGCCACTTCAAGTCCAATCCTCTGTATCTTTTTGTGCATAACTATATATTGGCAACAATATATTCAGTGGCAGCACCCCCTATATAATTCAAATATCTGATATAGAATATAACTAGGGGTTTCTTTTGTTCCTGATTTGGAACTTTTCTATAATATGCTAGTGCAGTAGTATCCCTTTCCCTGCTAACGTACAAAATACACATCTGCCTGACATGGACTCCAACACACGCAGCTCCCTGACAAAGATTCCGACCCACACAGCTCCCTGACACGGACTCCGACCCACACAGCTCTCTGACACGGACTCAGACCCACACAGCTCCCTGACACGAGCTCAGACACACACAGCTCCCTGACACGGGCTCTGACACATGCAGCTCTCTGATATGGGTTCTGACACACACGACTCCCTGACACAGGCACTGACGCACACGGCTCCATGACAGATATTCCACCGCACACAACTCCCTGATATGTACACAACCACACACAGCTCCCTGACATGTACACCACCACACACAACTCCCTGACACACCACCGCACACAGCTCCCTGACACGGACTCCAAAATACACAACTGCCTGACATGGACTCCAATACACGCTATTCCACCGCACACAACTCCCTGATATGTACACAACCACACACAGCTCCCTGACATGTACACCACCACACACAACTCCCTGACACATACACCACCGCACACAGCTCCCTGACACGGACTCCAAAATACACAACTGCCTGACATGGACTCCAATACACGCAGCTCCCTGACACGGACTCCGACCCACACAGCTCCCTGATACGGACTCCGGCCCACACAGCTCCCTGGCACGGACTCCGGCCCACACAGCTCCCTGACACGAGCTCAGACACACACAGCTACCTGACACGGGCTCTGACACATGCAGCTCTCTGATATGGGTTCTGACACACACGACTCCCTGACACGGGCACCGACGCACACGGCTCCATGACAGATATTCCACCGCACACAACTCCCTGATATGTACACAACCACACACAGCTCCCTGACATTTACACCACCACACACAACTCCCTGACACACCACCGCACACAGCTCCCTGACACGGACTCCAAAATACACAACTGCCTGACATGGACTCCAATACACGCTATTCCACCGCACACAACTCCCTGATATGTACACAACCACACACAGCTCCCTGACATGTACACCACCACACACAACTCCCTGACACATACACCACCGCACACAGCTCCCTGACACGGACTCCAAAATACACAACTGCCTGACATGGACTCCAATACACGCAGCTCCCTGACACGGACTCCGACCCACACAGCTCCCTGATACGGACTCCGGCCCACACAGCTCCCTGACACGGACTCCGGCCCACACAGCTCCCTAACACGGACTCCGACCCACACAGCTCCCTGACACGAACTCAGACACACAGAGCACCCTGACATGGGCTCTGACACACACAGCTCCCTGACACGGGCTCTGACACATGCAGCTCTCTGATATGGGTTCTGACACACACAACTCCCTGACTCGGGCACCAACACACACGGCTCCATGACAGATATTCCACCGCACACAACTCCCTGATATGTACACAGCTCCCAGACATGTACACCACCACATACAACTCCCTGACACATACACCACCACACACAGCTCCCTGACACTGACTCCAAAATACAAAACTGCCTGACATGGACTCCAGTACACGCAGCTCCCTGACACAGACTCCGACCCACACAGCTCCCTGACACGAACTCAGACAGAGCACCCTGACATGGGCTTTGACACATGCAGCTCTCTGACAGACACGGGCTCTGACACATGCAGCACTCTGACACGGGCACAGACACACGGCTCCTTGTAAGATATTCCACCGCACACAACTCCCTGATATTTACACAACCACACACAACCCCGTGACACGTACACTATCACACACAACCCCATGACACATACACCACCACACACAGCTCCCTGACACTGACTCCAAAATACACATCTGCCTGACATGGACTCCAACACACGCAGCTCCCTGACACGGACTCCGACCCACACAGCTCCCTGACATGGACTCAGACCCACACAGCTTCCTGACACGAGCTCAGACACACACAGCTCCCTGACACGGGCTCTGACACACACGACTCTCTGACACGGGAGAGAGAGCTGGGAGCTGTGTTATTCTTCACCATACATCATTGTACAGTCCCCTCTCCCCTATATATAATACCACATATCAGTGTGTGCCGGGAGCTGTGTTATCCCCCATCATATATCACTGTACAGTCCCCTCTCCTCTATATAATAATACCACATATCAGTGTGTGCCGGGAGCTGTGTTATCCCCATCATATATCACTGTACAATCCCCTCTCCCCTATATATAATACCACATATCAGTGTGTGCCGGGAGCTGTGTTATTCCCATCATATATCACTGTACAGTCCCCTCTCCCCTATATATAATAATACCACATATCAGTGTGTGCTGGGAGCTGTGTTATCCCCATCATATATCACTGTACAGTCCCCTCTCCTATATATAATACCACATAGTGTATGCTGGGAGCTGTGTTATTCTTCACCATACATCATTGTACAGCCCCCTCTCCCCTATATATTGTCAAAGTCGAAAAATATCATGATTCACATGCCTTGTACTAACCCCAATGCACATGCCCGCTGCTCGTGCACCCACTCCCCCGTGCGTACGCATCCCCTCAGGTTGCGTAGGGGACGCTCCAACGTCTCCTGCGCATGGAGATGTGTATTTACGGCGGAGTTTGTAAGCGTCTAGCGAGCGACTCGATCGCAACATATTTAACCCATATAGTGTGTTTTATAGATAATATTCCCCTTAACAATGTCAGCAAGTATGTTTAGTTTAAACGGTTCTTGGACAGAGAGATCCCTCTTTGCATGATAGGAAGGGTCAGATAAAGGTTGAACAGTGGTGTCTAGTATCCAGCTGTAGAGTATTTTAATGGTAACATTTCGGTGTTGGTTAAGAAAAGATTGCTCGCTCCTGCGTATAGTTATGTACAAAAGTAGTTTATGGACATTTACTGTATTTGCTGTTCATTATCCATGCGGCGGGAATCCTGAGGATACCTCCCACCTGAGCAGTTGGAGAAAGACACAGCCCACCTGTTCAAACCCACCTATGACCTTTTGTTATAATGCAGAGACACATTCCTGTGTCCAATGAACAATGAGATTATAGGGACCATTGTATTGTTACTGTATGCTGTGTATATAAGGACCACCATTGGCTGGGCCAGTCACTCACTCTCTCTGAAAGGCTTTCTCATTGAATGCTGAGGGCTGGATCCAGGACGCGCTAGCGAATCATTCCCACGTATGTATTATTCTCTGTAGCCATTTTGTTATCCTTAGTGTTTGCCATTTATTCTCATTCTGTTTGCTTGTGTTTGTAATTGTATGCTATTGTTCATATTATTCCTTGTTATGCTGTTTAGATTTTGATGTTAGTTTTGTAGTGTATAAGCTGTACTGTTTTTCCCTTTTTACTCTAAAGAATCATCCACGAAGGTGTTAGAGCCGGAGTGGTTTTTAAATCCAAACCAGGTCTTGTGTTTTCACTAGTTACTGTAAAGGGTTTTCTTAGCGTCTCAATCGCTCAAACAGCTTTCATGTTTTCAAGGTTAATAAGCGTTACATCATTGTAGTATTACATTGCTAAGGTTTTGAGTATAAGCATACCCTTACTGTGTGTTGTTAACAAGGTTTACTGTGTGTCATTCTGTGAGCGTCTGCGCCGCTCGTGTCTCACTCGCACGGCACAGCGTCCGCTACGCCGATAGCGTAGCATTACGGTACTCGGGACGCCTTTAGCGTGTTCGATACTAAGCGTGAGTCTGTGAGCGTACGTGTCGCTCGTGCGTCGCGCCCACAGCCTAGCGTCTGCTACGCTAAGTGCGTACCCTTACGGTACTCTGTGCGCCAATAGCGTACTTAGTCCGTAAATAGTATATTTCTTATGTTTAAAGGTAATAACTGACATTATCAATTGGGGGCATCGTCCGGGCCTCCTCATATCCACAGCCTAGCGTGACAAGGCAGACTTTATCCATCAGCAAAGGGCGGGAAGGTAGTATCCCCTGTTAACCGTTCGGTGGTCGGGGATACGGTAGTGCTGATTAGATAAGCGTCTGCTCCGCTTGGTTTGTAGGGATGCTGGTGGGATCCGGATCCGAAAGGTAAGAACGTTAAGCTATTGTCTTTTAAATCTGTTTTAATTTCTGTATTGGTGCAAATTGCACACGCAACACACGCACACACCTGTATTTTCATTTGTGTATTTTCACATATCTACCTTTCTGTTTGCCATTAGCATTGATCACGTGCTGAGAAAATTTGTTGCTATTTAGTTAAAAGTAAGATTAATATTTAAGGGAGTAATTGTAAAGCACACACGCAGCCTGACCCAGTTATAAAGGTTTATACAGGAGATACTGTGTGGTGCTTGGTAAGCGATTATAGTTAAATATCGTTTGCATTTATAGAAGCGTGTTATTTGTGTTACTGCGGACGTATCCGGCCTTTGTATACGTGTCTCGGACCACGTGCGAGATTGCGTACGCAACGCAGAGGCCTACACACGTGGCGTGTTTACGCAACGTGCGTACGGATACGCCCACTAAATACAAATCACACGATAACATTGTTTTAGTTTAAGTGATACGGAAGCCACGCGATAATAGCACAAATTTGTTCAGTTTCCAAAATCTTAGTTTAAAAGATCATTCTCTTATTGCATCACCTCTGGGATTAGCCTGTTTTACCTGAATGAAAGTAATTTTCTGTACAGAAAAATCAAAGTGCATATGAGTGAGCAGGAGTGAGTGTGAAAATAGAAGTTTTTTTGTGAACCCATAATTCGGGATCCCGTCGGAGACCACATCAGGTGAGTGGACACTTGGTGGCGTGGGAGTGGCTTTCTCACGTTAACATTGTATAAGGTATAAAGGAGCAAGGTAGCAATACAGCAGACCAAAAGGTCGGCGAAGTCAGAAAAATCGTTAAAGGCACCTAGCGAAGTTCTGAAAACCCTGACTTAAGAAAAGTCAGAGGTAGTGAGCGCAGCCCCGGGGGTTTGCGTAGTACCCATATAGGCCCGTTCTGAGAATACGCTCCGGCTGAGGTTTCGCAGCCTAAACAACCGATTCCGTTGGTCGTGCAGCGGATAAGTAATAGTTACTTATACGCAGTGCGACTGGACCGCACGCTACTGTGTACATTAGTTAGTTCACCTTGATACCCACTAAATTTGCTGCGGGATCATAGACGCTAATTGTACAGGTAAACGTGATTTGTGTAGGTTTTTTTTATTTTAAGGGAGTTTCGCTGTTCACTCAGGAAATCTCCAACAACTGATATTTACTGGGAGGGGTAGCATACTCCCACACGCTCTCAGTAAATAGAGGTTATAAAAGATCCCGAGGTTGGGTACTACTGGCACTGGCAACTGGTTACGGACACAGGGCTGGTGTATAGGCCAACAGGGGCGTGAGTGGGTGAAAGCGCTCGGAGAACTTTCACCGTCACCTTACCACTGAGTAAGTTGGTTTTTGTAAGGGTTCGCTGAAAAGGCAATACCTGCAAAGAATGGGGGCCACTTGCTCAAGTAGGGGACGATCAACAAGGGTTCACGTTGATATTTGTCGGCCCAAAGGGTCGGCGAGGTACATAATGTGTGAGAAATATGGATCACACGCAGAGGTCTTGTGCAATGAGTGGGAACGTATGACTGTGAACGATGGGGAACAGTTCCCCAGGGTAGGCAGTTTTAATCCTGAGGTTTTGCAAAATTTAAGGAGAAGGATATGTCTGATTAAATCCGGAAAGCAACGGATTAGACATTATGATTATTTACAGTTATGGCAACAGGAAGGTGAGATACAAAGGGGATTAGCTCAAGCAGCTGGTTCCAACCCTATCAGAAAACTGATAGCCACAGCACCACCACCACCATACATAACAGGAGAGAAACTGGCTACAGAGAATGGCATACTGGTATATGATAAAAGTGCACTTAATAAATGTATTAGTGATAAGAGTAAAGTAGATAAATGTATTGATGCTAATGCTAACCCGTGCAAGTTATATCCCATCCTAAACTTCTCTCAGGACTGCGACCAGGAAGATGAGCCCACAACGATATCAGCACTCTCTTTAGCAGGCACCATACAAGAGACTACAGTAGGCACGGCCCAACCAGTAAGAGGAGTAGCGAAGGCCCCTAGTGGAGGGATAGGTGAGGTCGTGTCCACGGGTAAGTACGGAACTGTACATTATGCGGAAACAATTACACCTCACATTGTAGAAGAAACACAGAGTGATGTAATTGAACTCAATCCTGTCAGGGTGATCGCAGTCCCAAATGGAAAGACTGATGCTCTGGGAGTCTCTCCCGTCAGGAACATTGCAATGCATTGTCCCTTCTCCCGGACAGAATTGAGGACAATTATGTCTGAATTTCTAGATCCAAGGAAAGATCTAGCCGCATGCCAAAGGTTCATTAAAGAACTAGGTAACGCCGCCGAACCCACTAACAAGGATTGGCGGACAGTACTGCGGGCATGCTTGCCCTCTACCATTGACCCTTTGAGATTCATTACTGATTGTAAGTTAGATGAAGAGAAACCTCTCACTGATGCTTACAATCAGGAGAATGTTAAACAGATCAACCTGCAGTTAGGAGTATATTTCCCAACTGTTGTCAAGTGGAACAAAATTTTCTCCATAAGACAAAAAGAAGGGGAAAATGCTTCTGACTACTTCCATAGGGCATTAGATGAAATGTCTAGGTACACTGGAGTTGTAGACATTGAAGAAAATGTGCACCATAGAGAGGTAGCGGTGTCCGTATTAATGGACGGTTTAAAGGAAGTGTTGAGAAATAGGACACAAACCACTCAACCAAACTGGAGAGGTATGTCGGTGGCTGCTTTGAGAGAGACCGCTGTCGGGCATGATCGGAACATCATTAGACACAGGGAGTCACAGGGCGATAAGCTGATGGCAGTGAGTATACAGGCCCTTACAACAAGGCCACCTCAGCCTAAGCCCCAGACCCCTGACGGTAAGTCGTATGTGGTAAAATGTTATAACTGTCAGAGGGAAGGACATTTTGCACGACACTGCACCTATAGAAGAATAACCCACATAAGGTATATCAACCCCCTAGACAACAACACGAAACACGTAATTGGGATCAGGGACCGCAGAGGAGGAGTTATGAGCCACATGCAGGGGAAACTAAAAGGTACCCACCAAAAAGAGATTGGCAGGTCTCTGAAAATTCTCTGTTACCCCCCTCACATATTGTAGCTGCCAACGCGCTGCGGGAGGGCCACAACTTACAATAGGGGTCAGGCCACACCTGTAGTCTGCAGCCAGTGAAATTAATTGCGAGCCTTGGAAGTGAACCCGAGGTCACAATTGATGTAGCTCGTAGATCACTACCTTTCCTTGTAGATACGGGGGCGGCCAAGTCAGTGTTAAATTCAACAGTGGGTATGAAAACCACTGGTAAAACAATTCCAGCCATGGGAGTAACAGGAGTAGTACAACACTACCCTTTAAGCAAACCAGCAGAGATTACGATAGGGCCTTTGCAGACCAAGCACTCCTTTTTGCTAGCTGCATCGGCTCCGACTAATCTACTTGGGAGAGATTTACTGTGCAAGATGGGGTGTGTCATATATTGTACTCCTGGAGGTGTGTTCTTAGATATACCCGAGAATCACGCTCAGGAAGTGCAGGATATGCTAGACTCCCCTCAAAGGTTAATGTCACACACTGCTGTTACAAACAGGTGTCCATCCAAGGTAGAGGAAATGATCTCCCAGATACCGGAGTCACTTTGGACCAAGGATGGACAAGACACTGGATTGATGGCAAATGTAGCTCCTGTGGTAGTTCAAGTAAAAGATGGTAGGATAGCTCCAAAAATCCCACAGTATCCTCTGAAACCAGAGGTGGAGTTAGGAGTTTACCCAGTAATAGAGCGCTTGCTACAACAGGGCATTCTGGTTAGGACGTCCAGCACTGCCAATAGTCCCATCTTCCCTGTGAAAAAGAGTGGGGGGAGGGGTTACAGACTAGTGCAGGATTTAAGGGGGATCAACAAAATAGTTGAGAGCCAATTCCCCGTAGTGCCAAATCCAGCTGTCATCCTTATGCAAATCCCTCCCACTGCAAAATTTTTCACTGTTATTGACCTCTGCTCCGCTTTCTTTTCGGTTCCTCTGCACCCTGACAGCCAATACTTGTTTGCATTTACATACAGAGGAGTACAGTACACCTGGACTCGTTTACCACAAGGTTTCATTGACAGCCCAAGTATTTTCTCACAGGCTTTGCATGATTGTTTACAATCCTTTCAACCTGAGAGCGGATCAGTATTAATACAGTATGTAGATGACTTACTGCTGTGTTCTGATTCACTCGAAGCATCCTTGAGAGACACGAAACAGCCTCTGTTTCATCTTTCTAATACGGGACACAAGGTTTCAAAGGATAAGTTACAGTTATGCCAGACCAAGGTAAAATATTTGGGACATTGTTTGACACAAGGACTGAGACACCTCACCGCTGATAGAATACAGGCGATTCGCGACATGACTCTGCCACAAACCCAGCAACAGATCCGCACTTTCCTAGGAATGTGTGGGTACTGCCGCAACTGGATCCCAGGGTTTTCCATACTAGCCTTACCTTTACAAGAGATGGTCTCATCAAACAAACCAGATCGGATTTCGCACACAGATGAGTCCGAACTGGCATTTGAGAGACTCAAACAGTGCCTATCGCAGGCACCAGCATTAGGTATGCCAGATTATGGGAAACCCTTTGAACTGTACGGAACGGTGAGTGCTGGGTGTGCGGCAGGTGTTTTAACCCAGAAACATGGTAATGCCAGCAGGCCGGTAGCCTACTACAGCGCTCAGCTAGACACAGTAGCACGATCTCTCCCCACATGCTTGCGAAGTGTTGCAGCGATAGCATTGCTAGTGAGTAAAAGCGAAGATGTAGTGTTGGGACACAACCTGACCATTCATACACCTTATGTAGTGTCAGCCTTACTGAATTCTGCCCAAACCAGACACGTCTCATCTGCACGGTTTACAAGGTGGGAATTAGCACTAATAGCCCCTGTAAACATCACCATAAAGAGATGCAGCGCACTAAATCCTGCAATGTATCTCCCAGGTGTGCCTGGACAGGCACAAAGGGTGGGGGATGAGAGTGATGGTGAAGGGGGATTTAGTACAGACACTGACACATGATTGTATGGAATATTTGACCCAAAATTTCACTGCGAGTCCTGACATCAGTGACAACCCACTGGAAGGTGTAGATTTTACTTTTTACACTGACGGTAGTTGCCACAGACAGACGGACTCGGGAGACTTGTGTACTGGATACGCAGTCGTAGATGACAAAGGTACCATAGAAGCGGAACCCCTGGGCCCACCACACTCAGCACAAGTTGCTGAGCTGGTCGCCCTAACCAAAGCGTGTGAATTGGCTAAGGGTAAGTCAGCCAATATTTACACGGATTCTAGGTATGCCTTTGGAGTAGTACATGATTTCGGGGCCCTATGGCGCCTCAGAAATTTCATGACGGCAGCTGGTACACCCGTGGCGCATGCGACCCACATCAAAAAGACTTCTAGCAGCGATACAGGAACCTGACAGAGTGGCTGTTATCAAGTGTAAAGCCCACACATACAGCCAAGACCCAGTGTCACTTGGTAACAGCCGGGCAGACGAAGCTGCTAAATCAGCAGCCAGTACCCCCATACAGACAGACATCACACAACTGATGGTATTCAATACCGTCAACACACAGAAATTGAGTGAAATGCAAAATTTGTGTTTCCCACAGGAAAAGGCAGTCTGGAGGTCAAAAGGATATGACCAGGAGTCCTCAGGACTCTGGACAGGGTAAGCCAGTGGCACCCTGAGCATACCTTCCAAGTTTAGCTGAGGCGGCACATGGTCTGACTCATCTAGGCAAAGAAGGTATGTGCAAGTTGGTAAGAGCCTACTGGTGCGCGCCAGGATTTTCTTCTCATGCGGGCAAGAGAGCAATTACATGCCTCACCTGTTTGAGGAAGAATATTGGAAAGGCGATACCAACTGAACCATCCCATATCCCGCCAACGGACGGCCCTTTTCAGGTAATACAAATTGATTTCATACAATTGCCACCTTGTAGAAATTTAAAGTATGTATTGGTTTGTATTGATGTGTTTTCAAATTGGGTTGAAGCGTTCCCCGCTGCCACAAATACTGCTGTGTTTACTGCAAAGAAAATTGTGCAGGAATTTGTGTGCAGGTATGGTATCCCTAGGATAATTGAAAGTGATAGGGGTACCCATTTTACAGGTGAAGTCTTTCAGGTAATGTGCAAATTAATGGGAATTAATAGTAAGCTGCATACTCCGTACCGCCCACAGGCGAGTGCGAAAGTGGAAAGAGTAAACAGCACTATTAAGAACAAGTTGAGCAAAGTGATGGCTGAAACTGGATTGTTGTGGCCAGAAGCTTTGCCACTTGTACTGTACAGCATCAGAACCACTCCCAGGTCCCCTCTTAACTTGTCACCCTTTGAGATTCTTTGTGGTCAACAACCCCATGTAATGATTGACCCCCAGGATGATTTGAAATGTAACAATGAAGTCACTGTAAAGTATTTGGTTAAGATGAGCAAGCAGTTGAGGAATCAAAACAGCAATCTAAAGCTAGTGATTCCTGACCTGCCAGACAGCAATTGTCATGACATTGAACCTGGGGATTATGTAATGATTCGCAATTTTCTACGCTCAGGTTGCCTGATTGACCGGTGGGAAGGACCGTACCAAGTCTTACTGACCAGCACAACAGCATTGAAGGTTGCCGAGAGGGAGAATTGGGTCCACTCGTCCCACTGTAAGAAGGTCGCTGACGAGACTTCCGGTGGGCGGGCCATCCAGCATGGCTGCTTTTTAGCTGAGCTCCAGCCTGCAGGTGGAAAATCCATCACCATCCCCTGCTATCCGGCACCTATCTTCTTGAGAGACCCTCTACAAAACTCCCTACAACAGAGGGAGCCTGGAAAGACCTTGCAGGGGCAGGAGCGTGATTGTATGCCCCCGAAGTTTGGCCTTCAAGGAGACGGCCTATATGACCGCCGGTGTGACGCCTGGTGCGAAAACTGGAGGCCTGGTAACACTCATCCCCACCCGCTCACGAGGGGTTTACACCTTGCCTACAGCCCTCTGGGGATGTCCCATCCGTTGGGAGACTGAGCGGAGGCTCTGTGTTCTGCTGGCGGGTCTGTGGCCTCTGCTCCCTGATGCTCGCTGGCCCCTGCTGCCCCTAGACGCGAATTGAGGCCCCCCCCGACTCCCCCCCGCTGCTGCTCCCGAGGCTGTGCGGCGGTAATCGGAGACGGAACTATACTTCAAGACGGGCTTCGGCTGGCGGCGGTGCGGCGCTGACCCGGAGGAGGTCCCTGGAGCGAAGGACACTAACCCGGCTCCCCCCCCGCTTCTGATTCTGAGACGGTGCAGGGAGACGGGAACGAGCGGCGTGTCAAGACTCGTCTGGCGACGAATAGGCGCTGAACTGAGGACGGCCCCTGGAACGGAGGACACTGACCTGGCTCCCCCCCTGCTGTGGGGTCTACGCGGAGGTGCCCGAGGACGGAGCTGTGTGGCGCGGCAGGGAGTGTAGTCGCTGTCGGGCGCTGCCGGAGGATCCCAGGAGGCATCTATCAGAGAGGGCAGAGAGAAGGCCTGCTGCACGGTGGCCGAACATCATCTGAGGGGTGACCGCTGTCATCCTTGAGGTCCGGGGTGTTGAGTTCCCTACTCTGCCCTCTGGACTTCTGAAGCGGGGTGCAGTGCGACGGTGGTGAGTGCTGAGATAGGCCCTGTGTCTGCTCGACTGGCCCTTCGTTAGTGACGGGAACAGGAGGTTGGGATGTTCCCTTGGACACACACTGCAGTGTGGAACACTATCCTGAGAGAGAGTGGCTGCTTGAGGTCTTGCTGGTCGCTGGACACTGGCTGCGTGGTCGCACTACCCAACTGCATTTTTCCAGGAGAGGCTTACACAGCCCCCCTTTACAAGGGTGATATCAGCTTGACATACACCTCTTCCTAACCTCTCCTGCACTTCCCTATACCTGTCTCCAACAGATTGCACAAGCTCTCCCTTCCGCTTAGGCTCATCTGTTTGGGGGTGTGGGAATCCTGGCCTCACTTTTACTCTTTCTTCTGTTTCTTGCTAAATTCTCCCCTTTATTTCTTTCCTTTTTTCTATTCCTATCTACCCACCTTCAACACTGCACGTAGTAAGACGGTTTGTAACTGCCTTAAACGACACTGGGAAATCAGTTATTGAAACCTCTGCTATCCCTGAGCAGGAACTTTTGAGGATATATCGCCACCTGGTGGCTACTAATGTTAAGGCGCCTAACTGATTATATTCATCTACTGTTACCTTTTCAAAGCCCCTTACTTGGGAAAATTTGAAATATTTCTCATAATATTTGCTATATTATTGTTTTGCCCTGTCATCTGCTTTAATTTGAAGATTTCAGGGTGCACCGACTCGGTAAGGCTGTTACTTGTATAGCATATCGAGTTGATGCCTATTACTTACTAGGTGTAAAGTACTATGTGTAAAGTAATGTTTACGTAAATTTTTACTGTTATTTTTTTCTGCTGAGTAGCTCTGACATAACTGCTGACTCGAACCTTTACGTGAGGTGCCTTATTATCATATACTGTAGTGTGTTGGTATAGGAGTCCCTAGCTTGTTACTGTTAACGGTCTACGGACCGGGGGATGGACAAATTCGTCCATAAAATTCCAGCGGTTAGATCTTCCCAGTCCTCAGTTACTACAAGAATGAGTAAGTCCAAGAACACGGCGGTGAAGCCTAACCCCCCCTCGCCCCCAGAGGTGGGAAACTCCCGTGACCAAACGGGAGGTGGAGTCGCTTCCTGATCAACCCGCGTTTATGCATATGGCCCAGGAGCTCTCTCGGCTCCTCATGCCCCAAATTGATAAGAAACTTGAGAATATCCCTTTAATTGACAAAAGGCTGGAACAGATACAGACACTACTAGATTCGACACTTGCAAAAATTGACCATAACACCTCACGGATCACCTCACTAGAACAGCGGGTTAGCGATGGGGAGGATCAGATACATACACTCCAACGCTCCACTGACACTCAGGATTCCTCTCTTAAAACTTTACAGGCAAAAATAGATGAGCTTGAGAACAGGGACAGAAGATCGAATCTACGATTTGTGGGCATCCCCGAATCAGTTAAGGACAGACAATTGTCAGATTTTGTAACGACTGATATATTCCAGGCTTTGGGAATCACAGATGCCCCATTCTTATCACACATAGAAAGGGTGCATAGAATTGGTCCTATCCGACCAGATGTTGAAAATAAGCCTAGGCCCGTCATTGCGAAATTCATGGACTTTCGTATGAAGGAACATGTGCTGCGCTCTTATCGCAAACTCCCGCAAATGGTAGTGCAGGGAAAACGTATTTTGCTTTTCCAAGATTTCTCGGCCTCTGTTGCACAGAAGAGAAGGGAGTTCTCGGATGTTTGTAAAATACTACACGAGAGCAATACCAGATTCGCACTGATGTATCCCGCCAAATTACGCTTCCATGACAATGGTTGCACATTGATTTTTGTTGATCCCGCCACTGCACACTCCCATGTTACACACATGTTGAACCCGGAAAATCCACCACACCAAGACTAAATATTATGTTGTTAAATTCTTTGTGTCAGAGTTGGTTTAAATTCCATTCGAGAGAGACATTGGGTCTCTTCACATGCTACTCAGCTTGAATTCTAATGTTGCATATATTTTTGATAGGTTTCTCGCCAGTGCTACCGGAGGGTTTAGCACTTGCGTGGTCTTTAGTTTGGTTTGGAAAAAATGAAAAATGTTATGTGAAGCAATGTGTGTTTTATTTATTTAATTTTTTTTTGTTCTGCCCGTGCCGTGCCTTCCTCGCCCGATCTGCTCCTGGGCTCAATGGCATTGTGTGGTCTCGATCGTTCCTCTCCGCTCGCTGGGAAGGAGAGGGACGGCAATGTGACATGATATTCCCGCTGGAGTATCACCCTAGGGTGGGTGTGGGTTAATAGACAATGACAGATCCTAGGATAGAGACCTCTACTGCAGATTCTTGTTTTAACATTTTATCCTGGAACGTGGGCGGCCTTAACTCCCCGATAAAACGTAAACGGGTTGTCACACACCTGAAGCGGTTTAGACCTCAAATTATATTTCTCCAAGAAACCCACTGGATGGCGGGCGCCTCCTCTGCTCTTCGGGCACCATGGTTGGATAGATGTGTTTCTGCAGATAACACGAGGAAGACAAGGGGGGTGGCGATTCTATTTAGCAAACACCTACACTATACTGTTTTAAACTCTGTAGCTGACCCGGAGGGGCGTTATTTAATTTTGGATGTAGAAATTTGGTGTAACAAATACACACTGGTTAACGTATACGCACCAAATGGCGAGACAGCTGCTTTTTTCCAAGAAATTAGCTCTCAACTGCTTCAACGCTATAATTCTCAGCTTATCCTGGGAGGTGACTGGAACACAGTTGATGACCCCACTATTGATAAATGCCCTATCCCGCGCACTTCCGGTTCCCCTTCTTGGACACATCTCCAAACACTGAAAACCTCCCTTCAGCTTACTGATATTTGGCGTCTCCTCAATCCCTCTGACAGATCATTTACTTTCTTTTCCGGGGTTCATAGCTCCTGGTCCAGGATTGACTCCATATTGGTTGCAGATTCCCTAGTGACGCGAGTCATGAAAGCTGATATACACAACATTCTGATATCTGACCATGCTCCTGTGACATTGACGCTGCAAAGAACTCTTCAGTCGGGGGGCTCTAGGATTTGGAGATTTCCGAGCTATCTCTATAACTGTGATGATTTTAGAAAATTTTTGACAACAAGCTGGGCCAACTATTTAGATGATAACTTAGAACATTGGGACCGCCCAAACATTTTTTTGGGGTGCGGCAAAAGCAGTCCTAAGGGGTCAAATAATTGAGTATGTTCATAGATTGAAAAATAAAAACTTAGCGATTTATACCACCTTACACTCGGAATTAACCGATACAATGCAACGCCACCTTATCCTACAGACTGAGGAGTCCTTGCGGCTTCACTTACAGGCTAAACAGCTCTTAAATGACCACTTACTAGCGCAAGCAAAACGTGACGTGATATTTTCTTCCCACAAATATTACAGATGGGGTAATAAATCCGGTAGACTACTGGCAACCATGGATAGGAAAAAAACTACACGCAAATACATAACAGCTGTTAGACATCGAGCCTCGGGACAACTCCTTACCAATTCCCCAGCCATATTAGATCATTTTGAATCTTACTTTGCTGACCTATACTCTGATCTCCCCTTCAACGAATCCACCCACACCACACTCCTACCAGACACTTTATTACCGCCAATCACGACTGCACAGTCGGAGCTACTGGTGAGAACTATTACAGAAGAAGAATTGGTCTCGGCAATGTCCAAACTCAAGTTACATAAGTCTCCGGGTCCTGATGGCCTCTCTAATGAATTTTACAAAATCCTCCAGCCCCATGTGGTTCCGACTCTGCTAGAAGTGTTCAACAGTCTTTTACAACATCGTTCCCCCTTCCACCATTTCACGACAGCACATACTATTTTAATCCCGAAACCTGCGCAGGACCCACAATTGGTGTCCTCGTATAGGCCAATTACATTGCTAAATACAGACATAAAACTATTTACTAAGATTCTAGCAGACCGGCTGCAAGTTATTCTCCCCCACACTTTAACTAACCACCAACTTGGCTTTGTTCGCAATACTCACTCGGTTAAGGGGATTATGGCGGCGATCGCGGCAGTTATAGCCTCTGCTCAATCGCCCTAATCCAGAAACATACTCCTCAGTTTAGACACCACCAAGGCCTTCGACACAGTACTCTGGCCCCATCTATTCAAGGTCCTAGAACGCAGACTGTTCCATCAAGACTTTATTGAAATTATTCGCTACCTATATGATTCTCCCTCGACTTCCCTTTTGCTTAATGGCTATATGAGCAACCCGGTGGTGATGCATCATGGCACGCGGCAAGGTTGCCCCTTATCTCCCCTGCTGTTCAACCTGGCCATAGATCCCTTACATCGCTTGCTGTTAAATGATAATCAGTTTCAAGGAATCCAGGTTGGTCGCAGAAACCTAAAACTTGCTGCTTTTGCCGATGATCTTCTGCTATATATCTCTAACCCGGAGGCTTCACTGACCCATATATTTAATTTACTACAGGCTTATGGACAAGTTTCAGGCTTTAACGTTAACTGGGCAAAATCGGTGGCACTCAGACTGGGAAGTGGTTCATTTTTGCAGCAGGGGGCGATGAATCTACCATTACAATGGAGTTCGGATCACATAACCTATTTAGGGATTCGAATATCGAGAAAGCCAGAGCGCTTATATGCCCTAAATTTTACCTCGGCCATCCGAACAATTGAAACAGAACTTGAGACTTGGAAATCTTTGCCTTTATCATACTTGGGGAGGGCTAGCTTGATCAAGATGATACCATTCCCCCGTCTGATGTACTTCATTCAAGCCATGCCACACACACTTCTACCTAAAGACGTTCAACGTCTCAATTTTATCTTTAGGAGATTCATTTGGCAAGGAGGGAGACCGCGTATAGCGTTAATCAAATTGCAGCAGACTGTAGGGAATGGGGGAATTAACTTCCCTAATATCCTCTGGTACTCCCAGGCGGCCCAACTACGTTACTTACATGACTGGATGCATAACGATAACACATACACAAATACAGACTTAGATAGAGAATTTATACAGGAGGGGGATCTCATTACATTTCTACATCTGCATGATCGGGAGGTGTCCGAGGAGCTGAGGGGAAACCCCTTACTGTGGAACATAAAAAAACTATGGAAAGAAATGCGACATAAACTAAATCTAAATACTCACAAATCATTACACCTTCCGTTCGTGGCTAATCCTGACTTCCAAGAGGGTCAGGCACGATACCCGTTTAATATATGGAGGCTGGGGGGGTGTCCAAGATCGGTGATTTAGTGGACATGCGGGGCTCGAGGCCGCTCACGTTCCAGGAGGCCACTACTAAATACCCAACCCTGAGGGCCTTTCCTGTGGCCTTTCTTTTGGCGCAACACTATATTTCAACCACTATCAGATGTCTTTCACCTGGGGATTGGGATAATCCGATGTGATAAAGCTAAATATTTATCTTATTTAAAACCCTTTAAGAGGCCTAAGAACACTGTACGCTATTGACGTATGGAGTACCGTAAGGGTACGCACGTTGCGTAACAATCGCTTAGCCGTGGTCGAGACGCTCAAGCGTCACGTTTCGCTCACGGCCAAGAGATCACAGGCAGGCACGCTATTGGCTGCTGACTAACGTAATGGTTCGCTATAGCGTAGCGGACGCTCGGGACCACGAGGAGATCACCAGCGGCGCAGACGCTCACAATGTTAAACCTTTATATCTAAACCATAAACAATGTAATATGCAGTAAAACCTTAGTGTAGAGATAGGGTGTAGATGCAACACAGTGTAACCTTATTAACTTAAAAGTTGTTCGAGCGTCACCGACGCTCTGAGAATACTTAACACTATAATGAACACACAACTACCGGGCTTAGGGTCTAACGCCTTATGAATACGTTATACTTGCAAAAAGAATAATACAGTACAAGTCATACACTACAATATAACATAGACTACCTAACCAGAAAAACTACACGTGAAATACAATATCAGTACAATAACTATATAAGAGAAACGAGAGAGAAAGAGAAGAGAGAGAGAGAGAGATATGGCCCACCATAACAAGAAATACAATATGATTGCGGAGAATAACTTACGCACAAAGGGGGACGATCGCATGCGCCTCTGGACATCCAGCTCCCGATTATCAGCAATGAGAACCGTTGAAGAGTGAGAGCTGGATGTGATCGGCTTGTCTATTTATGCCCCACACACAATACAATTCAATGGTCCCTACAATCTCATTGTTCATTGGACACAGGAATTCCTCCTCGCACCATAACAAAAGGTCATAGGTTGATTCATACAGGTGGGCTGTGACAATTTCCAACTGCTCAGGTGGGTGGGAAACTAGGTTTCCCGCCGCATGGATAAGTAAGTGCAAATAATAGTAAATGGACATAAACTTCTTATGTCCATAACTATTCGCACGAGCGATTAATCCGCTTCAAACCAACACCGGAATATTGCTAATTAAATACTCTTCCGATGGATACTAAACACCACTGTATTACTCCTGTCTGACCCTTCGTATCAAACAAAGAGGGATTTCTCCGTCCATGAACATTCTACATTAACCAAACTTTCAGATTCTATCAAAGGGACCATAATCTACAAAATACATTATATGGTGAAAATATGTAACGAAAGAGTCGCCCGCTAGACGCATACAATCTCTACCGTAAATGCGCATACCGTGCGCCTGCGGGTGCCCGCAACAGCGAGTATGCGCACGCACGGGAGAGCGCACGCATGCGCAGCAGGGACACATATGAGGTGCAAATATGGCAGTGTGTATCGTGATATTTTTCTGACTTTGACAGTCCACCCTTTGGCAGTCAACAATAACTGCCACTTCCTAAAACATTTCAAAAAGAGAAAAATATATGTCA
The DNA here is from genome assembly GCF_028390025.1 of Pseudophryne corroboree. Classification (NCBI taxonomy): domain Eukaryota; kingdom Metazoa; phylum Chordata; class Amphibia; order Anura; family Myobatrachidae; genus Pseudophryne; species Pseudophryne corroboree. Next base: position 87,830,476 of record NC_086446.1, read on the forward strand.
AGTGTAAATACATTTCCATGGTTGGGTAGGGGAGGAGAGGAGAAGGTAGGAAAAGGGTATGTCCTAGTGAGATAGCAGAAGCATGTGTGTATGAATCCGTGTTTGGGGGTCATGTATCATCGTGCCGTACGTGTTTTAAATCAAGCTTCGAGGTATTGCGAAGTATACATTTGAATTCCTTCTTATCCCGTGGTACGGGTCTGTGGATGGGCTGACAAACTTTACCGAGCTCTTTTCGGCTGTGGTTGTAACAAAATGGGGAGCACTTTTTAGTTGATGATACATGAATGGGGGAATATGTGATTGCTGATATCTGTGCTGGTATTCTCTATCGACTATGTGTGTAATTACCTGAAGGTTGTAGAGATGAAGAAAAGACATAATTACGGTAAATGCAGTGGTATTCTATGTCAGGTTAATGAACATTTGTCGGTTGAAGTCTTGTTCGGTGTCTGTTGAATGCAGTCTTCTTTGTGCTTTTGCCAAAAGGCGTGTGGGCAAAAAGCTTGGTCAATGTCCATAGACTTACAAAAGTGTTGGGCTAGCGTAATTTTAAAATTTCTAGGGAAACTGGGGGTCTATGGCATAGTTCATCAAATATCTGTGTATAAGGTTGTCAAAACTTCTTCTTTAATCCATCAGTTGTCTGTATACAGGATCATCAAATTCCTCGTCAAAAGTGGGTCTTTTTACCTTGGAAAAAACAGAAAAACAGGTGAAAGAAACGGACCGTAGAAATCGCATTTTCATCACATCATTGTTTCTACAGTTGGGTCATAAATCAAATCCATTGGAATTACAATTTCCTCACTCCTTAAACTCATCACCCTGGTACTTCGTTTGCACTTCATTAAAGCCTGACCGCATCTAAATATCAAGCCAACCGTTATGATAACACCTAAGATACATAGGAGAAACTTCCCTACATCCATTATGACTCCCTGAGCCCATTCTCCTAAACCAGAGAACCAATTTCGCGGGTTCAACCATGACACCCAACTAGTCAGCTCGTTACTCACAGCAGCAAGGGTGAGATTGTGTCTCCTGCGAAATTCCCACTTCAATTGGAGAATATCGTCCATCTTTTGGTCTATGACCTCGACCGGGTCCTCGGTACTATTCGTTATATATGTGCAGCATTTCACGCCGTACTGCGTTGCCAGTGTGACACAATATCCACCTGTTACTGCCGTGAGATAATTGAGAACCATTCTATGCTGAACCAGTTCTGTTTTATAAGCTTGAAGTTCTCTTCCAGTATACCTAAACGTGTCATCATACATTTCTGTGATATTGTCTAACAAATTTGCGAGCGCAGATATGTATTTATAATTCAACACTCCTCTGGCGGTGCGAGTGATGTCTAACGCAATTAGAAACTGAATCCCGGTGGATTCATGGATCATGTCAGAGGCCGGATGCTCTGTTCTTTCTATCAGGTGCCGTTTAACTACGTGCTCGTAGTGGGTGTGAGTATAAGGAGCTTGGGCAACACGGTGTATATCTTTCATTTTGGCATGTGATACAGTCATTACTTCAGGCAGTACTTTTCCAATATAACACAATCCTTCAGAGTTTGGGGCAAGCCACTTATACGCCTTCCTCCCGCATATGAAATATGCATCATCGGGGAGAACATATGGGACGGAGTAGGACATGACCATATTACACATTTTCCATGTGAAATCTCCTAACCCTAATTCTCCCATCTGTCTAGTACACGTATCAGCTTGTACGATATGTGCACAGTATCCTGGTGATACCTCTCCAACTCTCGTAATCCTACTTCCTAGGGTATACCTATATCGGAAAGATTTTCCTCTACTGGCTATGTGGCGTATAAGCTCTGTATCTGTCGGCATTCTATCTGCTCTATATGAAAAGGTCATGGTTTGGTTACTCCATGACACTTCCCAATTTCCCGGCTTTCGGGGATTGGAAATGTTAAAACATATTAGGGATCTATCCACATGATATTGGTGGAGCTTCAAACTAGGAGGACTGGAGATATTAAACCTCCTGTCCACCGGCCTCCCACCACTTAGCTCAAGTACCTCACCTATCGTTAAAGGAAATGGTACTAGTCCTGATTTGCTATGACCTTGAGGTACTTGAGAGCATACCCAACAATCTGTTTGATTTAACACACTACCCACTAAGGAGTGATAGTCACTCAAGGGATGCCGGTCCATGTGGATATTAAAACTGGATTGGCATTTCTTGATGCACCCATCCTCAACCACATTGTCACAGAGCCTACAGATACAGTTTTCTTCAGCTAACAATCCTTCACAATTCCTTCTATGGTCAATGCTATCGGATCGTTTTCTGATACTCGCCTTTGCTTGTTGATTATGTTGTTCTTGGGAAACTACGCCTCCATCTCTGTCATCAGAACCCATTCCAGAACCTCTCTCGACCTCCATGGTACTCTCGCCGGAACAGACTGCTCTGGTCAACATCATGGTCAACAGGAAAATCCGGATCACAGTCTTTTGAGGCAAGTCCATCTTAGGAGGAAACGAAGAAGAATGAGAAGGGGGAGAAAATGATTTGAGGGAGAGGGGATGGGAAGTGGAGAAAAACAATAAAAGGGAACAGGGAATCGACAACTGCTTTTGATCTTGTGATTTTCAATGCTCAGGTGCCGCCTCAGTCCTCCTGGAACAGACACTCCAGTGATACAACTTTCTCTACCGTCTGTTCCTTATCACGGGACCTCTCTGGATCAGCAACCTTCTTACAGTGGGACGAATGAACCCAAGTCTCTCTCTCGGCAACCTTCAATGCTGTAGTGCTAGTCAATAAGACTTGGTATGGTCCTTCCCATCTGTCAATAAGGCAACCTGAGCGTAGAAAATTCCGTATCATTACATAATCCCCAGGTTCAATGTCATGACAATTACTATCTGGTAAATCAGGAATCACCAACTTCAAATTATCATTTTGATTCCTTAACTGTTTACTCATGTTAATCAAGTATTTTACAGTCACTTCATTGTTACACTTCAAATCATCCTGAGGGTTAATCATAACATGCGGTTGTCGACCAAACAAGATTTCAAAGGGAGACAGATTAAGAGGGGACCTGGGAGTGGTTCTGATGCTGTACAGTACAATGGGTAAAGCTTCTGGCCATGTCAATCCTGTCTCTGCCATAACTTTGCTCAGTTTATTTTTAATAGTGCTGTTCACTCTTTCCACCTTCGCACTCGCCTGTGGACGGTATGGAGTGTGCAGCTTGCTATCAATTCCCATCAACTTACACATTCCTTGGAAAACATCACCTGTAAAATGGGTACCCCTATCACTTTCAATTATTCTAGGGATACCATATCTACATACAAATTCCTGCACTATTTTCTTAGCAGTAAACATAGCGGTATTTGTGGCCGCAGGAAATGCTTCGACCCAATTTGAAAAAACATCTATACAAACAAGTACATATTTCAAATTTCGACAAGGGGGTAATTGGATAAAGTCAATCTGTATTACCTGAAAAGGACCGCCTGTAGGTGGGATATGAGATGGTTCTGTTGGTATTGCCTTTCCGATATTCTTTCTCAAGCATGTAAGGCATGACATTGCTCTCTTACTTGCATGAGATGAAAATCCTGGGGCGCACCAATATGCTCTTACCAACTTGCACATTCCTTCCTTGCCCAGATGAGTCAGCCCGTGAGCTGCCTCAGCTAAACATGGAAGATATGCTCTGGGGGCCACTGGTTTACCTTGTCCATCCATCCAGAGTCCTGAGGACTCCTGGCCATATCCCTTTGCCTTCCAGACTGCCTTTTCCTGTGTGGAACACAAATTTTGCATTTCACACAACTTCTGTGTGTTGATGGTATTAAATACCATCAATTGTGTGGTGTCTGTCTGTCTGGGGGTACCAGCTGCTAACTTAGCTGCTTCGTCTGCTCGGCTGTTACCAAGTGATACTGGGTCTTGGCTATATGTGTGTGCTTTACACTTGATAACAGCCACTCTGTCGGGTTCCTGTATCGCTGTTATAAGCCTTCTGATGTGAGCTGCATGCGCTACCGGTGTACCAGCTGCCGTCATGAAATTTCTGAGGCGCCATAGGGCTCCGAAATCATGGACTACCCCGAATGCGTATCTAGAGTCGGTGTAGATATTGGCTGATTTGCCCTTAGCCAATTCACATGCTCTGGTTAGGGCGACCAGTTCAGCAACCTGGGCTGAGTGAGGTGGGCCTAGCGGTTCTGCTTCTATGGTGCCTTGGTCATCTACGACTGCGTATCCAGTACACAAGTCTCCCGAGTCTGACTGTCTGTGACAACTACCGTCCGTGTAGAAAGTTAGATCTACATCTTCCAGTGGGTTGTCACTGATGTCAGGCCTTGCGGTAAAATTTTGGGTCAAATATTCCATACAATCATGTGTGTCCTCCTTTGTATTAACTTCTCCTTCCCCACCACTCTCATCCTCCATCCTTTGTGCCTGTCCAGGCACACCTGGGAGATATGTTGCAGGATTTAATGCACTGCATCTCCTTATGGTGATGTTTACGGGGGCCATTAGTGCCAATTCCCATCTTGTAAACCGCGCTGATGAGACGTGCCTGGTTTGGGCAGAATTTAGCAAGGCTGACACTGCATGTGGTGTATGAATTGTGAGGTTGTGACCTAGCACTACATCTTCGCTTTTCGTTACTAGCAATGCTATCGCAGCAACGCTTCGCAAGCATGTGGGGAGGGATCGCGCTACCGTATCTAGCTGAGCGCTGTAGTATGCTACTGGCCTGCTGGCATCACCGTGCTTTTGGGTTAAGACGCCTGCTGCGCAACCAGCACTTTCTGTTCCGTACAGCTCAAAGGGTTTCCCATAGTCTGGCATACCTAATGCTGGTGCCTGCGTTAGGCACTGTTTAAGTCTCTCAAATGCCATCTCGGACTCGTCTGTATGCGAAATCCGATCAGGTTTGTTTGGGGAGACCATCTCCTGCAAAGGTAACGCCAGAATGGAAAACCCTGGGATCCAGTTACGGCAATATCCACACATTACTAAAAATGTTCTGATCTGTTGCTGGGTTTGTGGCAGAGTCATGTCTCTAATTGCTTGAATTCTATCAGCGGTCAGGTGTCTCAGTCCTTGTGTTAGACAGTGTCCCAAGTATTTTACTTTAGTTTGGCATAATTGTAACTTGTCTTTGGAAACCTTGTGTCCTGTGTCTGAAAGATGAAACAGGAGCTGTTTCGTATCCTTCAGGGATGCTTCCACTGAATCAGAACACAGTAGTAGATCATCCACGTACTGTATTAATACTGATCCACTCTCTGGTTGGAAAGACTGTAAACAATCATGCAAAGCCTGGGAAAATATACTTGGACTGTCTATGAAACCTTGTGGTAATCGAGTCCATGTGTATTGGACTCCTCTGTATGTGAATGCAAACAAGTATTGGCTGTCAGGGTGCAGAGGTACCGAAAAGAAAGCGGAGCAGAGGTCAATAACAGTGAAAAATTTCGCAGTGGGAGGGATTTGCATAAGGATGACAGCTGGATTTGGCACTACGGGGAACTGACTCTCAACTATTTTGTTAATCCCCCTTAGATCCTGCACTAGCCGGTAACCCCTCCCCCCACTCTTTTTCACAGGGAAGATGGGACTATTGGCAGTGCTGGACGTTCTTACCAGAATGCCCTGTTGTAGCAAGCGCTCTATTACGGGATACACTCCTAACTCCACCTCTGGCTTCAGAGGGTATTGTGGGATTTTTGGAGCTATCCTACCATCTTTTACTTGTACAACTACCGGAGCTACGTTTGCCATTAATCCAGTGTCCTGTCCATCTTTAGTCCAAAGTGACTCTGGTATCTGGGATGTCATTTCTTCTACTTGGGATGGAGTCCTATTTGTCATAATGGTATGTGACATTAATTTTGATGGGGAGTCTAACATGTCTCGCACTTCCTGAGCGTGATTCTCAGGTATGTCCAAGAATACACCTTCAGGAGTACAATAAATGACGCACCCCATTTTACACAATAAGTCTCTTCCCAGGAGATTAGTCGGTGCCGATGCAGCCAGCAAAAAGGAATGCTTGACATGTAAAGGCCCTACTGTAATCTCGGCTGGTTTGCTAACAGGGTAGTGCTGGACTACTCCTGTTACTCCTATGGCTGGAATTGTCTTACCAGTGGTTCTCATGCCCACTGTCGAATTTATCACTGATTTGGCCGCCCCCGTATCTACAAGAAAGTTTAATGATTTACCAGCTACATTTATTGCAATTTCGGGTTCACTTCCAAGATTTGCAATCAATTTTACTGGCTGCAGATTACAGGTATGGCCACACCCCTATTGGGTATGGTGACCTCCCTGAATCCCGCTGGCAGCAACTACTTGTGAAGGGGTTAAATGGGAACTGCCAGAAGTTTGCCAGTCTCCTTTTGGGGGATCTTTTTGTTTCCCCTGTATGTGGCTCATAACTCCGTCTCTGTGGACCCTGATCCCAATCTCGTGTGTCATGTCGTTGTCTAGGGGGTTGGTATGATCTTTGTGAATTTTTCGCTCTACAGTCTCGTGCTATGTGTCCCTGTTTATGACAAAAATAACATGTTACCACATTTGACTTACCCACAGGGTTTGGTGATCTATACAAAGGCTGCTTTGTGGTCAGGGCCTGTATACTTACGGCCATTAACTTATCACCTTGTGACTCCCTGTGTCTGGTGATATTCCGGTCGTGATCAATAGCAGCCTCTCTCAAAGTAGCCACCGACAGACCTCGCTAACATGGTTGCGTGGTCTGTACCCTTGTCTTTAATGCTTCTTTTAAACCATCCATTAGCACAGATACTGCTACTTCTTGATGATTTGCATTGGTCCTAATGTCCTCTATGCCAGTGTATTTTGCCATTTCTAATAATGCCCGGTAAAAATAATCAGCAGCTGTTTCTGACTCTTTTTGTTTAATGGAAAAAATTCTATTCCATTTGGCTACAGCTGGGAAATACTCCTTTAACTGTAAATTTATTCTTTTTACATTGTCTTTGTTGTACACATCTGTAAGAGGTACATCCTGATCCAGTCCACAGTCAGCTAAAAATTGAGCTGCGTCGACATTGGAGGGCAAACATGCCCTCAGCAATACCTGCCAGTCTTTGTTATTGGGCTCTAAAGTGTTCCCTAGGTCTCTGATGTATTTCTGGCTAGCAACTAAGTCTTTTCTAGGATCAGGGAATTCAGACACTATGGTTCTTAATTCCATTCGGGAAAACGGGCTGTACATGGCAATGTTCCTGATAGGAGTGACTCCTGTAGTGTCCGTTTTCCCATTTGGAACTGCTATTACCCTCACGGGAGCAAGTTTAACAACATCATTCTGTGTAGATTCTACAGTCTGTGGTGAAATGGTTTCAGCATAGTGTATGGTGCCGTACTTACCCGTTGATACGACCTCACCTGTCCCTCCGCTAGGGGGCTTTGTTACTAATCTTATGGGTTGGGCCGTGCCTACTGTTGTTTCTGATATAGTGGCTGCTAGAGAGAGCGCCGATATTGTTGCCGATTCGTCCTCTTGATCACACTCCTGGGGAAAGTTCAAAACAGGGTACAACTTGCACGGGTTAATACTTGCATTGGTTAACTTATTAACATTATCCTTAACATTTATACAGTTGCTAAGTGCCTGTTTGTTACCCCCTGATGCGTCATTCTCCGCAACCAATTTCTCTCCTGATATGTATGGTGGCGGCGGGGCCGTGGCTACCAGTTTCCTGATAGGATTAGATCCCGCCGCCTGAGCCAATCCTCTCTGTATTTCACCCTCCTGTTGCCATAGCTGCAAATAATCATAATGTTGGATTCGTCTCTTTGTTGATTTAATGAGACATATCCTTCTCCTTAGATTTTGTAACACTTCTGGGCTAAAGCTGCCTACTCTTGGGAATTTCTCCCCGTCATGTACCGTCATTCTCTCCCATTCATCACATAAAACTTCTGTGTGTGAGCCGTATTTTTCACACATTACGTACCTTGCCGACCCGATTGGTCGGTTCACTAAATCAACCCGAACCGAGGTTGATCGCCCCCTTCCTGAACAACTGGCCCCCATAATTTGCAGGTGTTGCTTGCTCTACCTCTGACCTTTATATCAGGGTCTTCAGCGAACCCTAACAAAAAACCAAAATATTCAAAGATAGGTTGACGGTGGTGGTTTACCGAGTACCCCACTTACTCGCCCACGCAGACCAATACGCCCACACACTGCTTTAGCGCTGGCGTACTCGACCTAGGGCCCCTATGAACCTTTGTTTACTGGAACATGTGGGTGTGATCCGCAGAGCATTAACCCTTTCCAGTAACTGTGGGGTTGTTGGATAATTCCTGAGTGACCAGCGAACTTCCCTTTTAAAAATAAAAAATTACACAAATCACGTCAGAATGTACAAATAGTGTTTATGACCGGGTTCGTACACAAATGGTACTGGTCAGACTAACTAATGCACACAATTACGTGCGGTACAATAGTTCAGTACATAAGCAACTAATCTTATGTACGGAGCGACCAGTGGAATCGACATTCAGCAGCTGCGAATTCCTTCAGCCTGAGCTTTATGGCCTATATGGGTTCCGCTCCAACCCTTCTTGGTGTTGGGCTACTTGACTCTATAGCGGACTTCCTCGTCTGCTGTACCTGGACCTCCTGGTCTGTTATGCGACCTCCTGGTCTGACCTCCTGGTCTGTTACAGTATGACCTCCTGGTCTGCTACACTCTAATGCTCTTTATATGTTTAACAAGGGATGCCTCCCTAGCCACCATGTATGTCACTTACACGTATGTACTTCACGAGAACTCGATGATTTCTGTGGTTCAATCCCCAAAATTGTAAAAACTTATATAATTGCAAACACTCACTCACCACATGTATACTTTTGTTTCTATTTCTATTTCTGCGCAGAAATTTTCTTTAAACCAGATGTGTTGTAAATTTGGAGAAGGATCTGTTAGTCTAAATTTCGGACACTAAAATAAACTTGCGCTATTTATCGCCTGTTGCGCTATTTATCGCCTGTTGCGCTATTTATCGCCTGTTGAAAATCAACACTATCGTGTGACTTGAGTTACGTGGGCGTACCCAGACGCTCCGTTGCGTAATTTACGCTGCGTGCGTCGGCCTTTGCGTACGCGAGTCTCAGCCCTTTGTTAGAGACACGTGTACACAAAACCAATGTCCACCGTAACACAATGTACACGTTTATCAATGTAGATGATCCTCGATCATCTACTGAACCCCACACCAATCTCTCCTTGTACCTTTAGGTAGAGCTGCGTGTGTGCTTTACACTTTATCCCTTAATGTATTACTTTTACACTTTTAACTATGAAATAGCGACAAATCTCTCTTAGCACGTTTTATCAATTATAAAATGGCAAACAGGAGAGTGGTATATGAAAATACACGAATGAAAAAGAAATGCAGATATGTGCGTGCGTACGCAAGACAGAAATAAACAGTTTTAAAAGACACTAGCGTTTTGTTCTTACCTCCGGTTCCGGATTCCCTCAGCACCCTTTACTAAGCGAAGCAGACGCTTATCCCGTCAGCACTGCGAAGAATATGATCTCCCGCCCTTTGCTGATGGATAATGTCTGCTGAAATTACCTAGCAGAGATATGTGAAGGACGGACGAGCCCCCAATTGATAAAGCTAAATATTTATCTTATTTAAAACCCTTTAAGAGGCCTAAGAACACTGTACGCTATTGACGTATGGAGTACCGTAAGGGTACGCACGTTGCGTAACAATCGCTTAGCCGTGGTCGAGACGCTCAAGCGTCACGTTTTGCTCACGGCCAAGAGATCACAGGCAGGCACGCTATTGGCTGCTGACTAACGTAATGGTTCGCTATAGCGTAGCGGATGCTCGGGACCACGAGGAGATCACCAGCGGCGCAGACGCTCACAATGTTAAACCTTTATATCTAAACCATAAACAATGTAATATGCAGTAAAACCTTAGTGTAGAGATAGGGTGTAGATGCAACACAGTGTAACCTTATTAACTTAAAAGTTGTTCGAGCGTCACCGACGCTCTGAGAATACTTAACACTATAATGAACACACAACTACCGGGCTTAGGGTCTAACGCCTTATGAATATGTTATACTTGCAAAAAGAATAATACAGTACAAGTCATACACTACAATATAACAGACTACCTAACCAGAAAAACTACACGTGAAATACAATATCAGTACAATAACTATATAAGAGAAACGAGAGAGAAAGAGAAGAGAGAGAGAGAGAGATATGGCCCACCATAACAAGAAATACAATATGATTGCGGAGAATAACTTACGCACAAAGGGGAACGATCGCATGCGCCTCTGGACATCCAGCTCCCGATTATCAGCAATGAGAACCGTTGAAGAGTGAGAGCTGGATGTGATCGGCTTGTCTATTTATGCCCCACACACAATACAATTCAATGGTCCCTACAATCTCATTGTTCATTGGACACAGGAATTCCTCCTCACACCATAACAAAAGGTCATAGGTTGATTCATACAGGTGGGCTGTGACAATTTCCAACTGCTCAGGTGGGTGGGAAACTAGGTTTCCCGCCGCATGGATAAGTGCAAATAATAGTAAATGGACATAAACTTCTTATGTCCATAACTATTCGCACGAGCGATTAATCCGCTTCAAACCAACACCGGAATATTGCTAATTAAATACTCTTCCGATGGATACTAAACACCACTGTATTACTCCTGTCTGACCCTTCGTATCAAACAAAGAGGGATTTCTCCGTCCATGAACATTCTACATTAACCAAACTTTCAGATTCTATCAAAGGGACCATAATCTACAAAATACATTATATGGTGAAAATATGTAACGAAAGAGTCGCCCGCTAGACGCATACAATCTCTACCGTAAATGCGCATACCGTGCGCCTGCGGGTGCCCGCAACAGCGAGTATGCGCACGCACGGGAGAGCGCACGCATGCGCAGCAGGGACACATATGAGGTGCAAATATGGCAGTGTGTATCGTGATATTTTTCTGACTTTGACAGATGGATAAAATGTTGAAACAAACCCCTAGGGTTAAGAAAGCTATCTCGACTGCGTATGGGTACTTTCGGAACATCCTAGACTACTCGAGGGGTCCGGGAGGTGTTATGTCCTGGAGAGATTGTCTCCCGACCGTTGAAATTACAGACCTACTGGCGGCACATGTTAAAACCTGCAAATTATTTCCCTCTTCTAGATATAAAGAAATGTCTCTCAATATTTTGCATAGGACTTATCTATCGCCCCATAGACGACACTTGATAGGACTTGCTGACACACATACATGTTGGAAATGTGGCACTCCTCAGGCGGATATGTTTCACTGCCTGTGGACATGTCCTTTAATCAGACAGTTTTGGATTCAGATACGAAATTACTTGACGGCCAATCTGGTAAACTATTGGAGGTTGTCCCCGGAGTGGGCGCTCTTTGGTATTATACCACCGAATCAGCGCCTCTCTTTGGGCAGTAAAAACTTGTTGCTGGCAGTTAGTTTGGCGGCTAGGAAAGCCATCCTGCAGGTGTGGATAGCGAAGGATCCACCAACTCTATCACTATTTAAAGCCAAACTATTCTACCTCTTTAGGATGGAATGGATAAGTGTCCTGCTGTAAAAAGACACCAAGATACACAATTTCTTTGGGATTTGGGAGAGTTATATAATGACCTTGTCGACGACGGTTAGGAAACAGCTCCACGACTCGTTGTCCAACACAGAATGGTTTCTAACTAGAATAGCTGCGGGGGATCCGCCAATTGTGCTTTAAAAGTTAATTGACGAACAAGGCGCTGAGGGCGGGTAGGGGGGGAAATCGGGTACGGCACGGGTATTACACATATGTATGTGTATATGTATGTGTATATTTTTTATCTTTTCTTATTTTAAATTCTTTCTTATGTTCGTAAGTACAAATATGGGTCAGTCGACTGAGTTGAATTTCAGATCTGTAAAACAGATGATCGTTAGAGGTCTTGTTATTTACAATTGTGATGCTGTTGATTGCTTATAACAGTTATGTCCCTTGATCAAAGACTCTACTGTACTTTTCTTGTTCTGTTGTCTTATAATACCCTTTTATCACAGATTGGAAATATATTGAACATTTATGTATGTATAGCATGTATTGCTTCAATAAAAAATTTATGTTAAAAAAAAAAAGAAGGTCGCTGACCCAGAGAAAGCCTGTGACAAAGAGCAGAGTGTGGAGGAAACCATATCACTGGAGTGTCTGTTCCGGGAAGATTGAGAGGCAGGACTGTTGTCACGGCACCTGAGCACAGAGAACTACAGGATCAGAGGCGGTTGTCGCGCCAAGTTTTCTCTCCCTCCTAATTATTTTCTTTCCCCCATTACAACTCTTTCTTTCTCCCCTGCAAGATGGACTTGCCCAAAGAGACTGCATTCCGTGTTTTCCTGTTGACCCTGTTGTTGACCAGAGCAGTCTGTTTCGGTGAGAGTACCAGAGAGGTCGAGAAAGGATCTGGAATGGGTTCTGATGACCAGGATGGATTCGTAGAATTCCGAGAGCAACACAATCACCGAGCAAAGGCGAGTATCAGAAAACGATCTGGTAGCCATGACACTAAGAGACATTGTGAAGGATTGTTAGCTGAAGAGAATTGTATCTGTAGGAATTGTGAAAATATAGTTGAGGACGGGTGCATCCAGAGATGTCAGTCCAGCATTAATATCAACATGGACCGTCATCCATTGAGTGACTATCACTCATTAGTGGGTAAGGTTTTAAACCAAACGGAATGCTGGGTGTGCTCACAAGTACCTCAAGGTCATAGAAAGTCAGGACTAGTGCCATACGCTTTAACGATAGATGAGGTACTTGAATTAAGGGATGGGAGACCGGTGTGAAGAAATTTAATATTTCTAAGCCTCCTAGTTTGAAGCTCCACCAATATCATGTGGATAGGTCCTTAACATGTTTTAACATTTCCAATCCCCGAAAGCCGGGAAATTGGGAAGTGACATGGAACAACCAAACCATGACATTCTCACACAGAGCCGATAGAATGCCCATAGACTCAGAGCTTATACGCCAAATAGCCAACGGTGGGAGATATTTTCAGTATAGGTACACTCTAGGAAGTAGGACCATGCGAGTTGGAGAAGTATCACCAGGATACTGTGCGCATATCATACAGCCTGATACGTGTACTAGACAAATTAGATGGTTAGGGATAGGATTTTTCACCTGGAAGGTTTGTAATATGGTGATGTCATATTCTGTTCCATATGTCCTCCCCGATGATGCATATTTCATATGTGGGAGGAAAGCATATAAGTGGCTTGCCCCAAACTCAGAGGGATTGTGTTACATTGGAAGAGTGTTGCCAGAAGTAATTTCCATTACCCATGAAAAGATGAAAGACGTTCACCGCAATGCTCAAGCTCCTTACACTCATACCCATTACGAACACATTGTAAAAAGACACCTTATAGATAGGACAGAGCATGCAGCCTCTGATTTGATCCACGAATCCACCGGGATTCAACTCCTACTCGCGCTAGATATCACCCGTACCGCCAGAGGAGTTATAAATTTTAGGTATATAACTGCGCTAGCGAACCTGATAGACAATATCACCGAGATGTATGATGACACCTTTAGGTATACTGGGAGAGAATTGCAAGCCTACAAAACGGAACTGATCCAGCACAGGATGGTTCTAAATTACATCACAGCAGTGACAGGCGGGTATTGTGTCACCCTAGCAACTCAGTATGGTGTAAAGTGCTGTACGTACATCACAAACAGCACTGATGACCCAACCGAGGTCATATATCAAAAGATGGACGATATCTTGCAATTGAAGTGGGAGTTCCGAAGGAGGCACAACCTTACCCTTACTTCTGTGAGTAATGAACTGACCGGCTGGGTATCATGGTTGGACCCACGCAATTGGTTCTCAAGTTTAGGAGAATGGGCCCAAAATGTTATCGTTACTGTAGGGAAGTTCCTCTTATGTATCCTAGGAGTTGTCATAATGATTGGATTGATATTTAGATGTGTTCGGATTTCAATGAATTGCAAGCGTAGTACCAAATTGATGAGTTTGAGGAGCGAGGGCATTGTAACAACAACTGGTTTAATTTATGACCCATCAATCGAGACAATGCTGTGATAAAATGTGATTCCACGGTCCGTTTTTTTCACCTGTTTCTCCTTTGTTTTTCTCCAAGGTAAAAAAGACACCGACTCGGAAGAAGATTTTGATGACCCTTTATACAAACCACTGATGAACTTTTATACAGACATTTGATGAACTTTTAGAGACTTTAACTTTATGGACACTTGAAAAACTTTGCTTGCCATCTACAGCAAAGATACAGCAACCCGGACAAGACATCAACAAGACTTCAACAAGACATCCAAGGACAATCACATACAATATCATATGAATGCATTTATAACGCATGTTTCTTATCTTCAACTCTACTATCTTCAGGTAGTGACACACATAGTCGACAGGTAATATAGGCACATATATTAGCACTCACATATTTTTCCCCCCTTCATGTATCATCAACTAATGTGCACCCCATTTGTTGGAACTAAAAAGCCTAAAAGAGCTCGGTAGAGTTTGTTAGCCCACTTACAGACCCTTAATATGGGATAAGAAGGATTCAATGTATACTTCGCAATACCTCGAAGCTTATTTTAGAACATGTACGGCACAATGATACATGACCCCTCAGACATAATTTCATATATACATGCTTTTACTATCCCACTAGGTCATACATTTCCCACCTTCTCCTCACCTCCCTACACCCAATCATATATAGGTATTTCATGGTAATATATATTTTTCTGCTTAATTGTTTAGATCAGGGGTGTCCAACCTTTCACCTTCCCTGGGCCACATTAGAAGATGAAAATTTGGTTTGGGCCACACATAAAATAAAATAACAGTAACGATACCTGAATGAGAGACAGATTACTAACCTACATCCCACGCCGGTCACGTCCACTTGTCCAGTAGAATCCAAAAGGGTCGGTACCTATAAAAATGAAAAATAAGAATTTACTTACCGATAATTCTATTTCTCGTAGTCCGTAGTGGATGCTGGGGACTCCGTAAGGACCATGGGGAATAGCGGCTCCGCAGGAGACTGGGCACAAATAGAAAGCTTTAGTACTACCTGGTGTGCACTGGCTCCTCCCCCTATGACCCTCCTCCAAGCCTCAGTTAGGATACTGTGCCCGGACGAGCGTACACAATAAGGAAGGATTTTGAATCCCGGGTAAGACTCATACCAGCCACACCAATCACACCGTATAACTTGTGATCTGAACCCAGTTAACAGTATGATAAACAGAGGAGCCTCTAGAAAAGATGGCTCACTACAACAATAACCCGATTTAGTTAACAATAACTATGTACAAGTATTGCAGACAATCCGCACTTGGGATGGGCGCCCAGCATCCACTACGGACTACGAGAAATAGAATTATCGGTAAGTAAATTCTTATTTTCTCTGACGTCCTAGTGGATGCTGGGGACTCCGTAAGGACCATGGGGATTATACCAAAGCTCCCAAACGGGCGGGAGAGTGCGGATGACTCTGCAGCACCGAATGAGAGAACTCCAGGTCCTCCTTAGCCAGGGTATCAAATTTGTAGAATTTTGCAAACGTGTTTGCCCCTGACCAAGTAGCTGCTCGGCAAAGTTGTAAAGCCGAGACCCCTCGGGCGGCCGCCCAAGATGAGCCCACTTTCCGTGTGGAATGGGCTTTTACAGATTTTGGCTGTGGCAGGCCTGCCACAGAATGTGCAAGCTGAATTGTACTACAAATCCAACGAGCAATAGTCTGCTTAGAAGCAGGAGCACCCAGCTTGTTGGGTGCATACAGAATAAACAGCGAGTCAGATTTTCTGACTCCAGCCGTCCTGGAAACATATATTTTCAGGGCCCTGACTACGTCCAGCAACTTGGAGTCCTCCAAGTCCCTAGTAGCCGCAGGTACCACAATAGGCTGGTTCAGGTGAAACGCTGAAACCACCTTAGGGAGAAATTGAGGACGAGTCCTCAATTCTGCCCTATCCGTATAAAAAATTAGGTAAGGGCTTTTATAGGATAAAGCCGCCAATTCTGACACGCGCCTGGCTGAAGCCAGGGCCAACAGCATTACCACTTTCCATGTGAGATATTTTAAGTCCACAGTGGTGAGTGGTTCAAACCAATGTGATTTTAGGAACCCCAAAACCACATTGAGATCCCAAGGTGCCACTGGAGGCACAAAAGGAGGCTGTATATGCAGCACCCCTTTGACAAACGTCTGAACTTCAGGAACTGAAGCCAGCTCTTTTTGGAAGAAGATCGACAGAGCCGAAATTTGAACCTTAATGGACCCTAATTTTAGGCCCATAGACAGTCCTGTTTGCAGGAAATGCAGGAAACGACCCAGTTGAAATTCCTCTGTAGGGGCCTTCTTGGCCTCGCACCACGCAACATATTTACGCCAAATACGGTGATAATGCTGCATCCTTCCTGGCTTTGATCAGGGTAGGGATGACTTCATCCGGAATGCCTTTTTCCTTCAGGATCCGGCGTTCAACCGCCATGCCGTCAAACGCAGCCGCGGTAAGTCTTGGAACAGACAGGGTCCCTGCTGGAGCAGGTCCCTTCTTAGAGGTAGAGGCCACGGGTCCTCCGTGAGCATCTCTTGAAGTTCCGGGTACCAAGTCCTTCTTGGCCAATCCGGAGCCACGAGTATAGTCCTTACTCCTCTCCTTCTTATGATTCTCAGTACCTTGGGTATGAGAGGCAGAGGAGGGAACACATACACTGACTGGTACACCCACGGTGTTACCAGAGCGTCCACAGCTATTGCCTGAGGGTCCCGTGACCTGGCGCAATATCTGTCTAGTTTTTTGTTGAGGCGAGACGCCATCATGTCCACCTTTGGTTTTTCCCAACGGTTCACAATCATGTGGAAGACTTCTGGGTGAAGTCCCCACTCTCCCGGGTGGAGGTCGTGTCTGCTGAGGAAGTCTGCTTCCCAGTTGTCCACTCCCGGAATGAACACTGCTGACAGTGCTATCACATGATTTTCCGCCCAGCGAAGAATCCTTGCAACTTCTGCCATTGCCCTCCTGCTTCTTGTGCCGCCCTGTCTGTTTACGTGGGCGACTGCCGTGATGTTGTCTGACTGTATCAGCACCGGCTGACCTTGAAGCAGGGGTCGTGCTAGTCTTAGAGCATTGTAGATGGCCCTTAGCTCCAGGATATTTATGTGAAGTGATGTCTCCAGGCTTGACCACAAATTTCTTCCTTGTGTGACTGCTCCCCAGCCTCTCAGGCTGGCATCCGTGGTCACCTGGACCCAGTCCTGAATGCCGAATCTGCGGCCCTCTAGAAGATGAGCCCTCTGCAACCACCACAGAAGAGACACCCTTGTCCTTGGGGACAGGGTTATCCGCTGATGCATCTGAAGATGCGATCCGGACCATTTGTCCAGCAGATCCCACTGGAACGTTCTTGCGTGGAATCTGCCGAATGGAATCGCTTCGTAGGAAGCTACCATTTTTCCCAGGACTCTTGTGCATTGATGCACTGAGACTTGCCCTGGTTTCAGGAGGTTTCTGACTAGTTCGGATAACTCCCTGGCCTTCTCCTCCGGAAGGAACACCTTTTTCTGGACTGTGTCCAGAATCATCCCTAGGAACAGAAGACGTGTCGTCGGAGTCAGCTGCGATTTTGGGATATTTAGAACCCAGCCGTGCTGCCGTAGCACTACTTGAGATAGTGCTACTCCGACTACTAACTGTTCTCTGGATCTTGCTCTTATCAGGAGATCGTCCAAGTAAGGGATAATTAAAACGCCTTTTCTTCGAAGAAGAATCATCATTTCGGCCATTACCTTGGTAAAGACCCGGGGTGCCGTGGATAATCCAAACGGCAGCGTCTGAAACTGATAGTGACAGTTTTGTACTACAAACCTGAGGTACCCTTGATGAGACGGGTAAATGGGGACATGGAGGTAGGCATCCTTGATGTCCAGAGACACCATATAGTCCCCCTCTTCCAGGTTCGCGATCACTGCCCTGAGTGATTCCATCTTGAATTTGAACCTCTGTATGTAAGTGTTCAAAGACTTCAGATTTAAAATAGGTCTCACCGAGCCGTCCGGCTTCGGTACCACAAACAGCGTGGAATAATACCCCTTCCCCTGTTGCAGGAGGGGTACCTTGATTATCACCTGCTGGGAATACAGCTTGTGAACTGCCTCCAATACTGCCTCCCTGTCGGAGGGAGACGTTGGTAAAGCAGACTTCAGGAACCGGCGAGGGGGAGACGTCTCGAACTTTAATTTGTACCCCTGAGATACTACTTGAAGGATCCAGGGGTCCACTTGCGAGTGAGCCCACTGCGCGCTGAAATTCTTGAGACGGGCCTCCACCGTGCCTGAGTCCGCTTGTAAGGCCCCAGCGTCATGCTGAGGACTTGGCAGAAGCGGGAGAGGGCTTTTGTTCCTGGGAATTGGCTGTCTGTTGCAGTCTTTTTCCCCTTCCTATGCCCCGGGGCAGAAAGGAGGAACCTTTTGCCCTCTTGCCCTTATGGGGACGAAAGGACTGAGCCTGATAAGACGGCGTCTTTTTATGCTGAGAGGCGACCTGGGGTAAAAATGTGGATTTCCCAGCAGTTGCCGTGGCCACCAGGTCCGATAGACCGACCCCAAATAACTCCTCCCCTTTATAAGGCAATATTTCCATATGCCGTTTAGAATCCGCATCACCTGACCACTGTCGCGTCCATAACCCTCTTCTGGCAGAAATGGACAGCGCACTCACTCTTGATGCCAGAGTGCAAATATCCCTCTGTGCATCTCGCATATATAGAAATGCATCTTTTAAATGCTCTATAGTCAACAATATACTGTCCCTATCCAGGGTATCAATATTTTCAGTCAGGGAATCCGACCAAGCTACCCCAGCGCTGCACATCCAGGCTGAGGCGATTGCTGGTCGCAGTATAACACCAGTATGTGTGTATATACTTTTTAGGATATTTTCCAGTTCTCTGTCACCTGGTTCCTTGAGGGCGGCCGTATCAGGAGACGGTAACGCCACTTGTTTTGATAAGCGTGTGAGCGCTTTATCCACTCTAGGGGGTGTTTCCCAACGCGCCCTAACCTCTGGCGGGAAAGGGTATAATGCCAATAACTTTTTAGAAATTATCAGTTTTTTATCGGGGGAAACCCACGCTTCATCACACACCTCATTTAATTCATCTGATTCAGGAAAAACTACGGGTAGTTTTTTCACACCCCACATAATACCCTTTTTAGTGGTACTTGCAGTATCAGAAATGTTTAAAACCTCTCTCATTGCCGTGATCATGTAACGTGTGGCCCTACTGGAAGTCACGTTTGTCTCCTCACCGTCGACACTGGAGTATCCGTGTCGACGTCTGTATCTACCACCTGAGGTAACGGCCGTTTTAGGGCCCCTGATGGTTTCTGAGACGCCTGGACAGGGACTAACTGATTAGCCGGCTGTCTCATGTCATCAACAGTCTTTTGTAAGGAGCTGACACTGTCACGTAAATCCTTCCATAAAGCCATCCACTCAGGTGTCGACTCCCTAGGGGGTGACACCTCTATTATAGGCAATTGCCCCGCCTCCACATCATTTTCCTCCGCATACATGTCGACACAAACGTACCGACACACAGCACACGCACAGGGAATGCTCTGATAGAGGACAGGACCCCACTAGCCCTTTGGGGAGACAGAGGGAGAGTATGCCAGCACACACCAGAGCGCTATATATATATATAGGGACAACCTTATATAAGTGTTTCTCCCTTATAGCTGCTGTATTGTTAATAACCCGCCAATTAGTGCCCCCCTCTCTTTTTTACCCTGTTTCTGTAGTGCAGGACTGCAGGGGAGAGTCAGGGAGACGTCCTTCCAGCGGAGCTGTGAGGGAAAATGGCGCCTGTGTGCTGAGGAGATAGGCTCCGCCCCCTTCTCGGCGGCCTTTCTCCCGCTTTTTGTGAAAATCTGGCAGGGGTTAAAATTCATCCATATAGCCCAGGGACTATATGTGATGTATTTTTAGCCAGCCAAGGTGTTTCTATTGCTGCTCAGGGCGCCCCCCCCTAGCGCCCTGCACCCTCAGTGACCGGAGTGTGAAGTGTGCTGAGAAGCAATGGCGCACAGCTGCAGTGCTGTGCGCTACCTTGTGGAAGACAGGATGTCTTCTGCCGCCGATTTTCCGGACCTCTTCTTGCTTCTGGCTCTGTAAGGGGGCCGGCGGCGCGGCTCTGGGACCGAGCTCCAAGGCTGGGCCTGTGATCGGTCCCTCTGGAGCTAATGGTGTCCAGTAGCCTAAGAAGCCCAATCCACTCTGCACGCAGGTGAGTTCGCTTCTTCTCCCCTTAGTCCCTCGATGCAGTGAGCCTGTTGCCAGCAGGTCTCACTGAAAATAAAAAACCTAAACTAAAACTTTCACTAAGAAGCTCAGGAGAGCCCCTAGTGTGCACCCTTCTCGTTCGGGCACAAAAATCTAACTGAGGCTTGGAGGAGGGTCATAGGGGGAGGAGCCAGTGCACACCAGGTAGTACTAAAGCTTTCTATTTGTGCCCAGTCTCCTGCGGAGCCGCTATTCCCCATGGTCCTTACGGAGTCCCCAGCATCCACTAGGACGTCAGAGAAATTATACTTACAAACGAATGAATGAATATTATGCCCTCACTGACGCGGGAAGACGTTCGCCCCTTGTAGTTGTGCCCCTGTAGCTGCGCCCCTTGCACTGTGCCCCTGTAGCTGTGCCCCTTGTACTGTGCCCCTTGTAGTTGTGCCCCTTGTAGTTGTGCCCCTGTAGCTGCGCCCCTTGTAGCTGTGCCCCTGTAGCTGCGCCCCTTGTAGCTGTGCCCCTGTAGCTGCGCCCCTTGTAGTTGTGCCCCTGTAGCTGCCCCCTTGTACTGTGCCCCTGTAGCTGCGCCCCTTGTAGTTGTGCCCCTGTAGCTGCGCCCCTTGTACTGTGCCCCTTGTAGTTGTGCCCCTGTAGCTGCGCCCCTTGTAGTTGTGCCCCTGTAGCTGCCCCCTTGTACTGTGCCCCTTGTAGTTGTGGCCCTGTAGCACTAGCTGCCCCCTTGTACTGTGCCCCTTGTAGTTGTGGCCCTGTAGCTGCCCCCTTGTACTGTGCCCCTTGTAGTTGTGGCCCTGTAGCTGCCCCCTTGTACTGTGCCCCTTGTAGTTGTGGCCCTGTAGCTGCCCCCTTGTACTGTGCCCCTTGTAGCTGCCCCCTTGTACTGTGCCCCTTGTAGTTGTGGCCCTGTAGCTGCCCCCTTGTACTGTGCCCCTTGTAGTTGTGGCCCTGTAGCTGCCCCCTTGTACTGTGCCCCTTGTAGTTGTGGCCCTGTAGCTGCCCCCTTGTACTGTGCCCCTTGTAGCTGCCCCCTTGTACTGTGCCCCTTGTAGTTGTGGCCCTGTAGCTGCCCCCTTGTACTGTGCCCCTTGGAGCTGCCCCCTTGTACTGTGCCCCTTGTAGTTGTGGCCCTGTAGCTGCCCCCTTGTACTGTGCCCCTTGTAGCTGCCCCCTTGTACTGTGCCCCTTGTAGTTGTGGCCCTGTAGCTGCCCCCTTGTACTGTGCCCCTTGTAGCTGCCCCCTTGTACTGTGCCCCTTGTAGTTGTGGCCCTGTAGCTGCCCCCTTGTACTGTGCCCCTTGTAGCTGCGCCCTTGTACTGTGCCCCTTGTAGCTGTAAGAAAAACCACACACACACACACACACACACACACACACACACACACATATACTTACCGCTCCTGCAGCGCTGCCTCCGTCTCCGTCCGCCGCTCCTCTCTGCTGTACTACGGGAGGGACGTCTGTACAGGACACTGTACAGCGGCGCAGGCCGCGGCCACGGACTTCAGATCTTGATTCCCCCCCCCCCCCCTTCCCCGGACACTGTACAGCGGCGCAGGACTTCAGATCATGATTCCCCCCCCCTTCCCCGGACACTGTACAGCGGCGCAGGACTTCAGATCTTGATGCCCCCCCCCCTTTCCCCGGACACTGTACAGCGGCGCAGGACTTCAGATCTTGATTCCCCCCCCCCCCCCGGGACACTGTACAGCGGCCACGGACAGACACCCACCCCCGGCTCACTTACATGTTCTTGTACAACCAACTTCTCCGCTGGGCTCCTCTACTCTCGCGCTGCTCAGTCACGTGTGCCGCTATGCAGCGGAGGAGGGCTACACTGTGACTGACAGCGGAGAGGGCGTGAGCTGGTGCTGGTCCCAGCAGCAGCAATCCAATCAGGATGTGCTGACAGCCTGCTGGGGCCGGCTCAGCCTCACATGTGGTGTCCGTACTCGAAAAAAAAAAACCTCTGCTGCAGCGCTGCTCCTGGGCCGCATTACTAGCCGACTTGGACCGCATGCGGCCCGCGGGCCGCGGGTTGGACAAGCCTGGTTTAGATAGTGGCAGTTATTGTTGACTGCCAAAGGGTGGACTGTCAAAGTCGAAAAATATCATGATTCACATGCCTTGTACTAACCCCAATGCACATGGCCGCTGCTCGTGCACCCACTCCCCCGTGCGTACGCATCCCCTCAGGTTGCGTAGGGGACGCTCCAACGTCTCCTGCGCATGGAGATGTGTATTTACGGCGGAGTTTGTAAGCGTCTAGCGAGCGACTCGATCGCAACATATTTAACCCATATAGTGTGTTTTATAGATAATATTCCCCTTAACAATGTCAGCACGTATGTTTAGTTTAAACGGTTCTTGGACAGAGAGATCCCTCTTTGCATGATAGGAAGGGTCAGATAAAGGTTGAACAGTGGTGTCTAGTATCCAGCTGTAGAGTATTTTAATGGTAACATTTCGGTGTTGGTTAGGAAAAGATTGCTCGCTCCTGCGTATAGTTATGTACAAAAGTAGTTTATGGACATTTACTGTATTTGCTGTTCATTATCCATGCGGCGGGAATCCTGAGGATACCTCCCACCTGAGCAGTTGGAGAAAGACACAGCCTACCTGTTCAAACCCACCTATGACCTTTTTTTATAATGCAGAGACACATTCCTGTGTCCAATGAACAATGAGATTATAGGGACCATTGTATTGTTACTGTATGCTGTGTATATAAGGACCACCATTGCCTGGGCCAGTCACTCACTCTCTCTGAAAGGCTTTCTCATTGAATGCTGAGGGCTGGATCCAGGACGCGCTAGCGAATCATTCCCACGTATGTATTGTTCTCTGTAGCCA
Organism: Pseudophryne corroboree; assembly: GCF_028390025.1. Lineage (NCBI taxonomy): Eukaryota > Metazoa > Chordata > Amphibia > Anura > Myobatrachidae > Pseudophryne > Pseudophryne corroboree. Next base: position 87,853,775 of record NC_086446.1, read on the forward strand.
TTTTGTTATCCTTAGTGTTTGCCATTTATTCTCATTCTGTTTGCTTGTGTTTGTAATTGTATGCTATTGTTCATATTATTCCTTGTTATTCTGTTTAGATTTTGATGTTAGTTTTGTAGTGTATAAGCTGTACTGTTTTTCCCTTTTTACTCTAAAGAATCATCCACGAAGGTGTTAGAGCCGGAGTGGTTTTTAAATCCAAACCAGGTCTTGTGTTTTCACTAGTTACTGTAAAGGGTTTTCTGAGCGTCTCAATCGCTCAAACAGCTTTCATATTATCAAGGTTAATAAGCGTTACATCATTGTAGTATTACATTGCTAAGGTTTTGAGTATAAGCATACCCTTACTGTGTGTTGTTAACAAGGTTTACTGTGTGTCATTCTGTGAGCGTCTGCGACGCTCGTGTCTCACTCGCACGGCGCAGCGTCCGCTACGCCGATAGCGTAGCATTACGGTACTCGGGACGCCTTTAGCGTGTTCGATACTAAGCGTGAGTCTGTGAGCGCACGTGTCGCTCGTGCGTCGCGCCCACGGCCTAGCGTCTGCTACGCTAAGTGCGTACCCTTACGGTACTCTGTGCGCCAATAGCGTACTTAGTCCGTAAATAGTATATAGCTTATGTTTAAAGGTAATAACTGACATTATCAATATAATACCACATAGTGTGTGCCGGGAGCTGTGATATCCCCCTTCATATATTACTCTAAAGTCCCCTCTCCCCTATATAATAATACCACATATCAGTGTATGCCGGGAGCTGTGATATCCCCCTTCATATATTACTCTAAAGTCCCCTCTCCCCTATATAAGGGTGTACTACAATTGGCCGGCTGTTGGGATCCCGGCGCCCAGCATACCGGTGCCGGGATCCCAACCACCGGAATGCCGGCAGTGGGGCGAGCGCAAAAGAGCCCCTTGCGGGCTTGCCGCGCTCACCACGCAGCAGGCAAAGTGGCGGGACACCCTATCTATTTATTCTCACTCCAGGGGTGTTGTGGACACCCCAAGAGGGAGAATAGCTGTCAGTATCCTGGCGGTCGGGATCCCAGCGCTGGTATGCTGAGCGCCAGGATCCCGACAGCCGGTATATAGAGTGCCTCCCCCTATACAATAATACCACATATCAGTGTGTGCCAGGTGTTGTTATTCCTCATCATATATCATTGTACGGAAGACATATGTATTACCGGCAGACAGGATGCCGGCTGTCAGTATACCGACAGCGGCATCCCGTCTGCCGGAATCCCGGCAGCGAATCCCCTCATGGGCTATACATGTTTCGCTCGCCACAGGTTATATTCACACTCGGGTGGTGGCGTGGACCCACCAACCGAGTGGGAATACTCAGAGGTGGTTGGGATTCTGGCTGGGTGCTCCCCCTGTATTATATTAATAACAGGACACCAAAGGCTGCTTCCCCTATATAATAATAATAGGATCCCAAGGGTACTCCCCCTGTATTATAATAATAATTTAATAATAACAACAACAACAGGACACTACTGGCTGCACCTCCTGCATAATAATAAGGGGGGTATCCAAAAAGTTGCGGACATATGTAGTTTGTGGCACTTATAGCGGGTCTAGGGGGAATTTGTCTCGCATTATGCGCATAATCCCTGGAGTGTGGGGGGGGGGGGGGGGGGGCGATCCGCATCTGGGATAATAGGATAGCCTCCGGCGAACCAATTAGCTGTGGTAAATTACCACGACTGATTGGATACCCCCCTAATACTAGGACGCTATAGGCTGCACCCACCCCCCTATTACACTAATAATAACAACAACAGGACGTCGCAGGCTGCATCTGTGTATAATAATAATAGGACACTACAGGCTGCTCCCCCTGTATGATAATAATAATAACAACAACAACAACAGGACATCACAGGCTGCATCTGTGTATAATAATAGGACACTACAGGCTGCTCCCCTTATATGATAATAATAATAATAACAACAACAACACATCACAGGCTGCACCCCCCCCCCCCCCCGTATAACAATAATTATAGAACACTACAGGCTGCACCTGCTGTACAATAATAATAATAGGACACCAGCAAAACTGCTCCCCCTATGTTATAATAATTATATCTGTACACAACAGACTACACCCCCGTATAATAATAACTACAGGATACCAAAGGCTGCACCCCTTGTCTAATATTATTAATAATAATCATCATAATAATAATAATAATAATAAAAAAAAAAATTCTATTAGGACACCCCCATATTGTATTAAGCGGAGTATGCGCCCCAGGCTCACCACACAGGACACCCAGAAGAATCAGCATTCGAAGACAGCACTTCCGGCATTTGGAACGCATGAGCCGGAAGTAACGTGAAACGCACAACCCGGAAGACTTCTCAAACGCACTGGTGGAGTGATTGATTCTATGGTTGAAGCTAGATCCAAGTGGACTAAGGGACCTTTTCCGCGGAGTGCAGGCCGGAAGCAGTATATGTAATATTATTTGTAACGTCCTCCGGGTTAGAGCAGCAGTAACTGGTGGTGCTGAGTATAGATGTGAGTTCACAGGTAGCTGATAGAGGTCATGCTGAAAATACAACTAGCAATGGACTGGCGACCATTTTCCCGAAGACCAGTTCCCAAATTCGTAGGCGGCAGCATGGCGGTCTCTCCGCTGGAGCAGCACTGCTAATCTCACCTGAGACCCTCTGCAGCAGCCACGGTTGGGGGGGATTGAGAGAAGACCTTGTTGTATGTGGTGGCAGGTAGGAGGGAATATTACACTATTATGCAGGGGGAGCAGCCTCTGGTGTCCTATTATGCAAGGGGAGCAGCCTCTGGTGTCCTGTTCTAAATATTATGCAAGGGGAGCAGCCTCCGGTGTCCTGTTACATTATGCAGGGGGAGCAGCCTCTGGTGTCCTGTTATACCTATTTGGCAGGGGGAGCAGCCTCTGGTGTCCTGTTATACCTATTATGCAGGGGGAGCAGCCTCTGGTGTCCTGTTCTAAATATTATGCAGGAGGAGCAGCCTGTGGTGTCCTATTTCGAATATTAAGTAGGAGGGAGCTGCCTGTGGTGTCCTGTTATTACTATTATACAAGGGAAGTAGCCTCTGGTGTCCTGTTGTTGTTGTTGTTGTTGTTGTACAGGGGGAGTGGCCTGTGGTGTCCTATTGTTATTATGCAGGTGGAGCAGCCTCTGGTGTCCTGTTGTTATTATTATACAAGTGAAGTACTCTGTGGTATCAAGTTGTTGTTGTTATTATAGGTACAGCAACCTGTGTCTTATTTATTATTATTATTATTATTATTATTATTATTATTATTGTTATTTATTATTATGATTATTATTATGCCGCGAGAGAGGACTGTGGTGATGTTTCTTTTTTTTACAGGGGGAGCAGCCTGTGGTGTTCTGTTATTGTTATAATACAGGTGGATCAGCCTGTGGTGTCCTATTTATTTTTATTATACATGAGGAGTGGGCTGTGGTGTCTTAATTATTATTTTATGTAATTAAGGAGATGAAAAATATTTCTTAATTTCTAGATTATATTAAAACCGTGACCAATATATCCCCACACTCCCCAGTTCAGTCGTTTATAACAGATCTTAGTTGGAGCAGATGAAGTGAATGTGTCAGAGGACCTAGACTCCGGCCATGACTTGTGTAACCTGTTAGCAATACAGCATTGTGGGACAGTTACTGAGGAGTCCTATGCACCTGGGCCGCTCCTGTGACGAGGGCTGTATGGATTTGGGGAATAGAGTAGACTTACTGGTCACTCAGTGCTTCATCTCTGACTACATGCGTACTCTGTGGTGTTTATTGTAATTATTATATTTATTCCTAGAAAATCCTTTTGTGAGAAAACAGTGTTATTACTAGACATCACGTGAGGATGAGACATGTTGCTGATTCCCTGAGGATGGACAAGGACCCAAGTCACATGACTGAGAGGATACTAAATCTCACCCTGGAGATTATTTATCTGCTAACTGGGGAGGTGAGGGGATCTGGGAGTGTCACTGTGACATCACTTATATCTATAGTAATAATACAAAGACATGACTGGGGAGGTGAGGGGATCTGGGAGTGTCACTGACATGACATATATCTATAGTAATAATACAAAGACATGACAGGGGAGGTGAGGGGATCTGGGAGTGTCACTGTGACATCACTTATATCTATAGTAATAATACAAAGACATGACTGGGGAGGTGAGAGTGTCACTGACATGACATATATCTATAGTAATAATACAAAGACATGACAGGGGAGGTGAGGGGATCTGGGAGTGTCACTGTGACATGACTTATATCTATAGTAATAATACAGGGACATGACTGGGGAGGTGAAGGGATCTGGGAGCGTCACTGTGTCATAATTTATATCTATAGTAATGGCACATAATGCCACAGTGCCCAATATAACCATTATACTACACAGTGCACTCATTTGTCACACACTGCCCACAAAATATGTCACACGATGTCCCGAGTTTTAATATTATGCCACACATTGCCTCCAATATTAATGTTTTGCCTCACAGTGCCCACACTATGCCACGGATGAGGTAAAGGGACTGGGAGTGTATTCATTGATAGTGTATTTTCCATACACAGGATTACATAATAATGAAGAAGACATCCGATGATTGTGTGACACCCAGCAGCCATCCCGGTGTGTCAGGAGGATTGCGCAGGACCCAGAGACCCATCACGGAGCCTCCACCTCACTCACTGATACATAAGAGCGGAAATGAGCAGAAGATCCTGGAACTCACCAACAAGATCATTCAGCTGCTGACTGGAAAGGTGACTGCTGGGAATCGGGCATTATACAGTAACACCAGGGGAGGTGTCTGGGTGATGACTGTGTCATTGTGTGTGTCAGGTTCCTATAAGGTGTCAGGATGTCACTGTCTATCTCTCCATGCAGGAGTGGGAGTATGCAGAGGAACACAAGGGTCTGTACAAGGTCATAATGATGGAGAATCACCAGCCCCTCTCATCACTGGGTAAGAGGAGACTTTTATGTATTGTACATGTTACAGCAGGAATGGGGACCCCTATATACAGTTCACACACATCATCTGATAATGACATAAATACAATGGGGTAAATTTACTAAGATGGGAGTTCTATTTAAGATGGGATGTTGCCCATAGCAACCAATCAGGTTCCAGGTATTATCTTCTAGAAGGTACCAGATAAATGAGAAGTAGAATCTGATTGGTTGCTATGGGCAACATCCAATCTTAACTAGAACTCCCATCTTAGTAAATTTACCCCAATGTACTCAGTCTCTGTATCTCCTACAGAAGGACCCAGTAACCGAGATACCCCAGAGAGATGTCCCCATCCTCTTTATTCCCAGGATTGTACAGAGGAGACTCACAGGACCCCACAGGAGGATCAGGTAGGTGGGATTTAGCGCTCACCAAATTCCAAAATGGTTTTTCTCTATCGTCCTAGTGGATGCTGGGGTTCCTGAAAGGACCATGGGGAATAGCGGCTCCGCAGGAGACAGGGCACAAAAAGTAAAGCTTTAGGATCAGGTGGTGTGCACTGGCTCCTCCCCCTATGACCCTCCTCCAAGCCTCAGTTAGATTTTTGTGCCCGGCCGAGAAGGGTGCAATCTAGGTGGCTCTCCTAAAGAGCTGCTTAGAAAAGTTTAGCTTAGGTTTTTTATTTTACAGTGAGTCCTGCTGGCAACAGGATCACTGCAACGAGGGACTTAGGGGAGAAGAAGTGAACTCACCTGCGTGCAGGATGGATTGGCTTCTTGGCTACTGGACATTAGCTCCAGAGGGACGATCACAGGTACAGCCTGGATGGTCACCGGAGCCTCGCCGCCGGCCCCCTTGCAGATGCTGAAACGAGAAGAGGTCCAGAATCGGCGGCAGAAGACTCCTCGGTCTTCTTAAGGTAGCGCACAGCACTGCAGCTGTGCGCCATTTTCCTCTCAGCACACTTCACACGGCAGTCACTGAGGGTGCAGGGCGCTGGGAGGGGGGCGCTCTGGGAGGCAAATGAAAACCTTTTTTGGCTAAAAATACCTCACATATAGCCTCCGGGGGCTATATGGAGATATTTAACCCCTGCCAGAATCCGTTAAGAGCGGGAGACGAGGCCGCCGAAAAAGGGGCGGGGCCTATCTCCTCAGCACACAGCGCCATTTTCCCTCACAGAAAGGCTGGAGGGAAGGCTCCCAGGCTCTCCCCTGCACTGCACTACAGAAACAGGGTTAAAACAGAGAGGGGGGGCACTAATTTGGCGTTAGAAATATATAAAAAAGATGCTATAAGGGAAAACACTTATATAAGGTTGTCCCTATATAATTATAGCGTTTTTGGTGTGTGCTGGCAAACTCTCCCTCTGTCTCTCCAAAGGGCTAGTGGGTCCTGTCCTCTATCAGAGCATTCCCTGTGTGTGTGCTGTGTGTCGGTACGTGTGTGTCGACATGTATGAGGACGATGTTGGTGAGGAGGCGGAGCAATTGCCTGTAATGGTGATGTCACTCTCTAGGGAGTCGACACCGGAATGGATGGCTTATTTAGGGAATTACGTGATAATGTCAACACGCTGCAAGGTCGGTTGACGACATGAGACGGCCGACAAACAATTAGTACCGGTCCAGACGTCTCAGAAACACCGTCAGGGGTTTTAAAACGCCCGTTTACTTTAGTCGGTCGACACAGACACGGACACTGAATCCAGTGTCGACGGTGAATAAACAAACGTATTCCTTATTAGGGCCACACGTTAAGGGCAATGAAGGAGGTGTTACATATTTCTGATACTACAAGTACCACAAAAGAGGGTATTATGTGGGATGTGAAAAAACTACCGTAGTTTTTCCTGAATCAGATAAATTAAATGAAGTGTGTGATGATGCGTGGGTTCCCCCCGATAGAAAATATGGGCGGTATACCCTTTCCCGCCAGAAGTTAGGGCGCGTTGGGAAACAACCCTTAGGGTGGATAAGGCGCTCACACGCTTATCAGAACAAGTGGCGGTACCGTCTATAGATAGGGCCGTCCTCAAGGAGCCAGCTGACAGGAGGCTGGAAAAATATCATAAAAAGTATATACACACATACTGGTGTTATACTGCGACCAGCGATCGCCTCAGCCTGGATGTGCAGAGCTGGGGTGGCTTGGTCGGATTCCCTGACTAAAAATATTGATACCCTTGACAGGGACAGTATTTTATTGACTATAGAGCATTTAAAGGATCTATTTCTATATATGCGAGATGCACAGAGGGATATTTGCACTCTGGCATCAAGAGTAAGTGCGATGTCCATATCTGCCAGAAGATGTTTATGGACACGACAGTGGTCAGGTGATGCAGATTCCAAACGGCACAAAGGTGTATTGCCGTATAAAGGAAGAGGAGTTATTTGGGGTCGGTCCATCGGACCTGGTGGCCAGGGCAACTGCTGGAAAATCCACCGTTTTTACCCTAAGTCACATCTCTGCAGAAAAAGACACCGTCTTTTCAGCTTCAGTCCTTTCGTCCCTATAAGAGTCATATCTGCCCAGGGATAGAGGAAAGGGAAGAAGACTGCAGCAGGCAGCCCATTCCCAGGAACAGAAGCGTTCCACCGCTTCTGACAAGCTCTCAGCATGACGCTGAGACCGTACAGGACCCCTGGATCCTACAAGTAGTATCCCAGGGGTACAGTTTGGAATGTCGAGACGTTTCCCCTGCGCAGGCTCCTGAAGTCTGCTTTACCAAGGTCTCCCTCCGACAAGGAGGCAGTATGGGAAAAAATTCACGAGCTGTATTCCCAGCAGGTGATAATTAAATTACCCCTCCTACAACAAGAAAAGGGGTATTATTCCACACTATATTGTGGTACTGAAGCCAGAAGGCTAGGTGAGACCTATTCTAAATCTAAAAAAAAAATTTTGAACACTTGCAAAGGTTCAAATCAAGATGGAGTCACTCAGAGCAGTGATAACGAACCGGGAAGAAGGGGACTATCGGGTGTCCCGAGACATCAGGGATGCTTACCTCCATGTCCCAAATTTGCCCTTATCACTAAGGGTACCTCAGGTTCGTGGTACAGAACTGTCACTATCAGTTTCTGACGCTGCCGTTTGGATTGTCTACGGCACCCCGGGTCTTTACCAAGGTAATGGCCGAAATGATGGTTCTTCTTCGAAGAAAAGGCGTCTTAATTATCCCTTACTTGGACGATCTCCTGATAAGGGCAAAGTCCAGGAAACAGTTGGAGGTCGGAGTAGCACTATCTCGGATACTGTTACAACAGCAGGGGTGGATTCTAAATATTCCAAAATCGCAGCTGATCCCGACAACAAGTCTCCTGTGCTTAGGGATGATTCTGGACACAGTCCAGAAAAAGGTGTTTCTCCCGGAAGAGAAAGCCAGGGAGTTATCCGAGCTAGTCAGGAACCTCCTAAAATCAGTGCATCATTGCACAAGGGCCATGGTAAAAAAAAAAAAAAAAAAAAAAATGGTGACTTCCTTCGAAGCAATTCCAGTCGGCAGATTTCATGCAAGAACTTTTCAGTGGGATCTGCTGGACAAATGGTCCGGATCGCATCTTCAGATGCATCAGCGGATAACCCTATATCCAAGGACAAGGGTGTCTCTCCTGTGGTGGTTACAGAGTGCTCATCTTCTAGAGGGCCGCAGATTCGGCATTCAGTTTGGATGTTGGTGACCACGGAGGCCAGCCCGAGAGGCTGGGGAGCAGTCACACAAGGAAAAAATTTCCAGGGAGTGTGATCAAGTCTGGAGAGTTTTCTCCACATAAATATAGCTAAGGGTAAATTTATAATGCTCTAAGCTTAGCAAGACCTCTGCTTCAAGGTCAGCCGGTATTGATCCAGTGGGATAAAACATCACGGCAGTCGCCCACGTAAATAGACAGGGCGGCACAAGAAGCAGGAGGGCAGTGGCAAAAACTGCAAGGACTTTTCGCTGGGCGGAAAATCATGTGATAGCACTGTCAGCAATGTTTCATTCCGGGAATGGAAACTGGGAAGCAGACTTCCTCAGTAGGCACGACCTCCACCCGGCAGAGTGGGAACTTCATGGGGAAGTTTTCCACATAATTGTAAACCGTTGGGAATTACCAAAGGTGGACATGATGGCGTCCCGTCTGAACAAAAAACGGGACAGGTATTGCTCCAGGTTAAGAGACCCTCAGGCAATAGCTGTGGACGTTCTGGTAACACCGTGGGTGTACCAGTCGGTGTATGTGTTCCATCCTCTGCTTTTCATACCTAAGGTACTGAGAATTATAAGACGTAGAGGAGTAAGAACTATACTCATGGCTCCGGATTGGCCAAGAAGGACTTGGTACCCGGAACTTTAAGAGATGCTCACAGAGGACTTATGGTCTCTGCCGCTAAGAAGGGACTTGTTTCAGCAAGTACCATGTCTGTTCCAAGACTTACCGCAGCTGCGTTTGACGGCATGGCGGTGGAACGCCGGATCCTAAGGGAAAAGGCATTCAGGAAGAGGTCATTCCTACCCTGGTCAAAGCCAGAAAGGAGGTGACCGCACAACATTATCACCACATGTGGCGAAAATATGTTGCGTGGTGTGAGGCCAGGAAGGCCCCACGAAGAAATTTCAACTCGGTCGATTCCTGCATTTCTTGCAAACAGGAGTGTCTATGGGCCTCAAATTGGGGTCCATTAAGGTTCAAATTTCGGCCCTGTCGATTTTTCTTCCAGAAAGAATTGGCTTCAGTTCCTGAAGTCCAGAAGTTTGTCAAGGGAGTATTGCATATACAACCCCCTTTTGTGCCTCCAGTGGCACTGTGGGATCTCAACGTAGTTCTGGGATTCCTCAAAACACATTGGTTTAAAACCAGTCAAATCTGTGGATTTGAAGCATCTCACATGAAAAGTGACCATGCTCTTGGCCCTGGCCTGGACCAGGCGAGTGTCAAATTGGTGGTTTTTTCTCAAAAAAGCCATATCTGTTTGTCCATTCGGACAGGGCAGAGCTGCGGACTCGTCCCCAGTTCTCTCCCTAAGGTGGTGTCAGTGTTTCACCTGAACCAGCTTATTGTGGTGCCTTGCACCTACTAGGGACTTGGAGGACTCCAAGTTGCTAGATGTTGTCAGGGCCCTGAAAATATGTTTCCAGGACGGCTGGAGTCAGGAAAACTGACTTGCTGTTATCCTGTATGCACCCAAAAAACTAGGTGCTCTTGCTTCTAAGCAGACTATTGCTAGTTGGATGTGTAATACAATTCAGCTTGCACATTCTGTGGCAGGCCTGCCACAGCCAAAATATGTAAATGCCCATTCCAAAAGGAAGGTGGGCTCATCTTGGGCGGCTGCCCGAGGGGTCTCGGCTTTACAACTTTGCCGAGCGGCTATTTAGTCAGGGGCAAACACGTTTGTAAAATCCTACAAATTTGATACCCTGGCTAAGGAGGACCTGGAGTTCTCTCATTCGGTGCTGCAGAGTCATCCGCACTCTCCCGCCCGTTTGGGAGCTTTGGTATTATCCCCATGGTCCTTTCAGGAACCCCAGCATCCACTAGGACGATAGAGAAAATAAGAATTTACTTACCGATAATTCTATTTCTCGGAGTCCGTAGTGGATGCTGGGCGCCCATCCCAAGTGCGGATTATCTGCATTACTTGTACATAGTTACAAAAATCGGGTTATTATTGTTGTGAGCCATCTTTTCAGAGGCTCCGTTGTTATCATACTGTTAACTGGGTTCAGATCACAGGTTGTACAGTGTGATTGGTGTGGCTGGTATGAGTCTTACCCGGGATTCATAAATCCTTCCTTATTGTGTACGCTCGTCCGGGCACAGTACCTAACTGAGGCTTGGAGGAGGGTCATAGGGGGAGGAGCCAGTGCACACCACCTGATCCTAAAGCTTTACTTTTTGTGCCGTCTCCTGCGGAGCCGCTATACCCCATGGTCCTTTCAGGAACCCCAGCATCCACTACGGACTCCGAGAAATAGAATTATCGGTAAGTAAATTCTTATTTTCACTGTATGATCTATGGAGATGCTGTGCTTGTCTTATATTCAGAGTTTCTATTGTTTATTGTCAGACCCTATTAATGTGTTATCATTTTGTGGTTTATTTAGGGTGATGACCTGATTAATATTAAGGTAGAAGATACAGGAGAAGAAGAGACGTATGAGAGCAGTGACCAGCAGTCTGAGAAGCAGGAAATATCTACAGATATCATTACAGGTGAGTAATAATTATAATTGTATTTCTATAGCGCTCTTTCTCCATATAGGACTCAAGGTGCTCAATAGATAGCATGAGCATAATACAGTTTTGCATGAAATCTAGAGATCAAGAAAATAATACAATAACTATTTTGGGTCTGATGAGACACAATAAGTTAGATAAAAATATTAGATTGGATCTACATCAAAAGTAAGACATAAAAGCATAAGAAACTGTGAACTAACCAGATAATACAGAAGTCACATATTCTCCTTGTTCAATCACTATAACAGTCTCTTATTCTTCACCCTCCACTGTCAGCACAAAGTAATGGGGACAATGCATCTGCCCAGTGGGGGAGTCAGGAGCCATCAGCCCCTATTATACTCCTGCACTCCTCCTCACATCATGTCACTGTGTTACCAGCCCAGAGATCTGACCAGTCTCCTCCCCACACTCTCTGGTGTATCTCATACATCAGGAGCCATCAGCCCCTATTACACTCCTGCTCTCCCCCTCAAATCATGTCACTGTATGTTACCAGCCCAGAGATCTGACCAGTCTCCTCCCCACACTCTCTGGTGTATCTCATACATCAGGAGCAAGCTGTCCCTATTAGACTCCTGCTCTACCCCTCACATCATGTCACTGTGTGTTACCAGCCCAGAGATCTGACCAGTCTCCTCCTCACACTCTCTGGTGTATCTCATACATCAGGAGCCATCAGCCCCTATTATACTCCTGCTCTCCCTCCTCACATCATGTCACTGTGTGTTACCAGCCCAGAGATCTGACCAGTCTCCTCCCCACACTCTCTGGTGTATCTCATACATCAGGAGCCATCAGCCCCTATTACACTCCTGCTCTCCCCCTCACATCATGTCACTGTGTGTTACCAGCCCAGAGATCTGACCAGTCTCCTCCCCACACTCTCTGGTGTATCTCATACATCAGGAGCAAGCTGTCCCTATTAGACTCCTGCTCTACCCCTCACATCATGTCACTGTGTGTTACCAGCCCAGAGATCTGACCAGTCTCCTCCTCACACTCTCTGGTGTATCTCATACATCAGGAGCCATCAGCCCCTATTATACTCCTGCTCTCCCTCCTCACATCATGTCACTGTGTGTTACCAGCCCAGAGATCTGACCAGACCTGGTGTGTGTTTCTTATAGATGGATCCAGTAACAGAGATTCCCCAGAGATATTGCTCCATCCTCTTTATTCACAGGATTGTACAGAGGAGAATCACAGGACCCCACAGGAGGATCAGGTAGGTGGGATTTAGGGTCTCGCAAAATATCAAAACGACTTATCACTATGTGGTCTGTGTAGCAGCTGTGTGTGCTTATCTGAATTAAAAAAATACCTTTTTTCATGTGTTAATTTTGCTTGTGGGTTATTTAGGGTAATTGTCTGGCTTATAGTAAGGTAGAAGATATAGAGGGAGAAGAAGAGATGTATGTGAGGGGTGATCAGCAGTGTAAGGAGGAGGAAATCCCTACAGATATCAGCACAGGTGAGTAATAATCACTTATTACAGAAATGAGTCACATATTCTCCTTGTTCTGTCACTACAGTAATATTTTATTCTACACCCTCCTCTGTCAGTACAAAGTAATGCCTAGTGGGGGAGTCAGGAGCCATCAACTATTATTATTATTATTATTATTATTATTAATATTATTATCCTTTATTTCTCTAACGTCCTAGTGGATGCTGGGGACTCCGTCAGGACCATGGGGAATAGCGGCTCCGCAGGAGACAGGGCACAAAAGCAAGCTTTTAGGATCACATGGTGTGTACTGGCTCCTCCCCCTATGACCCTCCTCCAAGCCTCAGTTAGGTTTTTGTGCCCGTCCGAGTAGGGTGCAATCTAGGTGGCTCTCTTAAAGAGTTACTTAGAAAAAGTTTTTAGGTTCTTTATTTTCAGTGAGTCCTGCTGGCAACAGGCTCACTGCATCGAGGGACTTAGGGGAGAGATTTTCAACTCACCTGCGTGCAGGATGGATTGGATTCTTAGGCTACTGGACACCATTAGCTCCAGAGGGAGTCGGAACACAGGGCTCGCCCTGGGGTTCGTCCCGGAGCCGCGCCGCCGACCCCCTTGCAGATGCTGAAGATGAAGAGGTCCGGAACCAGGCGGCAGAAGACTTTCAGTCTTCATCAGGTAGCGCACAGCACTGCAGCTGTGCGCCATTGTTGTCAGCACACTTCTCACAGCAGTCACGGAGGGTGCAGGGCGCTGGGGGGGGGCGCCCTGGGCAGCAATGTATAATACCTGTATGGCGAAAAATACATCACATATAGCCCTTGAGGCTATATGGATGTATTTAACCCCTGCCAGATATCAAAAACTCCGGAGAAGAAGCCCGCCGAAAAGGGGGCGGGGCCTATTCTCCTCAGCACACAGCGCCATTTTCCCTCACAGAAATGCTGGTGGGAAGGCTCCCAGGCTCTCCCCTGCACTGCACTACAGAAACAGGGTTAAAACAGAGAGGGGGGGCACTGATTTGGCGATATGTACATATATTAAAATGCTATAAGGGAGGAACACTTATATAAAGGTTGTCCCTGGATAATTATAGCGTTTTGGTGTGTGCTGGCAAACTCTCCCTCTGTCTCCCCAAAGGGCTAGTGGGTCCTGTCCTCTATCAGAGCATTCCCTATGTGTGTGCTGTATGTCGGTACGTGTGTGTCGACATGTATGAGGTAAATGTTGGTGAGGAGGCGGAGCAAATTGCCTGTAATGGTGATGTCACTCTCTAGGGAGTCGACACTGGAATGGATGGCTTATTTATGGAATTACGTGATAATGTCAACACGCTGTAAGCCGGTTGACGACATGAGAGGGCCGGCGAACAAATTAGTATCTGTCCAGGCGTCTCATACACCGTCAGGGGCTGTAAAATGCCCATTTACCTCAGTCGGTCGACACAGACCCAGACAAGGACACTGATTCCAGTGTCGACGGTGAAGAAACAAACGTATTTTCCTTTAGGGCCACACGTTAAGGGCAATGAAGGAGGTGTTACATATTTCTGATACTCCAAGTACCACAAAAAAGGGTATTATGTGTGAGGTGAAAAAACTACCTGTAGTTTTTCCTGAATCAGATAAATTATATGAAGTGTGTGATGATGCGTGGGTTTCCCCCGATAGAAAATTATTGGCGGTATACCTTTTCCCGCCAGAAGTTAAGGCGCGTTGGGAAACACCCCTCAGGGTGGATAAGGCGCTCACACGCTTATCAGAACAAGTGGCGGTACCATCTACAGATAGGACCGTACTTAAGGAGCCAGCTAATAGGAGGCTGAAAAATATCCTAAAAAGTATACACACACATGCTGGTGTTATACTGTGACCAGCGATCGCCTCAGCCTGGATGTGCAGACCTGAGGTGGCTTGGTCGGATTCCCTGACTAAAAATATTGATACCCTTGACAGGGACAGTATTTTATTGACTATAGAGCATTTAAAGGATACATTTCTATATATGCGAGATGCGCAGAGGGATATTTGCACTCTGGCATCAAGAGTAAATGCGATGTCCATATCTGCAAGAAGATGTTTATGGACACGACAGTGGTCAGGTGATGCAGATTCCAAACGGCACAAAGATGTATTGCCGTATAAAGGGGAGGAGTTATTTGGGGTCGGTCCATGGGACCTGGTGGCCACGGCAACTGCTGGAAAATCCACCGTTATTTACCCTAAGTCACATCTCTGCAGAAAAAGACACCGTCTTTTCAGCCTCAGTCTTTTCGTCCCTATAAGAGTCATATCTGCCCAGGGATAGAGAAAAGGGAAGAAGACTGCAGCAGGCAGCCCATTCCCAGGAACAGAAGCCCTCCGCCGCTTCTACTAAGTTCTCAGCATGACGCTGGGACCGTACAGGACCCCTGGATCCTACAAGTAGTATCCAAGGGGTACAGATTGGAATGTCGAGGCGTTTCCCCCCTCGCAGGTTCCTGTAGTCTGCTGTACCAATGTCTCCCTCCGACAGGGAGGCAGTATTGAAAATAATTCACAAGCTGTATTCCCAGCAGGTGATAATAAAAATACCCCTCCTACAACAAGGAAAGGGGTATTGTTCCACACTATATGGTGGTACTGAAGCCAGAAGGCTAGGTGAGACCGATTCTAAATCGAAATTTTTTTTTGAACACTTACAAAGGTTCAAATTCAGATGGAGTCACTCAGAGCAGTGATAGCAAACAAGGGGACTATATAGTGTCCCGGGACATCAGGGATGCATACCTCCATGTCCCAAAAATTTGCTTTTCTCACCAAGGGTACCTCAGGTTCGTGGTACAGAACTGTCACTA
This sequence comes from Pseudophryne corroboree, assembly GCF_028390025.1. NCBI lineage: Eukaryota > Metazoa > Chordata > Amphibia > Anura > Myobatrachidae > Pseudophryne > Pseudophryne corroboree. The sequence continues at coordinate 87,869,282 of NC_086446.1, forward strand.
TCAGTTTCAGACGATGCCGTTGGATTGTCCAAGGCACCCCGGGTCCTTACCAAGGTAATGACCGAAATGAGGATTCGTCGTCAAAGAGAATGGACGACCTCCTGATAAGAACAAGGTCCAGAGAACAGTTGGAGGTCGGAGTAGCACTATCTCAAGTAGTTCTACGACGGCACGGGTGGATTCTAAATATTCCATAACCGCAGTTGTTCCGACGACACGTCTGCTGGTCCTAGGGATGATTCTGGACACAGTCCAGGAAAAGGTGTTTCTCCCAGAGGAGAAAGCCAGGGAGTTATCCGAGCTAATCGGGATCCTCCTAAAACCAGGAAAAGTGTCAGTGCATCATTGCACAAGAGTCCTGGTAAAAATGGTGGCTTATTACGAAGCGCTTCCATTCGGCAGATTTCACACAAGAACTCTTCAGTGGGATCTGCTGGACAACCGGATCGCATCTTCAGATGCATCAGCGGATAACCCTATATCCAAGGACAAGGGTGTCTCTCCTGTGGTGATTACAGAGTGCTCATCTTCTAGAGGGCCGCAGATTCGGCATTCAGGATTGGATGCTGGTAACCACGGAGGCCAGCCTGAGAGGCTGGGGAGCAGTCACACAGGGAAAAAATTTCCAGGGAGTGTGATCAAGTCTGGAGAATTCTCCACATAAATATACTGGAGCTAAGAGCAAATTTATAATGCTCTAAGTTTAGCAAGGCCTCTGCTTCAAGGTCAGCCGGTATTGATCCAGTGGGATAACATCACGGCAGTCGCCCACGTAAACAGAAAGGGCGGCACAAGAAGCAGGAGGGCAGTGGTCAAAACTGCAAGGATTTTTCGCTAGGCGGAAAATCATGTGTTAGCACTGTCAGCAGTGTTCATTCCGGGAGTGGACGACTGGGAAGCAGACTTCCTCAGCAGGCACGACCTCCACCCGGGAGAGTGGGAACTTCATCGGGAAGTTTTCCGCATGATTGTGAACCGTTGGGAAAGACCAAAGGTGGACATGATGGCGTCCCGCCCGAACAAAAAACGGGACAGGTATTGCGCCAGGTCACGAGACCTTCAGGCGATAGCTGTGGACGTCCTGGTAACACCGTGGGTGTAACAGTCGGTGTATGTGTTCCCTCCTCTGTTTCTCATAACCAAGGTATTGAGAATTATAAGACGTAGAGGAGTAAGAACTATACTCGTGGCTCCGGATTGGCCAAGAGGGACTTGGTACCCGGAACTTCAAGAGATGCTCACAGAGGACTAATGGCCTCGGGAGCTAAGATGGGATTTGCTTTCAGCAAGAACCATGTCTGTTCCAAGAGGAACCGTGGCATCTGCCTCTAAGAAAGGACCTGCTCCAGCAGGGACCTTGTCTGTTCCAAGACTTACCGCGACTGCGTTTGACGGCATGGCGGTTGAACGCCGGATCCTAAGGGAAAAGGCATTCCGGAAGAAGTCATACCTACCCTGGTCAAAGCCAGGAAGGAGGTGACCGTACAACGTTATCACCACATGTGGTGAAAATATGTTGCGTGGGTGAGGCCAGGAAGGCCCCACGAAAAAATTTCGACTAGGTCGATTTCTGCACTTCCTGAAAACAGGAGTGTCTATGAGCCTCAAATTGGGGTCCATTAAGGTTCAAGTTTCGGCCCTGTAGATTTTCTTCCAGAAAAAATTGGCTTCAATTCCTGAAGTCCAGACGTTTGTCAAGGGAGTATTGCATATACAGCCCCTTGTGTGCCTCCAGTGGCACCGTGGGATCTCAACGTAGTGTTGGGATTCCTAAAATCATATTGGTTTGAACCGCTCAAATCTGTGGATTTGAAATATCTCACATGGAAAGTGACCATGTTGTGGCCCTGGCCTCGGCCAGACGATTGTCAGAATTGGGGGTTTTGTCTTAAAAAAAGCCCATATTTGTTTTTCCAGTCGGACAAGGCAGAACTGCGGACTCGTCCCCAGTTTCTTCCTAAGGTGGTGTCAGCGTTTCACCTGAAACAACATATTGTGGTGCCTGCGGCTACTAGGGACTTGGAGGACTCCAAGTTGCTAGACGTTGTCGGGGCCCTTAAAATATATAGATACATATATATATATATATATATATATATATATATATATATATATATATATATATATATATATATATATATATATATATATATATATATATATATATATATATATATATATATATATATATATATATATATATATATATATATATATATATATATATATATATATATATTTCCAGGACGGCTGGAGTCAGAAAGTCTGACTTGCTGTTTATATTGTATGCACCCAAAAAAGCTGGGTGCTCCTGCTTCTAAGCAGACTATTGCTTGTTGGATTTGTAGTACAATTCAGCTTGCACATTCTGTGGCAGGCCTGCCACAGCCAAAATCTGTAAGTGCCCATTCCACAAGGAAGGTGGGCTCATCTTGGGCGGATGCCCGAGGGGGTCTCGGCTTTAAAAATTTTGCCGAGCAGTTACGTGGTCAGGGGGGAACACGTTTGTAAAATGCTACAAATTTGATACCCTGGCTGAGGAGGACCTGGAGTTCTCTCATTCGGTGCTGCAGAGTCATCCGCACTCTCCCGCCCGTTTGGGAGCTTTGGTATAATCCCCATGGTCCTGACGGAGTCCCCAGCATCCACTAGGACGTTAGAGAAAATAAGATTTTACTTACCGATAAATCTATTTCTCGTAGTCCGTAGTGGATGCTGGGCGCCCATCCCAAGTGCGGATTGTCTGCATTACTTGTACATAGTTATTGTTACAAAAATCGGGTTATTATTGTTGTGAGCCATCTTTTTTAGAGGCTACTTCATTGTTATCATACTGTTAACTGGGTTCAGATCACAAGTTGTACGGTGTGATTGGTGTGGCTGGTATGAGTCTTACCCGGGATTCAAGATCCTTCCTTATTGTGTACGCTCGTCCGGGCACAGTACCTAACTGAGGCTTGGAGGAGGGTCATAGGGGGAGGAGCCAGTACACACCATGTGATCCTAAAAGCTTGCTTTTGTGCCCTGTCTCCTGCGGAGCCGCTATTCCCCATGGTCCTGACGGAGTCCCCAGCATCCACTACGGACTACGAGAAATAGATTTATCGGTAAGTAAAATCTTATTTTATATGGCGCCACAAGGGTTCCGCAGCGCCCAATTACAGAGTACATAAATAATCAAACAGGAAAACAGCAACTTACAGTTGATGACAGTATAGGACAATTACAGGGTAAATAAACATAGTTACATCAGCAGATGACACTGGAATAAGTATCAGGTGGCAGAAGACTGCTGGATGTGGTGCAGTTGAAGATTATTAAAGTAAGAAAGGATAAGCAAATGAGGGAAGAGGGCCCTGTTAGACTCCTGCTTTCCCCCTCACATCATGTCACTGTGTGTTACCAGCCTAGAGATCTGACCAGTCTCCTCCCCACTCTCTCTGGTGTATCTTATACATCAAGAGCCATCAGCCCCTATTATACTCCTGCTCTACCCCTCACATCATGTCAGTGTGTATTACTAGCCCAGTCTTCTCCCTACACAATCTCTGGGTTCTCATACTTCAGTAAAAGGGAGGTCACAATAGTGATTCCATCACTCATTAAATGGCGAAACCTTAGGTAGCATTTCCCATGATCCTCCCTGTACACTAAGGTATCACATTAAATATGCCGTAGTAGTAATATTAGCATAACCAGTACTCCGTAATAATTTCTGACTCAATGTTACATATGAGTCAGTCTGTATTCTAGCAAGACAACCACCTATATGTGATGAATGTTATTGGTGTGTGGTTTAATGTGATGTTTGAAAATAACCGGTTAGATGAGTAGCTACACCTATCCTGCTACGTAATGGCTATTTATCTGCTCATTGGCAAAGCTAATTAGGGAAGCATCATATTACTTCCTAGAAAAACAGTCCATCTCAGGAGGATAGTGGTGACTGTCTCTGTGACTCCAGGGAGAGGAGTCTTCTCACAAGCAGATCTAGCGGAAACTAGGAAGACCCCACATGGTCCCCAGCCTTATATCCTGCTCCACTAATGACCTTTGCATTGTTTACTGATACATCATATGAGACTTGCCTCTGGGTATAATGTTTGGGAATGAGAGGTCACACCCCGGCCGGTGCGGAGGACCACTGGCTCTGTGGGTGTAGTGGTGGCCCAATGCGCTGCTCCGTTCACTGGACCACCAGAGCACAGGGCAACGGGTCACCGCTGCTGCAGTGAAGCTACAGTCCCTGGAGGTTATCACCCAAGGGGGAGCCAGACTCAGCCTGTTTGTCCCTCCCCCCCACCTCAACCATGAGGTCGTGGTTCTGTCTTCTCTTGAGGTGGTGCAGGTTTCCCGCATTTCTGTGGACAAGACCAAGGATATCCGCAGATTGGATTCCCTCTTCATTTTGTATGATTCTCACAAGCGGGGCTTGCTGTCCTCACTACAGACCTTGACCAGATAGTTCCATTTGTCCGTCCGTCAGGCCTACCTAGCAACAAATCTTCCTATTTTTACTGGGGTGGCACATCATTCCACCCAGTTGATCGGCTTAGCATGGAGCCTCTGTGGAGCAGCTTTGCAGGGCGGCCACGTGGTCTTCTGCCCATACAATTCTCAGGTTTTATGCGTGTGATACCTTTTGCGTCGGCTGGCACCGCTTTCGGGCGTATGGTTCGTAGCGCAGTCCAGGAACGTCCTTCCCTTGAAGGGACAGCTTTAGGACGTCCCAGCATAATGCCTCTGTGCCCGCTAGTGGATGATTTTAGAAAAAGATTTAACCAGGTATGACCAAAAATCCTATTCTGTTTGATTCCATAGGGGGCACAGAATGCCCTCCCTGACGCACCTGACTTTTGGGATCTGTTCCTATATTAGCAGGTGTGTAACCATCTTCCTATGACTGTGTCTTGGTGTGTTTGATGGTCTTCTCCATTTCTTCTCCTCGCTACTACCCTTAGCTTGTTAACTAAACTGGTGAAATAATGGCTGAAGGCGGGGTATAATGGAGAAAGGGAGCAGGAGGGCTGCTGGGTAAAAACTTGTAACCATTTGGTGCCCAGTCTCTCTCCCATCTCCAGGCTATACTAAGTGTAATGCTTCTGTGCCCTCTGTGGACTCAAAGGAAAGGATCCTATTTATTTTTAATTTTTTTGACGTTCGCATTGCATAGCATTTCCTATATTACACGCGCTATGTTGATTTGCATCTTGTTTCTGTGGACAGGGAGCGGAACACAAATTAGTTCTACAGGTGTACAATGTGAACACCAGTCCAGTTAAATTTGCCTACAAGATGAGTATGGAAGCCATAGAATTTCTTGATGCCTTGATTAAGGTCAATAACAAGTTAGATACTACTCTCTTTGTAAAACCCATCTTTCAAAATATTTGTCACGAAATGTCTTCATCCTAAGACTATACAGAATGGGTTACCCTACTCCCAATTGTTGAGAATGCGCAGGATTTGTTGCCTTCAGTTGACTGGGACTGGAAACTGGGTTTGAACTGAGATGGCCAGAAACCAAAGTAGCTCTGGGCTGGACTGGAACCGGTGACTGCTGAACCAGACTGAAAAAGTCTGTGACCGCCATATATATAATGAGCATCAGTGACCACTTTGGAATTCAATGGGCATTAATGAATACCATACAATATATATAGAGAGTAGTTGTGACCAACATAAAATATAGAGTATATTCGATCACCTTCATTTCCTTATAAGTCCTAAACCTCTCCTCACAAACTATTAACTACTTAAGCAGCATTGCAACAAACTCATTAATTATAATTAATGAACCCCTTTACAAATATTACCTTCATAGCCTCCATTATTAATTAGCTCCAACATCAGCTACTAATTCCATTCATGTACAGTATATTAACCTCTTACTTACCTCCCGCAGTCTCACCAGTGGTGGAACTAGCGAGCAAGTAGAAAAAAATTGTTAGTTGTGCTGTGTGCACGATCCGAAGGCAAAAATGGGTGTGGCCATTGAAAATGGGGGCATAATACACATATGACGCAAATAATGCAGTGCCAGATACACACATGACCCCATAGTGCAAGATACACTTATGCCCCCACGGTGCTAGATATGCCCCCAGAGTGCCAGATACACATATGCCCCTGCAGTGCCAGATATGCCCCCATATTGCCAAATACACATGTCCTCACAGTGCTAGATATGCCCCCACTGTGCCAGATACACATATTTCACCACATTGCCAGATATGCCCCTACATTGCCAAATACACATGCCCCCACAGTGCGAGATATGTCCCCACAGTGCCAGATACACATATTCCCCCACGGTGCCAGATATGCCCCCCATTGCTAGATATGCCCCCACAGTGCCAGTTTAGATATTTTTACCTGCGTGTTGCCAGGGGTTTCATGCGCATTGCCAGGGGGCTCCAGCACTTTGCTGTGGGTTTCATGCGCATTGCCATCGGTCTCTAGCGCGTTGCCAGGGGTCTCCTCCGCATTGCCAGGGGTCTCCTCCGCATTGCCAGGGGTTTCCTGCGCATTGCCAGGGGTGTCCTGGCACAAATACAGAAAAATAATGGTACTTTCAAATGAGCGCAGTGAGTATTAAAGTGCTGCCCAGGTTCAAAAACAAAGGAGACAAACACAAATCTCCAACATAAGATTCAAGAAAAGAGTGGTGTTGAACCCCTGGCGCACTATATTACTAGATGCTATTTCTATTGTTGAGTAATGGAATCAATATGTTGGTTGTAACACAACACTGATGATGTTTATTAAAATACAATCCCCAGCTGGGAATAAACAAAAACAAACCAATAATGAACATGTACACACAAATGTGGTGAATGGGAAGGAACCCAGTGCTTTCATAAAGTGCTTTCCGTGCTTAAAGTCCTTCTTAATTATAGAAGAAATCTCTCACCATGTTGCATAGCCGCGGTGGGCTAGCTTTTTGAAGAGATAGCTATGGTCCTAGGCTGAATTGCCCAGCACCACCGCAGCAAGCGTATCAGCTTCCTAGTCACTGGTTCCCAGATCTCCACCACTTCTGTCCTTATCCAAATAACGCGTTTCGGTCTTTTATTGGCCTTTCTCAAAGTTGGATAAGGGATGTCCTCCATGCTGGCTTTTTATTTCCTTACTGATTACTGTGTAATGAACGGTAATCCATTCCACCTGTAACTTCCGGGATCGTGTACCGGAAGTGAGGTGGATGCGTTCCAAATGTCGGGGAGGAAGTAGTTTTTGCGTTCCACGAGTAATTCTGGCGTCCGTGATCATTCACTGGAAGTGCGGTGGATGCGTTCCAGATGCCGGATGTTGTTTTTTTGCGTTCCACCAGCGCTTCTGCCGTGTCCTCCTCCGATTTTAGATGTTTGCAGGTCAAACATCATTATAAGTGCGGTCCAAAGTTTCTCTTCCTTCACTGGGGAGCTCAATGGTTACACTTTATATTATATGTGGATATAATAAGTTGATTTACCCCATCTCTACCAAACTAGGTGGTACTTCATTCCCAACCTGTCCATCCCTATTACCAAGATGGGGTAAGCTTTGTTTCACATTCATATCCATATAATCGATCCACATAAAAGGGGGGAAGAGATAAATAATACATTAATACAGAATCAATAAAAATACAGAATCAATAAAAATCAATAAAAATTATTTAAAATTGGTATGTGTCCTGGCCACTGTTCCATTAAAGCATGGGTGGGTGTGTGTGGGCTGCCGCTTCAGTATCTATAATTCTAGCCCCCGTAGTGGATTGAGACACGCTGGGGGCTGCGGAAGCGTTTCCGTACATTGCAGTGTGAAAAAAAAACTTAAAATAGATTTTTTCGACACAGCTGCCATTCTAGCCGGCAAAAGGTGTATACCCTTCGATAAACGAAGAGAAGGGGAATGATAATTCCATAAGGGCCAGGATTTATGTATTGTAAAATATATTTTTAAGTCATTGGTAAGAACGGATTGAACGTCCGCCCAAAAGGTCTTTACCACAAGACAGTCCCACATACAATGAACTATGGGGGTCATTCCGACCCGATCGCTCGCTGCTGTTTATCGCAGCGATTGGTTCAGAACTGCACATGCGACGGCGCATGCCAGATGACCAAAGGCCGTCGTTGCCTAGCGATCGCCTCTGAGGCAGAGGGGGTCGCTGGGCGGGAGGGGGCTGGATGGCGGCGTTAAGCAGTCCGGCCAATGCAGGCGTGGCAGGACCGTTGGAGGTGACGTCACACGCAGCCGCTGCGACCAGGGGCAGCGAAGAGGTTCTCCTGGCCAGCCGCAGGAGCTGCGCTGGCCGGGAGTAACTCCTGAGATGCAAAAGCATCGCTGCTGTGTGATGCTTTTGCATTTCTGCGCGGGGGGGATGGGGCGGCACTGACATGCAGGGCGGACTAGCCCTGTGCTGGGCATCCCTCCGCATGTCTGAGTGCCTGATTGTAGCTGTGCTAAATTTAGCACAGCTATGATCAACTCAGAATGACCCCCTATGTCAGCCTCAGGAGCGTTACATTTAAATTATATTATTATTATTATTATTATTTGTATTGCATTTCAGCATACAAGGCAGAAACCAGGTGTTTATTCAGAGCAGCATGGGACTTAATAATGTTTTTTAAGGGAATATCAGAGAATAAATTTTTCCATTTCGCTAAACCAGTGTCAATCTTGTCAACATCTAGTATTCATCTAGTGTGCATATATAAAAAGGAAGTGGAAAAAGAAGAAATACATCCCTGCCTTACTATAGCGTCTAGAGTAGGGGTGGGCAACAGGCGGCCCGCGGGCCGATCCTGTCTGGCCCGTTGTGCCCCACCAGAGTGCAATGACAAGAGGCCCGACAGGCCGCTTGTCATTGCACTGCTCTCAGACGCGGCGCCGCTGAGGAAATCCCGGTCAGGTCACAGGGTCAGCTGACCGGGATTTCCTCTATCATGCGCTGGGCGTCACGGGGGGCGGCGCTGGGCGGGCACTGCAGTGGGGACTCGGAGCAGAAGTGGCCAGTGGGGAGCACTACGGAGGCCAGTGGGGAGAAGAAACGGCGCCCAGCGGGGAGAAGAAGCGGCGGCCAGTGAGGAGAAGCGGCGGCGGCAGCAGCAGCAGCAGCGCGGATCATCAGACAGCGGGGATCGTCTGCCACTGACAAATAGTTAAACCCCCTGTCCTGGATAAAGCTAAAGCTGCCATATAAATTCAGGGGAGAGGAGTTAAAAACGGTTATATGGGTTTAGGGGAGGGGGAGGGTAAGGACTGCTATATAGGTTTAGGGGAGGGTGGGGAAAGGGGGGTAGGGACTGTCTGCCGTAATGTGTAAAAACGGGGGCCCTGTCTGCCGTAATGTGTAAAAACGGGGGCGCTGTCTGCCGTAATTATAAAAACGGGGGCGCTGTCTGCCGTAATTATAAAAACGGGGGCGCTGTCTGCCGTAATGTGTAAAAACGGGGGCGCTGTCTGCCGTAATGTGTAAAAACGGGGGCGCTGTCTGCCGTAATGTGTAAAAACGGGGGCGCTGTCTGCCGTAATGTGTAAAAACGGGGGCGCTGTCTGCCGTAATGTGTAAAAACGGGGGCGCTGTCTGCCGTAATGTGTAAAAACGGGGGCGCTGTCTGCCGTAATGTGTAAAAACGGGGGGTGCCGTCTGCCGTAATGTATAAAAACGGGGGCGCTGTCTGCCGTAATTATAAAAACGGGGGCGCTGTCTGCCGTAATGTATAAAAACGGGGGCGCTGTCTGCCGTAATGTGTAAAAACGGGGGCGCTGACTGCCGTAATGTGTAAAAACGGGGGGTGCTGTCTGCCGTAATGTGTAAAAACGGAGGGTGCTGTCTGCCGTAATGTGTAAAAACGGGGGCGCTGTCTGCCGTAATTTATAAAAACGGGGACGCTGTCTGCCGTAATGTATAAAAACGGGGGCGCTGTCTGCCGTAATGTGTAAAAAGGGGATGCTGTCTGCCGTAATGTGTAAAAACGGGGGCGCTTGCTGCCGTAATGTGTAAAAACGGGGGTGCTGTCTGCCGTAATGTGTAAAAACGGGGACGCTGTCTGCCGTAATGTATAAAAACGGGGGCGCTGTCTGCCGTAATGTATAAAAACGGGGGCGCTGTCTGCCGTAATTATAAAAATGGGTGTGCTGTCTGTCGTAATCTGTAAAAAGGGGACGCTGTCTGTCGTAATGTGTAAAAAGGGGGACGCTGTCTGCCGTAATGTGTAAAAAGGGCACGCTGTCTGCCGTAATGTGTAAAAAGGGGTCTCTTTTTGAGTGTTTTGTGTGTGGCCCTCGAATATTCGCTGGAAGTGTTAAGCGGCCCCCCAGCTGAAATAATTGCCCACCCCTGGTCTAGAGAATTAGTTTTATCTACCAGGCTCAAGTTAGATAATAATTTAGTAATATAACTTCAGACTCAAAAATATACAAATAAGAGGGGGGGGGGGGGGAATGATCCTTGAGCTGGGACAATGTCAAAACCTCAGAGCAATCTTTGTTTATAATTTGATGTACCAGACTTAGACCCCAGAGATGCCAAGGCCAAATCACTCCCATCGAATCTCCTTGCTGAAACTCAGAATTGTGTAATAAAGATGAAAATAGAGTATTCTTAAATGAGAGGCCCTGTCGTTTCCTCAATATTGTCCATGCCGAATAAGGTGTGGAAACTAACTGGTTCCCCACCACAATCAGGGGGAGATAGGAATGTGATTTATGCAACAAAGAAATTAAATTAAATGTAGGGCTAAAGGCTTGATCCAAGTCCTTATATACAACATGGTTGCCACCTCTTATCCAATCCAGAGCGTGCCTGTAGTTGGCTGCCAGTGCATAATCTTGAATACAAGGGACGTTAAGGCCACCCAAATTTAAGGCTTGCTGTAATTTAAACAGTGATATCCTAGACCGCTTACCAGCCCATATGAACTTTGTCAATGCCGTTTCAATAGTCCCAATATCCCTCTTGGTTATCATGAAAGACAGAATCTGGATTGGATATAATAGGCGGGGAAAGGATACCATCTTATATAAATGACAACGGCCCATAAATTAAATCGGTAAGTGCTTCCACTTTCCAAAATCCTTTAACATCTGCTGTTTAAAGTAAGATATATTAGCAGTGTACAAATTATCTGGAGACATCGGAATGCGTAGACCCAAATATGTCAAAAAATCTCTTGCCCACCTAAAAGAGAAACTTCCCCTCCACCCTCGTTTGGCATCATCATAAAGGGGAAGCGCTTCAGTTTTATCAAAATTAATTAGGAAACCAGACATGTCATGAAAATCAGCAATCGTCTTAAGTAAGGAGGGAATGGCTGTTTTTGGATCATTAAAATACATTAAGAGATCATCCACGAAAACAGACACCTTGATCTTCTCGTGCTCCTACCAAAATCCCTCTACAAGATGTATCATTAACAAAGGTACGAATCAGGGGATCCAAGGCCAAATGAAAAAGTAATGGAGAAAGCGGACAGCCCTGTCTCGTACCACTTCCAAGCATAAACGAAGAAGATTTAACACCATTAACCGTGAGAAAGACAGTAGGTTGTGAATACAACATTCTGAATATGTGAATGAATTGCAGGCCAAATTGTTGTGCTTGTAACACCCTCAGAATATGTGGCCAAGAAGAAACCCTATTGAAGGCCTTATCGGCGTCACAGCTCACCACAATTGCCTGTTTATTAGCAACTTGTTTATTATGAATCATGGCTGCCAGTAACATGCGGACATTATGCACAGATGAGCGACCACGGATGAAGTCATTCTGTGCGGGATGTAGTATACGAGGGAGAAAACATTGGAGGCGTTGTGCTATCAGTTTTGTAAAAAATTTTTGATTCGGATTCAATAATGAGGTAGGTCTATAGGACTGAACCAGTGCAGGATCCTTACCCAGCTTAGGAAAAACCACTTTGCTCGCCGCAGTAAAACCAGATGGTGGGGAGTGGCCGAGTAAAAGAGAATTAAATGGGGCCAATACACATGGCATTAAATGAGAGGAGAGAAGCTGATAGTATTCTGCTCTATAACCATCTGGTCCAAAAGATTTATTTTTCAAAAGAGACTTGATTATTGACCGCAGCTCTAACTCAGTCACGGGTGTAATCAAAGAGTCCTTCTCCGATTCCTTCAATACCTGTCATTCAGCTAAGTTTATAAACTGCATACCCAATGCAGGAGAATCAGGAGGGGCAGTATACAAATCCTTATAATAATTCTGAAACATAGTGGAGATAGCCGAGGACTCCGTAATCGGATTCAGAGAGGACCCGCTTAATTGTAGTATGTGAGAAGGCATCGAATGCGTACGAACCAAGTTAGCTAATAACCTGCCAGACTTATTGTATCCCCGGAAATAATTCCGTTGGACATCATATGAGAAATGTGCTCGCTCTGTACACAATGCATCATATGTGTGCTTAGCTTCAAGGTAAGCCTGACGAGACTCAGGAGTATCATTCAACAACAACCTATCATAAGATTCAGCCAGATTATGACTAAGTCCCTCCAACTTAGTGGATATTTTCTTCCATTTTCTGGCCACATATTCCATGGTCTGACTCCGCAATACTGGTTTGGAAGCAGCCCAAGAAAGGTTCTCCACGTGTGCAATATTATGATCCACATAATTAAGAAAAGTCCTCTCTAGAAAATTGCGCAAGTCAGATTTATATTAATAGCTCGGAAATCTCTAATTATATGAAGTCATAACAGGGTTAGTTAGGGAAAGAGTGAACCATATGGGGACATGATCGGATAAATCAATAAGACCAATTCCCGATTGAAGTATCCGGTGAAATAAAGTACAAGAAATCAACCAAAAATCAATACGAGAGGACATATGAGTAAAAGGAGTACTCACATGAGGTCGGGTGTTGGCATCTCCAGGGGTCACAAAGGCACAAAGAGTCTAGTAGTAGCTGTAGTGAGGGCGTGAGAGCCACACTACTTCTATTAGCCATTGTGGATCTGTCTAATCCCTGGGAAAGAACATTGTTAAAATCTCCACCCAATATTAACTCGCCCTCTGCCCAGTCCTGGAATTTAACATAAAGAGTGGAAAAGAAGGTCCCATTAGGATAAGGGGGAGCGTAAATAGTTGCTAAAGTATATATTGAGCCATAGAAGGACAATTTTATAAAAAGAAAATGAACATCTTGATCAATCAAAGTGTCTCTAATAGTATATTGTGTTTGCAAAATTAAATCAACATTCCTCCATGCTTCGCTGTGAAGGAAGCAGCTGTGTAGTTCCCTATCCAACTATCTCTAAGAGTATTGGGATCACAAGAGTCCCAATGTGTCTCCTGCAAAACGCTACATCAGGTTTCATACGTTTGAGATGGGACAGTATTTTACGTCTCTTAATTGGGGAGTTCAACCCTTCTACATTCCAGGAAACAAATTTCACTGTGTTAATCACCCTAGTAAGATCAGTTGTTGAGGCTGCCACATCAATCCACACCTACTTTGGGCCAAAAAATTATAATAATAATAATAATCGACATCCTCTACCTGTCCCAGCGAGCGGGCAAAGAATCATTGAAATATACCAGTAGCACCATGATAACTGTAAAAAATTTTTTAACATACTTGTGTGAATAACCAATGTGTAACCGAAAGTGATACAATTTATGTTTTTTTAGAACCAAATAGAGCAACCTGTGTGATTGCCAACATACAAGAAAACATATATATCCACTGAAAAAGGGGGGAAGGGGAGGAAAAAGGGTAGAGAACAAGGAAGGAATTGAGACGGACCCAGTCAGAGTCCAGGAGAGGAAAAGGAACAAACTAACAAAGAGAAACAAATAGAATAAGACATGTCGGAGCAACATCATCACATACAACAAGGAAGTGTTAGCATACATACTAAAATATGACATTGGTAAAAGACAACAAGTCACTACACATTCCATGAATGTGAACCAATGAAAGGGCAAGAGTGGCAGGATGTCCTAATAATATCAGTCTGCAGCATCCATGCATGGAGAGGGCTGTGATGACAGAGAATCCACAAAATTCTTTGCCGCCTGTGGAGTGTCAAAGAAGTGGGTCTTTCCATTGTAGAATATTTGCAGCCTTGCAGGGTAGAGCAAATCTGTGGCCCAGGTCGAAGAGACGTTTACACACGGGCATATTCCCTCTGTTTTGACGCCACCAAAGAAGAAAAGTCCTGGAAGAGGAGAATTTTCGCCCCTTGGTAACGTAAATCTGAATGCTTTCTGTACGCATCTGAAAGCTTTACTTTTTCTGCATAGTTCAAACCCTCATAATTACGGGGCGGGGACTGTCCCTGGACGTTTGCTTATCAGGACCAATTCGGTGGATCCGCTCCACCAACAGCGAGGCTGAGTCGGAGACACAGCCTAATTCACGAGGCAGCCATTCTGAAGCAAATTGCATCAATTCAAAGGGTTTTACCAATTCCGGGAGACCGATGACACAAACATTATTTCTTCTGTTTCTGTTTTCAAGGTCCTCCAGCTTATCTTGCATGGCGGTTATCGCCTTTTCCTGTGCAGATATTTGCGGTACGTGCTGTTGATAACTCATCCTCGAGGTCAAAAATCCTCTGTTCCGCCTCCGAACTACGATGAACTTGTTGTGCAAGTTGCGTGAGGGCGGAGTCTAAGGAGTCCTTTAACGGAGCAAGCTTTTGATCCAAAAGTAGAGCTAACACTGTCGTCGGCTCCTGTGTTGTAACATAGCCAGCAGACTCAACAGCTGATGATTCAAGCAATTGTCCTTTAGGACTAGTACGCTGCCCAGATAACGGTGAAGATGGGGAGCTCACTATGGGTTGATCTTTTCCTTTCCCCTTGCTAGATTGGCTACTACGAAGAGCCCTAGGAGGTTTTGATACAAATGTATCCATCAAGATAACAACTGCGAGCACTTTGCTAAATTAGCGACAATGTAGTAATAATACTGGAAAGTCACTAGCAAACCAGCTTCCAAACCTACAGTGTCCTCAGGTACCTAGACCCTGAAGTTAGCATACACCACAGCCCTAGCTCCACATTTAGTGTGCGCCATGGGCCTAGCATCTGTACTTCCTGGTGGTCTAGAGGTTTAAAGGTAGTTAGGTCCCAAGGGCGCCTACCTGGTCTAGAGGGAGAGGCTGCAGTGGAGAGCATTGTATAGCTTTTTCACTTCCCATCACTGCTGGCCTCCCTGGTCCTCAGCTTGTATCTTGACTTTCACCGCCAGTAGTTGTCGTCAGTGCTTACCTGCCATCGCATAGTATTCTCCAGTTGCTCACACAACATTATTGGTCTTGCCCTCTTCTGGCCTTTTATATGGTCACCAGAACTCTTCCTCCTAGGAGCTCTTTATTGAAGCGCTGCTGCTTGAATGAGCTCTCTCCACAATAGTGGCTCATATGCCTCCTGTTTCACTCTGGGGATGCCTTGTTCAAAATAGGTACTAATTACTTCATTATTCATTGCTACCTAGAGACTTTATATAAAATAATACCCCGTTGGTACAGACTTCCTAGCTTCTTACACAAGTTTTTCCCAGGGATTACAGATACAATTTGGAGATATTTCACAAATACAGGGAGATTCATACATGTTTGGTGGGATTGCCTGATTCTCCAACTATTGGAAAGCAGTCTTCATGTGCTCAGAGGCGATTTTAGGATGGGCAGCTCCTCATGACCCGGGCTTTTGGCTCTTACATAGTAACATAGTATCTAAGGTTGAAAAAAAGACAATTGTCCATCGAGTTCAACCTATTTGTGGTCTCCTATGCATGATTATTTTGTATAAAATTTTGACTGAAGTTGATGACTGCCGTTACGCTTTACCCCTCTTTTTTATAATAACCATAGTGTGTGACTATGCCCCGTAACCCTGGATATCCTTATCCATTAGGAATTTATCTAACCCATTCTTAAAGGTGTTGACTGAGTCGGCCATTACAACTCCCTCAGGCAGGGAATTCCAAACACGTATCGTCCTTACCGTAAAAAAGCCTTTACGCCGTATTGTGCGGAATCTCCTCTCCTCTAACCTGAGCGAGTGTCCACGAGTACTCTGTGTTGATCTAACCAAAAACAGGTCCTGCGAAAGATCTGTATATTGTCCCCTTATATATTTGTAAATGTTGATCATGTCCCCTCTTAATCTCCTCTTTTCCAGTGTAAACATGCCTAGTCTTGCAAGCCTTTCCTCGTATTCCAGCATCTCCATACCCTTAATTAGTTTGGTCGCCCGCCTTTGAACCTTTTCTAGCTCCAGGATATCCTTTTTGTAGTAAGGTGCCCAGAATTGTACACAGTATTCAAGGTGTGGCCTCACAAGTGATTTATATAACGGGAGTATAATACTCTCGTCCCTAGCATCAATTCCCCGTTTTATGCATGCTAATATCTTATTAGCCTTCTTTGCTGCAGTCCTACTTTGGGTACTACTGCTTAGTTTGCTATCTATGGGGACACCTAAGTCCTTTTCCAGTACAGAATCCCCTAATTTTACCCCATTTAGTAGGTAGGTGTTATTTTTGTTCTTGTTACCACAGTGCATTACCTTACACTTGTCTGTATTGAAGCGCTCAAATTGTAAAGCGCAACGGAATTTGCTGCGCTATATAAGAAACTGTTAAATAAATAAATAATTCTCCATTTCGCTGCCCAAGCTTCTAATTTAACTAAGTCGTTCTGAAGCGACTCCGCATCCCCCTCCGCATTTATAACTTTGCACAATTTAGTATCATCCGCAAAAATTGACACCATGCTCTCTAGACCTTCTGTTAGGTCGTTAATAAAAATATTTAACAATAGCGGTCCTAATACTGAGCCATGCGGCACACCACTTAGCACTTCAGTCCAATTTGAAAAAGATCCATTAACCACAACGCGCTGCTCCCTATTATCGAACCAGTTTTTGACCCAAGTGCATATTGTGCTTCCTAGCCCTGATTCTTGTAGCTTGTTGATAAGTCTCATGTGTGGTACAGTGTCGAACGCTTTGGCAAAATCTAAAAAGATTACATCCACCTCTTTACCCTGATCTAGGTTTGCGCTTACTGTTTCATAAAAGCCAAGTAAGTTGGTTTGACAGGATCTGTCCTTCATAAACCCATGTTGATTCCTTTTAATGACCTTATTGACTTCAAGAAACTTCTGAATACTATCTCTTAGAATACCTTCCAATACTTTCCCCACTATAGATGTAAGACTAACTGGTCTATAATTACCTGGTTCAGCTTTACTTCTCTTTTTGAATATAGGCACTACTTCCGCTATACGCCAGTCTTTGGGAACCATACCTGATATTACTGAATCCTTAAAGATCAAAAATGGCGGTTTTGCAAGTTCAGAGTGAAGCTCCATTAGATTGGGTGAATACCATCGGGACCTGGTGACTTATTAATCTTTAAATGTTTTAATCGGTCACAGACTACTTCCTCGCTTAAATAAGTACCTATCAGTGGGATATTCTCATTATTGAGATTATGTCTTAGTCCCTGAATTGGGTCCTCTCTAGTAAATACTGTTGAAACAAACTAATTTAGTGTGTCCGCTATGTCATGATCATTTTTGCTTAAGACTCCCAACTTGTCTTTTAAAGGGCCTATACTCTCCTTCTTTAATCTCTTGCTATTAATGTATTTAAATAATTTTTTGGGATTCGCTTTGCTTTCCTTTGCTACTAGTTTTTCAGTTTCTACTTTAGCCGCTCTTATTTCCTTTTTGCTACAGTCCTTATAGTGCTGAAATGACTCTGCTTCCCCGTCAGATTTGTATTTTTTAAATGCTCGCCTTTTCTTGCCCATAAGTTCCTTTATCTTTTTGTTAAGCCACATCGGTTTATGATTTTTATTCCTTTTTTTGCTGCTCGTAGGAATAAATTTGAGTGTATTTTTAGCTAGCAGGAATTTTAGTACCTCCCATTTCTCCGTAGTATTTTTTCCTAAAAACAAACCTTCCCATTCAATATCCCTGAAAAATACCCTCATCTTTTCAAAATTCGCTTTGCTATAGTTTAGAGTCCTAGTTGAGCCAGTATAGGGCTGTTTATGAAAACTGATATTGAATGTGACCATATTGTGGTCGCTGTTTCCTATGGGTTCCCCTACTATAATACCTGATACCAAATCCCCATTGTTTGTTAATACCAGGTCTAAGATTGCATTGTACCTAGTTGGTTCCTCAATTAGTTGAACTAAGTAGTTATCATTAAGTGTGTTTAAAAACATATTGCCCCTAGCAGTATCACATGAATCATTTTTCCAGTTTATCTCTGGATAGTTAAAATCTCCCATCACTACTATGTCTCCTACTCCTGCTGCTCTTTCAATTTGCTTTAGTAACAATTCCTCATCATATACGTTGATACCAGGCGGCCTATAGCATACACCCAATACTAACTTTTTTATTCCTTTTTCCCCTGCATGCAATTTCTACCCATAATGTCTCAACAGTGTCTACAGTCCCCTCCTGAATATCTTCCCGTATATCAGGTTTTAAAAATGGCTTTATGTAAAGACACACCCCTCCACCCTTTTTATTTAGTCTGTCTCTCCTAAACAGTGTATAGCCCTCTAGATTGACTGTCCAATCATGAGATTCGTCCCACCAAGTTTCAGTAATGCCTATATTATCATACTGTTTGCTTGCTGCAAGTATTTCTAGTTCGCCCTTTTTACCAGTAATGCTTCTGGCGTTTACATACATACAACTAAGATAAGTATTTTCCCTTGCGTTAGGGACATCTTTCACCTTATGTAGCAATGAGGACCTGTAATCGTCATTGGTTAGTGCTTTGGTAAAATCTCTTTTCTCTGACGTCCTAAGTGGATGCTGGGACTCCGTAAGGACCATGGGGATTAGCGGCTCCGCAGGAGACTGGGCACAACTAAAGAAAGCTTTAGGACTACCTGGTGTGCACTGGCTCCTCCCACTAAGACCCTCCTCCAGACCTCAGTTAGATTTCTGTGCCCGGCTGAGCTGGATGCACACTAGGGGCTCTCCTGAGCTCCTAGAAAGAAAGTATTAGAAACCCGGCAGTGGACAGGTGCTGCCTGTAAAAGGCACATGGAGATTCTGCCTTATAAGGGTGAGGAATTGTTTGGGGATGGTCTCTGGGACCTCGTATCCACAGCAACAGCTGGGAAGAAATTTTTTTTACCTCAGGTTTCCTCACAGCCTAAGAAAGCACCGTATTTTCAGGTACAGTCCTTTCGGCTTCAGAAAAGCAAGCGGGTCAAAGGCGCTTCCTTTCTGCACAGAGACAAGGGAAGAAGGAAAAAGCTGCACCAGCAGCCAGTTCCCAGGATCAAAAATCTTCCCCCGCTTCCTCTGAGTCCACCGCATGACGCTGGGGCTCCACAGGTGGAGACAGGTGCGGTAGGGGCGTGTCTCGGGAACTTCAGGGACCAGTGGGCTTGCCCACAGGTGGATCCCTAGGTTCTGCAAATAGTATCACAGGGATACAGGCTGGAGTTCGAGGCGACTCCCCCTCGCCGTTACCTCACATCAGCCTTGCCTGCTGCCTCGGAGAAAGGTAGTACTGGCGGCAATTCACAAGCTGTACTTCCAGCAGGTGAAATCAAGGTACCCCTCCTTCAACAAGGAGGGGGTTACTATTCCAAAATGTTGTGGTACCGAAACCAGACGGTTCGGTGAGACCCATTCTAAAATTGAAAGCCTTGAACACTTATATACGAAGGTTCAAGTTCAAAATGGAATCGCTCAGGGCGATTATTGCAAGCCGGGAGAATTTCATGGTATCACTGGACATCAAGGATGCTTACCTGCATGTCCCTATTTACCCTCTTCACCAGGAGTACCTCAAAATTGTGGTACAGGATTGTCATTACCAATTCCAGACGTTGCCGTTGGTCTGTCCCCGGCACCGAGGGTATTTACCAAGGTAATGGCCGAAATAATTATCCCGTACTTGGACGATCTCCTTATAAAGGCGAGGTCCAGGGAGCAGTTGTTCGTCGGAGTAGCACTATCTCGGGAAGTGCTACAACAGCACGGCTGGTTTCTGAATATTCCAAAGTCGCAGCTGGTTCCTACGATGCGTCTACTGTTCCTGGGTATGGTTCTGGACACAGAACAGGATAAAAAGGTTTTCTCCGGGAGGAGAAGTCCAAGGAGTTGTCGTCTCTAGACAGAGACCTCCTAATACAGATACAGGTGTCGGTGCATCAATGCACGCGAGCCCTGGGAAAGATGGTAGCTTCTTACGAAGAAATTCCATTCGCCAGGTCCCATGCAAGGATCTTCCAGTGGGATCTGTGGGACAAGTGGTCCGGGTCGCATCTTCAGATGCATCGGCGGATAACCCTGTCTCCAAGGGCCAGGGTGTCGCTGTTGTGGTGGCTGCAGAGTGCTCATCTTCTAGGGGGCCGCAGATTCGGCATACAGGACTGGGTCCTGGTGACCACGGATGCCAGCCTTCGCGGCTGGGGGGCAGTCACACAGGGAAGAAACTTCCAAGGCTATGGAAAAGTCAGGAGACTTCCCTACACATAAATATTCTGGAACTAAGGGCCATTTACAAGGCTAGACCCCTGCTTCAACACCGGCCGGTGCTGATCCAGTCAGACAACATCACGGCGGTCGCTCATGTAAACCGACAGGGCGGCACAAGAAGCAGGATGGCGATGGCAGAAGCCACAAGGATTCTCCGATGGGCGGAAAATCATGTGTTAGCACTGTCAGCAGTGTTCATTCCCGGAGTGGACAACTGAGAAGCAGACTTTCTCAGAAGACACGACCTCCACCCGGGGGAGTGGGGACTTCATCCAGAAGTCTTCCAAATGATTGTACACCGTTGGGAAAGGCCACAGGTGGACATAATGGCGTTCCGCCTCAACAAACAGCTACAAAGATATTGCGCCAGGTCAAGGGACCCTCAGGCGATAGCTGTGGACGCTCTGGTAACACCGTGGGTGTACCAGTCGGTGTATGTGTTCCCTTCTCTGCCTCTCTTACCCAGGGTAATGAGAATAATAAGAAGGAGAGGAGTAAGAACTATACTCATTGTTCCGGGTTGGCCAAAAAGAGCTTGGTACCCAGAACTCCAAGAAATGATCTCAGAGGACCCATGGCCTCTGCCGCTCAGACAGGACCTGCTGCAGCAGGGGGCCTGTCTGTTCCAAGACGTACCGCGGCTGCGTTTGACGGCCTGGCGGTTGAACGCCGGATCCTGAAGGAAAAAGGGCATTCCGGAGGAAGTTATCCCTACGCTATTTAAAGCTAGGACAGAAGTGAACGCAAACCATTATCACCGCATATGGCGGAAATATGTTGCGCGCTGTGAGGCCAGGAAGGCCCCAAAGGAGAAATTTCAGCTAGGTCGATTTCTGCACTTCCTACAGTCAGAGGTGACTATGGGCCTAAAATTGGGTTCCATTAAGGTCCAGATTTCGGCTCTATCGATTTTCTTCCAAAATAGAACTGGCTTCACTGCCTGAAGTTCAGACTTTTGTTAAGGGAGTGCTGCATAGTCAGCCCCGTTTGTGCCTCAAGTGGCACCGTGGGATCTCAACGTGGTGTTGGATTTCCTGAAGTCGCATTGGGTTGAGCCACTTAAATCCGTGGAGCTACAATACCTCACGTGGAAAGTGGTCATGCTGTGGGCCTTGGCGTCGGCCAGGCGTGTATCAGAATTGGCGGCTTTGTCATACAAAAGCCCTTATCTGTATTTTATATGGCTAAGGCGGAATTGAGGACTCGTTCCCAATTCCTTCCTAAGGTGGTATCAGTTTTTCATGTGAACCAACCTGTTGTGGTGCCTGCGGCTACTTGGGACTTGGAGGATTCCAAGTTACTGGACGTAGTCAGGGCCCTGGAAAGTATATGTTTCCAGGACGGCTGGAGTCAGGAAAACTGACTCGCTATTTATCCTGTATGCACCCAACAAGCTGGGTGCTCCTGCTTCTAAGCAGACTATTGCTCGCTGGATCTGTAGCACGATTCAACTTGCACATGCTGCGGCTGGACTGCCGCACCCTAAATCTGTAAAAGCCCATTCCACGAGGAAAAGGGCTCTTCTTGGGCGGCTGCCCGAGGGGTCTCGGCTTTACAACTTTTGCCGAGCTGTTGCTTGGTCGGGTTCAAACACTTTTGCAAGAGTCTACAAGTTTGATACCCTGGCTGAGGAGGACCTAGAGGTTGCTCATTCGGTGCTGCAGAGTCATCCGCACTCTCCCGCCCGTTTGGGAGCTTTGGTATAATCCCCATGGTCCTTACGGAGTCCCAGCATCCACTTAGGACGTCAGAGAAAATAAGATTTTACTCACCGGTAAATCTATTTCTCGTAGTCCGTAGTGGATGCTGGGCGCCCATCCCAAGTGCGGATTGTCTGCAATACTTGTTTATAGTTATTGCTTAACTAAAGGGTTATTGTTGAGCCATCTGTTGAGAGGCTCAGTTATATTTCATACTGTTAACTGGGTATAGTATCACGAGTTATACGGTGTGATTGGTGTGGCTGGTATGAGTCTTACCCGGGATTCAAAAATCCTTCCTTATTGTGTCAGCTCTTCCGGGCACAGTATCCTAACTGAGGTCTGGAGGAGGGTCTTAGTGGGAGGAGCCAGTGCACACCAGGTAGTCCTAAAGCTTTCTTTAGTTGTGCCCAGTCTCCTGCGGAGCCGCTAATCCCCGTGGTCCTTACGGAGTCCCAGCATCCACTACGGACTACGAGAAATAGATTTACCGGTGAGTAAAATCTTATTTTAGTACCCATGTTAGTAACCTTACCGCCTGCTCTTACCCTCCCCCCAACTTCTCCCCCATTTCATTTACTACCGCCATCCCCACTATTCTCACTGCATGACCCGTAGTTTCTAGCTAAACCCTCCCCCCAGGCTCCTAGTTTAAAATCTTTCAACCTTCTAACCATCCTTCCCCCCAGCACCGCTGCCCCCTCCTCAGTCAGGTGCAATCCGTCACGACAAAAGAGATGGCGCCTGACTGAGAAGTCCGCCCAGTGTTCCAGGAACACAAACCCCTCTTTCCTGCACCAATCCTTAAGCCACACATTTACCTCCCTAATCTCCCTCTGCCTCCCTGGACTAGCGCGTGGCACGGGTAATAATTCAGAGAATATTACCTTAGATGTCCTTGCCTTAAGTTTCTTTCCTAAGTCCCTATAGTCTTTCTTAATGACATCCCACCTTCCGCTAACTTTGTCATTGGTGCCAACGTGCACCAAGACCGCCGGGTCTTTCCCAGCCCCTCCCAACAATCTATCTACCCGGTCCGCGATGTGCCGTACCCGAGCACCCGGGAGACAACAGACTGTACGGAGATCACGATCCCGGTAGCAGATTGCCCTATCTGCCTTCCTGATGATAGAATCCCCTACCACCACCATCTGACTAGGTACCTCACTATCTTTTATCCCAACCGCGCCAGAGGGACCGCTCCTCTGGATACTAGAGGGAGCAGTCTCCTCCGGCACTGTCATTTCTTCACTATCATCCTCCGATTCCTCGTCCAGTCGGGGAAATTTGTTCGGGTTTGATAGTTCGGAGATGTCGAGCCTCCCCCTCTTTTTCTTCCTTCTAACTGTGACCCAGCTGGCTACCTGATCATCATCCTCTTCTACCAGTGACCCCTCCTGCAACTCCTCCACCGTTCTGTCTAAACTTCGCTCGAGATTGTGAATCTCCCTCAGTCGCGTAACGGTTTGCTCTAGATCAGTTACCTGGGCTTCCAGGGCAACCGTTCGCACACACCTCGTGCAGATGTAATCACACTGGGCCAGTAGCTCCAGGTGTGCATACATCTTGCACGACATGCACTGAGTGAGGTCCCCAATCAAAGCCCCTCCCATATTGTTTGTAAGGTCTAACTCCCTGTTACTCTCAAAGAAATAGCAGCAAAAAGAAAAAGTAGAAGTCAAACAATCTCACTTATACAATAATTAAGCTGGCTTATACTTATCTATCTTTGTGCGGTTCTTGGTCCTTCACTTTTATGCAGCCGTAGTACTCTCTCCTGCGGCACCGATACTCCACTTAGCAGTTGCAGTTGTTCCAGCTCACTGCTCCTCCTTTTCACTCGGCTTACAGCTCCTTCTTTTGCCGTTACCAACTCACATACACTTACAAATCCAAGCAGCACGTTAAAATACAAGCCCTTACAACTGGCACCTACAAGTAGTCCATTCTTGGACATCTTAACAACACGGAAAAGGCTGTGATTCCAGTCCTCTGGAGGTCTTCCTCCCCACCCACCACCAGAGACTGGTTTAAAAAAAATCAATTATTATATGGCTATGGACGACGTTATAACTTTCGTACTTGGGAACCACTTCAACTTTACTGACATCTGGTGGCCCTGGTTGGAGTTTAAAGAGACTGCTTTGTACTCCTATCTTTTGGGTTTCTTTAGCCTCAAATGCATTTCATAGATGCTTATTCTGTTTGATTTTAGGAATGGCTCTGGCATACAGCACCATCTTTGTTTTATGTGTGTGTTTACCTATCCTTACCACTTTAGCCTTATTCCCTCCTTTCCTTGCCATTCCTTCCCCATCTTTCCTCCCATGTTCCATTAAGGTCTTATCTCCCTATCTCCTATTAAGGTTTTATGTATGTTTTTGTTTCTTTCTGTTCTTGTTCATTCGTATAATTGTTCTCATCACAACTCATAACGTATATTTTGGCATGATTTCCTAACGGATTTTTCTCTTCTTTTGATACATGTTCCTCATTGATATTACTCTCTAGTGAATAAGCTACACAGCATATAATAATACAAAGTTGATTTATTTTGTATGACTTCTTCAGGGTCTATAGGTCTCCACAGGGTTTAATCTGGGGTGTAGGTGGTTGGAGAGAAACAGGCACCAAACAGTTAAAACTTTAGCTCCCAGAATGTCTCTGGTCCCTCCTCCCTTATACCCCGTTCCCAGCCCCAGGCTAGCCAGGTTCAGTTCGGTGCCCGCAGGAGCTGGATGCATCTTTTAACAGGGGGATGCTTCTAAGCAACCTCAAGCTTTTATTTTATAATTTGTTTTATTTGTTATTTTTAGCAAGAGCAAGCAGCGCTAGGCTGCTGCTCCTACAACCTTCCGCCGGTGCCGTAACACTGGTGAGTGGTCCAGTGATTACGTCGGGCGCCACCAGAGCTCAGCTAGCTGCTCCTCTGGGGACCCAGGCTACTGTCTGAGAACGGGAGGACAGGTAAAGTGATTTTCCACTTGCGGGTAATCACGTCTTTTAGCAGCCTTCCCTCACGATCCCTCATGGAGACTTCCCACCTCTGAGCAGCTCCCCCTCCTCCTTCCCCAGTGAGATGCTTTGTAGCCATTTTCTGACAGTTTCTCACTTACGTACTCTTAAGGCTTGAGTAATTGATGTAGTCTCTGATTCTCTGTCTCTCTTTTATTTATATATATCTATATCTCTATATCTCTCTCTCTCTATATCTATATATATCTATCTATCTATCTATCTATATATATATATATATATATATATATATATATATTCCCTCTACTCCGTTCTTAACCCATGCCTCACATTTACTGGTATTTGTGAGTGGTGTCACTTTGCATTATCTGGCTATACACTCACTGTGTGCTTGTTGTATTATTACTATGTCTTCCAAAGGCAAGGGTAATAAGGAGGCTGGGGCTCCTGTGCTGGTTACATGCACATCCTTGTTGGCCTTTACACATACTGTGTGTCTTATACTGCCAGATATATATGTGTGTATGTATAATTGTATATTTTTTTTTTTTTACTATGTCTTCTAAATGCAAGGGTAATAAGGAGGCTGCGGCGCCTTCTCTGGCTACGTGTAGATCCTGTTAGTCTGGCTTATCCCCTCAGGATTCTGCACATAACGGTTTCTGTTTAAGGTGTTATACCCATCCACAACAGTTCGCCACTATACCACCTGTCCAGGAACCACCATGGGTGTCTTCCTTATCTCAGGTTATGAGGCAGCTAGTAGATTGATTGTCAGTTCCTACGCTGCGTCCACAACATGGGTTCCCTTGGCATGTACAACCTGCTTTAGTGACTCTCCCTATACATCCTTCCTGGATGGATACTTTTTCACATTGTGTACAGAGTTTGACTCAGATATCAGTTGCCTTTCAGCAAATGCTACAGGGCAACAGACAGTAACCGTCCAAGGCGCATAAAAGCGCTGTAACAGCCTCACCGTCTGCGCAGGTTTCAACTTCTGAGGTCTCATCTGATCAGAAGTCAGTTGATTCTAATTATTCACTACTGGGGATGTTCCCACTTTAGTACGGGCAGTAAAATCCGTACTGAATATGGAGGAAGAGGAGCTGGCCACTAAGACTCCAGTGTTTAAATGCTAGAAGGTTGTTAAAGCAAAATTTAAGACCAGCTCACAGAGCTCATGTGGGAGGCCTGGTCTACGCCTAACAAGCGGTTCCAGCTGTCAAAAAGACTTTCTCAAGTGTCTTAGAGGATGCTGGGGACACTTCAAGAACCATGGGGTATAGACGGGATCCGCAGGAGACATGGGCACCTCAAGACCCTCAAAGGGGTGTGAACTGGCTCCTCCCTCCATGCCCCTCCTCCAGACCCCAGTTTAGAGTCTGTGCCCAGGCAGACTGGATGCACACTGAGGAGGTCTACTGAGTTTCTCGGATAAGACTTTATGTTAGGTTTTTTATTTTCAGGGAGCACTGCTGGCAACAGTCTCCCTGCATCGTAGGACTTAGGGGAGAGAAGTCAGACCTACTTCTAGTGAGTTTAAAGGCTCTGCTTCTTGGCTACAGGATACCATTAGCCCCTGAGGGTTTGATCGCTAGTACGCCTAGGGGTTCACTCCCAGAGCCCGCTGTCACCCCCCTTGCAGAGCCAGAAGTCAGAAGACAGGTGAGTAGAAGAAGAAAAGAAGACTTCAGTGACAGCTTCTGAGGTACCACACAGCGATCGCGCTGCGCGCCATGCTCCCACACACAGCGGCACTGTAGGGTGCAGGGGGGAGGCGCGACCGTGGCAGCATAAAAATCCTCTGTATAGGCTGGCAAAGTCATATTGGTGTGCCTTGGCACTAAATTATTACCCCCGCCAGCATTGTTATTTAAAAAAAAGAGCGTGCTGAAGTGCGCCATGCAGGGGGCGGGGCTTAGCCCTCACAGCTCTCCTCAGCGCCATTTTCTCTCCAGAGCTGCAGAGACGCTGGTCCTTCCTCACCACTGCTATAGACAAGTAACAGGGTGCAAAACGAGGGGGGGCACAGCAAAATTGGTGCAAAATGAAGTGTTTAAAAAGCGCTGCAGGGTCTGAGGCATTATATAGTAAGGTTTCAGAACCGGGACAGGCGCTGGGTTGTGAGCTGGCAAACTCCCTCTGTGTTTCTCTGACAGGCTTTACTGTGGGTCGGTACAAGTGTGTCGGCATGTCTGAGACGGAGTGCTCTTCCCAGGAGGAGACTGTGTTAGGGGCAGAAACGGCTGTGGGAGTGACCCTGTCGGCATCCATTGTGGACAAGGCGCTATCACGATTGTCAAAAAAGGTGGCTTTACCGTCTCCTGACACGGCAGCCCTTAAGGATCCTGCGAATCGTAGACAGGAGAATATGCTAAAATCTATTTACGTCACCACAGGTACACTACTCACACCAGTTATAGCATCTGCGTGGGTGAGTAGTGCTATCGAAAAGTGGGCGGATAACTTGTCATCTAATATAGATACCCTGGATAGGGATGCCATCCTTTTAACGCTGGGTTATATCAGGGACGCTGCAGCATACCTAAAGGAAGCGGCGAGAGAGTCTCAGCTAGGATAGGAGAGCATTGTGGATTCATCAATGGAATGCTGATGCTGACTCTAAGAAAGCTATGGAGTCTTTACCGTATAAAGGTGGTGTATTGTTTGGTAATGGTCTCGCTGATTTGGTATCTACGGTTACCGCGGGTAAGTCGTCATTTTTGCCTTATGTTCCTCCACAACAAAAGAAAGCTCACCACCTGCAGATGCAGTCCTTTCGGCCAAATAAATACAAAAAAGGGCGAGGTTATTCCTTCCTTGCTAATAGAGGAAGAGGAAAAGGTAAAAGATCTCTGGCCGTGGCAGGTTCCCAGGAGCAGAAGTCCCCCCCCCGGCTTCTGCCAAATCCACCGCATGACGCTGGGGCTCCTCTGCGGGAGTCCGCACCGGTGGGGGCACGTCTCAAGCTCTTCGGTCAATTCTGGGCTCGTTCGGCCCTGGACCCATGGGTTTTAGAAACAGTGTCCCAGGGGTACAAACTGGAGTTTCAAGACGTTCCCCCACACCAATTTTTCAAATCGGCCTTACCAGCTTTGCTTCCGGACAGGAAGGTTGTATGCAATGCAGTACAAAAGTTGTGTCTAAATCAAGTCATTATCAGGGTTCCCCGTCTCAACAAGGAGAAGGTTTTTATTCAAGCCTGTTTGTGGTCTCGAAGCCAGACGGTTCGGTCAGACCAATTCTGAACCTAAAATCCCTCAATCTTTACCTAAGAAAAATCAAATTCAAGATGGAATCTCTCCGAGCAATGATCTCCAGTCTGGAGGAAGGGGATTTCATGGTGTCGGTCGACATAAAGGATGCCTACTTACACATCCCCATATATCCTCCGCATCAGACTTACCTTATGTTTGCTATTCAGGATTGTCATTACCAATTTCAGACATTGCCATTTGGTCTGTCCACGGCTCCGAGGATTTTCACCAAGGTAATGGCGGAAATGATGGTTCTCCTTCGCAAGCAAGGAGTCACAATTATCCCATACTTGGACGATCTCCTTATGAAGGCGAGATCCAAAGACAAGCTGGTGCAGGACATTACGCTCTCCCTGACAGTTCTACAACAACATGGTTGGATCCTAAACTTGCCGAAGTCACAGTTGAATCTGACGAAACGGCTGTCGTTTTTGGGAATGATTCTGGACACAGAATTACAGAGAGTTTTTCTTCCAGAAGAGAAGGCTCTGGAAATTCAGAGTTTGGTCAAAAAAATTCTGAAACCAGCAGAGTGTCAATCCATCAATGCACTGGATTGCTGGGGAAGATGCTGGCGGCCTACGAGGCCATTCAATTTGGCAGATTCCATGCCAGAGTGTTTCAGTGGGACCTGTTGGACAAGTGGTCCGGATCCCATCTGCACATGCACCGGAAAATAATCCTGTCCGCCAAGACCAGAATCTCACTCCTGTGATGGCTGCACAGCTCTCACCTCCTAGAGGGACGCAGGTTCGGGATCCAGGACTGGATCCTAGTGACCACGGATGTGAGTCTCCGAGGCTGGGGAGCAGTCACATAGGGGGAAACCTTCCAGGGAAAATGGTCAAGCCAGGAAGTGTGTCTACACATAAACGTTCTAGAGTTAAGGGCCATTTACAACGGCCTTCTTCAAGCGGGACGTCTCCTTTGCAACCTGCCCGTCCTAATCCAGTCGGACAATATAACAGCAGTAGCGCACACAAACCGCCAGGGCGGAACAAAGAGCAGAGCGGCAATGGCAGAGGCCACAAAAGTTCTCCGCTGGGCGGAAAGACATACAAGCGCTCTGTCAGCAATCTTCATTCCGGGAGTAGACAACTGGGAAGCAGACACGATCTCCATCCGGGAGAGTGGGGTCTTCATCAAGAGGTCTTTGCAGAAGTGACAAGTCTTTGGGGAATTCCTCAAATAGACATGATGGCGTCTCTCCTCAACAAGAAACTTCAGAGATATTGTTCCAGGTCGAGGGACCCTCAAGCAATAGCAGTGGATGCGCTAGTGACACCATGGGTGTTTCAGTCAGTGTATGTGTTCCCTCCGCTTCCACTCATTCCAAAGGGGCTAAAGATCATAAGAAGAACAAAGGTTCAGGCGATCCTCATTGTTCCGGATTGGCCAAGGAGGGCTTGGTATCCAGATCTTCAGGAATTACTCATAGGAGATTCCTGGCCTCTTCCTCTACAAGAGGATCTGTTACAGCAGGGGCCATGCGTATATCACAACTTACCGCGGCTATGTTTGACGGCTTGGCGGTTGAACGCCGGATCCTAGCCCGAAAGGGTATTCTCAGTGAAGTCATTCCTACACTTCTTCAAGCTAGGAAAGGAGTAACGTCAAAACATTATCACCGTAATTGGAGAAAATATGTGTCTTGGTGTGAATCCAAGAAGGCTCCTATGGAAGAATTTCAGCTAGGCCGTTTTCTCCATTTCCTGCAAGCAGGTGTGGATGCGGGTCTAAAGTTAGGCTCGATTAAAGTACAAATTTCGGCCTTATCGGTTTTCTTTCAAAAACAATTGGCCTCCTTTCCAGAAGTTCAGACTTTCGTGAAAGACGTTTTGCACATCCAACCTCCATTTGTGCCCCCAGTGGCGCCATGGGATCTTAATGTGGTGTTGCAGTTCCTTCAATCACATTGGTTTGAAACTTTGCAGAAGGTGGAGTTCAAATTTCTCAATTGGAAAGTGGTCATGTTATTGGCCTTAGCTCCTCCTTCTGTGCCCCTCCTACCAGACTCTAGAAACTGTGCCCGAGGAAACGACATACTTCGAGAGAAGGATTATACACAGATAGTGGTGAGATTCATACCAGCTCACACATACGAGGCGCATCAAGCCAACGAGCTTGAACTACTCAGCAACAGCTGAAACATTACTTACCAAGTAACAACGCAGTACTCAACCAACAAAGCGGTACTGAACCAAATAATATTTGCAGGAAAACGAAGCGCTGGGCGGGCGCCCAGCATCCTCTACGGAATACGAGAAAAGGATTTACCGGTAGGTACCAAAATCCTATTTTCTCTTACGTCCTAGAGGATGCTGGTGTCCACGTTAGTACCATGGGGATGTACCAAAGCTCCCAGAACGGGAGGGAGAGCGCGGAGGCTCCTGCAGAATTGATTGACTGAACTTAAGGTCATCAGAGGCCAAAGTATCGAACTTGTAAAACTTTGCAAACGTGTTCGACCCAGACCAAGTTGCAGCTCGGCAAAGTTGCACTGCCGAGACACCCAGGGCAGCCGCCCAGGAAGACCCCAACTTATGAGTAGAGTGGGCCTTAACTGATTTTGGATACGGCAGTCGTGCCGTAGAATAAGCGTGCTGGATAGTGAACCTAATCCAGCGAGAGATCGTCTGCTTAGAAGCAGGACACCCAATTTTCTTGGGATCATATAGGACAAACAGAGAGTCCAACTTTCTGTGATGAGAAGTTCTCTTCACATATATCTTCAGAGCCCTTACGACATCCAAGGACTTTGATGTAATTGAGGAGTCAGTAGCCACTGGCACCACAATAGGTTGGTTGATATGAAAAGCCAACACAACCTTCTGAAGAAACTACTGACGTGTCCGGAGCTCAGCTCTATCTTCGTGGAAGATGAAGTAAGGGCTTTTACAGGATAAAGCCCCCAGCTCGGACACCCGTCTAGCAGAAGCTATGGCCAACAAAGTGACCGCCTTCCATGTAAGAAATTTGACCTCTATCTCCTGTAGAGGCCCAAACCAATCCGACTGGAGGAACTGCAACACCACGTTAAGGTCCCAAGGTGCCGTAGGCGGTACAAAGGGAGGTTGGATATGCAGAACACCCTTCAAAAAGGTCTGAACCTCAGGGAGGGCAGCCAATTGTTTCTGAAAGAAAATGGATAGGGCTGAGATCTGGACCTTCACAGATCCCAACCTCAGACCCATATCCACTCCTGCTTGCAGGAAGAGGAGGAAACTTCCCAGTTGAAACTCCACTGTAGGAAACTTCTTGGACTCACCAAGAGACATATTTCTTCCAAATACGATGGTAATGTTTAGAAGTTACCTCTTTCCTAGCCTGTATGAGGGAAGGAATAACCTTCTTCGGAATGCCCTTCCGAGCAAGAATCAGGCGCTCAACTTCCATGCCGTCAAACGTAGCCGCGGTAAGTCTTGATAGGCGAACGGCCCCTACTGCAGCAGGTCCTCCTGAAGAGGAAGAGACCTTGGCTCTTCTTGCAGTAGATTCAGAAGGTCTGCGTACCAAGCCCTACCTGGCCAGTCTGGGGCAATGAGGATTGCTTGAACCCTTGTTCTCCTTATGAGTTTTAGGATTCTTGGGATCAGTGGGAGTGGTGGAAACACGTACACTGACTGGAACACCCACGGAGACACTAGGGTGTCCACTGCCACTGCCTGTGGGTCCCTCGACCTGGAACAATAACGCCAGAGCTTCTTGTTGAGACGAGAAGCCATCATGCCTATTTGAGGTAAGCCCCAAAAATCTGTTATTTCCATGAACACCTCGTGATGGAGTCCGAACTCTCCTGGAAGGAGATCTTGTCTGCTGAGGAAGTCTGCTTCCTAGTTGTCTACTCCTGAAATGAAGATGGCTGACAGCACTAACGCATGTTTTTTTTTGTCCAGAGGAGTATTCTGGTCACCCCTGACATTGCAGCTCTGCTCTTCGTTCTGCCTTGTCGGTTTATGTAAGCCACTATTGTTACGTTGTCCGACTGCACTTGAATGGCCCAATTTCTCAGAAGAGGGTCCGCCTGAAGAAGACCGTTGTAGACGGCTCTTAGTTCCAGGATGTTGATGGGCAGGCCGGCTTCCAGGCTTGACCACCGTCCTTGGAAGGTTACTCCTTGAGTGACTGCACCGCAGCCCCAGAGGCTCACATCCGTGGTTAGAAGGACCCAGTCCTGAATCACAAACCTGCGGCCCTCCAGTAGGTGAGGCAATTGGAGCCACCAGAGGAGTGAAATCCTTGCCCCTGGCGACAGACAAATTCTCTGGTGCATGTGGAGGTGAGATCATGACCACTTGTCCAGGAGATCCAGTTGGAAGGTCCGAGCATGGAACCTCCCATACTGGAGAGCCTCGTAAGAGGCCACCATCTTTCCCAATAGGCGAATGCATTGATGGACCCACACCCAGGGTGGCTTCAGAACATCACGGACCATAGCTTGTATCACCAACGCCTTTTTCTGCGGAAGAAACACCCACTGTACTTTTGTATCCAGGATCATTCCCAGAAATGACAACCTCTGGTTTGGTTCCAAATGTGACTTTGGAAGGTTCAGATTCCAACCGTGACTCTGGAGCAGTCGTGTTTTGAGAACAATGGACTGCAGTAGCTTCTCCTTGGATGATGCCTTTATCAGCAGATCGTCCAGATATGGAATGATGTTCACCCCTTGCTTGCGGAGGAGAATCATCATTTCCGCCAGCACCTTGGTAAACACCCTCGGTGCTGTGGAGAGGCCGAATGGCAGGGCCTCGAACTGGAAATGACAGTCCAGCAATGCGAATCATAGATAAGCCTGATACGGCAGCCAGATCAGAATGTGGAAGTACGCATCCTTGATATCCAGCGATACCAGGAATTGCCCCTCTTCCAGACCTGATACCGTCCTGAGAGACTGCATCTTGAACTTGAACTCCTTTAGAAAGGGGTTCAATTACTTTAGGTTCAGAATGGGCCTGACCGAACCATCCGGTTTCGGTACCACAAAAAGGTTCGAATAGTAACCTTTGGTCAGCATGTGAGGTGGCACTGGCACAATGACCTGTGCCTCCACCAGCCTTTGGACAGCGTCTTGTAGCACCGCGCTATCCTCCAACAGAGTTGGTAAGCCTGACCTGAAAAAGCGATGAGGAGGGAGACTTTGAAATTCCAGCCTGTATTCCTGAGACACAATATCTATCACCCAGGGATCCAGGCCGGACGATACTAGACATGACTGAAGTGTCTGAGTCTCGCTCCCACTGCCCCACCACCGTCATGCGGGGGACTTTGGCGTACCCGAAGTAGGCTTTTGTTCCTGGACACCTGCAGCGGCAGGTTTCTTGGACTTAACCCGACCTCCCCTAAAGAAGGTATTGGATGTTCTGGCCTTTCTGGGCTTGTTAGGCCGAAAGGACTGCATTGCAGGTGAAGAGAGAGATTTCTTCGGAGCAGGTGCTGCGGAGGGAAGAAACTGAGATTTACCCACTGTAGCAGTGGATATCCACGCGTCTAGAGCTTCCCCAAAGAGAGCCTGACCTGTATAGGGTAGGGACTCCACACTCCTTCTGGATTCCGCGTCGGCCGACCACTGGCGCAGCCACAGTCCTCGACGAGCTGAAACAGACATGGAAGAAATTCCTGCAGCCATGGAACCCAGGTCTTTCATGGATTCTACCATAAAACCTGCAGAATCATGTATGTTGTGTAAATACAATGCAACGTCATCCCTATCCATCGTATCCAAATCCTCAAGTAAGGTAGCCGACCACTTTACTATTGCCTTTGCCATCCATGCACTAGCAATAGTGGGGCGTAATATGGCCCCTGAAGCAGTGTACATTGATTTAAGCGTGTTATCAATTTTCCTATCAGCCGGCTCCTTTAAGGCGGTAGATCCTGGAACTGGTAAAACCACCTTCTTTGAGAGTCTGGACACAGAGGCGTCAACAGTCGGCGGGTTTTCCCATTTTTTCCTATCCTTGGGGAAAGAAATTCCACCTGGACCCTTTTAGGGACCTGGAATTTTTTCTCAGGGTTTTCCCATGCCTTTTCAAATATAGCATTCAATTCCTTTGACGCAGGGTAGGTTAGCGAGGCTTTTTTATTTTCAGTGAAAAAAGCCTCCTCAACCTGCTCAGGTGTGGTATCATTAACATTTAACACATCCCTGATAGCCTCTATCAACAATTGCACCCCCTTTGCAAGAGATGCGGACCGCCGCAACACATCTCCATCACCATCTGTAGGGTCAGAATCGGTATCCGGGTTGTCTTGTGTGACATGCACAAGTGCACGTTTGTGGGGGTATATAGCGGGGCGTCCTGAGGTACCTGAAACCGTCCATACTGTCATAGAGCTCTGTAATACCTGGGTTGCAGATTCATTACTAGCAACCCTGTCAGAAAACTGAGAAATCCAAGATTTGATAGAGGAAAACCACTCTGGTTCCCTTGCTGGTATCTGTGCTAAACCAGTGCTATCCTGATTACATGGAATGGGATCATCCTGGGAAGATAAATCCTCTGCAGCATATGACGCAGTGTCCCTGGACATAGCTAAAGGAGACCACCAAACACTCCACACACACAGGTGGGGACAGACAGAGTTTCCCCCCCAAGAATGGCAAGAGAGACACAGAGATCGGAGCCAACCCACACCACAGCGCTTTCAGTAAAGGGAGACCCCTTACCAGAGCAGACTGTGTCCCTTAATAGGAGAGACAATCGTTTTACAGCCTCCCCTCCCTTCTACAAACCCCTGGTACCATGTACTGATAGCTGGAGTTGCTGCAGAGGGACCTGTTCTTCCAGCGCTGTGCAGGCAG
The DNA here is from genome assembly GCF_028390025.1 of Pseudophryne corroboree. Lineage (NCBI taxonomy): Eukaryota > Metazoa > Chordata > Amphibia > Anura > Myobatrachidae > Pseudophryne > Pseudophryne corroboree. The sequence goes on from NC_086446.1 coordinate 87,904,513, forward strand.
GAAAATGGCGCTGGAACGCTGCTGGGCCCGCCCTGAGGAAAAGCTCCGCCCCCTTAATGGCGCTGTCTTCCCGCTCTTCACAGATTATACTGGCCTGAGGAGAAATGTGCTAGCTGAGATCCGCGGACCCCGACAGACTTGCTGGCCAGTGTTGGGGGTAAGCGCTGGCCCAGGGCGCCCCTCACAGCGCCGCACCATGTGCCTCTGGACCTTCATAGGAGTGCAGTTAATACTGCACTCCCTCCCCTTTGCAGCCATCTTCACACCGGCCCCTCGCTTGCTAGGGGGGTCGGTGTCTCACTCACCACTCTTCAGCTCTGTAAGGGGTTGGTGGCATGCTGCTGGGACGAACGGTCCCCTGTAGCGGAGAACGATCCGACCCCTCTGGAGCTTAGGGTCCAGTCAGCGGAGTCAGTGGCTCAGACCCCGCAGGGCGGACACTGCTCCCCCCCCTTAGTCCCACGCTGCAGGCAGGCTGTTGCCAACAGCCTCCTGTAAAAAAATAAACTCTAAACTAACTTTAACTAGAAAAGCTCAGTAGAGATCCCCTAGCTGTGATCGGCTCCTCCGGGCACATTTTTTAAACTGAGTCTGGTAGGAGGGGCATAGAGGGAAGAGCCAGCCCACACTCTCAAACTCTTAAAGTGCCAATGGCTCCTGGTGGACCCGTCTATACACCATGGTACTAATGTGGACCCCAGCATCTTCTAGGACGTAAGAGAAATAGAGGTTTTCCTTAAGTCTCTTTTTATTCTCATGCTGACGCTATTAAACGTTAAACGGTGGTTTCGGCCTGGGCAGCCATAGCTGTTGTGGGCTGAGCGGAGGCACTTGGAGAATGTCTTACTGCAGATGCACAATGGAACATCTGGCTCTCATATCCCTTATTAAGGGAGCTGTTTCTTACTACAGGATGCAGCCTTAGATACAGGAGTACTAGGCTCTAAAGAAGCTCTGTAGCAGCTAGACGTGTCCTTTGACTCTGCTCCTGGAGGCTGGATTCTGATTCAGCTCTTGAATCTCTACCTTCACAGGCGAAATACTGTTTGGGGCAGAGCTAGATGAGATTGTAATTGCTGTCGTAGCTTCTAAAACTGCTTTTCTGCCATCAGCTGCTGCCCCGAAGTCTAAGACATCCTCTTTTAAGTATTTTAAAAAAGTATTTTTGTCCCCAAGGGAATGGTAAAGGACAGTCCTTTCTCAGGCAGACAACCCATGCAATCCTGGGCAGCCAGATGTCCGGCCACTAAGCCAGACAAGTCTTTGATCTGACGAGACGGGCCTCCTCCTGGGTGTTCCCAGGGTGGGAGGCCGACTACTTCAGTGTACAGTGACCTGGTGTCAATCCCACAAAGAGCAGTGGTCTCCCACGGGTACACTTTCTTTCATGCGGCGACCTCCTCAGTGGTTCTTTTGTGCAGGTCTCCCAGCAGATCCCAACAAGGCCTTAGCTCTGCAACAGGCCATTCATTCTCTTCAACAGACCGGAGTCATAGTGCCAGTTTCTCCAGAACAGCAACAGACAGGCTTTTATTCCACTTTTTTTCTGGTTCAAAAGCTCACTGGTTCCTTTCGCTCATTACTCAACCTGAATTCGCTCAACAGGTTTATGCGGTTGCCCAGATTTTGCATAGAAACCCTTTGCTCCATTGTCCTAGCTTTGGAGCCTTGGGACTTTATGGCATCCCTGGATATCCGGGATGCATACCTTTTTAATGTGCCTATCACACACAAACATCAGCGATACCTCAATTTTGCTTTCCACCAGCAACACACATCAGTTCTGGGCCCTGCCCTTTGGACTTTCCATGACCCCTCCTGAGTTTTTACTAAAATGATGGCAATCATGGCTGCACATCTCAAATGCCAGGGGGTCCAGATTCTTCCTTACATGGTTGTCCTACTGATTTTAGCCCAGTCTCCGGAGGTCCTGCGATAACATCTCTGTCTGACCATTGCCTTCCTGCGAGCGCATGGCTGAATCATCAATGGGAAAAAGCCCTTCCGGCCTCCCTTTCGAAGGATGTTGCATCTACGAGCCCTCCTAGATTCTCCGGTCGGGAGGATTCTCCTACTGGAGGTTAAGATCACAGCCATCCAGTCTCTCCTCCGCAGGTTTCTTTGACACCGGCGGGTGTCCATTCACTCAGTCATGCAGGTCTTGGGGTCCATGGTGTACCCCTTCAACAGGGTTGAGTATGCCTAGTTCCACACCAGACCTCTCCAACAACTTATTCTGTCACATTGGAATGGGCAGCATCATCTAATCAGATCTCATACAATCCGGCGGTCCCTGGAACTCCGGCTCTCCCTCTCAGGGTGGCTAAGTCCCACCCGGGCAAGGATCGCCCCTTCTGGATTCTGGTTTGGGTACTCCTTACCACGGAGGCCAGTCTCCACAGGTGGGGAGCAGTAACATGTCAACGATCCTACCTACCTTAATCATTTTGTAGACACGCAAAGTCAGGACGCCTTGAGAACAAGTGGAGCGCTTGGGCAGAACGTTAGATTCTGGCTATCTTGACAGTGTTCATTCCACGACTCCTCAACTGGGAAGCAGACTTCTTAAGCTGACAGGTCGTCCACTCAGGCGAGTGTGCTCTTCATCTGGAGATCTTTCAGGTTCTAATAGACAAGGGGGGCATACCAGATGTGAATCTCAGGGCCACAACCACAAACTGCCTATCTACGGGTCCAGAACAAGGAATCCTGTGGCCGCCTTCGTGGATGCTCTGGCGGTGCGATGGACCTTCAATCTGGTGTATATACTCCTTTCAGTCACACTCCTTCCGAGAGTTCTTTGCAGGTTCAAGAAAGAGGGCAGCATCGTGCTCCTCATAACACCAACATGGCCGAGATGATCTTGGATTGCAGACCTGTAGAGTCTGTCGATAGATGTTCCCTTTCAGCTTCCTCTGTGGCCAGATTGGTTGACTCAGGGTCCCTGTCTACACCCAGACCTAGCTCATCTGTCTTTGACAGCATGGCTCCTGAGGCATCCCTCTTACAATCTACTGGTTTCTCAATCCCTGTTGTGCAGACCATGCTTACACTTTGTAAATCTGCTTCAGTAAGTGGAGATGTATCTGCACACACACACAATTAATTGAATAAGAGTTTGGAACACAAGTTCCGCAAGGAACCCCTATAGTTTATTGGTAATTACCATTCCTTGTGGGGGTGCTACCAACTACAGCTATGGTATATGTAAACAAGAAAAGAGAAGGAAAGGGCTGTACTATTGGTGCACACACTGAGGAGTGATTTAATTATCACTTCTCCTTAAAAATTTAACTTTTATTATTATTGTCATAAGAAGAATGTGAAATATCTTTATTTAAACTACAAGTTGAGGCGAAACATAGAGGTTAAAAGTATTGACATAGACAAAACATACAAAAGTGCAATGAAAGTAATAAATGTGAATAAAGATTAAAAAATGTGTGTCAGCATGTTTTATTCTATTGTCCTAACAATATGGTATGTGTCCTATGTTGAGCCAGTAATCAATTTGTTCTAATTCATCCACACTATGTCTATCAATGTCAATCTCACTCTTTAGTGATAACCAATATTTTCATAGGAACTATGGGGGTCATTCTGAGTTGTTCGCTCTGTATTTTTTTCTCGCAAAGGAGTGATTAGTCGCTAATGCGCATGCGCAATGCCCGCAGTGCGACTGCGCCAAGTAAATTTGCTATGCAGTTAGGTATTTTACTCACGGCATTACAAGGTTTTTTCTTCGTTCTGGTGATCGTAATGTGATTGACAGGAAGTGGGTGTTTCTGGGCGGAAACTGGCCGTTTTATGGATGTGTGCGAAAAAACGCTACCATTTCTGGGGAAAACGCGGGAGTGGCTGGAGAAATGGAGGAGTGTCTTGGCGAACGCTGGGTGTGTTTGTGACGTCAAACCAGGAACGACAAGCACTGAACTGATCGCAGATGCCGAGTAAGTGTAGAGCTACTCAGAAACTGCTAAGAAGTGTCTATTCGCTATTTTGCTAATCTTTCGTTCGCAATTTTGATAAGCTAAGATTCACTCCCAGTAGGCGGCGGCTTAGCGTGTGCAAAGCTGCTAAAAGCAGCTTGCGAGCGAACAACTTGGAATGACCCCCTATATTCCTGTACATTCTCATGGGATATATTAGTGGGACATTGACAATTGTTATGTATGAATCTTAAATTTCTATAATATAGGCAGTGTATCGGGGAGTATAGGTCTTGTTAGTATTACAATAATAATTTAGAATTATATATTGAGTTCAGAACAAAACACATAAATCAATTATTGCTGCATCTAATTTGAAAATAGGACGCTTTGACCGCTGTTAATTTATCATCCAGGTCATTTGCAGTATTCGGTAATCATTTTTTCTCTATCGTCCTAAGTGGATGCTGGGGTTCCTGAAAGGACCATGGGGAATAGCGGCTCCGCAGGAGACAGGGCACAAAAAAGTAAAGCTTTACTAGGTCAGGTGGTGTGCACTGGCTCCTCCCCCTATGACCCTCCTCCAGACTCCAGTTAGATTTTGTGCCCGAACGAGAAGGGTGCAATCTAGGTGGCTCTCCTAAAGAGCTGCTTAGAGAAAGTTTAGTTTAGGTTTTTTTCTTTACAGTGAGTCCTGCTGGCAACAGGATCACTGCAACGTGGGACTTAGGGGGAAAGTAGTAAACTCACCTGCATGCAGAGTGGATTTGCTGCTTGGCTACTGGACACCATTAGCTCCAGAGGGATCGAACACAGGCCCAGCCGTGGAGTCCGGTCCCGGAGCCGCGCCGCCGACCCCCTTGCAGATGCTGAAGCGTGAAGAGGTCCGGAAACCGGCGGCTGAAGACTCCTCAGTCTTCATAAGGTAGCGCACAGCACTGCAGCTGTGCGCCATTTTCCTCTCAGCACACTTCACTGGGCAGTCACTGAGGGTGCAGAGCGCTGGGGGGGGGCGCTCTGAGAGGCAAATATAAACCTTATACAAGGCTAAAAATACCTCACATATAGCCCATAGGGGCTATATGGAGATATTTAACCCCTGCCTGACTGGAAAAATAGCGGGAGAAGAACCCGCCGAAAAAGGGGCGGGGCCTATCTCCTCAGCACACGGCGCCATTTTCTGTCACAGCTCCGCTGGTCAGAACGGCTCCCAGGTCTCTCCCCTGCACTGCACTACAGAAACAGGGTAAAACAGAGAGGGGGGGGCACATTAATGGCTATATATATATATATTAAAGCAGCTATAAGGGAGCACTTAATATAAGGATATCCCTTGTATATATAGCGCTTTGTGGTGTGTGCTGGCAGACTCTCCCTCTGTCTCCCCAAAAGGGCTAGTGGGTCCTGTCTTCATTAGAGCATTCCCTGTGAGTTTGCGGTGTGTGTCGGTACGTGGTGTCGACATGTATGAGGACGATATTGGTGTGGAGGCGGAGCAATTGCCAAATATGCAGATGTCACCCCCCAGGGGGTCGACACCAGAATGGATGCCTTTATTTGTGGAATTACGTGATGGTTTATCTTCCCTTAAACAGTCAGTTGAGGACATGAGGCGGCCGGACAATCAATTAATGCCTGTCCAGGCGCCTCAAACACCGTCAGGGGCTGTAAAACGCCCTTTGCCTCAGTCGGTCGACACAGACCCAGACACGGGCACTGATTCCAGTGACGACGGTAGAAATTCAAACGTATTTTCCAGTAGGGCCACACGTTATATGATTTTGGCAATGAAGGAGACGTTACATTTAGCTGATACTACAGATACCGTAAAACAGGGTATTATGTATGGTGTGAAAAAACTACAAACAGTTTTTCCTGAATCAGAAGAATTAAATGACGTGTGTGATGAAGCGTGGGTTGCTCCTGATAAAAAGTTGATAATTTCAAAAAAGTTATTGGCATTATACCCTTTCCCGCCAGAGGTTAGGGCGCGCTGGGAAACACCCCCTAAGGTGGACAAGGCGCTCACACGCTTATCCAAACAAGTGGCGTTACCCTCTCCTGAGACGGCCGCACTTAAGGATCCATCAGATAGAAAGATGGAAGTTATTCAAAAGAATATATACACACATGCAGGTGTTATACTACGACCAGCTATAGCAACTGCCTGGATGTGCAGTGCTGGAGTAGTTTGGTCAGAATCCCTGATTGAAAATATTGATACCCTAGATAGGGACAATGTTTTACTGTCGTTAGAACAAATAAAGAATGCATTTATCTATATGCGTGATGCACAGAGGGATATTTGCACACTGGCATCTCGGGTGAGTGCTATGTCCATTTCAGCCAGAAGAGCCTTATGGACACGACAGTGGACAGGCGATGCGGATTCAAAACGTCACATGGAGGTTTTGCCGTATAAAGGGGAGGAGTTATTTTGAGTTGGTCTATCAGACTTGGTGGCCACGGCTACTGCCGGGAAATCCACTTTTTTACCTCAAGTCACTCCCCAACAGAGAAAGGCACCGACCTTTCAACCGCAGCCTTTTCGCTCCTACAAAAATAAGAGAGCAAAGGGCTTGTCGTACCTGCCACGAGGCAGAGGAAGAGGGAAGAGACACCAACAGGCAGCTCCTTCCCAGGAACAGAAGCCCTCCCCGGCTCCTGCAAAAACCTCAGCATGACGCTGGGGCCTCTCAAGCGGACTCGGGGACAGTGGGGGGCCGTCTCAAAAATTACAGCGCGCAGTGGGCTCACTCGCAGGTAGACCCCTGGATCCTGCAGATAATATCTCAGGGGTACAGGTTGGAATTAGAGACGGATCCTCCTCATCGTTTCCTGAAGTCTGCCTTACCAACCGTCTCTTCCGAAAGGGAGAGGGTGTTGGAAGCCATTCACAAGCTGTACGCTCAGCAGGTGATAGTCAAAGTACCCCTATTACAACAAGGAAAGGGGTATTATTCCACTCTATTTGTGGTACCGAAGCCGGATGGCTCGGTAAGGCCTATTCTAAATCTGAAGTCCTTGAACCTCTACATAAAAAAGTTCAAGTTCAAGATGGAGTCACTCAGAGCAGTGATAGCGAACCTGGAAGAAGGGGACTTTATGGTATCCTTGGACATCAAGGATGCGTATCTACACGTTCCGATTTACCCCGCACACCAGGGGTACCTCAGGTTCATTGTTCAAAACTGTCACTATCAGTTTCAGACGCTGCCGTTCGGATTGTCCACGGCGCCTCGGGTCTTTACCAAGGTAATGGCCGAGATGATGATTCTTCTTCGAAGAAAAGGCGTATTAGTTATCCCATACTTGGACGATCTCCTAATAAGGGCAAGGTCCAGAGAACAGCTGGAGACAGCTTTAGCACTATCTCAAGAGGTGCTAAGACAACACGGGTGGATTCTGAATATTCCAAAATCCCATTTAATCCCGACAACTCGTCTGCTGTTCCTAGGAATGATTCTGGACACGGTTCAGAAAAAGGTTTTCCTTCCAGAGGAAAAAGCCAAGGAGTTATCCGATCTGGTCAGGAACCTCCTAAAACCAGGAAAAGTGTCAGTACATCAATGCACAAGAGTCCTGGGAAAAATGGTGGCTTCTTACGAAGCAATTCCATTCGGCAGATTCCATGCAAGAATATTCCAAAGGGATCTGTTGGACAAATGGTCAGGGTCGCATCTGCAGATGCACCTGCGAATAACCCTGTCACCAAAGACAAGGGTGTCACTTCTGTGGTGGTTGCAGAAGGCTCACCTATTAGAAGGCCGCAGATTCGGCATTCAGGATTGGATCCTGGTGACCACGGACGCCAGCCTGAGAGGCTGGGGAGCAGTCACACAAGGAAGAAACTTCCAGGGAGTATGGACGAGTCTGGAAAAGTCTCTTCACATAAACATTCTGGAACTAAGAGCAATCTACAATGCTCTAAGCCAGGCGGAACTTCTCCTGCAAGGAAAGCCGGTGTTGATTCAGTCGGACAACATCACGGCGGTCGCCCATGTAAACAGGCAGGGCGGCACAAGAAGCAGGAGTGCAATGGCAGAAGCTGCCAAGATTCTTCGCTGGGCGGAGAATCACGTGATAGCACTGTCAGCAGTGTTCATCCCGGGCGTGGACAACTGGGAAGCAGACTTCCTCAGCAGACACGATCTTCATCCGGGAGAGTGGGGTCTACATCCAGAAGTCTTCAACATGTTAATAGACCGTTGGGAAAGACCAATTGTAGACATGATGGCGTCTCGCCTCAACAAGAAACTGGACAAATATTGCGCCAGGTCAAGAGATCCACAGGCAATAGCTGTGGACGCACTGGTAACTTCTTGGGTGTACCAGTCAGTGTATGTGTTTCCTCCTCTGCCGCTCATACCAAAGGTATTGAAGATCATACGGCAAAGAAGAGTAAGAACAATACTAGTGGTTCCGGATTGGCCGAGAAGGACTTGGTATCCGGAACTTCAAGAGATGCTCACGGACGAACCGTGGCCTCTACCTCTGAGAAGGGACCTGCTACAGCAGGGTCCCTGTCTTTTTCAAGACTTACCGCGGCTGCGTTTGACGGCATGGCGGTTGAACGCCAGATCCTAAAAGGGAAAGGCATTCCAGAAGAAGTCATTCCTACCTTGATTAAGGCACGGAAGGAAGTCACCGTGAAACATTATCACCGCATTTGGCGAAAATATGTAGCGTGGTGCGAGGATCGGAAGGTTCCGACGGAGGAATTCCAACTGGGTCGTTTCCTACATTTCCTGCAATCAGGATTATCTATGGGTCTCAAATTGGGATCCATTAAGGTTCAAATTTCGGCCCTGTCAATATTCTTCCAAAAAGAATTGGCCTCTGTCCCTGAGGTCCAGACTTTTGTCAAGGGAGTACTGCATATACAGCCTCCTGTGGTGCCTCCGGTGGCACCGTGGGATCTAAATGTAGTTTTAGATTTCCTCAAATCCCATTGGTTTGAACCATTGAAAAAGGTGGATTTGAAATATCTCACATTGAAAGTGACTATGTTACTAGCCCTGGCCTCTGCCAGGAGAGTATCTGAATTGGCGGCTTTATCTTATAAAAGTCCTTATCTAATCTTCCATTCGGATAGGGCAGAACTGCGGACTCGTCCGCATTTTCTCCCTAAAGTGGTATCAGCATTTCATCTGAACCAACCTATTGTGGTGCCTGCGGCCACTAGCGACTTGGAGGACTCCAAGTTGTTGGACGTTGTCAGAGCCTTAAAAATATACATTGCAAGGACGGCTGGAGTCAGAAAATCTGACTCGCTGTTTATATTGTATGCACCCAACAAGTTGGGCGCACCTGCTTCTAAGCAGTCGATTGCTCGTTGGATTTGTAACACAATTCAACTTGCACATTCTGTGGCAGGCCTGCCACAGCCTAAAACTGTAAAAGCCCACTCCACAAGGAAGGTGGGCTCATCTTGGGCGGCTGCCCGAGGGGTCTCGGCATTACAACTCTGCCGAGCAGCTACGTGGTCGGGGGAGAACACGTTTGTAAAATTTTACAAATTTGATACCCTGGCAAAGGAGGACCTGGAGTTCTCTCATTCGGTGCTGCAGAGTCATCCGCACTCTCCCGCCCGTTTGGGAGCTTTGGTATAATCCCCATGGTCCTTTCAGGAACCCCAGCATCCACTTAGGACGATAGAGAAAATAAGAATTTACTTACCGATAATTCTATTTCTCGGAGTCCGTAGTGGATGCTGGGCGCCCATCCCAAGTGCGGATTATCTGCAATACTTGTACATAGTTATTGTTAACTAATTCGGGTTATTGTTAAGGAGCCATCTTTAAGAGGCCCTTTCTGTTGTCATACTGTTAACTGGGTTTAGATCACAAGTTGTACGGTGTGATTGGTGTGGCTGGTATGAGTCTTACCCGGGATTCAAAATGCCTCCCTTATTGTGTATGCTCGTCCGGGCACAGTACCTAACTGGAGTCTGGAGGAGGGTCATAGGGGGAGGAGCCAGTGCACACCACCTGACCTAGTAAAGCTTTACTTTTTTGTGCCCTGTCTCCTGCGGAGCCGCTATTCCCCATGGTCCTTTCAGGAACCCCAGCATCCACTACGGACTCCGAGAAATAGAATTATCGGTAAGTAAATTCTTATTATTGCACTAGAGGATGTTATCATGGTGAATATAGTGAGTGTAATACACCGTCCTAAAGATATATGTATATCTCTCCAATACCGGTGATGCGCTAGATCAGATTCAAATGTGTAATATACCTTAGAGGATATATATTTCTCTCAATATACAATGTCAGTACAAGTTTGATATGTGATAGGATAATTTGGTGTTCACAAAATTATTGTCCTTAGAGGGAAAGCATCCTCATTATTTAGGACTCGTGGCACCTTCTCGACTAATCACATTCAGATCCGTGCATGTAGAAGTAGTTAATACACCTCATAATGAGGTTTCATTATACATAAGCTGAAGTGTATCACTGGATCAATAAATTATGCACCACCCTTATATATCCAGAGTCTATTAATATAGGAACAGTTTTTATTTTTCTCTAACGTCCTAGTGGATGCTGGGGACTCCGTAAGGACCATGGGGAATAGACGGGCTCCGCAGGAGACAGGGCACTTTAAGAAAGAATTTGGATACTGGTGTGCTCTGGCTCCTCCCTCTATGTCCCTCCTCCAGACCTCAGTTTGAATCTGTGCCCGGACGAGCTGGGTGCTACTTAGTGAGCTCTCTAGAGCTTGCTAAAAAGAAAGTATTTTGTTAGGTTTTTTTTATTTTCAGAGAGATCTGCTGGCAACAGACTCTCTGCTACGTGGGACTGAGGGGAGAGAAGCAGCCCTACTCACTGAAGATAGGTCCTGCTTCTTAGGCTACTGGACACCATTAGCTCCAGAGGGATCGTACACCGGATCGCACCCTTTGCCGTCCGATCCCGGAGCCGCGCCGCCGTCCCCCTCGCAGAGCCGGAAGACAGAAGCCGGTGACAGAAGCAAGAAGACTTCGAAATCGGCGGCAGAAGTCGCCAGTCTTCATATGAGGTAGCGCACAGCACTGCAGCTGTGCGCCATTGCTCCCACACTAAACCCACATACTCCGGTCACTGTAGGGCGCAGGGGGGGGCGCCCTGGGCAGCAATTAGAGACCTCTTGGCAAAAGTGGGCATATATACAGTTGGGCACTATATATGCATGGGCCCCCGCCATATTTTTATACAGAAACGCGGGACAGAAGCCCGCTGCTGAGGGGGCGGGGCTTCTTCCTCAGCACTCACCAGCGCCATTTTCTCTCCACAGCTCCGCTGAGAGGAAGCTCCCCAGGCTCTCCCCTGCAGAAACACGGTAGAAGAGGGTAAAAAGAGAGGGGGGGCACATAAAATTGGCGCAAAAATCGGTATATACAGCAGCTACTGGGTTAACACTAAGTTACTATGTGATTCCTGGGACATATAGCGCTGGGGTGTGTGCTGGCATACTCTCTCTCTGTCTCTCCAAAAGGCCTTGTGGGGGAACGGTCTTCAAAAAGAGCATCCCCTGTGTGTGTGGTGTCGGCACGCTTGTGTCGGCATGTTTGACGAGGAAGGCTATGTGGAAGCAGAGCGGGAACAAATGAATGTGGGGTCGCCGCCGACACCCGATTGGATGGATATGTGGAAGGTTTTAAAGGATAATGTCACTTCCTTGCATAAAAGGTTGGATAAGGCTGAAGCCTTAGGACAGCCGGGGTCTCAGCCCATGCCTGATCCTATGTCGCAGAGGCCGTCAGGGTCTCAGAAGCGCCCACTATCCAAAATTGTTGACACAGATATCGACACGGATTCTGTCTCCAGTGTCGATGGCGATGATGCAAAGTTACAGCCTAAATTGGCTAAAGCCATCCGTTACATGATTATAGCAATGAAGGATGTGTTGCACATCACAGAGGAAACCCCAGTCCCTGACAAGAGGGTTTATATGTATGGGGAAAAAAGGCAAGAGGTGACCTTTCCCCCTTCACATGAGCGAAATGAGTTATGTGAAAAGGCTTGGGAATCTCCAGATAGGAAACTGCAGATTTCCAAACGGATGCTTATGGCGTATCCTTTCCCGCCAACGGACAGGTTACGCTGGGAATCCTCCCCTAGGGTAGACAAAGCTTTAACACGCTTATCCAAGAGGGTAGCCCTGCCGTCACAGGATACGGCCACCCTGAAAGATGCTGCGAATAGAAAGCAGGAGGGTACCCTGAAGTCCATTTATACACATTCAGGTACCTTACTAAGGCCGGCGATTGCGTCGGTCTGGATGTGTGGTGCTGTAGCAGCATGGACGGATACCTTATCTGAGGAACTTGATACCTTGGACAAGGATACTATATTACTGACCCTGGGGCATATAAAAGACGCTGTCCTATATATGAGAGATGCTCAAAGAGACATTAGCCTACTGGGCTCTAGAATAAGTGCAATGTCGATTTCTGCCAGAAGGGTCCTGTGGACTCTGCAATGGACAGGAGATGCCGACTCAAAAAGGCACATGGAGGTTTTACCTTACAAGGGTGAGGAGTTGTTTGGGGAGGGTCTCTCGGACCTGGTCTCCACGGCTACGGCTGGAAAGTCAAATTTTTTGCCATATGTTCCCTCACAACCTAAGAAAGCAACGTATTACCAAATGCAGTCCTTTCGATCACAAAAAGGCAAGAAAGTTTGAGGTGTGTCCTTTCTTGCCAGAGGCAGGGGTAGAGGAAAGAAGCTGCACAATACAGCTAGTTCCCAGGAACAGAAGTCCTCCCCGGCTTCCACTAAATCCACCGCATGACGCTGGGGCTCCACAGGCGGAGCTAGGCCCGGTGGGGGCGCGTCTCCGGAATTTCAGCCACAAGTGGGTTCACTCACAGGTGGATCCCTGGGCTATAGAGATTGTGTCTCAGGGATACAAGCTGGAATTCGAAGAGATGCCCCCCCACCATTACCTCAAATCGGCCCTGCCGGCTTCCCCCCACGAGAGGGAAATAGTGTTAGCTGCAATTCACAAATTGTATCTTCAGCAGGTGGTGGTCAAGGTTCCCCTCCTTCAACCAGACCATGTTTGTGGTACCGAAACCGGACGGTTCGGTCAGACCCATATTGAATTTAAAATCCCTGAACATATAGCTGAAAAGGTTCAAGTTCAAGATGGAATCGCTCAGAGCGGTCATCGCAAGCCTGGAAGGGGGGATTTTATGGTGTCTCTGGACATAAAGGATGCTTACCTTCATGTCCCCATTTATCCACCTCATCAGGAGTACCTCAGATTTGTGGTACAGGATTGTCATTACCAATTTCAGACGTTGCCGTTTGGTCTCTCCACGGCACCGAGAATATTTACCAAGGTAATGGCGGAAATGATGGTGCTCCTGCGACGGCAAGGAGTCACAATTATCCCATACTTGGACGATCTCCTCATAAAGGCGAGGTCCAGAGAGCAGTTGCTGATCAGAGTAGCACGCTCTCGGGCAGTGTTACAACAGCACAGCTGGATTCTGAATATTCCAAAGTCGCAGTTGGTTCCTACGACTCGTCTGCCCTTCCTGGGCATGATTCTGGACACAGGTCAGAAGAGAGTTTATCTCCCGATGGAGAAGGCTCAGGAGCTCATGACACTGGTCAGAGACCTATTAAAACCAAAACTGGTGTCGGTGCATCACTGCACGCGAATCCTGGGAAAGATGGTGGCATCATACGAGGCCATTCCTTTCGGCAGGTTCCATGCGAGGACCTTTCAATGGGATCTGTTGGACAAGTGGTCCGGATCACATCTACAAATGCATCGGCTTATCACCCTATCCCCCAGGGCCAGGGTGTCTCTCCTGTGGTGGCTGCAGAGTGCTCACCTTCTCGAGGGCCGCAGATTCGGCATTCAGGACTGGGTCCTGGTGACCACGGACGCAAGCCTCTGAGGGTGGGGAGCAGTCACACAGGGAAGAAATTTCCAAGGGCTGTGGTCAAGTCAGGAGACTTGCCTTCACATCAATATCCTGGAACTAAGGGCCATATACAACGCCCTACATCAAGCGGAGACCCTGCTTCGTGACCAATCGGTGCTGATTCAGTCAGACAACATCACCGCATTGGCTCATGTAAACCGCCAAGGTGGCACAAGGAGCAGGGTGGCGATGGCGGAAGCCACCAGACTTCTTCGCTGGGCGGAGAATCACGTAAGAGCACTGTCAGCAGTGTTTATTCCGGGAGTGGACAACTGGGAAGCAGACTTCCTCAGCAGGCACGACCTCCACCCGGGAGAGTGGGGACTTCATCAAGGAGTCTTCGCGCAGATAGCAGGTCGGTGGGAACTGCCACAAGTAGACATGATGGCATCCCGCCTCAACAAAAAGCTACAGAGGTATTGCGCCAGGTCAAGAGACCCTCAGGCGATAGCTGTAGACGCACTAGTGACACCGTGGGTGTTCCAGTCGGTCTATGTATTTCCTCCTCTTTCTCTCATACCCAAGGTGCTGAGAATCATAAGAAGAAGAGGAGTGAGAACAATACTCATTGTTCCGGATTGGCCAAGACGGACTTGGTATCCAGAGCTGCAAGAAATGCTCACAGAGGACCCTTGGCCTCTGCCTCTAAGACAGGACTTGTTGCAACAGGGGCCCTGTCTGTTCCAAGACTTACTGCCGCTGCGTTTGACGGCATGGCGGTTGAACGCCGGATCCTAGCAGAAAAAGGCATTCCGGATGAGGTTATTCCTACGCTGATAAAAGCTAGGAAGGACGTGACGGCTAAACATTATCACCGTATATGGCGAAAATATGTTGCTTGGTGTGAGGCCAGGAATGCCCCTACGGAGGAATTCCAGCTGGGCCGTTTTCTTCACTTCCTACAGTCGGGAGTGACTTTGGGCCTAAAATTGGGTTCCATTAAGGTCCAGATTTCGGCCCTATCCATTTTCTTTCAAAAAGAACTGGCTTCTCTACCTGAAGTTCAGACGTTTGTAAAGGGAGTACTGCATATTTAGCCCCCTTTTGTGCCTCCAGTGGCACCTTGGGATCTTAACGTGGTGTTGAGTTTCCTGAAGTCACACTGGTTTGAGCCACTTAAAACCGTGGAGTTAAAATTTCTCACGTGGAAGGTGGTCATGCTATTAGCCTTGGCTTCAGCTAGGCGTGTGTCAGAATTAGCGGCTTTGTCACATAAAAGCCCCTATCTGGTTTTCCATATGGACAGGGCAGAATTGCGGACCCGTCCGCAATTTCTGCCAAAAGTGGTGTCATCTTTTCATATGAACCAACCTATTGTGGTGCCTGTGGCTACCCGTGACTTGGAGGATTCCGAGTTACTAGATGTGGTCAGGGCTTTGAAGGTTTATGTAGCCAGAACGGCTAGAGTCAGGAAAACCGAGTCGCTGTTTATCCTGTATGCATCCAACAAGCTGGGTGCTCCTGCTTCAAAGCAAACTATTGCTCGCTGGATCTGTAACACGATTCAGCAGGCTCATTCTGCGGCTGGATTGCCGCTACCAAAATCAGTAAAAGCCCATTCCACAAGGAAGGTGGGCTCTTCTTGGGCGGCTGCCCGAGGGGTCTCGGCATTACAGCTTTGCCGAGCGGCTACTTGGTCGGGTTCAAACACTTTTGCAAAGTTCTATAAGTTTGATACCCTGGCTGAGGAGGACCTCCTGTTTGCTCAATCGGTGCTGCAGAGTCATCCGCACTCTCCCGCCCATTTGGGAGCTTTGGTATAATCCCCATGGTCCTTACGGAGTCCCCAGCATACACTAGGACGTTAGAGAAAATAAGATTTTACTCACCGGTAAATCTATTTCTCGTAGTCCGTAGTGGATGCTGGGAACTCCGAAAGGACCATGGGGAATAGCGGCTCCGCAGGAGACTGGGCACAACTAAAGAAAGCTTTTAGGTCACCTGGTGTGCACTGGCTCCTCCCACTATGACCCTCCTCCAAGCCTCAGTTAGGACACTGTGCCCGGACGAGCTGACATAATAAGGAAGGATTTTGAATCCCGGGTAAGACTCCTACCAGCCACACCAATCACACCGTATAACTCGTGATACTATACCCAGTTTAACAGTATGAAAACAACTGAGCCTCTCAACAGATGGCTCAACAATAACCCTTTAGTTAACAATAACTATGTACAAGTATTGCAGACAATCCGCACTTGGGATGGGCGCCCAGCATCCACTACGGACTACGAGAAATAGATTTACCGGTGAGTAAAATCTTATTTTCTCTGACGTCCTAGTGGATGCTGGGAACTCCGAAAGGACCATGGGGATTATACCAAAGCTCCCAAACGTGCGGGAGAGTGCGGATGACTCTGCAGCACCGAATGAGAGAACTCAAGGTCCTCCTCAGCCAGGGTATCAAATTTGTAGAATTTTGCAAACGTGTTTGCCCCTGACCAAGTAGCAGCTCGGCAAAGTTGTAAAGCTGAGACCCCTCGGGCAGCCGCCCAAGATGAGCCCACCTTCCTTGTGGAATGGGCTTTTACTGATTTAGGATGCGGCAGTCCAGCCGCAGAATGCGCCAGCTGAATTGTGCTACAAATCCAGCGAGCAATAGTCTGCTTAGAAGCAGGAGCACCCAGTTTGTTGGGTGCATACAGGATGAATAGCGGGTCAGTTTTCCTGACTCTAGCCGTCCTGGAAACATACATTTTCAAGGCCCTGACTACGTCCAGTAACTTGGAATCCTCCAAGTCCCTAGTAGCCGCAGGCACCACAATAGGTTGGTTCAAGTGAAAAGCTGATACCACCTTAGGGAGAAACTGTGGACGAGTCCTCAATTCCGCCCTATCCATATGGAAAATCAGATAAGGGCTTTTACATGACAAAGCTGCCAATTCTGATACACGCCTGGCTGAAGCCAAGGCCAATAACATGACCACTTTCCACGTGAGATATTTTAGATCCACGGTTTTAAGTGGCTCAAACCAATGTGATTTTAAGAAACTCAACACCACGTTGAGATCCCAAGGTGCCACTGGAGGCACAAACGGGGGCTGAATATGCAGCACTCCTTTCACAAACGTCTGAACTTCAGGTAGTGAAGCTAGTTCTTTCTGGAAGAAAATCGACAGAGCCGAGATCTGTGCCTTAATGGAGCCTAATTTCAGGCCCATAGTCACTCCTGCTTGTAGGAAATGCAGAAATCGACCTAGTTGAAATTCCTCTGTTGGGGCCTTTTTGGCCTCACACCAAGCAACATATTTCCGCCATATGCGGTGATAATGCTTTGCAGTTACATCTTTCCTGGCTTTAATCAGCGTAGGAATGACTTCCTCCGGAATGCCCTTTTCCTTCAGGATCCGGCGTTCAACCGCCATGCCGTCAAACGCAGCCGCGGTAAGTCTTGGGACAGGGCCCCTGCTGCAGCAGGTCCTGTCTGAGCGGCAGAGGCCATGGGTCCTCTGAGATCATCTCTTGAAGTTCCGGGTACCACGCTCGTCTTGGCCAATCCGGAACCACGAGTATTGTTCTTACTCCTCGTTTTCTTATTATTCTCAGTACCCTTGGTATGAGAGGCAGAGGAGGGAACACATAAACTGACTGGTACACCCACGGTGTCACTAGAGCGTCCACAGCTATCGCCTGAGGGTCCCTTGACCTGGCGCAATATCTCTCTAGTTTTTTGTTTAGGCGGGACGCCATCATGTCCACCTGTGGCCGTTCCCATCGATTTACAATCAGCGTGAAGACTTCTGGATGAAGTCCCCACTCTCCCAGGTGGAGGTCGTGCCTGCTGAGAAAGTCTGCTTCCCAGTTGTCCACTCCCGGAATGAACACTGCTGACAGTGCTAGTACGTGATTTTCCGCCCATCGGAGAATCCTTGTGGCTTCTGCCATTGCCATCCTGCTTCTTGTGCCGCCCTGTCGATTTACATGGGCGACTGCCGTGATGTTGTCTGACTGGATCAGTACCGGCTGGTGTAGAAGCAGGGATTTTGCCTGACTTAGGGCATTGTAAATGGCCCTTAGTTCCAGAATATTTATGGAGACAGGGTTATTAGGCGATGCATCTGAAGATGCGATCCGGACCATTGGTCCAACAGGTCCCACTGAAAGATTCTGGCATGGAACCTGCCGAAAGGAATTGCTTCGTAAGAAGCCACCATCTTTCCCAGGCCCCGCGTACAGTGATGCACCAATACCTGTTTTGGTTTCAGGAGGTCTCTGACTAGAGATGACAGCTCCTTGGCTTTCTCCTCCGGGAGAAACACTTTTTTCTGGACTGTATCCAGAATCATACCCAGGAACAGTAGACGTGTCGTCGGAACCAGCTGTGATTTTGGAATATTCAGAATCCAACCGTGCTGGTGTAGCACCTCCTGAGATAGTGCTACTCCCACCAACAACTGCTCCTTGGACTTCGCCTTTATTAGGAGATCGTCCAAGTACGGGATAATTAAAACTCCCTTTCTTCGAAGGAGTATCATCATTTCCGCCATTACCTTGGTAAACACCCTCGGTGCCGTGGAGAGTCCAGACGGCAGCGTCTGGAATTGGTAATGGCAATCCTGTACCACAAATCTGAGGTACTCCTGGTGAGGATAGTAAATGGGGACATGCAGGTAAGCATCCTTGATGTCCAGGGATACCATGTAATCCCCCTCGTCCAGGCTTGCAATAACCGCCCTGAGCGATTCCATCTTGAACTTGAATTTTTTTATGTATGTGTTCAAGGATTTCAAATTTCAAATGGGTCTCACCGAACCGTCCGGTTTCGGTACCACAAACAGTGTGGAATAGTAACCCCGTCCTTGTTGAAGTAGGGGCACCTTGATTATCACCTGCTGGGAATACAGCTTGTGAATTGCCGCTAACACAGCCTCCCTGTCTGAAGGAGTAATCGGCAAGGCAGATTTTAGGAACCGGTGGGGTGGAGACGCCTCGAATTCCAGTTTGTACCCTTGAGATACTATTTGCAGGATCCAGGGATCCACCTGTGAGCGAGCCCACTGATCGCTGAAATTTTTGAGGCGGCCCCCCACCGTACCTGGCTCCGCCTGTGGAGCCCCACCGTCATGCGGCGGACTTGGAAGAAGCGGGGGAGGACTTTTGCTCCTGGGAACCTGCTGTTTGTTGCAGCCTTTTTCCCCTACCTCTGCCTCTGGACAGAAAGGACCCGCCTTTTCCACGCCTGTTTTTCTGAGTCCGAAAGGACTGTACCTGATAAAACGGCGCCTTTTTAGGCTGTGAGGGAACATGGGGTAAAAATGCTGACTTTCCAGCAGTTGCTGTGGAAACTAGGTCCGAGAGACCATCCCCAAATAACTCCTCACCCTTATAAGGCAAAACTTCCATGTGCCTTTTTGAATCTGCATCCCCTGTCCACTGGCGAGTCCATAAGCCTCTCCTAGCAGAAATGGACAATGCACTTATTTTAGATGCCAGCCGGCAGATCTCCCTCTGTGCATCTCTCATGTATAAGACTGAGTCTTTTATATGCTCTATGGTTAGCAGAATAGTGTCCCTGTCTAGGGTGTCAATATTTTCTGACAGGGAATCTGACCACGCAGCGGCAGCACTGCACATCCATGCTGACGCAATAGCTGGTCTAAGTATAATGCCTAAGTGTGTATATACAGACTTCAGGATCGCCTCCTGCTTTCTATCAGCAGGTTCCTTGAGGGCGGCCGTATCCGGAGACGGTAGTGCCACCTTTTTAGACAAACGTGTGAGCGCTTTATCCACCCTAGGGGGTGTCTCCCAACGTGACCTATCCTCTGGCGGGAAAGGGAATGCCATTAGTAACTTCTTAGAGATTACCAATCTTTTATCAGGGAAAGCCCACGCTTCTTCACACACTTCATTTAATTCTTCTGATGGGGGAAAAACTACGGGTAGTTTTTTCTCCCCAAACATAATACCCTTTTTAGTGGTACCTGGGTTTATATCAGAAATTTGTAACACCTCTTTCATTGCTTCAATCATGCAACGAATGGCCTTAGTGGACATTAGACTAGACTCATCGTCGTCGACACTGGTGTCAGTATCCGTGTCGACATCCGCGTCTGCCATCTGAGGTAGCGGGCGTTTTAGAGCCCCCGATGGCCTTTGAGACGCCTGGACAGGCACGAGCTGAGAAGCCGGCTGTCCCGCATTTGGCATGTCGTCAAATTTTTTGTGTAAGGAGTCGACACGTGCACGCAATTCCTTCCATAAGTCCATCCACTCAGGTGTCTGCCCCGCAGGGGGTGACATCCCTTCTATAGGCATCTGCTCCGCCTCCACATCATTATCCTCATCAAACATGTCGACACAGCCGTACCGACACACCGCACACACACAGGGAATGCTCTAACAGAGGACAGGACCCACAAAAGCCCTTTGGGGAGACAGAGTGAGAGTATGCCACCAGCACACACCAGAGCGCTATATAATGCAGGGACTAACTGAATTATGTCCCCTATAGCTGCTGTTATATATACTGCGCCTAAATTTAGTGCCCCCCCTCTCTTTTTTTACCCTTTTCTGTAGTGTAGACTGCAGGGGAGAGCCAGGGAGCTTCCTTCCAGCGGAGCTGTGAGGGAGAAATGGCGCCAGTGTGCTGAAGGAGATAGCTCCGCCCCTTTTTCGCAGACTTTTCTCCCGCTTTTTTATGGATTCTGGCAGGGGTAATTATTACATATATAGCCTCTGGGGCTATATATTGTGGTATTTTTGCCAGCCACGGTGTTTTTATTGCTGCTCAGGGCGCCCCCCCCTAGCGCCCTGCACCCTCAGTGACCGGAGTGTGAAGTGTGTATGAGGAGCAATGGCGCACAGCTGCAGTGCTGTGCGCTACCTTGGTGAAGACTGATGTCTTCTGCCGCCGATTTTCCGGACCTCTTCTTGCTTCTGGCTCTGTAAGGGGGACGGCGGCGTGGCTCCGGGACCGAACACCAAGGCCAGTTCCATGCGGTCGATCCCTCTGGAGCTAATGGTGTCCAGTAGCCTAAGAAGCCCAAGCTAGCTGCAAGCAGGTAGGTTCGCTTCTTCTCCCCTTAGTCCCTCGCTGCAGTGAGCCTGTTGCCAGCAGGTCTCACTGTAAAATAAAAAAACTAATTATATACTTTCTTTTTAGAAGCTCAGGAGAGCCCCTAGTGTGCATCCAACCTCGGCCGGGCACAAAATCTAACTGAGGCTTGGAGGAGGGTCATAGTGGGAGGAGCCAGTGCACACCAGGTGACCTAAAAGCTTTCTTTAGTTGTGCCCAGTCTCCTGCGGAGCCGCTATTCCCCATGGTCCTTTCGGAGTTCCCAGCATCCACTAGGACGTCAGAGAAAATAAGATTTTACTCACCGGTAAATCTATTTCTCGTAGTCCGTAGTGGATGCTGGGCGCCCGTCCCAAGTGCGGACTTCTTCTGCAATACTTGTATATAGTTATTGCTTCAATAAGGGTTATGTTATGGTTGCATCAGGGTTGATCTGATGCTCCATTGTTGTTCATACTGTTAACTGGGTAAGTTTATCACAAGTTATACGGTGTGACTGGTATGAGTCTTGCCCTGGATTCCAAAATCCTTTCCTTGTACTGTCAGCTCTTCCGGGCACAGTTTCTCTAACTGAGGTCTGGAGGAGGGACATAGAGGGAGGAGCCAGAGCACACCAGTATCCAAATTCTTTCTTAAAGTGCCCTGTCTCCTGCGGAGCCCGTCTATTCCCCATGGTCCTTACGGAGTCCCCAGCATCCACTACGGACTACGAGAAATAGATTTACCGGTAAGTAAAATCTTATTATTCTGCATATTTTATAGATAATATAAGTTTAAGTATTTATTCCATTCTTATAGCTCACTATTAACACTTCTCAGCTATATACTCATTAAATAATTATGAATATTAATGTTGCAACATTTGTTGCGATTATCTGCTGAGTTCCATCCTAAACATCACAGAGCCTGCATGATTTTCTCCTGTGTGTACAGTGTTTCTGTTAGCACGTCTCAGCTATGTATTCATTAAATAGTTGTAGATGTTAATGTTACAACAATTGTTGCAGTTATCTGCTGAGTTCCATCCTAAACATCACACAGCCTGCATAAATTTCTCGTTTCAGTATTAGGCTAACATTGTTGCTGTCTATTTCTTGGATATAATTAAGAAAGATTGACAGTTGTAGCGTCTATGTATTCATCTGGGTAATATTCAAGATTGAGGCTGAAACATCTATCACATCCTTCTAGAATCAGCTATACTCCTGATGTTTCACAATCACGTGTACTAATCACATTACTGTATACATAGTAAAGTGGTAACTGGCTGAACATTAATTTAGTGTTTGAATATGGACATAGAGGCACGCTGCCCACACGCGTGTTCCGCCGTTACTCTGACAGCTTCGTCAGGGCTTGAACCCGAATGCCTCTCCTGGCATGTAATTTAAGATTTCCCCGCTATCCAATCTACGGGGACCGGCCGATCACGTGCGGCTGTCAGCCAATCTCAATCCCGTTCTAGCGGTCACATGACTTCTGAAGCCAATAGTGAGGCTTCATCATTGTCATGGCAACAATCACCATCTACGTGAGAGTCCCGGGCGCTGCTGCTCGTCGGCGCCCCGTCAGCTGTATGGGTGAAATCGTATTCATATATTCACTATGTTACAGTGTCTCCAAGATCCTCCCAATACTGTCAGTAATCTTATGAAGGTAGACAAATAAATTCAGATAGATGCGGTATAATCTCACTACCTGACATATGTCTTTTCCCTTCATGTCATTAGGAGTATACATATCCCACACTAGTTTAGACCCTGTACCATGTATGGGGTAAGATTCTCCAACAAATAGATGTATCAGTGTTAAATAAATGAATAATACCCCTTTTACACTCGCACTCCCGGGATGTGTCCCAGGATGCCTTCCCGGGACTGACCCCTTTCACACTGCACTAAGACCTGGGATCGACCCGGGACAGCCCCATTTACACTGATCCCGGGATATCCCTGCAAATGCATATGCATGTCATTAGAAATGGCCTTTTCTGGCTCACATAGATGAGGTCACACTAGTCAACAAAGGGAGGGGTGGTGCCTGCTCACACCATTGCTGCAGTCATGGCCGACGGAGTACCAGTGTGTATGCCTGAGCTCATGATTCTTTCTGCTTTGCAGATGTTTCATACAGCCACTGACAGCATGATGCAGCTTGTCACACTGTGCAGTATACTGCACATATATTTTATGAGGAGGAGGAGGGCGCAATTTATGCTGGATAGGGCTGCTTGTCGCCGCCAATATTTGCGCAGGAGGAGAGCCCTCATATCATCCAGGATGAGTACCATCCTGAGCGTGAGTATGGGCCCTAACCGCTCATTTTGGTCCAGAGATCGCCGGCACGGAGAAGCCTTTATGAGGACCGTGGAAGCTTACCAGGATGAGGAGTGGATGGCTAACTTCCGTGTGTCTCATGCAACCTTTAACTACATCCTGGAATTACTTACCCCAGCACTTGACATGCAGACCACCAGGCTTAGGAGACCCATCGAGGCACGCAGGAGATTAGCTATTGCATTGTGGTGGTATGCTACCCCAGGAGAGTACCACTCAGTCTCATGCTTGTTCGGTGTTGCGATCTCCACCTGCTGTGTCATAGTCCACCAGGTGACTAAAGCAATTGTATCTACCTTATACAAGCGCTTCATATCTCTACCACAAGGACAGCGCTTACAGGATACCATCAAAGGATTTGTGAAGCGAGGCTATTCGCAGTGTGGAGGAGCGATTGATGGGACACACATCCCCATTATTGCCCCAAGTGACAACCATGCTGACTATTTTAATAGGAAGGGCTGGCACTCCATCATATTACAGGCTGTTGTGGACCACAAATATTGGTAAGTGTTTATTTTTGGGGTGGTGGGATGAGTTGCATGTGTGAGTTTTACATTCTAACTTTTTAAAATTTTACTGTTCTTTAGTTTCCTAGATGTGTTTATTGGCTGGCCAGGCCGATCTCATGACTCCCGAGTTCTTGCCAATTCTGACCTGTACAACATCGTAGAGGAGAACCAGGGAGGCTGGCTGTACCCCAAAGAGTGTGCAAAGATTGTGAATGGGGTGGAGATCCCTGTCCACATCATCGGGGATGCTGCATACCCTTTACGCCCCTGGATTATGAAAGGCTACACCCAACAGGTCCAGTTAACCCCAGAGCAACAAACCTATACTCACACCCTGAGTTCAGCAAGGATGGTGGTTGAGAACGCCTTTGGCAGGTTAAAAGGAAGATGGCGTTGTTTGATGAAGCGCAATGATGTGGACCTAAAGAATATGCCTAATGTAGTAGCTGCGTGCTGTATACTGCACAACATCTGTGAACTGAAAAATGAGATATTCCTTCCTGAGTGGACTGTGCAGGACCCTGAGGTTATAAACCCACATGTGGAAGGTGCTTTGTTTGGGACTGCCTCAAACTCCGCTGCAGAACAAATACGCCACACTATTACGTCCAACCTTGCAGCACTGGTACAATAGTGTTTAAGAATCAGCACAACATGTTTGGTGAATTACGTTTTTTTTATTTTGTATTCCACCTTTGATCTTTGGTTTCAATATTTATGATTTTCCAAAAAAACCACATTGCCACAAACTTTGTATATATGCAGAAACAATGTAGAAAACACTGAAAACATGGTCTACTGTTACGCACAAATGGGAATGTTATGCATAGATTTGCAAACAAGTTTTGATTGGCATAAAAACAAAAAAAACAAACAAACACTGGTAGGCTTGTAGATACAACACCATAAACCACAGTGTCCCTGCAGTATATTATTACTGTGTAATAAATAAATAAAAAGTGCTTTAATGTAGACACTATACAAAACAGAACAGAGAAAAAAAATTAAAGAAGGCACAAACAGTTGTGCATAAACAATGACCACACTGTGGTTATTTAACAACAAATAACAACAATAAGAAATTCACTGTGTTTCACGGCAAATTGCGCAATACAGTAAACTCTGTGCTTTGCGCACTAGATGGTGCAGTATTTGGGGCATAGTATGGGCCAGGATTAAATGATGAAAAACCCTGCTCAGGGTATTGTGAGTTGTGGTGTTGGATTGGTGCTCTTGAGGTATTGGTCATACGCTCATAGAACGCCATGTTCATTTGGTGCAATTCCCTGTGGCGGTCATACTGCTCTCTACTCATGCGTTCCTGCATTGTCATGACTTGGGAAAGAAATGCATCATGCATTTGGCGTTCTGCCTCTAGAAACCTGTCGAGCCTTGCATCCTCCTGTGCGGAAATTGTAGCGTCCATCTCTCGGAGTTGGTCGACAAGGACATTTGACATGGCTTTAGCCACTTGCTCCGCTCTGTTCAGTTTCTTCCTTCTAGGCGGTACGGTGTAAACTGTGAAGAGAAGAAATACAAAATGAGCGTATATAAAAATAGCAGCGTTAGCAAACATGTGTTTGTGGCATTAATCCACCTACACACTAGCTACTCTGCAACATTGAACTATTTATAAAAATGCAAAGCCCCCCTGGGTGGGGGCAGAAATTGCAAAGCGTGCCACCGTGTCAGCAGCGTGCTGAGCGCAGTGATCCTGCAAGGGGCTCATTTGCGCTCGCCACGCTGCTGCCACTCTGGCCACTCATACTACACACATAACCGGATGATTAACAATTGTGGATTTGTGCTATGAGTGTTATTTTCTAAACATGTACTTACTGTTTTTCTGTAAAGTTGGGGTGACGGTACTTTGTACAGTCCCACTGTCACTGGTCTGAGCTTCCACGACGTCTTCAATGGTTGCAGTTATGCTGTCGTCGTTTCTGGATGTGTTTATGGACGGCTGGGAGGATGTGTCGCTGTCCTCAGGTGTGTCGTCCATTAACAACGGGGATGACGGACAGACGTCACTGCTTGTCTGTGTCTCTTCTGGAGTGCCTTCTGTAGCAGTGTACTGTGAACTGGAAGACAGACTCACCGGACTGCATATAGCTGTGTTTCCAAAGATATTGGCACAGATGTCATAGTACTGCCAGTCGATACGGCCAACACCGCTCTTTTTCCTGTTGTTGTCATGCACCTTCAGAAACTGCTTTTTAAGAGTTTTCATTTTGTTTAACACTTGCTGCTGTGTGCGGATGATTCCCCTGGCTTCCAGCATCTTGGAGATGTTTTTATAAATGACTGCATCTTTAACTGTGCCTGTGATCTGCCTCATTATTTCCTCCTCTCCCCTAATGCTCAGCAACTCTCTAACCTCCTGGTCTGTCCAGGTCGCCATGCTGCCTTCCTCACACGCATCAAGGACGCTCCCCAGGGCTCTGAAAGATGACATCATCTTTTCTGAGCCCATGAAAGCTCCAATCGGAGGCCTTTTAACAGTCCCGGGTAGTGAATCCCGGGACGGGCCCTTTCACACTACCCAGCTTCCCGGGACGGTCCCGGGACCAACCCTGGTCGAGACCAGGGTTGAAATCCCGGGATGCTCGACCCGGGAAATTGTCCCTGTACCCTTTCACACTGACAAAAATCCCGGGATGATGCGCGTTCACGTGCAATATCCCGGGATTTTCATGCGAGTGTAAAAGGGGTATAACAGATATTTCTCAAGCTTCATAATTGTAGCATGTCATCTAAAGCAAATTAAAAGTGTCTGGCTACATGGATCACTGGATCAATTGTAGTAGGTAAGTATGTCGATATTAATGAGGGAATATAGGACCAATTCCCAAAAATAATAACTACAAAAATACAGATATAAATATTGGGTAAGTATGTCGATGTTAATGGAGGGATATAGGGCTAATTCCCCAAAACAATACCAACTACAAAAATACAGATATAAATATTAATATAATTACTGAGTATAAAGCTAATCCTCAAAATTTGTTACCATTATGATATAGTTATTATATCCATATAAGCACAGTTATTTCCTGACAGGGTTAATAGCTAATCATGCATAGTTTATTAATTAGAGGAATTGAGAATAAATATATAATATAAATCTGCTTCAGCTAGGATTGAACATGGGATTTGGCACACTTATTTTCAGTGGTCTCACAAGGGCTAGAATCTTACAGCCTTTAGAGTTGTCAGAGTTCTTGACCTTAGGCCTCCACCTAGCGTCCCTCATGGTACAAGTCTCTGCTCTCTCTGTCTGGTTCCAGCAAAAGATTGCTTTCCTCCTGATGTCAGGACTTTTTCTCAGGGGGTGCTCAGTGTTCCATCCGCTTTTGTCCATCCAGTGGCTCTGTGGGACTTATCTTTGGTTCTCTGGCCTTTACAGGAACCTCTGTTTGAACCTTTGGACTCCATGGATTACAAGTGGCTAACGTGGAAGACTTGTTACTACAGAGTGTTTTTTCCAGCCTTTCAATCTTTAACACTTTCTGCATAGGGAAGCCCTGTTTGCTGTTGTACGTGCACTTCACATTTATGTGTATCGCACGGAATCTTAAATCGGATGCACTTTTTTATCGGATTGTTTTCACAAATAAAAAGGGCTGGCTTGCTAACAGACAGACCTTGGCTCAATGGCTTCGAATTACTATTTCTCAGGTCTACACAAACACCTTCCTGTTCCATGTGTGGTTACAGCTCATTCCACTCAATTTGTGAAGCCCTCTTGTGCTTCTAGTTGTGGAGCTTCTGTTAAACAGTTGTGCAGTGTGGCTACGTGGTCTTCCGTCCACACTTTCCTCTGTTTCTACGCCTTTGATACGTTCTTCTCCCAGTATGCTACCTTTGGGTGACGAGTTCTCCATTCAACTCAGGAACGTCCACTCCCTTAGGGGACACTGCTTTGGGACATCTCCAGCGTAATCCCTGTGGAGCCCCGTGGACCCTGAATAATAAGAGTTTACTTTTGTTAACTCTTTTTCTTCGAGGTCCGTAGGGTCCACAGGCACCCACCCTGACGCACCTGGCTTTTATGGGTATGTCTTCATGATCACTGGTTATCCTCTTCTACTGCGAGTCTGTTTCGTGTGTGTATGTGTACCATTCTTCCTTCTACTCTGTCCTGCTCCTGCTTTGGGCCTGTTCACTAAACTGGCTAGCCTGGGGTCAGATATATTGGAGGTGGGACCAGGGCATTCTGGGAGCTTAAGCTTTAACTGGTCGGTGCCCGGTCCTCTCCAACCACTTACACCCCAGTGTAATCCCTGTGTACCTCGAAGAAAAGAGTTAACAAAGGTACGTCTACCATAACTTTTTTTTTTTGTTCTTCACTAATAACAACAAGGGAAATAGGCACTGCTTGGCTGAGCTTGAATCCCTTTGGTTTCAAGATTGCCATTGCCCTGGAAAGGACACAACTTGCGTGCTTTACATAGCTATGTTCTCTATAGTTTAACATCCAAAGGAGGGATGAGTAGGAGAGTAACACCTCCATCTGCTGGGCTACCCTGATGCACTACAGGGACTCAGCCACACTCTCAAAAAACTGCCCTTGTTTCCTTTCTTTTCCAGTATTATGTTTATTGGTGAAAAGTAGCAGAACAAAGTATTCCACTTTAAGTTGTACTAAACACAAACCTATGGAAATAGGAGTGAGATCAAATGTTGATTAATGATGCCTTTGCTGTGGGATACTTGGTTAACGATTTTGTTTAATTTCTACTAGATGGACACAATGCAAGGATCACCTTGGATGGACATCTCCTTTGGTCCCCAGATTGTAAATTAGAAGATAAGAACCTCACACAAGGGTCTCCAGAAGAAAACTGCATTTCCCTTAATATACATCCAGCATTTCCCATTGCAGTTATATCATCTGATACCTCTTTTCTAGAGGAATGTTCTCATGACTCACACATTGCTGCACATGGTACACATCATAGTGGTGATACAGTAATTTCCTCTTCTGAATGTGGGAAATATTTTACACACAAACTAGCTCATGTTAGACGTAAGAAAACTCATACAGGTGAAAAAACATTTCCATGTTCTGAATGTGAAAAATGCTTTAGATATAAATCAGCGCTTGTTAGACATGAGAGAAGTCACACAGGTGAGAAACCATTTCTGTGTTCTGAGTGTGGGAAATGTTTTACACAGAAATCGCATCTTGCTGAACATCAGAAAAACCATACAGGTGAGAAACCATTTTCATGTACAAAGTGTGGGAAATGTTTTAGACCGATATCTGCTCTTCTTAGACACCAGAGAAGTCACACAGGTGAGAAGCCATTTCTATGTGCTAAGTGTGGGAATTGTTTTAAACAGATATCTGCTCTTCTTAGACATCAGAGAAGTCACACAGGTGAGAGGCCATTTCCATGTTCTGAGTGTGGGAAATGTTTTACACGTAAATCACATCTTATTATACATCAAAGACTTCATACAGGTGAGAGGCCATTTCCATGTCCTAAGTGTGGGAAATGTTTTACACAGAAAACAGATATGGTTACACATCAGAGAAGTCACACAGGTGAAAAACCATTTCAGTGTAGTAAATGTGGGAAATGCTTTACACGTAAATCACATCTTGTTATACATCTAAGATTTCATACAGGTGAGAAGCCATATCCATGTTCAGAGTGTGGAAAATGTTTTACACGTAAATCACACCTTGTTATACATCATAGACTTCATACAGGTGAGAAACCATTTCCATGTTCTGAGTGTGGAAATTGTTTTACATGTAAATCACATCTTGTTACACATCAAAGAATTCATACAGGTGAGAAGCCATTTACATGCTCTGCGTGTGGGAAATGTTTTGCACGGCAGTCAAGTCTTATAATGCATCAAAGAAGTCACACAGGTGAAAAACCATATCCATGTACTAAGTGTGGGAAATGTTTTACACAGAAATCACATCTTGTTAAGCATGAGAAGTCACACAGTTAAGAATCAGCTGTTGTGTATAGCAGAAACTCACAGTTACATTTCCTGGGGTTAATGTACATGAAACAGTGTTACATTCATAATTCCATAACATAAAAACAACTGGCAGGTGAAGTGAATAACATTGATTATCCCATTATAGTCTCCCAGAAAACAGGTACTGATAGACCAAATTGTTAATCATCTGGAAAAACAAATCACTCACTGATAATTACAGCTGCTATTTAAAAAAAAAAAAGTATGCAAAACCAATAAAATGGAGGATGGCAGTGCCGCTCTTTTAAATTAATTTGACGTGGCAGAATCAAACAAGTTATTGATAATGAACATCATAAAAAGTAGTAAAATATATTAAAATGATAATGTAAAATGCAATAATATTTATACTTTGGTGTACATAGTAGATTCCTGACTCGTGACAAACATATATACGTCTCCACTGACCAATCCGGTGTGCTGGCTGCAGATGTACTAAAGTGGCAGATAGGTAAAATGTCAATAGCAGTGATCCATTATAATGAGGACACTAATTATCGGTCAATTCTGGTATTGCCTAGGAGTTCATATTGTGAAGATCCTATATTCCTTAGATGTGCAGTCCTGTTTTGTGCGCTCCTCTGGAATCCAGTTTATTGTGAGGTTCACTGACCAGAGAGTAGACTAGATATGGTGCTTATGCAGTTGCTGTAAATGCAAATTGCCCAGTCCTGTAATGCTGTTGACTGTTCCATATAATATGTTGCCAGCACACCCACGGAGATGAAGGTAAACCCCAATTTCTGACTGGTTTCACTACTATATGAAAGCTTTATCAATATTTTACTCCTTTTTATGATGTTAGTCATCAGTCAGTTTTATCCACCCGTCGAGTGGGATATATTAGGCATCAAGTGAGCTCTCAGTTCTTGAAGTTATCATGTTGCAAGCAGGAAAAATGGATCTGAGTGACTTTAACAAGGGCTATATTGAGATGGCTAGACGACTGTGTCAGAGCATCTACAAAATTTCAGGGGTGTTTCCGGTGTGCAGTGGTCACTATCTACCACAATTGGTCCACAGAAGGACAATGACTGGTGAAAGGGTCGTGGCCACCCAAGGCTCATTGATATACTTGTGTAGCAAAAGCTATCCCTTCTGGTCCAATTCCACAGAAAAGCTTCTGTAGCACAAATTCCTGAAAAATAATTCTGGCTGATAGAAAGGTGTCGGAACACACAACTTGCTGCACATGGGCCTGTGTATCTGCAGACCGGTCAAAGAGTCCATGCTGAACTTTGTACAGCACAAAAAGTGTCTACAATGGGCACTTGAGTATTAGAACTGGGACATGGAGAAATGGAAGAAGGTGTCCTGGTGTAACGAATCACATTTTATTTTATGTAATGTGGACAGTCGGGTGTGTGTGTGTCTTATTTGGGGAAGAGATGGCACAGGATCCATTGAAGAAAGTCAAGCTGGTGGAGGCACTGTGATGCTCTGTTCTGTTGGGAAAACTTGGGTTCTGGCTTTCATGTGGATGTTAACTGTACAGCCGATGCGTATTTCGCTTTATGCTAAAACTTTCTCAGGGCTCTCAAATGAGCCCAGAGAAAGCTTTAGCATAAAGCAAAATGCACATCGGCTATAGTAAAACTAATTATGTGTTTGTTAGGATTAGGAGCGACAAGAAAGAAATATGTCTGTGCATAGCGATTATTATTTAAATGTTGGGGCACAATTAAGCGTGGTGCACGGAGAATCACTGCACCAACAACACAATATTTACAGGGCAGTGCATTACTGAGAGGAATATACGTATTTCTATGTGTATGCATATACATACTTATCATCAATCGTACATGCAGATTTATATGCAAATTATACCCATGATATACTAAACACACACGCAAAGCACAGTAAATGCCTCTAGGGGATTGAGAGAAAAATACAATTTAATACTGTGGTTTCACCCCAATGGAGAGTATTATGACATAATGAATTATTGTTTCGCATGCAGTACTTGGTGAAAGGCATGTGGTATATACTGTAACTTGGCAATCAAACGTGAAGACTAATTGATGGGCAATATTCAATCTTGTGGCATAAGTAATATTGTCCTTTATAAATGCAAGTTACAATTCTCAGTGTAGAAACTGTGCTACCCACAGAGTAAAAATCCAATAATAATAAAGGAGGATTTAAAGCTTAATTACATTGTCAGTCTGGGAGAAAAAGTAACAATACTCTTGGGTGTTGATTGATACAAATGTAACAGTGGCAGGAGTTATGTGGAGGGAACAGAAAGGAAACAAATGTATCAATAACATTATAACTAGTGCATCACAAATTGGAACTCTGCCCATAGAACCCAACGTCTGTATATGTGCACACTATTATTATAAGTGATCTATAATATCAACTTAATCACATTTCCTACAGAAATAATAACACTCCCTAACAAAGTAAAATATTGACACTACAGAAATAAAGACGACACGGCTTAGTTTTAAACATTTTTATTTTTTCACACAGACAAATCTTTGTCAAGTCTTTTATCATGGTTTTTCTATTTCTATTTTATATATTTCACTTTGTATGCAGGGCCGGATTAAGCCTTCGGGGAGGGGAGGGGGAGGGGCATGGCATGGCATGGAAGACAGGGGGGCCCTCTCGCTCATATCAGTGCTGTACCCCTGGCTATGCCCACTGTGTCTGTGGCTCCTCCCCATGCAGATTCTCTCTCTATTTATATATACATCGCTCTGGCACTTGGTGGCTACAAGGGATTACGGGTCGGGTACCCTCCAAATTCAAACCCTGCAGCAGCTGCGGTATATAAAACACATCCAATGGCAGACCATCACAAGTAGATAGACACTGTATTGTACTCCCCTTATATATTTTATATTAATCACCCCTATATACTTTATACCTATCACCACCCACACCCCTTATATACCTATCACCCCCTCCCACACACACACACCATATATACATATGTACCTAGAGCTCTCTCCCATACTCCTTATATAAATATATACCTATCACCCCGTCTCCCACACACCCCTTATGTACATATATACCAATCACCACTCCCCCACACACACCCCGTATATATTTTAAAATAAGATGCCACTCAACTTTTTAAAAAGTGTGATTGTGGCTGGGGGCTGTTCTTCTGGGATGTGAGGTTCCATGGAAGGCCAGCGCTCCTCTATTCATGCTGAGTTCTCAGTTGCAGGGGCAAGAGGTGGAGCCGCCGGGTTCACTTCAGACAGATGAAAGCGGGACAGCCGTGACTGTGCACGCTGATATTGATTAACGCATCAGAGCAGCGTCCAGTGATTCAGCTTGCAGCAACCGGCGGCGGCTGAGTGTAACGGGCTGGGGCAGCAACCAAACCTCTCTACCGAAGACCCTGAGAGGTGCTGCGGAGCCTGATCACCGTGACTGCAAGCATGTGAGGGGAGTAGGAGGTGCCATTCCTGCTTGGGGAGGAGAGGTAGAGGACAATGCTGCTGGCTGCCCGCTCGGCTTCAGGACAAGTCAGTAGCCCGCTGCCGGACTATGGGCAAAAGAGAGTGGCAGTCGTTGGGGATGATTTTACTTCTCCCCAGGCTCCATCGCCATCAGTGCTGGGAGTGATGCTGTTGGCTGTTGAGCCTGGAGACGGGCAGAATCGTTCCTGGACAGAAGCTCCAACTGGGGGGGCCCATGACAAACAAGGGCCCGGGGGTACGTATCCCCTGGGCCTCCCCTTTAATCCGGCACTGTTTGTATGACCTAAATTCTAGGCCATAATGATACATCATGTGGGACATTAAAAGGAACTAATTCCACGTGGGTATTGGTATTCTATAATATTTTAAATGACACAGAAATAAAGGATAATATTTTAATCCAACAATTACACATTATTGAATGTGATTGGGAAATGAGTGCTCCCAGACTTGAACTGATTCCTGCCTATTGCTACCAGTTTCTATTAACTTACAGGATCTGCTGCTAACGTGTTCGTGCCAGATACCACAGGACACCTTCTGAGGTCTTGTGGAGACCATTCCTTGACAGCCCAACATTTTTTGGGTGGTACTAGGGGGACTTACACAATATTAGGCCAGTGGTTTTAATGTTATGGCTGATCGGTGTATAAGAAATCTGTAGGAACATTATTTGTGTATATAGTTCATTTTCCCAATAGGATTTAAAACACTGCATATTTGTATAAAGTGATGCAGCCATTTTGCATGTGCACAGTTAACTGATAGCTTCTGCGTTGTCAGAGGTGCAGGACTGTCTGTGAGTCTGCCCATTTTTTCAATGATTGCTGCTTTAATGCTTTAAAAAAAAGGGGACAGGCTCACAGGACAATTCTGCAACTCCTGCAAGTCAGAGGCTATTACAGTTCTACATCTCACACCAGGTTGTATTTTTGTCAGGAGCCACTTACTCTACCAGTCTGTTTTTAAACTTTGTGTGAGAAAACCAGAGTACCAGTGGTCACCCACGCAAGCATGGAGAGGACATACAAACTCCACATAAATAGGGCCTTGGTGGAAATGGTACCAGCAACAGTGGTGTAGTGAAGCAGCATTTCTAACCACCATGCATAGTAAACATTGGTGTAAATTATGAAAACATTTAAATATACAGTGTACTCAAAGCAGTGGCACAGCCAGGGTGCGGAGTCTTCCTGTAACATAAAACTTGTCTCAGCCACCCCCTCCCTTGTTCATTACTAGCAAACTGCAAAAGTTACCCTGAGTTACCATGCATGCAGAATAGACGGAGGGGGCAGTCTGTGCCAGAGGGTGGGACTGCACAGCATACGGTACAGGTCTGACTCTCTGCACCATTGTAGATAGAAGGTGGAGGAGCAGCTGCAGGGTAACCACTGCCTAGCCGATAAGATAAAGAGAGAGAGGAGTTACTATATTGTGTGTTTATATGTGACTGGTTCAACCCGGCTCGCTGTGCGGTGTGAGCGGGAGCCGGGTTGATGCGACCTGTTTTCTGTTCATGGTGTTTTTACGGGCGGCGCTTGGAGATCATGTGATCTCGAAGCGCCGTCACCGCTGATGTTACCAACCCGGCAATATGCCGGGTTGCAGACAGTGGGGCGCCTCAGGCGGATCGCACTCTGGGAGCTCCCGTGTCAGGTTCCCGGGTGCGACTCACCTCAGGCAGTCTGAAAGGTTTATTAAATGGCTCTGGATGAAGGATTGGTTGCATGCCCAGTATGTCTACACTAATATGTCCTTGGAGAGGAAGTTACGGGGAGGTGACCCGATTTCCTCTCTGCACCTCCATAATCAGGAAGTCCCGAATTACATTAGAGTGAATCCGCTGCTTTGGCCTCCCGGAAATTATTGCGCACAATGTGCCACAAACATGGTTTAAATGCACATAAATCTTTGTATCCTCCTTTAATGTAAAAGCCTTCTAAAAGGGACAGTCAGTATACCCTTTTAACTTGTGGAGGATAGGAGGCATGAACATTGGGGGTCTTTCTGACCTGATTGCACGTTAGATTTTTTAGCTGCGCTGCGATCAGGTTAGAACTGCGCATGCGTATGCACTGCACTGTGCAGGCGCATCGTACGGCTACAAGGCAGATCGTTGTTGGGCGATGGATTGTACGAAGAATCCATTTGCACATCCGATCGCAAGGAGATTGACAGGAAGAAGGCGTTTGTGGGTGTCAACTGACCGTTTTCTGGGAGTGTTTGGAAAAACACAGGCGTGTCCAAGCGTTTGCAGGGCGGGTGTCTGACGTCAATTCCGGGCCCGGACAGGCTGAAGTGATCGCAGCGGCTGAGTAAGTTCAGACCTACTCAGAAACTGCACAATATGTTTTTGCACAGCTCGGCTGCACATGCGATCGCACACTTGCAAGGCTAAAATACACTCCCCTGTGGGCGGCGACTATGCGTTCGCACGGCTGCTAAAAACAGCGAGCGATCAATTTAGAATGACCCCCAATGTTGGTTGTTTGGTCAGTGCATGAAATAAATGGCCTCTCATTCAAGTTGGCAACTGAGAAATTCCCTGTATTTACTGCATATCCCATCTTTTGGCCCAACAGGATTAGTCTGTTAAGATTGTATACTTGATTCAACAGCCTCTTAGAATGTTTCATCATTTTTCTTCACTTAATAATTTTCTGTACCTGTCTCTGCAGTGTAATGCTTTACTTGGGCAGATTGGGCCCTGTGTAAATGCCTACTTCTGTGTACAATACCTTGTTGAGTTTTTACCATTGATTCATTGCTTCAATAAAAAAAATAAAAAAATGTCTCTGGATGATGTGTACACGCACACCATGATGCAGTCCCATCACAAGGCATAATGTCACCATACTCCCCCACCACCACCTCCTGTGGCACCTATCTTTACTCTTACTCTCCGTCATTTTAAAACCTGGCTATTCAAATGTGTATTTATATAATCAAGTACAGCCTATCCAATCACTAGGTGTCAGCGTCCGGAGTCTTACCGGTACGCTGGGGCCGCGGGGCAAGCTTCCTTGGCAATGTGCGGGCAGCGGCGGAGGTGGGCTGCTGCACCGGATCCGTGGGCAGCAGTAGCAGCGGTGAGGGGGTCCGCTCGTGGCGGCGGGACGCAGCTACAGCGGGTCACTCTTACTGAACCGTTGCTTGGAGACCAGGGGCAGTGAGCAATGTGGCTTTGCAAAAAGGTCTGCATTACTGGGCGCCGCCATGTTGGAGACCAAGTTTTAAGCATAGTTCCTGTTTCTTCCAGCCAATCCAGGGGAAGCTCTCCCTATAAAAGGGGGCTGGTTTAGGACAGGGACGCCAGTGCTTCAAGTTACAACCCTGTTGTAGGTGCTTTAGCCTGTGCTCCCAGGATTCCTGCTGTATTCTGGTTCCTCCTGATCCTGCTTGGTCGGTTCTCTGTTGCTGCTGCAGCCCTGCCGTTTCTAGCCTGCTACTGCCTGTGGAAGCGCTCCTGGAAAACCCGGTCCAGTAAGACTCTTTGGGCACAGTCGGCCCCGGGTCTTCTGCCTCGTCTTTCAAGCCACACTCCACAGATCTCCTTCACCAGCCATGCCTTTGTACCACTGACCACAGCCTGCAGATTATTATCTTCAAGCCTCGTTTTCCAAACCACAGTCCTTGTCTCCAGCCACGTCTTCAACCACCATCCACAGTTCCACAGTTTATCATCTACAGTCTCGTCTTTCAAATCACAGTCCACAGTTCTTCGCCTCCAGCCACGTCTTTAACCATCGTGCTCCAGCCTCGGTTCTCTACCTCAGCCCTGTACATAATAAATACTTTCCATTGACTCTCAAACCCTGCCTACGTTCTTCATTGCTCCGTGTCCCATGCGAAGGAACTATATCCAGCCCCCTCATCTGGTTCATTCACAGCCTGCTACCTCCTCGGGCAAGTCTCTGCTGCCGGATCCTCAAACTCTGCCAGACGTGACAGTAAGCACTGGCCCAATGGATTCGACGGGTGATCAGGCCTCAGGAGGGGATTCAACTGCAGATATCTGGTCTCGCTTAAGTAAGCAGGAGGCCACACAATCTCAAATCGTGCAGTTCATGCAGAGTATGTCTGAACGTCTCGATTCTCTCTGTGTTGCCATGACGGCCCCTCCAGTATCTACAGCTGCTCCCACATTAGCACCTCCGGTCCCGCTTCCTCCTGTACCAGTACCACTTCCACGGTTGCATTTGCCACCTCCCAGTCAATTCGATGGGAATCCAAAACAATGCCGCGGGTTTCTTAACCAGTGCGAAATCCAGTTCGAACTACAGTCGGCCAACTTCCCATCAGCACGAACCAAAGTAGCCTATATAATTTCTTTACTTACCGGGCAAGCGTTGGAATGGGCTTCACCTTTGTGGGAGAGGATGGATCCCATCTTATCTAACTATCCAGAATTCGTGGCCACCTTTCGAAGAATCTTCGATGAACCGGGCAGGACTTCTGCCGCCTCATTGGAGATCCTGCGCCTGCGTCAGGGCGTGCGTACGTACGTACGGTCAGTCAGTACGTGATCCAGTTTCGCACCCTTTCCTCAGAACTGAAGTGGAACGAGGAGGCTCTCATTGCAGCTTTCTGGAGCGGTCTCTCCGAAAAGATGACCTCGCAACTCAGGACGTACCTGATAAGTTGGATAAACTAATTTCTTTATGCAATAAGTTGGACCTGAGGTACAGAGAACGCTGTATGGAGAGGTTGCGGTCAGATCGCCCTAAGCCGAGAGTTGTTCTTCCACCAACACCATCCTCACCAACTGCGTAAGAACCCATGCAGATTAATCGCTCCCACCTCTCCAATTAAGAACGTCAGAGACGGCGACAAGGGAACCTCTGCCTGTATTGTGGTGCATCTGATCACTTTGTTAAAACTTGCACTCTACGTCCGGGAAACGCCCGCTCCTAGTTTGTGCTGGAGAGGTCAAGCTAGGAGAATTCTCAGAATTACATACCAAGAAAGAGTCTGTCCTGTTAACCCAATTGGAGCTCCCTTCTTCTTCTCTTCTCGTCCCTGCACTACTCGACTCCGGAGCCGCCGAAAGCTTCATTACGTCAGCTCTGGTCAAACGATCTGGAATACAAATGGTTCCTTTGGATCGTACCATTTCTGTTACCGCAGTGGATGGAAGTTATATCCCTGAGGGTATTATATCCTTTCGTACTATTCCTCTCAAGATGAAGGTCGGAGTCCTCCATTCAGAAGAAATCTCTTTCCTTGTAATTCCTATGGCCTCTCATGAACTAATCCTAGGGTTTCCATGGTTAATCAGACACAATCCCCACATAGATTGACAAACTATGGATGTTCTCTCTTGGGGACAAGACTGCTTTCAGAACTGTTTACCTTCAGTTAGACCTCTCTGTTCTTCCAGCCCTTCCAGCCTTCCTGTGGCGTACCAAGCTTTTCAAGATGTTTTCAGTAAGCATGTGGCGGACACCTTGCCTCCGCATCGTACTTGGGATTGTCCCATTGAGCTAGTACCCGGTAAGACTCCTCCCCGAGGTCGAATTTACCCTCTTACTTCCCGAGACACAGGCCATGTCGGAGTATATACGGGAGAACTTGGAGAAAGGGTTCATCAGGTCTTCTATGTCTCCGGTCGGAGCGGGGTTTTACTTCGTCAAAAAGAAGGATGGGGGGTTGCGGCCCTGTATTGACTATAGAGGTCTCAATGACATAACAGTTAAGAACAGATATCTGTTACCACTGATTCCAGAACTGTTCGACCGTGTTAAAGGAGCTGCTGTATTTACTAAGTTGGACTTATGGGGGGCCTATAATCTTATACGTATTTGCCCAGGGGACGAATGGAATACCCGCATTTAATACCCGCGATGGCCATTACGAATACCTGGTAATGCCTTTTGGCCTATGTAATGCCCCAGCCGTCTTTCAAGAGTTCGTTAACGAAATCTTCAGAGATCTCCTCTATGACTGCTTGGTAGTGTATCTGGATGACATCCTCATTTTTTCTAGGGATCTGAGGACCCATCGGGAACAAGTCAAAGAGGTGTTAACTCGTTTACGAAGGAATCAGTTATTCTGTAAGTTAGAGAAGTGCACCTTTGAAGTACCCACGATTCCATTCCTCGGTTACATTCTTTCAGGGCAGAGGTTGCAGATGGACCACGCTAAAGTCCAGGCGATTCAGGATTGGGCA
Organism: Pseudophryne corroboree; assembly: GCF_028390025.1. NCBI lineage: Eukaryota > Metazoa > Chordata > Amphibia > Anura > Myobatrachidae > Pseudophryne > Pseudophryne corroboree. The sequence goes on from NC_086446.1 coordinate 87,943,860, forward strand.
CTTCCAGCTACCCTTAAAGGAATTCAACGTTTCCTGGGGTTTTTCATCTTTAAAGGAGGCCTTCACGACTGCTCCAGTTCTTCGACAACCCGATCTCAGCCGTCCGTTCTTGGTGGAGGTTGATGCCTCTACTGTAGGAGTAGGAGCAGTATTATCCCAACTTTTTGAGGACAAAAAGGTCCATCCTTGTGCGTTCTTCTCGCGAAGATTCTCCCCCGCTGAACAGAATTACACTATTGGGGAACAGGAATTACTGGCAATTAAGTTGGCCTTTGAGGAGTGGAGGTATTTGTTGGAGGGAGCTCAGCATCCAATTTCGGTGACCACGGATCACAAGAACCTCCTGTATCTACAGTCAGCCCGATGTCTGAACCCACGCCAAGCAAGATGGGCACTCTTCTTTACCCATTTTAATTTTAAACTCAGTTACCGACCAGGTTCCCTCAACAAAAAGGCAGATGCATTATCTCGCTCCCTAAGTTCAGAAGAACCCTCTGACCATTCTAAAGAGCAATTTATCCTGGAATCCACCTCTTTTTCTGCAACTAATACCTCTCCACTTCCTCCTCCAGGGAAGATCTTCGTTGCACCAAATCTTCGCCAAAAACTTCTTACATGGGCTCACTCCTCCTCTTTCATGGGCCATGCGGGCGGTCATAAGACACTTAAATTCATTCAGCGCTCCTACTGGTGGCCTCATCTCAGGACTGACGTTCAGGAATTCGTAGCTGCCTGTCCAAAATGTGCCCAGCATAAAAGTCCCAAAGGTCCACCAGCCGGGTTACTACATCCTTTGCCAGTACCACTAAGACCATGGACGCATATTTCTATGGACTTTATTACAGATTTACCTACGTCTGGTGGGCGGAACACCGTATGGGTCATAGTTGACCGATTCTCTAAAATGGCACACTTTGTTCCTCTGGCTAATCTTCCATCTGCATCCCAGTTGGCAAAATTGTTTATAGCAGAGATCTTTCGACTCCATGGTCTACCCCAGGAAATCGTGTCTG